>NC_072855.1:81689674-82296706 GCF_028858705.1 Grus americana | reverse complement strand
TGGACAATTAAGACTAATTAAGGTTTTAACTTGGTAGCAACTTTCTGGGCAGTATTTCGCTCAAGCGAACAATGAATCTCCTCATGCATCAGCAGGAGCCGGCAGGAACGCGACTTCCCCAGCTTGGTTTCGCTGCAAGAGAGAGAGGCTCCTCCGGACGGTCGGAGCTCACTCACCTGAATTAACGTGGCAGCTACATGCTTATTCATTTAAATGCATGTTCTGCATAAATACGTTTTACCTCCCTCATTCTCCAAGCAAGCACTGCAAAGAGAAAAGCCAGTGGAACGCTTGTTTGGGAAAAGGTTGCCACCGCATAGAGATGGCTCTTGTTAGCTTGGTCCCACTAGACCGGTTCACAGGTTTTGGCTTCCACGTGCACTAAGTTGACCAAAACGGGACACTTGCCTATTTTTAGTAGGTCAGCTGGAAATGGAACTGTTCTTTCTGCCACAGAATGGAAACTGACAGCCTATGGACTATTTCCCTTTGAGCAAACTACCAAACAACACCCTCACAGCCTCCTAAGATTTTGTTTCCGGGACACTCTGATACCTGAACTCTCGATCCTCCTTTGCCCCTGCTACTCGCGAGACTCACCGAGCCATCTCCCGAGCGTCAGCCAACTTAGCTTCTCGTGGCACTGCGCCGCTCTGCAAGGCGCTTTATTACGCCGTGCTTCCCTGCGTACCTAACGCCACTCTGCCACCTGCAGAAGGGATATCCTGCGCTCCGTCCTAAATACGGCCAGCAGTACCATCCAGGTCTCTCCCCTCCCGACACAACACCTATGTGTACGGATCTTCTTTCAGAATGCGTTCTTTCTCTCTATCTTCCCTAAATTATTGCTTTCATTAATAGCAAGCTCGGGTGAAGGGAAAAAGCAGAAGCAGAGTAGCCATGCGGAAAGGAAGACAGAAACTAAGTAAAATAGGAATGAACCATTCAGACACATGCTTCTTATACATCCCAAAAAGGTGAGAATACGAGGAAGTCTCTTAAAGCTCAGCCTGCTGAATTACTACTACGAACACAATTCCCCAGGGTGCCTCTTCAAAGTCCAGCGGCACATGCAGCAGAAAAATGTACGCAGCACGCAGAGCAGCTGAGGAGGAGACAGAAGGCACGAGGAACCACCAGCAGGTTGCAGAGCAAGAGGAACACGGTTTTTATAGCACTGACATTAACAAATCTCAGTGAATGATTGATTAGTAGAAATATTCAAGAGCTGCTGTTGACCAAAACCAACTGAATTTGGGTAACCAAATGATGTACCTGTGTTTTCAACGTTGAAAATGAGAGCCAGATGATACCTAGTGAGTGACTTCTTTCTGCCCTTTGTTTTGGAAAAAAAAAAAAAATTAAAAGCAATTGGCAAACAACTCAGAACTTGTCTTATTTACGCAAAGCAAATCCTTTGGAAGCGTCTTCTTCACTACTCAGGGCTGGGTTTTGGCATTGGGGTTTTTTTTTACTTCATAAAGTACACAGAAAAAAAAGAGAAAAGGCCAATAACCGTGATCTCAATTAACCAGAGATTGCTCTTGCCAGGTGCAAGTCCAATTGCCACAACACCGATAATCCACGGCACTTGCAACTTCAGATGTCTGTTTCGGGCCTCTGTTTTAAAAAGTTTGCCTCATTCAGGTCTACCTGACAGAAAAGGCTGATTTTTTCCAAACCAGTAACTTTCTCCAAAAGTATCTCAGACACGTGGGCCATTCCCTTTTAGACACAAACCTCTGCCGTGACAGTGACCTAACACACTATTGCGTGTCGTACGTTACAAGAGCTGCAACCGGAGGGTCAGTTATACGCAGACCGATGCCTGCCCGGCAGCCCTCTATTTCGCACCACTTCACCCACTCGGGGCACTTAGGGACGTCACGCACACCCCACGCAGCAGCCTTTCACCCCGCCTGGAAATCTCCGCTTTCCGAGACGGGTTTCCTTCGGACAAACCAACCCAGGCAGCACCTCACCCACCTCTGGCAACACAGCCCCGCCTGGCGCCGGCAGCCACACCCCTCCACCTGGCACCGCCGCGGCCGGGGGCGGCGGGAGGGCTTCGCCGGCGGTGCTCCCTGCTCGCTGCGGGCGGAAGGAGGGCGCAGGGCCGGCGGCGGCGGCGGCGAAGGGAGCCCCGCAGCCCGCACCGCCCCCCGCCTCCGCCTGAGGCGACCGGCCGCCACCAACGGCCTCTGCGCGTGGCGGGAAAGAGCGCCCCCACGCGCCCGCGGCCAGCACCACGTGCTGCCGGCCCCGCGCAGGCGCCGCAGGAGGAGTCGCCGCGCTCTGACGTCATCCCCGCGCGACGCGGCCGCTGCCCCTCCCGCAGCGCCCAGCGCCCTCACGGCCGGTGTCCGCAGGCGGCGGGACGGGACCCGACCAGCCGGGCCAGGGGCGGGAGGAGGAGGAGGAGGAGGAGGTGCGGGAGGCCATGCCGGCGGTCCCCGCGGGCGGCGGCCCGTGAGGGGAGCGGGGGCGGCGGCGGGGCGGCCCGATCCGATGCGGCGGCGGGGCGGCGGGGCGCTGAGGCGGCGCGGCGGGCAGGATGCACCAGAAGCTGCTGCGGAGCGCGCACTACATCGAGCTGGGGAGCTACCAGTACTGGCCCGTGCTGGTGCCCCGCGGCATCCGCCTCTACACCTACGAGCAGATCCCCGTCTTCCTGAAGGACAACCCCTACATCACGGACGGCTACCGGGCCTACCTGCCCTCCCGCCTCTGCCTCAAGAGGTGAGGGCCGCCCCCGCCGCACCGCCCCGGGCCCGGCGGGCCGAGCCTCGCCTCGCCGAGCCTCACCCCCCCCTTCCCGCCCCGTTGTGTCTCCTCGCAGCCTCTTCATCCTCTCCAACGAGACCGTCAACATCTGGAGCCACCTGCTCGGCTTCATCCTCTTCTTCACGCTGGGCATCTACGACCTGACGGCCGTCCTGCCGGCCGCCGGCGCCTCCCGAGAGGACTTCGTCATCTGCTCCGTCTGCCTCTTCTGCTTCCAGGTAGGGGCTGCGTGCCGCCGAGGCGCGGGGAGCGCCGCCTTTGAGGAGAAGGAGAGCGTTAAGGCCCGCTGCCGATGGTCACGCACGCAGTGCAAGTAGGGCTCCAGGGCAAGATGGGCTCGGGTCAGGCCTGGGACAGCGCGGTGTCACTTGCATGGCTTTTACAGGTCACTGACCGGCCCGGCTTTGAGTTGGTTTTGACCAAAGCAGGGAGGAGTGAGCATAGCTGGCGTAGGGGAGAGTCTGCGAAAAGACAGCATGCTGTCTCTTTGAAAGTGTGAAGAGCCAAAGAGCCCTGTATATATTCCCTGAAGAGTACTGGGTGCCTTTGCATAGCTAGAAGCAGGGAAATCTTCCTTGCTGGCTTGGAAAGCACTGCTGTTGTGCTCTTCCCTACTGCTGTTGAGGATTGCAGAGAAACACAAAAAGCAGTTCTCAGGGAAAAAAATTATGCCAGCCTAGATGCAAATAAGCAGCCTGTGCGTAGGAGTTTAATTTTTTTGTGCGTTCCCTCACTAAAGCAACTTGGGTGTCAGGCAGTCGGGGCGGATTTGGACTTTGGTTTCTGCTTGTGGTAGTTCGGCCACGCAGAACTCATCGTCCCGCTGTCCTCGTGCAGACGGGGCCCTGCTCCCTCGCATACCGGCTTTTTGCTTGGTCTAGGACTCAATAGCGCAATTTTCTTAGCTGTGCAACTTTGGGTTCTCAAGTCTTGCAAAGTTTTCTGTTCCTTCTTCAATCCGCCAGCGAAGCTTACCTTAGTTCCTTTTGCTTACTGACAGGAATCATAATTGCCTACACCAAGTTGCACTGCAGAACACGTAACAGGTCAATTGCACGCTCTAAGCTTCAGAGTTTAAACGTGCTATGCTCCCTGTTAATTTTTTGAGAGATTAACGCGTCCTTGTTTGAACGTTTGTATAGGTCTGTATGCTTTGCTCAGTAGGATATCATCTTTTCTGTTGTCACCGCTCAGAGAAGACCAGCCGACGATGGATGGCATTAGATTATGCGGGAATTTCCATTGGCATCCTGGGCTGCTATGTGTCAGGCGTGTTTTATGCGTTTTATTGTAATAACGTAAGTTTGAAGCACTTGTTTGTGTAAACGTTTGGTCTCCCTGTTGCTGTTTCCGCGCAGTAGGAAGGGGGTTCGTTGCAGGGCGTCCAAATAGAGCCTTAGCCAGGAGACGGAGATGGAACCTGAACCGAGTTCCTTCTGACACGAGCAGCACTTTGCTGGCTGACGTGATGGGCAAACTAAGGTTTTCCTTTCAAGCTGTCAGTCACGCAAGCCTCAAGAAAATATTTAAAATTACATGAAGGCGGGATAAACTTTACAGGTCCCATCTTTGGTAAATGCATGAGGCCCGTGATGGGCTGTGTCCCCCTCACAAGTAATTCAAACATCTTTTCCCAGCAGGTAGCCTCCATGAGGCAGAAACAAGTTTATTTTCTCTTCATCTAATAGAGAACAAGTAAAATTAGTTCCCTTCAGAGGCCTAGATTACACCCACGTCTGCAGCGGGTGCCGTGAGCAGTAGTTGAACAAGCCAGCTTAGGCAGAGGGACATATAAAATGTCTTGGTGAAGGCACCGTGTTGTGGTTTCGTGGCCGGCAGCTAAAACAACCACACAGCCTTTCGCTCATCACTGCCCCGCAGTGGGATGGGGGAGAGAATCGGAGGGGGGGGGGAAAAAAGTCATGGGTTCAGAAAAAGACAGTTTAATAGGACAGAAAAAGAAGAGAATAATAACGGTAAAAGAACATACAAAACAAGCGATGTGCAGCACAATCGCTCACGACCCGCAGACCACCGATGCTCAGCTAGTTGCCGAGCTGCAGTCCCACGCCCGGCCAACTCCCCCAGTTCTATACGGAGCGTGATGCCATACGTTATGGAATATCCCTTTGGCCAGTCTGGGTCAGCTGTCCTGGCCGTGTCCCCTCCCATCTTCTGGGGCACCCCCAGCCCCTCGCTGGCGGAGCGGTACGAGAAGCTGAAAAAGTCCCTGACTTAGTGTAAACATTGCCCAGCAACAACCAAACCATCAGCGTGTTATCGACAGCGTTCTCATCCTACATCCCAAACGCAGCACTATACCACTGCTCGCAAGAAAATTAACTGTCACAGCCAAAACCGGGACACGCCACTCGGAATAAACCGCGTTCTGCCAGGTGTGCCGGAGCCAGAGTCCCTTCCCCTCACTGTCAGTTGATAAATGCAAGTCCATTCTTTCAAACCCCATCACTTGTGCTCGCAGTAGAGACAGGAGAATTGATGTACGATTACATTTAGTAATGTCAACTTTCTACCCAGAATTTACTTTTACACGTGACGAGAACACCCACAAACCTGCTTTTGTCTCTTTTTTTCTCAGTACTGGCGTCAGGTGTATTTAATCACTGTGCTGGCAATGATCTTGGCAGTGTTTTTTGCTCAGATCCATCCCAGTTACCTCACGCAACAGTGGCACAGACTGCGCTCCATCATCTTTTGCTCAGTGTCTGGATATGGAATTATTCCAACCATCCACTGGGTTTGGCTCAACGGCGGCATTGGTGCATCTATCGTGCAGGTAAATGAGAAAAAAAAGGAAGTAGGATTCCCTTTTGCTTTTTACGTGCCATCTTCCTTCAGTCCTCTTACACTTCGGGACGTGTGGGGGAAGCAGGGGTAATTAACATTTCTTGAAGCACAGAAATCTTTCAGGCGATACGATCCAAATGCAAACACTTATTGAGTACCAGTAAACAGGTTGAGTAGATGAAATCTGCTTTGCTGATTTAAAACTGCACAGTGAGGAGGAGAACTGGATACAAGTGTGACTGAGCAGGCTGTGTGGGTGGACCGCACCCTCGCTGCCCCCAGGCCAGGCGCAGGAGCGAAGAGCCGAGTCGGCTGCGCCGCGGGAAGCAGCCGGGCAGGCTGGGCTGGGCTGTCCGCTTCCGCAGCTGGAGAGCAGAGAGGGGAACCAGAAGACACTGACGGGACGGTTATTTGCTTCCTCTTCTGTTCCCTGGGCTTGCAGCAAAAAAAAAAAAAAAAAAAAAAAACCCAAAAAAAACCCCACTGTTTGCCTACTCAGTTCTCTGCTTTTTACACGACTCTCGTTTAACATCACTCAGAAGTTACAGAACTATTTTCCTGTTCTTGTTTTACCACTTAGAAGTATGCTCTGAGAAACAAGCAGCACAGTACTGCTAAAGAGGGTAAAGTATGCCCCCATATGAAAACCCCAGAAATCACTTTAATTACCCAGGGACCTAACTGTGCTGAAGAAAACATTTCATTCTTTTTTATCTTTGGAGACTTTTTTGTTTGTTTTGTATTTTCACCTTCTGACAGAATAGGAGAGCTTCCTTTTCTTTTGCAGGAGTTTGCTCCGCGTGTAGTTGTCATGTACTTCATCGCTGCTGTAGCTTTTCTCTTCTATATTTCCAAAGTTCCAGAAAGATACTTCCCAGGTAGGAAATTCTCTTCTGGGTGTTTTTTCTGCAGTTAAGCTTCCTGCAGTGTCACAGTCCTCGCTCTGAGTCCTGAACTTCTGTGAGAGAGCAGGTTGACCATGTTCCCCACGAAGTATGCTCGTGTAGAGGAGGAACACATTGTGTATATTTGCATCAAAAGAAGGCAGGCGACTTCTGGTCAAGTTCGTTAAAGAGCTTTCACTGCCTCCCAGCAAGCGGAGCCTATAGTTGAGCTTTGGAGGAGACCGATTGCCAATTGCATTGCGTGAGTTATTGCCGAATTTTACAACTTAACCGCTTGCCCTTTTTCTTCCCCGCAGGACAGCTGAACTACCTCGGCTCGAGTCACCAAGTATGGCATATCCTTGCCGTGGTGATGCTGTATTGGTGGCATCAATCCACAGTGTACATCATGCAATACCGACACAGCAAGCCCTGTCCTGAGTATAGCACAGACCTGTGAGCCAAGGTAGAGCAGTTTTCACACGCACGGGCATATGATCCTCTAACCAGTATGAGCTTAAATAATCCTGGGTTTAACTTGCCCCAAGTTTTCATCACCCTCCCCAGTTAGCTTCCCCAAAGAAAACGCTGACTGGTGTCATACTTGGGTGCAAATAAAACGTTTTCTTCTCTTGGTGCCAGGCACTCTGCTCATCTAAACTGCTTTGTGGCATGAGGCTCCACAGGGCTGCGATGCCCATGAGCAGAGTTTTAGGTCGGGCTGGACAGAGGTCTGCCAGATCCCTTTCAGCTCTGTTTCACAATTTTAATCACCTCCAGACGTCATTAGTATTTGTTCCTAAGTGGCCTTTTCCTCAGCCTTTTGTCGGTTTTTCAGCCTACTAAGCAGTCATCTGGATTTTTTTGGAAATCAAGTGAGAGTTGATAATTTCCTAGGCGTAGTAAGTGACTCAACTTGTTTCCCCGCTGTTTCAGAGGCGCTGTGATTGAATTTCAGACTCTGAGGGTCTGGACCTTACCTAACGAGTTGAGCTATGAACTTAAGCACTGAAGCAGTTCCTCTTCTGACTTCTGGACTGTTACCCGCTTGCTGGGATGGTGTATTATGATGAGTTTTGAAAAAACCAACAGCAGTGCCTGAGACGTGAGCTGCATCTCCTGTCTGCAGTCAAGTACGAAAGACGTCTTCCTGGAGCGGGACAACGGAAAGGTGGGCTGCAAAGCTCAGCATTTGGATCGCACCAGTATTTGTTTTGCTCGGTAAACACGAACACCACAAGTAATTACCCTTGCTGAGCTAACAGGCCCATATACCAGGTTTTCAGGTTTTGTTCAAGTGCGTAATTAAGAAACCGCTCCTGGCTGCGTGCTTATAAAACCACGCTAACTGTGGGACCCTGTCTTGGATCTAAATCACAGCAGTATGGTGCGTTGCATCCTTCGGAGTCTTTGTCTGAACGGCATGCTTACGCTCCAGCGTCGGAATGGTAACGTGTAAAATTGAATTCAGTGGACTCTTGTACTTCTCTGGACAAGCTCTTTTCCTTTTTCTGGAAGATATGATCACATCTCATCCACCATAGCTACATCTTCCTTTCAGATCTTAAAAATTGCCTCCCCCCTTAGGCGCAGTGCCATTACTTCAAAAAACTTCTCTAGATCCCTCCAGTCACTTGCAGTTAATGGTCTAAAATATTTCAGGAGTAGCACTCAGCCTGTGCGTTCACGTTAGTATCTTGCAATCAGTAGAGTTGGTAAATTTTTTTTCTCAGTTCCTTTTGTTTAACAGGATGAAATAACACACACACACACCCCCCCCGGGTGGTGAACCTGCTGTGGATTGAAGTCCCTGAACTTTGGCCTTTACTGTGTGATGTATTATATTGTACTTGCAGACTTTGTTACTGAAAAACGACTTATCACCATCGGGTTTCCCAGCCTTGGGAAACCATCCCTTATAACCTCAACGCTGGGGAGACGTGAAATACGCAGGGTAGTGGATAGCTGCAGCTCAGCACAATTAAGCTCAAGGGGTGCCAGTTTTTCAAACAGGATTGGAATTATTTGGATTTTGGGTTAGAATCAACATTTTTTTTGTTGCTTCTGTAGAGCAGCTGTGCTCACGTTTACAGTTCAGTCGAGCAGCGGTAGCGAATGCTGCTGCTTCGCGGGGTCAAGCATCAGTCAGCGTTAGCCGATTGGGGATTACTCCGCTTGCCTCAAGATGCTGTTACGGCTGAATCCCAAGGAGTGAAAGTTTGGGACCAGAGCCAGTGAGGGACACGGCTGCATCGGCGTTGCTCGCATTGGAAAGCGGGAGGAAGCCTAACTGGTTCTGCTTTGACGACAGGCAGAAACATTCTGTTCTGGGATTATAAACTGTCCGAGCTGACCGCGAACAACTCCCCTCGTTACCTGCAGCACGGCCTTCGGCGGCGTCCCAGCCTCTTCTCTCACCTTTTGCGATCGTCTGACAGCAGCCAGCTTGATGCGTGCAGACAGGGGCCCGGTAAGGTTTGGAGCCGGGTGTCTTAGACCTGAGGCCAAGGACGAGACGGCACTGCCCGGCAGCGGGCTAGGAACGCCTGAGGCAACGGTGCCAAAAGCTGCACAACACACGAGAAGCCCTTACAGAACGGTCGGCCTTGTCAGCACTACGCGATTGCCTCTTTCCTCACGGGAAGGGTTGTCCCGTGATGGGATTTAGGGTTTTAGCTTACTCAGACGGGGCGAGGCTGGCTTTTTGCTGCGCCCTCCTTGGGGCAGGCAGGCTGCTCTCAGACCCCCAAAGCTGCCTCTCCCCCCGGGCTCCCTCAGCCGCTCGTCAGGGTGTGCCAAGCCGCTGTGGAATAGTGATGGAAAGGTAGCGTCAGGCACCTGAATGCTCGTGGGGATGGAGAAGGCAGGACACTGACTTCTCTGCTGCATGCTGGAGAGGAAAGGTAACTGTCAAGTTCAGCCGGTGTGTTTTGGGGCTTTTTGCAACTCCAGAAACAGGCGGTGGCAAGAACTGACTTTGCATTTAAGATTCAACGCCCAGACCTTTGAGCCTTTCACTGATGATCCCCCCCGCCCCACAACTTGACAGCCAAGCAATTTTCAAGTGCACTAATTACTACTACCACAGCCTGACAAGGGCCGTGCAAGTACAAACGCTTGTTTCCAGTGTTATGTGATCAATAATATTTAAAAAATGTGTGTTTGTCTATTGAAAGCATACTGACTTTACAGGTTGCCAATGTAATTTTTTTTAATGTAAACTCTAACTACTGTAGTTTTCACTGGATAAGGAAACTGACTGCAAAGCTGTACATTTTTATTACCCTGATAAAATTTTTCAAGCTGCATGATGGTCTTTTATGTACATACGGAACCTGTAAATAAATTTCATTTCCTTGGATGTTTCCCTAGAGTAACACCATTCTTGCATCTGACAGAGTCAAATGACAGATGTGAATTGCTCAACTACGCAACTCCTGTCACCTCCCGCGGGTTTTTAATATACAGGGAGATCGCCTCGAATGATCACGGCAGAGCGGGGACCGATAGGGCAGGTGTTGGCGCAGCACTACTCCAGAACCGCGTGCGGTATGTTCTACGAGCGGGACCTCGCGTACCATAGGGGTTTTTGGAGGAGCTGATGAACGCAGCTTTGCCACCTACCGCCTTCATACCTAGACAGTTTCCCAGCAAGGTGTCGTTCTGTCTTAAGAGCTCTGGCCGTTGCCGTTGCTGTGTTGTAAGGAAAAGGAGGAAAGGTTCATCCTGACTCTGCTTCAACTCTTTCCCACCGAACTTTGTAAACCTGCTTTTGCCCTAACAGAAGCAGTTCAACTGCATGCAAAAACCAGCGATGAGAAATGCAGGGCTAGCAGTTATGCTGCAAAAACAAAACAAAAAAATTAACAGCCACAGCTGTTCGTTTCTGTTTAAGGTGAAGCCTCCAGTTAAACTGCGTTTCCTTGTGGATTTGCTTCTAACAACATTAGACTGGAACAGGCAATAGGTGGAAGACCGCACAGCCAGGACACGAGCTACTGTTTAGTAACTGGGTCCCGCTGCTGCTCCATCTTTTCCTGACCGTTTTCTTTCTTACTTCAGCTTACCCAAGAGAAAAATCAGTACCAGCAGCATCCAAAAACCTGCTCTGGTAAACAATTGGTAGAAGGGGGTCAAATCACATTAAAATTACGTCTCAAAGATTAGGTGCAGAACTCGGTCCACAGAGATCGCGCTGGGAACTGCACGTAACATTGTGGCTATAGAAAAGGGACCAAGCTTCGGTTACCACCTAGGAATGGGAACGCATCCTTTCAGAAGTGTTCCTAGGCTTTTAAGGGCAGTACCGAACCTACGCAATTAAAAACAGTACACGATCAACAGGTTTTTAACAAGTTGGACAACAAAAGACAATTAGGCAGCAACTCCAAGTCTTTTAAAACATTTTAAAGAGTGACAGGAGCCTACAGCCACAAACAGCCATCAGCAGAAACAGCACTGCTTACAGGGAGTAAATGAAAGCCTAAATGGGAATACTTAATAACGCACCGCTTAAGGAGACCTGCAGAGTCGCTGTTACCACGTTTGTTTATTTAACAACTGCAAATATTTTATGACGTACATCAGTTTCACAAAAAAGTTAAAGTTCTCTGTTTAGTGGTACACAAAAAAAGCTTTAGAAACTTTGAAGTCTAACAAGAAATGGAAGTGTAGTTCAGGAAAGTGCACTTAAAAGCTGAATGCCAGCAATTTAAAAATAGTTTTTATGCTCTTTAGTATTAGGTGATGCCTTAGTCACAAATGTAGCTATACAGTTTCCTTGATTTTCCTTTCAAAATAAGCACTATAGGAAAGTAACGCAGCAGCCACCCTTTGCGCTTTTTTTCCTTTCGCAGCTTTCGCTCACAGTCACTCCCCCGAGTCACACGAAAGCGAGCGTGGCTGCTGCGTTACTAAAAACGCAGCAACTCCAAGAGATACGTGATGTGTGCGAGCGTGTGTATATTTTATATATACTTTTCATATATAAAAATACACAATATAGTATAAAAAACTCCAGATAAACTCTTATTCTCACAGTAGCAAATATATCAACTTATTTTCACAGTACTTGGTTTTACTAACTGGGACGCCCAGAAGGATTACAAGTCGTGCCCTCCAAAGCTGGCATTCACGGGTCCCGCACCGGGGAAGTCAGCCCGAGCGACTGCGCGCGTCTCGAGGCCGTCTGAGAGTCTGCAGAGAAACACGACTACCGTCTCTGTCGTCAGTGACCGCGGCCGTTAAAGGCTCGGTAGTACCTTTTGGCAGAATCTCTCTGTCGAGCAGCTGATGCTAAAAGGCCTGTGGTTCAGTCACTCAACACACTGAAAGACGAGCTGTGAAGATCAATCGGTATTTCCTGTTGGAAGGGAAGCGTCAGTTCCTTACCTTGCCATTACGGTCTTCCCAGACAGTACGGTACGTGTCTAGCGCAGCAAGGTCTTTCCCGTACTTCACGTGAGGCCACGGTACGCTCCGTGGCAAGCGCACGCACGAGCATGCACACACACCAAATAAAGGCAAAAGGACATCACGTTCCCAGACAGTACCACGTTTCGTCCCTGTTGAATAGCGCATCTTAGCCGAAATTCAACCCAAACTCGGGTTTAGTTGTGTATAAACAATACATACCACGCAAAGTCAACTTAGCGAGGCATACTAATCTCTTTTCAGGCACAAGAAATAATTTTAACTTTAGAAACAAAAAAGTTACATTTATGCTAAAACCTGTTTCATAACTAGAATACTGAGAACAAGGTTTATTAAGGCCATTAGAAAGCAAATATCGTCAGTCATAACTCATATGCAGCCAGAAGCATTACGCCAGTTTTAGAGTAATTTGGGTTTACAGGCTGCTTTTATCTCGTCTCTTAGTTTCTGCGTGCGATCTCACTTCCGCTTTCCTGTGCTGTAATATAACCACTTACGGACCCTCTGCCAAAAACCAAACCGACCTGCCACACAAGGAAAACCTGTAGCGCTCCTCAGCCTGAAGTCTCGGGGTCAGCAGGCAAAAACCAAACGCGTTTCCTTCTGTTCTTAATCTACCTGATGTTTAGGCCCAGCCTAAACGCACGGCCTTTTCCCTCTGTGTCCCACAGAGCGAGGAGCTAAGCCCCAGCCCATCGTTAACCCTTTCCTCCCCCGGCACCAGAGGGCCGAGCAAGCCCTGCAGTTGCCTTTCCACCGGGGAAAGCAGCGGCTGCGTGGCTTCAGCGAGGGCCAGCCACGTTTCAGACCGAGGGTCAGTTGCCTCTTGTTTTATTCTCGTTTTGTTTCTGCCCACCTGCCCCATCTGTGATACCGTCCTGTTCCAACAGCTCCTTAGGCAAGTAAGTGACAGTTCAGAAGGAAACGGCAGGAAGGCAGCTCGTAAGCACGTGCAGAGGGAAAAAAAAAAACCAACACCACAAAAATAGACAAAAAAAGACAGTTAACCTGAGTATCCGAAATGCTACAAAACTTGGCGTGCGTTTCTCACCGCCTTTGGCACAAAACCCCAGGTGAGAACAGTAGTTATAAAGCCTAAGAAACTCCTGTGCAAACAGAGTTGAAACATTTCTACTCATAACCTCTTAAGAGCTTAACTTCTAAGCCCAAAAAAGGCGTACTGAACAAAGCACAGCTGTAGGATCTCGCGTTCACCTTGTGAGAATAATGAAAACGAGGACGATAAAGGTAACGAAGGTATGCAGATACGTATGAGCTACTGTCAGATTCTAGGACTAGAGGAAGCAATCTCACATAGATCCGAGGGAACGTTTCATCAAACCAACCCTCGAAGCAGTCAAGTGACTTGTTTTTAACGCGGTCTTTTCAACAAATACTGTAAAGGATCCACCCCCTGCCCTCAGATCTTGGGACAACTGTATAACCAGCAGGAGAAGTTGGGGGGGGGGGGGGGGAGCGCAACCCAAAATACTTCATTTTACCTTCAGCGAAGGGGGAGGGACAAGGAACACACACACACACAACCAGGAACGCTTATGTCCTCCATATACGAACATCCAATTATCTACTCACAAGCTCTCAGCAGAGCAGGATATAAAGTTGAGACGAGCCGGTTTGCCGTAGAAAAAAGGCAAATTGGAGCGTCCCGAGTCATACGCGCTCTGCAAACGGCGTACGTGGCTTGGCGCACGCCGCGAGGCAGCGGAGAAGCCGTTCCACCTACGCGCGCTGCTCGTACAACACGGTAACAAAATCGCGTCCTCGACGAGCCTGTTCACGTCACCTTCCAGTCACCTGCTGGCACCGCGCTCCCAAGCTTCGGGCCACGTCTCGCGCACCTAACGTCTCAGAGGTACCGCGCGGCAGGAGAGAGTCCTGCCCGTAAGGCTTCGTGGTGTGAAATGCAGCTTACCGGTACAGTAGCCATCAGCTTCTGCGAGCTACCTGCTGCTTACTGCTTCTGCTCTGAAACAAATCCACGTTCAGAGAAGTCTCTTCAAAGCTCAGTGCATTTAGCAAAACTTTCTTATAAAATACACTTAAGTACAATAATAGCTTCATCAGAACTTAAAAGAACATTAGGTTACAGTCATTTCATAAAATTACTATTGTTTTAAAAAACAACAGGTTTGAAAGAATACACGTTTTCTTTGCAATAAAAATCCAAGAGGAAAAGAAAAGGTATTTCTCAGACACAAAGCCCACTTTGTAATCAGATCTGATGGTTACATCTCACAGTCAACTATACAAGTCATCTGGGATACTCCATACGTGCCGAACGATTTCCTCGTGTAAACCAGCCTCTCATCCCAGCGTACTGAGTAGTCTTCAAAGTGCTGCAAACACTGGCTGCATCCCTGCCGGTTTACTCCCCCACGTTCAGGCTTCTCGTCTCGCAAACCATTATATTCTCTATATCTTTAGTTTTAACTCTAAACTTCCAGTTTGCTTTTTTACATTAATGGCACTTACTGTAGAAAAAAAAAACAAAAAACCAAAACCCAAAAAACCACGAACATTTAGGCACACAAAAAAATAATCTGCCTTTCATCTCTGCCGCTGCATAGATGTCTACCAGGTCCCAAGCCACAGCTGTGCTCTGGAATTCTGGGCCCCAGCCCCTCGAAGACTTAGCTGCTTTATTTTCATGATTAATAAAGGTAGTTTTCACCTAGGAAGCAAAGATGTGACTATTTCCAGCAGATCCATCGGGATATTAGTCGTACATTTCGGTTCTTAGGTCTAAGAACCGAGACGTGGAGAACCAGCACAGTTCCATCAGCCTCCCTGTACGGATGCAAAAAGTTTGTCATGCGTTCTCTGCCCGTCCCCCTCCCTCCATCTCAGCACGTCACAGAGGACTGAAAAGGCAACGCAAAAGCACAAAACGACAGTATGTTCCGAGCCTAAAGTCTGTGATAGACAATGATTCGTATCCGATTTCTCTTTTCACTCTGGGAGCATAATAAAATGATGCTCCTTGTTTGTTTTTTACTATTTTTTCTCAAAAAAACCCCACAAACCAATAAAAATTTGTCATCATTCTTAATTTCATCGTGCAATCTGGCCATGCCTTCTTGAACTTGAACAAGCCGTACGCCCCAGGTCCCTGGCAATTCAACCAGATAAATTACTGCACTGATTAAAACCTCTATGAAGTAACTCGGAGAGGTGGAGGGGGGGAACCCATTGGAAGCTTTTACTGTTTGGAAGGAAACGGAGCTGCTCCAAAGGGATCTAACTCTAGCGCCTGCTGCTGCTGGCTCTGCGCGCTCTGCACGACCAGTTCCGTGAACGGTACCGCACCAAAGTCATCCGTTTTCAGCCCGTCGCCACCGTGAACGGCTCCGTGCAAGGAGCTCTGCCTGGGTCTACCAGCCACTACCACCGTGCCGTGATCCCCGCGGCTGTCACCAAACCCTTGATGCTGGGGGTGCCGCATCAAGTCCGGTGGGTGGAAGGGTTTGGCTCCAAAAGGATCCAGCAGACTCTCATCTGCCTGCAGAGGGTTGGTTCGATCTTTGCTGTCAGTCAGCGCAACGCTTATGTTCTCTTTGGAGTCCGAGATGGTCAGGAACTCGTTGCTGCTCTGCGAGTCCCTGCGGCCGGCTTTCTTGTGCCTGCGGGCTCTCTCGGGGGTGCGGTAGCTCGGTTTCAACACCTTCTTCGTGGAGGTCGGGGTGCCGTGGTGGCGCTTGCCGTTGCTCTTTGAGACGTCCTGCTTCATGCGCCTTTGGCGGGAAGAGAGCTTCTGCAGGTTACGCTGCTGCTTCACCTTCTGCTGCTGCTGCTGCTGACTCCCTGTGATCTCTTCAAAAGGAACCAGCCCAAACAGGTCCTCTTTACTCCCACCGGTCTTGGGGAGAAGGGAAGGCTGAAACGGGGTGCAGCCAAAAATATCGACGCTCCGTGGCGAGGTGGGGGAGAGCAGAGGCTCCGTTCCCGTCACCGGGCCGTCTTGCTGAGACACCTTTTTGCTGAAGGGGGCTTTTGTGAAAACATCAAAGTCATCCTGCTCTTGGTTCAGGCCGGGAAAAGCCATCGGAGAAGAGAGATCTTTGTCCACCTTCTCTCTTGCCTGAGGCTGCAGAGTAAAAAAGGGCACGGCCCCAAACACGTCAAATTCTTGGCCAGGGTCCACCTTGAGCGCAGTACTCGGCACCTCAGACAAGGACGTATGCATCGAACCGGGTTCTTTGATTTCGCCGCTGCCCACACCGTCTCCGAACCTACCGCTCAGGAGCCCTTCCGCAGATTTTTGCTTGGTACGATCGGAATCGGAGTCGGAACTTTGTTTCTCTTCCTCCTCCTCTTCCTCAGAGTCCATGAGGAGAGGTCGGTGGCCTAAATTCTCCGGTTCTGTATCATTGTCATCATTGAAGTCTCCATTGTCGCCTTGCAAGACTTCTTCATCCTCCTGTTCTTCTTCTTCCTCACTGCTCTTGGGAGAAGGAGGATCAGATTCAAAATCGCTCTCCGACTCATCGCCACCTTTTGTCACTTGTCCCTCTGCAGTCTTCCTCCCTGGCCGGGGATCTCTAAAAGCATGGCTCAGTTTTCCAGCCTTGGCCGGGGTCCCTAAGTTATTTCCTTGACTGCTGGCTAGGTTATCCACTTGTTTTCCAGGGGAACCTGCAGGTCCGAAGAAAAATGCAAAACAAAACTTGAAACACACTCTTAAAGTCAACACTTACTCCACACATACCAAGAGGCGATGCAAACATATTCTGTATTTACTGAGGGAAATGAGCTAAAATCAAAACAAGTATGTCCAACAGCACTCGTAAAATTGATTAACGGCCAGACCTTACAGCTTTGCTCCTTAAGCACAAGAAGTTTAGAAACACAATACTAGTATTTTGGGGGCACGGAGCAGGGACCAACGGATGCAGGTGATCTCCAGAGCCAGATTTTCAAACGCACTCATCACGCAGCCGCCCCTCGCCAGGGAAACAGGAGCCAGCGTGCTTCTAAGTTTTGTGTTTAGGTTTCCTCATTTGTCTTTTTAAAGCAGAACACCTATTTCTTGAAGTGCTGCTGCTGCTGCTTTGCTAGTCTGCTCTGACAAGCTTATTGCTCTAGTCACTAAAACAGCACAGGCAAAAGAAAAGTATTTAGCAATTTCAGGTAATTCACTTCAGATCTCGGGTACCGTTTTGGAACGACGACAGCCCTCGGAGGGCTCGGCTGCCCTGGCAAATGCACCTCGTTGACAAACACATCCCTTAGGGCTCTCCAAGGCTCACCCGCCGTGCTAAGGTTTCTACCCTGGCGTGGCACTACCGACGTATTCAACATAGTTCCAAAAGGGAAACGAGTGAACGACACCATGTCAGTCCCCGGTCTTTGCTCTCCCAAGCTTTGACAGCATGAGACAATTCTACGCAAAATCTCCGAGACAATCAGGTTCCTCTAAGGTCTAAGAAAATCGGGGCCTGGGCAAGAGAGAAGTTCGTTCCTGTCCAAGCTGCAGGGAAGATTACGTGAGGACACCATCTCTGGCCTGCCTGGAGGGCACCAACTCCTAACAGGAGCTGAAGAGGTGGGACTTGGAGCCTGCACCAGCCACCACGGAGACGCGGCGTGTGGGGGTTTTGCCTCAGTAGCGCGTTCAGAGGCATACAAAGGGAAACGGGCAAGACGACAGACAGTCCCTGCGGGGAGATCGCAAGGTAAAGGGCTCACGTAACTCCATGGCAAGAGAGAAGCAGGGACAAGGATGTTTTCCAACATGTCTCTTGGGTTGAAAGCCTCCCTCCCTTCCCCCCGCCCCGTGAGGACCAAACCCCTAATTCTGACTCATAAACGCCCCTGAGAATTAACGGTGACGGTCACTGCCATTCAGGCATTTGAAAAGGTTCCCCCCCGCCCCGCCGTGCTGCCCCTGGGTTCAGCAGAAACAGCCTCTCTCCATCAGGGCCTTCCCCACGAAGCACACGCTGCGACAGCAACACGGCGGAGCTTGCAGTTTGGGGCGCAGGGGTGGGGTGTTGGTTTTGTTTTTAAGCAATACTTGCTGGTCAAACCTATGCTTAGAGAATGTCGTCTTCTCTAGTGACCCTGAAGCTCCACATTCAGCCCCTTCTCATTTCTACTGTAGCAATTCGGGCAAAGCAAGTTATTGCCTTGCGAGAAGTGTTTTCTCCTTGGTTTCCAAGTCGAATCTGTTGGCTCAGTTTCTCTAGGGGAAGGACGTTTATCCATTCATTTTACTCCAACACCTCCATCCCCGCTATTGACTATCCGACAGCTAGAGCCAAGAGAACAGTTCACTAATGGCTCTTTCGTGGGGTGGTTGGCTCAGAGATACCGGGAGCAGTAAAAACTTTGCGTCAGTAAACAAAGCAGATGGCAAGAGCCCGCAGACCAGCAAACCTGCCCAGCGCCACTGCTTTGGTACGGAACGGCGCCCAGCAGACTTAGGCACAACAAGCATCTCCCTGCTACTGCCCAGAGATGTTTTCAGGAGTGTAACTGACTGTCACGCTTCTATTTGAAGAGAACGAGCAGGAGGAAAAGCGAAACACTTGGTGTTGGCTGGGGAAAGCGCACTTGGAGTTGAGATGTCCTTTTCTCTAGGACACAGATCACACGGCAGCCACGCTGCTTTAAGGATGTTTAATCGAACACGTAGCGCTACTAACAGCAACGGTATTTCACCTCTTTGCAGGCACAGAGCAACTACCGAAAATGTGCGAGCATACTTAGAAGCGAGGCTACGATCACAGCCGCTGCAGGCTGAATGTTACGTGGGTACCAACCTGCAGACGGGGACCAGAACTACGGCAAAGCCAACCGCGTCGCCGTGCCTGCCAGCGAGGACTCGGACTGACAGCCAGCGGGTGCTTGCCTCAGGGCCACACCGAGTTCCCTTTGACCGCCTAGGAACATCCACGGACCCCGCTTCGCACCTGGGAGATACGGGTACCAGGTTCTTACACCTCCAGCGGCTGACACAGCGCTGGGGACGGGGCTGGTTGGCATTAAAGCGGTCGTTAACAGGCTCTGCGCTAGACCGCTGCCCCTCTCACCTAACCAAACACCCTACGTTCACGGCTTTGTTAAACCATCGCTGACATTTCATCGGCTCAGTGTGTTCACGGGATTGAAAAAGCTGGGGATGGATGTGTGCTTCAGTCAGTGCTCTGTAAAACAGCCAGAACCCAGCCCGTGGCTCTCCTCTTCTTATACAAAATAATTTCTAAGGTTCTTTCTTCCTTCACAATGAAACGAGCATGCAACTTGCAGGCCAAGTCCGATGTTTTTCTTTCTATGCTCCGCTTTAGATCCGAACACTGAGTTTTACAAGAACAGTTTCTTGCTTTTTTAAAGGGAATTAATAGTCGATTCCTTCATCCCGTAGCCATTTTGCTCTTTTGCAATTACACTTTAAATAACGATAAAAATTCTGCTGCAATGTATTTTATGTATGGATTTAAAACCAAGACAACCGGAATGCCTAAAAACATCGGGTGATTAGGGCTTTGAGCAGTTTCCTCTTTGCTTCTGGTGTCAGATTGCTTCTTATCTACTGTAATTTTAAATACTACATATTTGCTTTACCCACGAAATTACAATCTGGATTATTTGGCTGCTGACTTTAGATTTCCCAAAGGTACAGCCTTCACATTGCACTGCATAACCCCCCATCTTCCAAATCCTGCCGTTTCCAATATTTACTGAAACGCTAATGTTAACATAAATGCAATTAGATTTAAAAGGGGAAGAAAAAGGACGTATTTCTAGGTTAGACGTTACTTACACAACAAAAACCCCAAATGTTTTGACGTATGTCAATATCCACGAGTTTGTGCTCCCGAGGAACTTTTATACCTTTACGCATAATTTCCGTATGCGGAAAGTAATTTGTAATTTTTTTTCTCAAGGCAAGAACTGAACCACAGCATGTCTCACCGACCTGACTTACCAGCAGGTTTAAATAGGATTTGTTAATTGCTGCTGGAAAACAAAGCGCAAAGGACACCGACGAGACAAACCCCGGCCTCTCCCGCCGGCTGCTGCCTCGCTGAAGGAGTAATTCAAGGGACGGGATGTTTAGCCCTCAGAAGCGGATCTCTGGACAGAACATGCATCAAGCAGGACTCGGCACTACACGTCCAAACACTTAAGGCCGTTTCCCGAACCGTGCTCAACCTATTAGTAGCGGCACACGAGCCATTCCCACATCTCGTAGTAGACCCACCTATAACTGTCACTCTTGCTGGCAACACACAGCAAATGATTTTGGGAATCAGTCATCCCGACAATCTGGTTTTTAAGGAATCTGTATCAGCATGCTAGATTTCCTTTCTCAAGTCTAACAAGTACCACCTCTCGCAGAACTGGGATGAAATCAGGAACAATCCACCAAGCCATCGCACTCACTGGAGATTTACGTTCTCTAGTAAACACGGAGACCGCCTGCACGCTACGTATGAGGCTACGCACGCTTCGTTCGCTCACCTGGAGCTCTGAGCCCCTCTTCCAGGAAATGCTGAGCACCTTACTTATTGATGTGGAAGGCGCCCGAAGAGCTAGCGACAGTACTGAGGAAGCGAAGTACTTGTTCATTCCCACAATTCTTCCCCCGCAGCCACCTGTCTTGGCACTAGTTGGCTTGGCAGCCTTTGTTCTGAGGGCAAAGGGCTCGGGCATCGCACACCGCACACGTCGCCCTGTTTGAGCCACGGTGACAACGACACAGCACCCGGGAAAGGAAACCTTGACCCTCCGTATCGGTAAATGCCTGTCCCCGCACGTGAGAAAACATTTCGTGACAAATCTCTGTTCTGAGGCCGCTGAAAGATATTGCGAGCATACTTATTTTTCCAACTGCAACATCATCGCAGCGCCAGACAATTAACTGCTTCAACCCCCTCATTTCCCAACAAATGATTTCCGAGCAGGGCATTTCCTGCGTTGCCAGCGCTGTAGCCCTGACATTCCTCCTTACGCACCGTCTCCTTGCCAGAGTTATGAATTTTACTTCTTTACCCCAGCAGGAAATGTATGGTCCCGTACGTTGCACACCCCCAAAATGACCAAAAATACTATCAATTTTGCCGGGACTAGAAACTCACAGGCTACATTAACAGCTCCGTATTACCAAGGCTTCAGAACCAGCGTGCATGACCCCACGTGTACAACTTCATCAGGAAAGCAAGTGGCACATGCCCGATGAGCCCGGGAGCTGCAACGGCTCCTGCTCCATGGCTTTGAAGAAAGCACTTTTATTTCTGAAGTATTTCCAGAGTGGTGACCTCACTGCTCCCACATTTGTATTTCTCAGGAAACAGCAAGTATCTCACTTGCTTCTTCACTTTGTGTCGAGGCGGTGTAAACAAACAGAGCTTTCTGCTCCAAGCTGACGTTAGTCTAAGATTCCAGTCTTAAGCACGGTGTAGTCCACCACAGGCAAGCTTTGTGGAAGAAGCTGTCTCTGCGCGCACCTGCTCTGCTGCCACATCTTTGGTTTAGTCCCACTAACAGGGAGAGAACTGCAGGTGTCGGACACCGAAGACACAAACACATCCTCCACTGAGCTAGCAGTTGTAAACACAACAGGAAAATCTTGGTTTGTTTTTCTACACTACAGTTCCCTCTCTTTCACTCTTAAACAAGTTGGTAAACTAATGAAATAGAGAAAGAGCACCACAAATAGAAATGCTGTCCCAAGAGGGAAGATTCCTCTGTTAATGACAATTTAATGCTCTGGCCAAATAGGTTTCAGAAATGAAGTGTTCTGTCACCTTGATTTCATGCAATCTTCTCAGCCTCAACCGCTGCAGAGACTGTCCACATCCGTGTTTATAAAAAAAGCTGCAAAATGTTGAGTAACATCTGTTTGTAATGTACTGTTCAGATTACTACACTTCTAATCAGGTTTGCATCTCATACAAGACAATTGTTCTTCCCTCAAATGCAAGCCAGGTGGAACATCTTTAATCATATAAGAAGATCCCAATCTTCAGGAAATTTTCTGTTCTGATGTTCTTTTTCGAGACATCCGATTATAAGAGGATGAATTCCCTCTAACAAGAGCAGTAATTACATGCCTGCTGCTGGTTCGTCATTTTAGGGGATGGCGGGGGTGGCCAAAGAGCAGTGCATAAGGGCTTTAAGCCTTCTTTGAATTGGTAGCATACTGCCACCATCATTTCAGAACAATTTGCCACATGTCAGGCCCAAGGATTACGGGCATGCTGCAACTAAACCTGCACTATTTCTTTGATAACAGCCAGAGCAGCAGCTGCTGAATATTGTAATAGGGATTTCAAGTGCTTACCACCTTTATTGTTAAGGAAAAAAAAAAAAAAAAAAGAAAGAACAAAACACTTCTGCCTACCAGCCATTGATTAGATACTCTTTCACATCATTACTCTACAAGTTTAAAAAAAGAAAAAAGGTTAGAGGTGACCATGATGGCTCTAAGATATGAAAAAAAAAAAACCAAAACACTGCATCACATTGGAGACAAAAAGCACACCACTGGCACAGCCCACACATCTCGTTTATTCTTATGATAAGTGAATAAGTTCAGGGTACTCCGGAAGTATTATCCCAAAATGCTGAGGGCTGAAGATGATCTCGATACACCCGCATTCAGCAATAACTGAAACCTTGGCCAAGGAAAGGTTACAGAATAACATAGGCAGTACATTCAGCAAGTACAAATATTGAAGTGAACTGATTTCAACTGTCAAGTGACCTAAATTAGAACAGCGTACAATAGCCATAGCCAGTTGTGGCTCTGGGCATCTTTCAGCAACGAATTTGAGAATATCAAAGGCCGAAGAAATGTGAACTGATCGCATGAGCTGGTTTCGTGTTGTAGAGGAAGTTGGCTCAACTCTTCTTGTTGCTCCTCTTCTCAGGTCTGTAATTTCTTGCTAAGGTGCAGTGAGCTATGTTTCATTTCAAGCTCCAAACTGCACAGTGGTCCACGGGCTCCCAAGCCGCAGTACCAAAATTTGCAGTGGTTCGAAGCCATGTCGGCAGCAGTACACAAAAGAAGTACCCAAATGCACAGCGGTCACCCGCACTTCCTCAGGCCAGAAGAACGCCCTTTTCTGCTGCTACCCAGGGAATGCTACACATCAGCTCTTGCAGCAGGGACATGTAGCGTAAAGCCTCCAGCCCACGTCCCTTGTACTCCTACCCGGTTCTCAGCCAGATCCACGGCAGGCACTAGCGAGTTACACACCATGCCACAAGACTGCTATTACTGCAGGACAGACACCTATAGTAATCCTGTCAAGACACTACCAAGTCTTCGAGTGCAGCAAGTCTCAAGTCAAACGGAAGATGCTGCAGAACAGAACTTGCTTTTGTCCCAAAGTCTCCACGCAATGAACACGCATGCGGTGACCAGGAAGGGGTGACCTAGGCACGTACAACTAAGAGCAGTGCCTCCATCAGGAAGCACCGCGTCTACGGTAGAGAAGATGAGCTTTATCAAGATTCAGTAGATGAGTTAAATAGAGGACCTGTACTAGTACCTCTTCCCAGTGAGACAGGCCAGAAGTCAGCTCATGGAGATTCTCCAGAGGCACAATGCCTCGCCGACAGCTTCAGGTCAGCACCTGACAAAATTCCCGTCACGGTTTCGCGACGTCTCCACTTATCACACAGTCCATCCGCATCATTGTGAGCATTACCTCAAATCCTTTATTACTTCTCTGAATTCCAGTATTAGGCTGAGGGAAGCAAAAAGCAATCTAGCCCCAGTTTAATCCCAAAAAGAATTAGGGTAAACAAAGCCAAAGGCCACAGAGCACAACTCAACAGCCAACCGTACTACATTCGTGACATTTCCTTCTTACGATGCGAAGATAGCAGAAAACGCATGTTGCTTCTGAAACATTCAGCTTGCTGTTAACCAAGGGAGTTAGAACACAAGCTGGTCAACACACACTGGAATCTAAAGCTTCCATTCCAAAAAGCTGAGCACAGGAGCCAGTTATTCCACCGGCACCATCCAGCACTTCAGGCATTCAAGAATCCGAATCTGTTTTCCACTTGTTAGGTGCCTGTCCTAAATGCCCCATTACTGACTACTCTAACTCTGATTTCTCCTGTCTTTTTATGAAAAAGCTGGCAATGTTAGTTTTGGTTTTATCAAATTGAGCACTGGAATTCTTTCCCAAGCCAGTTTTCTTCGCCAGCCATCTCGAGTTCTAAGTCATTACTATTTTTCCACAAACAGATAGCCTTAAAATAATGTGTACGGCTAGTTAACCTGTAGGACCTGTGAGAAAACTTTTAATAGGATACACAGCAAGGGCGAGTAATGCTAAGTGCTCCTACACTGTTCTCCCATCAACTACAATAAGAAGCCCCGAGTAACACCTTAGTTCATCACGCAGAGCTATTTGCCCTCCGCGTAGCATGTCAAGTGACATACACCACGTTGCTGGCCCTCCATTCCCACCTGAGAGGAATAAGAACAACAGCTGTGACAGACAAGCAGCCTTAGTCCATCATGTTCCAGGTTCTGCTTCCCGGGATCCTCGCAGCAGCAGCAGCCGCCTGCAACATGCTCTCAGCTCCATAGCAAAATCCCAAGGGCTCACAACTCGCAGCACCCCATGCTCCTTTCCTGCCCCGATAAAAGGTTTCCAGTTCCAACCTTTGCACCTGCCTTGCATCACCTTCCCGGACACATGTAAAGGTACCTGATAACACTTATTTTGCTGGACTACCAGCCCCTTATGTTAAGCTGTTAAGTCAAAAGATGATACGTGATCTTCAGCCTCTTGCTGTTATCTCACATCACGTTATAGATATTCGCTAAGTGTTTAATCAAGTGTTCCTTTCAGCAGGGAGCCCTTAAGCCTCCGAAACAGAAGAAATACTCTGGGTGACTCTACTGAGCTACGGGCCATGTACAACAACGTTTATCAACCCAAGATCTGCGTCAGAGAAAAAAACAGGAGCAAAAGACCACAGTTCCAACTCAAAGGTGGTTAATACGGTAGAACACATCTTCAATAGCAACTGTTACTTTTCAAGAGAGGATTTTTTTATTTATTTATTTTAAATAGTCTGTATTGATAACATCATTTTATTTCATCATAATGGAAGAAGTCAGAATTCCGTAGTCAGAACATATAACCACGTATAAACACGAGAGCGCTTGTGAGCATTAAGCAGCCCTAGCCAGCGATCGTCAGGAAGGCAAGATGAAAGCGAAAGGAAACACAGATGCTAACTTAGGTTGAGCCCAAGCGATTTATTTTAAGGCGTGTTACCTGAGCTTTTGAATTCTGGAAGAATAGTTTTAGAAGTCATGTTAAGGCACTTTGTCACACCAGCACTCTGAACATAACTTAGGCGTCTAAGTGGCTCCATAACTAATTGAAGCTCTTTTTAAACTGTCACATAGGCTTTACTTTGCCACGGCTACCAAATAAAGTATTAAAGTGCTGATCAAGCACATGTTCAAACTGACAATTAAGTTGCAGGATGATGCAGTTTCACACACAGGGTTATGTTAACTTCCATCCCAGGAAAAAATAGCCGAAGGTAAACTGAAACGCAATAACGAACATTCCCACCACCACCACCCCGCAACGTACACAGAACATCAGATACGTTGTTGGTTTTGATTCAATTTGCACCAAAACTATGCATTAAATGCAGCAGGAGCTTACAGTCTTCGTATTCTTAACTTGGCTGGAGAACCGAACTGAAGAAACAACCTGAGTTGGAAGCAGACTACAGGAAAGCAGCAAAATTTGGTCTTAGCAAGTAATTTGCCTTTAGCAGAAGCGCTTCTAGTTCTGCACAAATGTTTGGCGCTGCACTGGCCCAATGTATTTGCACGGCGAAGACTACATAGTCCATACGCTGCACAAGTACCGGGAATTGGATGCAGAAGTGTTTTTTAATTGGAGGTAATCACTGTTGTAAATATATCTCTTCAACCTGCCTACTGTTATGAAACATCCAACACCTTTATCATTCTTTGGTCATTTAACTCGATGTACATACTTCAACAGATACATACATATATATATTTATATATATGTATACGACGTACATATAAGAGGTAGTGATGTTACAGATGTAACTTGCCTGCGTGAGAAATGAAAGGAACAGAACCGAAGGGATCCTCGGTAGGATTTTTCTGTGGAGCAGAAAGTGGCTCCACATTCTTATCTGAAGATGCTCTCCTGTCCACCAGCCTGTCTGTAAAAAACAAAATGAAACAGAACAAAAAATAAAGTAAAATAAAAATGGCAAGTCTTATGCCTAAACAAAGCCATCTACTGTACGGGGTGAATAACCTCTCAACCGGGGGGGAAGTCATCCTTTCAAGATATCCTACATCTTCAATTCATACTTAACACTCAGGAAAATTCACCTGCACCAACCTATTGTTATTCCCCCGTCCCACCAAGAGCGCCACCTATTTGGTCATGGAATTCCAGAAATGCGGATCTCTTACATGTTATATACCACCTGTGCACTCTGTAATAGAAACTGCTAGTCCTCCACGCTCCTGAGGTTTTGCCGTCAGAATCGCTATACTTATCTAAACCACAAAGTAATCCATTTTGTCCGCGTTTTGGCCAGCCTTTGCCACAAAATGCGAGAAGTTGACAGTCACAGCAAAATAGCTGGGACTACTTTTTATTGTACAGGTAACATCTGTTAGTAATTAAAAAAATATAAGTGTCATATCATGTAGAGCAACATAGTGTCTGTTTCACATGTTCTTCAACCCTTAGACTCATTTATTGCAACTCTTTTTTCAATAGCCACACAAAAGGTTTTTCACACTGTCATAAAAGCAACACATCTGGCGCTGTACATGCAAGTTTTTCTGTCTGAGCTCTCATTCTAACATTGCTGCCAACTGGAGATGCAGAGCATCCAGCCCAACCACCACAGCGGATCCCAGGCGGGTCCAGCATGGCCCATCAGCCACCTAACACCACCCCTGTGTCAAGGTGTCCCACCTTCAGCTCACACCCTACATCCTCTATGCACAAGACACAGAGTTTTGCTTTCCCCCTTGTTTACAGCAAGCAGCTGCTCTTCCCAACAATTTGCAGCACAACCTTCTCGACAATTTGCCACTGCAGCGATGCAGCTGGACTGTGCCCTAATTACCTATCAAGCTCCCTGCACGGTTTCCGTTCAGACCTTCAATACAGCAATCGGGAGACTTTACCAAGACAACCACCAGGGACCAGACAGCAAGCTCATCTGCTTCAGACAGACACACATTAACCCTGGCTACAAAGCCCAAGAGTTTTGAAATTACATGCCGGTTTTCAGAGACAAGTGTTCTGTTCACATGAAAGTGTCCGTAATGTGAATCATCTCACTCTTACGTACCGTTAGACTCTCCAAAGCAATACGAGTGGGAGTTGTTCTATTACTGGCAACCCCCACTTAAAATATAATTCCAACTGGGGGCTCCCAGTGCAGGAGACTAAGTACTTGCTCTCACCTCAAGCTCTCAGGCAGAGACTAACCGACCCAAACGAAGTGATCCTACGGGGACACAGCCACGCAGAAGAGAATACTAGCCGAGATGCACAAAGAACTGGCAGCTGCGTTTCATGCCATCGGCTTTGAGCCTTCAAGACAAACTACTGCTGTTGGATGGGATGCTCAGCAGTTCTTACTCCCAATTCTGAACAGTCATACCCACGTTGCTTCCTCTCCTCCGGGAAGAAGAGTTTGAGTTTAGGTTTGGGGGAGAATTGAGTTGAGTTTTTCGTTTGTTTGTTTTGAAGGGGTGTTTTGCTTTGTTGAGTTTGTTTGTGTTTTGTCTAACCAGAAATACATGACCTTCAACTCCCATCTTTACAAATGCTGACTGAGCTAGGGATGCTTCTGTTCTACTATTCCCAGTGCCTTGCCTTCACAGACAATCCAGTGGATTGCTGTACTGTTTGCAGGCAATCGAACTCTACAGTAACTTTTAAGGGTGCAACAACTCGAGCTGCCCTTTGGAGAAGCCCTGCAAATGCTGGCGGGCAGGACTATGCAAGTTCAAGCTCCCAGATGATGATCTCATCTCCCAACTTGAGCAGCAGGGCTAGGGACAGCAAAACCAAAATGGATTAAAAGGCTAAGCATGAAAAAAAAAAATTAGGTCAAGTGAGTAAATAGAAGGTTTCAAGTCCTCCATGGCACCTAGGCATATACGTACTGGGATACATTTCCCTGGAAAATCATGTTTAACATATGCCAATTCATCAAATCTAAGGCTATCAGAAAAGGACGAGCCTTTTTTCCACTCTGTTGAGGCACAAGTGTCATTTGTCCACCTCCTAACAAGATGCACTTCTCTTTGTCAGACAGCTTTTGAGAGAGAAGAGACAGCAATGGTTTCCCCAGCTCCACCTGAGCACGAGTAGATTCAGTGGGACTGTCAGCATTTCCTATGATGGTGCTTCACAGGCAACTTCCTTCCAGTAAAGGCCCAAGTTTTTTTCTCCGCCGAGGGAATAATCACGCAAAGGCATCCCGGACTGGTGCCAGAGACACCCTCGCGCGCCACGTGGCACGGCGGACCCTTCCACAGACAAGCGCAGGTATCGAAAAGCACGCACAAGGAACCCAGCTGTTTCCGTTAAAATCACAGGCTAAGATTGCTCAGCAGACAGCTCTCTTGGGACTTTCTGAAGCACGAGAAGCACTCGCGCACAAAGAAAGCCTGCTAAGGACCGCAGCTCTTTCCTGCGCAGATGGCCTAAGTTGTTCCTTCACAGGGCAAGCACCGCAAAGGCGACGGGCACAGGGCTTTGCAGCCGTTGTGCCCACAGGCGTCTGTTCAAGTACCAAGATAACTCTGGGCCTAAGAAGAAACTTTGTGCGATTCACTGTGCAGGCTGCGCTGGTGTTTTTTCCCAGCGAGAGAGCGGACTCATTTTCTTGGCTCCCAATTCTGCACAGATTACTAAGTAATTACTAATTACTAAGGAGCTCTTTGCAAGACATCCGTTTCTTCACAAAGTCGTCAGAATCTCGGCATCATATGCTGCAGGCCCATCATTAACACCCACGACAGCAGCAGCAGGGCAACAGCAGCGTACAGCAGGAACTCCACCTGTAACCTCTGTATCTAAGTCCTCCACAGAGGTGCTCAGTTCAGAAATCCTCATTCAACTGCACACTACGTTTTACAGCAGCTGTCATCATTTTACTACGAAAACTGTCACAAAGTGTAAGCAAGGTATGCTGTTCTAGGAGTTAGCTCCTTTTTAAAGGCAGGGTGATTAATCATCACAGCAATACCCATCACTACAGACACTATGACATTAAGCTACTAAATGCATGCAACTGAACAGTAATGTTAGCCTGACCAATTCTGTCTTCATCCTCTAACAAGGGCTGTGTATTTTTAATCACTCATCTATTACCATCATAAACACAAAAGCTTAAAAAAAGATTTGATGCAATTGAAAATATTTTTCATTTACGTATAAAACATCAGCTCAACAGCACAAACCAGGCTTTTGGATGCAGGAAGAAAGGATTAATGTTCTCAATGCTACTGAGCACCACGTAACATTGCAATAAGACAAACTTTCAGAATACTCCAAGTAATACAGCACATGACAGCAACCGGGTTTAGTAACAGAAAGTTTAACAATTGAACCAAGCTGTATCTTCAGTTCTCCTTCCTCTAGATGGCAACATGATTCACAGTAAAGTGAATAACGGAGCAAAAAAAAAAAATCACTTCCTAAGAGGTAACTCGCATCTAAAGGTATTTAAGCCTCGATTCTTAAGATGATCTGAGGCAATTCCAGGAATTATGACCGTTTTATAGGTGTAAGCCTTAATTGAACAATGCATCTCCCATTTTCTCATTAATCCACCTAAGTCTGAGAAAGTACCAGTAGACAAAATTCAATATTGCTGCTTTGACTGCGGTGAAGGCATTAACACTGCAAGGTATTTTCACATGATCTTTGGCACGTCTTTAATATCCAAAAAAACCCAAAGTTAGAAGGCGTTTGACGTCTTTGACATACACACAAACACACACACGCTGAGATTAAAACCAGAACGCCCCCCTCCAATGCGCTTCTAGCGGAAATCCAGCCAAAAGGCCTAAGGAAAGAGCTAACTGCCCCTCACACCCCCTATAAACAAGCCTGCCATCTAGTGTGCTCTGGGGTCAAGCCAGAGAGGTATTTTTATTTCACATTTTCTGTATTCAGGTGACTATTACTAAGCTAATCTATGCTGTCATGTCCACTTTTCTGATAAAGCATATGAAGTTTTTCATCACATCATGCCTAAGCAAATGGCGTCTTGAAAAGCTTCAGACTTTTTTCATACCTGTAGTACAAAAACTGGATAATGGAATTATAGGAGCAGTTACCTGCTCTTTCTGCTGGAGATTTAGAGTCAGCAGTTAGCAGGATTTAGCTCCAAGTTACTCTATCCTTGACTAAGTGGAACCATTTGCTTGCAATTCTGCATTTCCACCAGAAGGGTTGCCAAGCCCTGGAACAGGCTGCCCAGGGCAGCGGTTGAGCTATTTAAGGCACTTCAGGACACAGTCTAGTGGTGGAGTTGGCGGTGCTCAGTTAACAGTTGGACTCAATGATCTTAAGGGTCTTTTCCAACCTAAAAGATCCCCTGATTTGGTATTTCCCCAGCTTACTCTAACCAGCCTATTGAGCTATTCCAGGCAAGCGTATTTTTTATAGAGCATTTTCCAGCTTCTTTATAAAGCCACTTCAAACACGTCCTTGGTTAATATCTTCTTCTGTACTTACATGTGTGACTTGACCACATCAACCTCATACCACTTAGAATAATTGGAGTCAGCAGTCTAACAGTCAGTTAAAGATTCTGGCAATGGGCAACCTTGTGCTGACCTTTTGGTTCAAGCTAGCCTTCTCCAGATTTAACAGTGTATTTTTTCAAAAGACTTCTAAGGTTTCATTTGGAAGCAGTGTGCCTGAAGATATTCAATTCCAGTACTAAATAATTTCAATTCTAAACTTGGATTCAGAAAGAAGGCTTATTTTTCAGATGGTACATGATCAATTTCCCCCAGCTAGCAGTAAGTCATTTCACTGTCAAACCTGTGCAAGCTATATCCACGTCTCAAAAATAGGAGTCTTATTTGAGCAACACAGGATACAAGTGAAAACAATCAACTAAAATGTCACAAAAAAAAAATCACCCCAACAAAACAGTCACTTCTCTTAAGGATTAACAGGTAATGCTGCCATTGAACAACACAGAAATCCAAGGAGACACTCAATTGAAGGTGTAGGGTTTTTTCCCATTAGTTCTAATTCAACTTGACTGCACTTTTATTTGCCAGGAACTTGCTGACAGTCAGCCAAGTACATACCATTTGGTTTTTGACATTGTCACATCTTAGAAGCCTCACTAATAAATCTGACCTCGACAAAACCAGTTTTAGGAAGAGCATCTAATGAGCACGTGTTAAGCAATTCAGAAAAGTAAGTAATTCCAAGTAAAAACCATTGAGATAGCTGACTTCAGGAGGAAAAAGTTTATTCAACTATTGCCATATCAGAACAATAAAGCAGCCCTTACATGTAGCCACTCATTGAAAAGGACATTACAAAACATTAACATAATGTAATAGATCAGTTTCCTTTCAGGCATTTTCAAAGGACATATCAGACCCACGCTATCTTCTGCTCTGGTGTGCAAGAAAAAAAGCTGGAAGGAATTAAAGCAAGCAGCCAAACTTTTCTTCCTATCTGACAACATCGCTCTGCTGTTCAGAGCTTCTTTGACAATCAAGGTGACACAAGCGGTATTTAAGAGCTAAGGTATTACTATTTCTGCAGTATGTGAGCCAGTAACTGCCCATCTTGGACAGCGAGTTCCTATTGCACACGTTTTCAAAAAGGGAAAGGAAAGAAAGAAGACAGGCCCAACTCTGCCCTCAAACGCTCAGAAAGAATTTGCCGTACACAGACCGCACGGCCCTTTGACGAGACGGGTGTTGGAACCGCTGAGCGACTACAGAGCCCTTATCTACTGTGAAGCAAAATAAGCCTTCATGCGTCCCTTACTTGATCTTAGCAGGTCAAATTCTCTGTCCAGCAGCTCCTCCTCCGTCAACTTGGAAAAATTGTCCTCTCCAAACGGGTTCCAGCCTGACATATCAGGTGGGTTGTTGATGCTCTGCTTTGGGTAACTGGCAATCGCTTCACTATCAGGAATACCTGACCTGCAGAGTGAGTTCATGGAAGCCAATATAAGAGAAACGTTACAGGATTGTTCATCAGCATGAAAACCTATGACAGCCTTCATTACACCAGAAGACTACATACAACAACACCCATGCATTAACAGCTTAGCCCAAAACCGTCTGAAAGCTAGTTTAAGGGCAAACAGATCACCTGAAACACATGGTTTGATTGCATCATTTCTGTATGCAATCCCTGGACTTCTGTTTTTTAATTTATCAATTCTAGTCAAAGCGCAGAATCCTTCATCAAGGTGACGTACAAGGGCAAAAACTGCATTTCATTTGCAGTCATTTCTATACTGCCATAGGAGACTGCCTTGTGTTCCTCACCAACAAGTATACTTTTAGTAAGTTACACCTACCGCTTCTCTATTTGTCTGAAGCCGACTAGAAGAGCAGGTATCAGCAAGTTAGCGCAAGTTAGTGAGATAAATACATAACCTCGTCCATAATATTAGCAAAACTGGACAAATCTGGATTTTCTTTTTCTTTTCATTTTTGAAATCAGAAGAGGAAGGGTTTTTTATTCCACACACTGTTTTTCACAGGAATTAATGGGAAAGTCATTATTTTACTTGATTAAGCAAGGCTAAGTCCACAGGCCCCTGCAAAGGGACCGTATCGCTGAGAAGGCATGCTCCATTGTATAACATACTGAGGTCAGACCACTGATCAATAGACACAAGAGTTAGATGCCCTAGCAAATCAATAAATAAATGTCAACTCTAAAGCCTTTCATTAAATGAGCATTTGAGATGACTTTCACACATCCATAACCTCATTCAAAATAGGCTACTGACCATCCTAAGCAAAGTGCTTAGCAGTCAGTTCCCAGAATAAGCTCATGAGCAAGGTGAACACAGGTTCTTTAACAAACTGCACCAAGCTCCTCTTCACAAGTGTCCCATCCTCCTTCCAAAAATACCCTTTACCACTGAACAGCAACTATGCATCTGCTTTCACTAATACCTTACTATTGAAGCAAATAATTTCTGAGGAAAGGATTCAGCAGGGCTGATCACTATTAGCAATCTGAAGAGCAAGTAACCCTTGGGTACATCTGCGTCAGAAGACTTGCCTGCTTGCAGGGTAGGGAGAATCCGCCACTGTTCCAGCATGCGCTGCAAGTGACCCAGGGTAGGAGATTAAGGCTGGTGAGAAGTCTTGTGGAGAAGTGATATATTCAGGAGACCGCGCCTGTTGCGACCGCTGCTGCTGCTGCGCAAGCATCTGCTGCTGTAGGAAAGCCTGCTGATATTGCTGCACCTAAGCAAGATAACGATCGTGTTACTAAAATTCACGCCGGCCAGCGCGACTCTCTCCTGCTGAGTAACCATACCGGTCTCGCGGCCAAAGGCACTAACCACCATCACGCTCCAGAAAAGCTCGGTAGCTTCAGCACAAGTCAGACCTGTCCGTTATATGGGTGACAAGCACCCGCCCTAACAAGCCAGCGACACCATGTTTCTCTTCCAGCAGATTACCACTTACCTTTAAGTACTGCAACCTGACTATATGCTACTGCAGCACTACAAAGTTAGTTTTTGTCATACCCTGTTCTTAAATATTAGCCATCAAAATTGCATGACAATTTCTCCTGACTTGGGAAAAACAAATTTTGCCAGTTAGCTTTCTTGCTTTTAAAGCAGCCGTCTGATGCCACCACATCTCCTATCACTTCGTAGTATAACATACATTTGTTACTGTGGTCACTACTGGAAACCTTAAACACCAAGCACGTTTCAAATTAATATATACCTACTTCACGACGTTTAGGATATATCCCGATTCATACAGAAATACAACTCCGGATAAGCTTTGGCAAGCAACTCTTGATTAGTTCCCCACCCCCTTGAAGTGAATATCAGTTTAGATTATGAACTTCACACTGTTTTGCACATCTACAGCTCGTTACAACTACCCACAAACTTTTCATACTGCATCTTCACAACAGACTTACAAAGACAGCATATAGTCTAAGATTGTACCATCTACGTTCCACTCTTGACGTACCATAGCGGGATACTGAGATTGGGCAGGTTGCTGCTGGTACACAGACTGCATCAACAGCTGCTGTTGGACCATATGCTGGTGCATTGCTTGTTGATACTATAATTAAAAAAAGAAAATAGCTTTAAGAAGTCATGATCCCCTCCTTTAAGGAATATCCAGGTATTTAGAGGAAGCATCAATTAAAGTGTCACTTCTGTGACTCAACAGCATTGTTCAGCTAAGACATCACATAACCATGAATCAGCTTGCAGTTCTGTCACTGCATTTTAATGACTGTGTTTGGAAGCTTTTCCTTTTTTTTCCCCAATTAATACCAGTCCGCGTAACAAAAAATTAGGCTGCGTGTTCAGCGCTGCCTTTTCTAAAGCACACCAATTAACATTCCAACTTTTTCAACTGTCACCAGTGCTGAGCCCTTTTGGAAACTAGTTCAGGTATGCTTTCAAGAATAACATGTCCCAACAGGGAGAAAGGAAAAAAAAAAAAAGCATAGCAATACATGTTTTGGATAGGATCTGAAAGTTCTTGTCTGATCTAGCTACTCTGATGTTTAGAGTTACTGACGCTGCGCCACTCAAGCAAGTTGACTTGACAGTATGCAAGCCGGACCGTGTTAGAATACATGGTATCCATAAAAAAATCTGGGTGGGCAGAACAGCTACAGGAAAAGCAGCTCTTCGCCGAAGAAAAATTGGAAGACAGGAAAACCTTACTCAGATAGGGTACGTACAACCACCTACTGCAAGTATAGCATCGGCACCTAGATAACTCCTAACTTTTATCTCAAGCACGTTTACACATCGACAAAACCTTATTTCAGCCACACAGTGATTCAAAGCAAGCTGGGATTCAGGGTCAAACTGCAAAAACAAGTCAGCACAAAGAAAGCAACTGTTAAGAGATAAATTTAGGGTAAAAAGAAGGAGCAGGAGCCTTTCTCTCTCCTAGCAGGGAAAGTCCAGGCAACAACAACAACAGAAACGTTTAACTAGCCAGTGACTCAAAGCGTCACCAACAAGATAACGTGTGTGTGTCTCCAACCCGTCCGACAGATTTGACTTGTACCTGCTGAATGTAAGCATCCTGCGTGGGAGGTTGCTGCTGCTGGTGATGCAAATGGTGTAGCTGCTGCAGTCTCCAGTCTCCCTGCTGCAGCTGCTGGAGAACTCTGTTCTGCTGCGGGGGGTGCTGGTTGGTCCCTTGTGACTGCAAGACTTCTTGCCCGTTTCCCGGTCGCGTGGTTCCTGTAACATTCAGACAACGCTATCGGCAGGCTGATCTCTCAAGTTGAGCTAGAGCGCTCCCTGGCAGTTAACCTCTCTAACACTTTGAGGTTAAACAGTTTATAAACTTCCCCTTCCGGTCTCATGACTAGTAAAGGTGGTAGATACCGAGTTCTCTTCTCCGAAAAGACTTCAGGCCCGTGAACGCACAATTTCTGCTTACTATACGTGGGAAACTTTCTTTGGTCTCATAACAGAGGAAGGTGGGTTCAAGAGTTCTGCTTTACAAACACTGAAGTCGTACCTGCTAGCATGTCAAACCCTGACCCTCAAACTGTACAATTTTGGATGCACACAATGCTTTATTAAGGGAACTCTTGGCTCGCTCATCAAATTACCTTGAACAAAATGCCTGATGAATTTTGCCATTCAACTGTTTTTTGCAGCCTTTTAAGCAAGCAGTCAGTAATAACATAAAGCCATCTCCCTTGCATGCTGTATTTCTATTCTCAAGCGCCCAGGAATGATCTGCTCCCTGTCGTAACAGGAAAAGCTTTCCAAGCTGGATGTTATTTCAATCCCGTCTAGTATATGTAGTTTACGCTTGTGACACAAACATTCTCCGCGGTCTTTTGATTGGAAGCTTTCCCAATACCGCCCTGAAACTCCTCTTCCTGTACTATAAGAGACACGTGATGTCACAAAGTGGAACTAGGAAAGTTTCCGAGATATAAATGAAAACTATTTAAGTGAATATTTATCAGAGCCCTAACTCCTTTTGAATGAGATCAAGACAAACTCAGAAAGGATTTATCAAAAACTCATTTCCCTCGATTAAGCGTCGCTCAGTTACTCCTCTACTGCACCCACAGAGCAGTGTGAAATGCATCCGTCAAGCATTTGCTAAGTGAAGTTTTCACACGGTTCCAGCCTACAAGTAACACCAACATATTGTTGCTATCTCATGAGTTATTGATGCGCAGGGAAAACATTTTTCCTACTACAACGAAAGCAGTCTGTCACAGTAGAGCTCAGTACTTTTAGCGAATTATTTTCAAGTCAAAACTGAGCATGAAGTTATCTCACAGTCCACAGCAAGAAAGTTAGGTCAAAATCAGTGTTAAGCACAATGAAAAAATACTTGCCCTTCTCAACAATTTGCATGTAGTTTTTGTGGCACCTGGTCAAACCTATTACTTGCCCATTTAGAGTCTTTTGCCAAGGATGAAGATTTCAGTTTTGGCACATAAAAAAAGGACCTGAGTTCACCTTTTAAATTTTATCCCTCCTAGAGCAAGATGGAAAAGAAATACAAAATTCATTCTGCATTTTCTTTTGTCCATCCTTAGACTTTGGTAAGTTACCTTTTTGCCCACAATTACCAAATTCACCGGGAACTTGTACTTTGACTGGAGTCGCTGAGCTCTGGAACGTCAGTACACTAGAAGCGGTAGTGCTTGAATTTGCCTTTGGTCTTTGTCGCGGTGCAATTGAGGTTTCTGTTGGTCCAACAGTATCTGTTATTCTGCAACGGCAAGTTTTCCCATAGAAGAGACTTGATTAAAAAAAGACTGTTTCTTATTCAAATTAGACATAATACGTCTCTTAATAGCTCAATTATGTTTTAACCATGTGCTGCTCTACTACCCAATTGATTTTTAATACCTACAAATTTGTTGCCTAAAAATCCCACTCGCCCCCCGCTGCAGCCATAGGGCACGACGTGGCTGCTGCGGAACACTGTGAAGGAGCTACACAACTGCCTTATTCCCAAGGAGACCCCGGCACTGGAGAAATTTCTCTGTGTAAGCTCTCCTCGGTTCACAGCACCGAGTGCAAGTTGGGTGCGGCACTAGAGTCTGCAATCCTATGACTAGAGATAGGATTACTGCGCATCCATACAGGAAATAAGGTTTTTCTCCACCTTATCTGTTAAATCAGCTCATTTCTACTTTTTATGAGAAATTTAGCCTCTAGCAGTTGTAACGCTCAAACCGCTCAAAATATTTGCGTCTTCCTTGAAGTATTTCAGAGCTTTAAAATAGTCTGCCAGGCTAATAGAGACGTTCAAAACCAAAGCACTTTTGAGCTTTAATCCCGTTAACAGGTTAGAGTGTTCACATTTTTTCCATCTGTCCAATTGCTTAAAGAACTCCACTAATTCACCGTCTGAGCGCCCATACCTAACAGCTCATGCTAGTTCCCAACACACTGTAACAAGACAACACCTGCCTTAACCTGCTCTAACTTCAGGCCACCAGGAAAACATTATTTAGGAAGATATATGAATCTTCCTACTACCGTCTAGCAAATGGAGGTGCAGTTCAAAACATTATTCCATCCATACTCTGCGCCTGCCCTCTTCTGCACGTTACCTACTGACAGCAGAGCCAGCAAAACCAACCACGACCAGACCACGACATGACCTTCTAACAGTACAGACGAATCTACGCAGCTCAAGCACTGCTTAGATGAGCCCATTCATTTGCTTCTCATTAACAATAAGCTAAATCAAGTCAAATTCTAAATAGAGCTAATAATTATAGCTGAATATCAAAGAACCTAGATCACACACATGGGCAGGTTCAAACCCAAACAGCCTCCGAGGAGCGGAATCTAAAGAGAGACTTGACACTCTTAGAATTGCAGTTTACCTATACTAATGACCTCTGCTACTAAGACAATTTGTATTTATTAACCAGCATATGAAAACAGGTTTCAGACAAACATGTAGCTTAATATTAGCAAAAAAAAAAAAAAAAAAGAAGTCAAGCCACATTCACTGCTCACCTTGCTTTTATTTGGCTTTTTCTAGCAGCTGCCTCGCTAGCTGTCATAGGTTCAGGAAGAGTTGAAGGGACAGGAGAATTCTTGGGAAAAATAAATTTGAATGAATTAATTTTATTTAATTAATTAAATTTATTTAATTTGAATAAATTAATTTTCTTCCGAAAGAAAAAAATCATTACATATTGAAGAGGAATACTTGGGTTCAAGGTTTTCGTGTTACAAGGCTTCATGCAGAACTCACACAGCTGTAAATTAAAAGTGGTTTTATTTAACAGGATCTCTAAGTTCCCTTACCTGTCGCCCCAGTAAAACAGAAACATTCCTGGCCCCACTGTTTTGTCAACTACTTGACTTCATTTACATACTACCAACTAGCCACAATCAATTAAAACACTTTCTCCAAACATTTTCTTCTAACTGCACAGAACAGAAACTTACTTTAGCCTCAAGTTTAAGCACTAAACCAAAGCCTAACCTTTGGATGAAACAAGAGTGGTTTTTTAGGCTGTTCAGGTCTTCCACCGCAATGTCAATTCCAGAAAACCATGCAACAACTCAACTTCTACAGACCTTGAACTTATGCTCATCTCAATTCCTGGATAAATTTTGTTTCACCTAGACCGCATGTGACCAAGGAAAAAGGCAATTTTGGGAGAAGGAGGAGGAAGATTATCTCTCATTACACAAGCGCTACCTCCTCACGTAAAGAACACCAGTCCGAATTGTAACCAATACTAGAGACAGAGCTATCGATTACCGAATACTGCTTCTGAAGACTACCATCAGCACCGGGATTTGTCAACTGTCTAGAATAGAGACAGACAGGCACATTTTAGACTTTCCCTTCAAACAATAAGCTGCTGCCAAAGGCAGTATACTGCGCTCAGCTGGCCTCTCTTCTAACGTACGACGGTCATTCTTAAATCCCCACGAAACTTCGAGAGGAAGGGTCGGGGTGTCCACGTGCACATTTTTGTGCTGTTTCTCTCTCAAGGCAGGCGTGGGTGCTAGAAGGGCAACCGCTACCAGAGAAAATCAACAGCAACCAGGGCACGGACTGCTGCTCTTCATGTTCTTTTAACACTCCAGTGCAGAACACGCACGCCAAACAGCTTCGCTTTGTAAGAATACTCCGGGCACTTTTCCATGTCTGTCACAAGGCAAAGGGCCAACCAAGCAGGCAGTTCACATTGCAGTGGCGCGGGGGGGAACGTCCAAGGGAGACCTATTCTCAAGTTGCCCGAGTGAAGCGATACTATTCCTCCAGTGAATAACGTAGTAAATTCCCAAATTATCTTATAAATTCATATACTTGCTCATATTTTAGAATCAAGTATACAAGGCAAAGTATAGTTATTGCACTGCCTAATCACAGGCTGCAACAACTTAATGCAAAACCATTCAAGCCACTTGAAATCTCGTATTTACCTGCAAACAGTAAGTACTTCAAAGATTTCTCACTTCTTCTAACCTAAGTATCCAAAAAAACCACTCGCATTTACTGAGCACCTTCTTTTACAAGGATCCATGATAAAAGAATTCCAAGCGATCTCAGTCAGTTCACCTGTCTGCCTCTGAAGGCAGAGTTGAATACACATGCCATGCATTCCAAAATGAATTTTTCATATTTTTCCCAGTGCCTATCTAGAGAATCACTTTATACTACTGCACATTATTGATGTGCCCTCAAATTCCATTGCACGGTCATTCGATCTGTGAATGAGATGATCTTTGAGAGAAAGTTCAGACTTTCAAACAAAGTTCAAACTCACATGGCAAGTTAGGGTAGGAATGCAGGTTAACCAAGGCGCTGGTCTGGTTGCCTTCCAGTTCTATGTAGTCCGACTGATTTAAGTAACGGCTAAGGATGATTAAGAAAAAGGGTTTATCCAGAACCAACAGAAATGCTATTGACACGACTGTTACAACATTAAATCTTCTATTGTCAACAAGCTGAAGTTCTGTGGCATATTTCGCATGTATTGTATCAGATACAAGAGCTTAGTCAGGGTTAAACCCCCACGTCAGATATTATATAATACAATTCATGAACGTAATGCACGTATAAATATCTTTCATGAAGCTATGCCCTCAAAATTAAAAAAATATTTTCCTTAGAGAGCTAATACCGCATGTACGCAATAGCGACTTGAAGTATGCTCTGCTCGGCCTTTTCAAGTTAGGAAGAAGGTTTATGAAGAAACTGAAATAATGCTTCCCAGCTAATCTGATAGACTGTTCTCAATGCTACCTACAAAATACACTGAAAAATACAGAAAAAAATTAAAGACTACTTACATTGATATTAGACACCGGACAATCCTTTTTGGCAAGTTTAAAGGCAAAGAAAGATACTTGGAAGATATCGGGTCTCTGTTCTTGATCCGGTTCAAGCATGTATCCTACACAAATCGATAACACAAAGTTAATAGTGTTGGATATCAAACAGCCTCTGGAGACAACATGCTGCCAGCAAGAAGAAATTCAGCAGCTCCACCAAATGAGCTTACCCTAGAGACAGTCATCTTGATTGTCATGTTGGTTTTTAATACTTTTTGTCAAGTCAAATGGTTTCTAGGGTCAAATGTAATTGGAGATGATGTATGCTCTTTGATATTTTGACACTCAGTTGTGGAACGGGTAGCAAAACTGAAGTACTAATTAATCACTTGAGAGAGAAACAACGTAAACTCAACTCATAGTACTAGAACTTTCTAGCATTCAACCAAAAAAATATCCATGTCACCAACAGAAGCTTCACAGATCTATCTAACTGCACCAGGCTAAAGCTCTACACCAGCTTCTGTCTCGCAGGTTTAGTTAGCTATGCACACTTCTGTACATTAACAAACAAACGTAGTTCCAGGAATAAAAGGACTTTTTCTGACCAGGCACAGAATTTCTCATGGCCCTTTCCACCATAAGCTTCCCATATTAGCAAGTGTGGTGCTTTTCCAGCAAATAAAAGTTACTTCATATTGTTTACAACAGGATACACAGTACATAATCAGGAAGCCTCACCCAAGTGATACAAGAACCTAAATAAACAGTGAAAGCAATCTTCTAAGCAAGCTAAGCCTCTAAAAATATATCCAGCAACGAAGAAAATGAACAACTTAATTTCCCTAAGTTCTCTGTTTTGATGAGAAAATTGAGCTACATTTCCCTAACTGTTGAGTAGCACAGCCCACCTTAAACAACATTGTGTAAAAAAAATACACTTACGGTAATTTTTTAATTTAAAATAATATAATTTTAGACAGATCTTGCAGTTATACTCAAAGTCATTATTTCACGCCCAACATACTTCGCAGCAAGTTTTACTTTTCATGTGTTCTACAAAATAAAGCAGATTTAAACTAACAGTGACAGCACTGTTAAGTGGAAACGGAACACTTGTCATCAAGTGACTCCTGCCACTTCATTCTGAACTACTAGATTTATGAGGTGGAGAAGATTCAGCTTATTGCTCCCCAGCCCCCGCTTCATAGAAGAGCTGAGACGAAGCCAGAAGGTCCCTGAAATACCTTTTACGACCAACTGCAGCTTTTTCTGGCTTCCATTCCAGAAGGAAGGGAAGTTTACATTAGGAGATTCTTCCCCACGCACATCTATTCCGTGCCAGTAATACTCATCTTGGCACAGGAGTTCACTGAATCTTAATAAATCAGCATTTATACTTACAAAGAGACAGGATTAAAACCTGTACTCTTCTAAAAGTAGCACGGTGACACAGAGAAAAGTATTTAAGCACTTGAAAATTAATCTCATTTTGTCAGTTATTAGCTATCCGCAGAAGGCAAACACTTCCCGTGGTAACTGCGAATTCTGAGCTATAAATGTGTGCTCAAACAAGTGGTTTGGATTTGCTATTTGCTATTACATAAAAGCACAAACTATGTGTTCAAGGCGTTCATAACTTAACAATAAATTCTAAGAGCTGCTATTCAAACTTCCTGAATTTTTCCATATTGTGCCAGTCACGCTCTTTCCGGTGAGCCTGCCCACAGCTGAGAACAAAGACAACCAAAAATGCTCATTATCACTGTAAATATTAGATCCTATATCTCTGTACCCGGACAACAGATTGATCGCTACCCTCAGAGCTTTTTATCGTCCAAAGTTTTCCTTCACGTTCTGTGCTTTCAATCTTTCTCCAGAGCTCACGTCTGACACTTCTCGTTGCACAGACTTGATCAGGTTTTTGTTCTGTTACAAACCACGAAGCTACTATAAAGTTCTCACCGGTGCAATTCATCTCAGTACACTTCCGTTTCTACGCTAAACTTGCCGTTCCAATTCATCTAAGCGCATCTGTCCAACCTCGATAGAAAATACTATTAACAGCCTGATATTCCATGTAAAATACGTGCTTCAGAGCAAAAAAAAGAACTCTTTTCCAACTTTTCACCAAGAACCCAGCTGGTCTGCACCACCCATCCAAGTCACTCGCCTACGTTAGCTGCATCTTCTGTGTTTGATTCCATTTACGAGGGAAGAGAATTGCCGTGCCGCCCAGATACTTACTTATCAAACAGTGTACACTATGAGAGTATCGGGAATTGTCCGGAATGGTAAAGCTTCCATCGCAAATAGCAACTTGACTTTCTCCGAAGGGAAGTGAAAAGAAACAAAGTTTATACAGCAAGCAGCCAAGTGCCTGTAAAAACCAAATACAAGCGCTGTAAAGGGATGAGAGTACGCCTTTCCGCAACCAAGCGGCACCAACAAGAAACGAATCGCATCCTAGCTACAGCTGACGCTTACACCGTCACGTAGAAGCCGCATTACGCGACACACTGTTCATGTGACAAGCCGACACCTAAAGCGGCTCTAAAAAGGCTTTCTTTCACGCCGACTCCTGCATTAGGCAGCCAACTACCAAAACTGGAGCAGACCAAGGGCTGCATTTACTTCCTCGTATCACCCAGAGATACCGCTAGCGTTTCCGCTGAATTTAGTCTTCATTTACCTCGCTGCACATCACTAATAAAAACACCTTTCCTTATAACTCCGCGGACAAGTTTCCATGAGAAATCCTTGCCGACTATCACGCAGCAACCTGAGCCGACAAACAGGAAACAAATTCTAAATCACGGCCCCCTTAACACAAAATGATCACCACACACGGCATTTATTTTGTTTACAGAAAACGTAACTACCAAAGATAGTCCTACTGTATTCTGCATTGTATAGCTGCATGATATAGTTCACTTTTAAATAATTAGTTTTTTCAGTTAGTCAATGCTGCTTTTAACTTTCCGCACACAGCTCTTAATTAGTTCCCTATTTCATAGTACCTGACTTTTTGCTTACCCAGATATCTGCCTTGGTAGTAATTGGTTTTCCTCCATAAAGATTGATCATTTCGGGAGCTCTGTATGACAGCGTCGTATACCTAGCAGTATATAATTAGAAAAGGACATAGGTGAAAAGCGTGCATCAGAACTGAAAGCGTCTTCTCCTGCACCTGCCACGCACATAGCCTTCACGCCCGTGTTTCAGGTACGTGCCTGGAATTGCCTTACGCAACACCAGTTGTTTACTCCGTCTGCAGCATCACACAGAGTATTTGGAGTAGCAACACAGAACTACCATACCCAAGAGTAAATATGAAGTCAACTAAAATTTCCTTTTATTTCCCCAGCACATACAGTTCTGCAAGAGTCCCTTGGCTTAAATACTACAATAAGCAGTAATCTGAAAAAGGTCATGTCAGAGTCCCACAAAAGTATTCCCTATCGCTTACTGAAAACACAGAATGCAGACTTTGGATAACTAACACCTCTAAATAATTACTACACTGGTGGTCAAAGTTTTTTTCAGAGCTGGAAAAAACCCTGTATCACTTTGCACTCAAAGAACAAGTAGCCTGTATTTTTTCCTCTGCAGTAGTTAGCCTGAAGGGGCAAAACTCAACTAACACGTTTTGAAGAGCATCGCCTGTAATCAAAGTTCAAATATTTTTCTGATCAGCCTTATGAGAATGAACATGGACCTCACTCTGTAAAGAAGACTCTATATAAAAATAAGCATTGGAATGGATTTATCAGTTCTCTTGGTCTCATACTGTTAGCTGTATTAAAAGAGCATGAATTTGAAATATCAAACTCCTAAAATGGCCAGTAGCTAGGCATATATTTTTCAACAATTTAATGGCAAAACAGCATGTTTCTTCCCAACAGTTATATTCTTACGAGTCTCAACGTTGCAAAAACCACCTGGGAATCAATAGAAGAAATCCACGCTACCAAATAGTTCCACTGTTTTCCTGTATTTATGTCAACTTTAGTTCAATTTCGACCGTCAGTTGAATTCATATTCACGAGATACACGCACAGTGCACAATAATACATGGAGTTTCCTAGCAGCACAACCATTGCTCACGACAGGCCACTGAGAAGTGAACTTACTTTTTAATTTCTTCTTCAACCACATTAACACCATCTTTTTGAGGATTAAGGTATTTGTTAGTGGCACTGCCGAAATCACAGAGAACATAGTTCCCGCCATCGTTTAACAATATATTCTCCACCTTGAAAGGAAATCGACACACAGAAACATTAGATGAAAAAAACAGCATTCATTTCCAAGTTAACTGTTACTACGTATTCTCACACACAAACAGTAAAGTTGGCAGAAAAATCAACCAATAGACTCGGCATTAGCAATAAGTCGTATCTTACAGCTTAGTCTCTCCGTTTACAGCTCCACCAGCAACAAGCGCTTCCCTAACTCGAAGTCAGTCTTAGTGAAAGACCTCCTACATTCTCAGTCCTTTCTGAGTAGATGGTTGATTTTAACCTCGACGTTCCTTTTGATCAAGGTCATACCTTTAGATCCCGGTGAACTATAGGTGTTTTGCACTGATGCAACCGGGCAACAGCTTCACAGGTATCACAAAATATTCTCATTACTTCTGATTCAGTAAAGCCTGTCTGCAGACGCTGATTCATCTGATTCACAACTTGCCCAGCTAAAGAAACAAGGGAATTGTTAAAATATTTTCCATCAGGTACCGAAGTAAAGACTTACTTATAAGCAACAAGTGCACAGATAAGATGCAATCACATTTTCAACAATAAGTGTATTCAAATAAAACCAATCTCGTTTTCCAAACGCACACTCTAGTATCATCCTAGGTCAAAAAGATTAATCGGGGTAGAGGGCAAACGCGTGCCCATCCGTGTTCAAGTTATCTCCTTATTCCCTTTGCCAAAGCAGTTGTCGAGACCGTCTTGGGCTCCTGACGGTACAGACTGCGCAAGCTGTAGCGTTCGCCGCTTCTACTGCGATGTAAACCAACCGAAACCTCAACTGATTTCTTCTGGCGTTACCAACAAAGGGGTGGGGTTTTTTTTCTGGTCTAGAAATACTTACTTTGTACTCGTACCACTCGTTCTAATACCATCACTTCTTTCGGTTAGCCGCCATCTCATGCTATGAGGTCAGTGCTTAGTTACCTTAAATTTTAGATAAGCTTCAGCAGTTAAACTCAATTGCAAGTTTACGCCAAAGCTTGTGTGAGATGGGGGGAAAAATCATCTAGAAACTGCCTGTTTTTACATATTGTTTGAAACAAAATTACAGTATAAGGCAGGACTACAGGACTATTATTGTTTTGTCCAGCATTATCAACACTAACTATGCTATGCTCATTTATAACAAGTCACCTGTTTGCCAATCTTTCCTGTCCGATGACCTTCTAGCCACACGTTGATTAGCACAAACAGAACAATTTAACTTTATACTTATACAAATAATTTCCCTGTTTCTAATCATACTTAATTACAAAGCCACGTGAAACCGACTTTTACACTTCCGCAGTGTTCAAAAGCTCAGTGCCTAAGTAACAACGCAAACAGAAAAGCAAAAAGAACAAATCGGATTCCAGTTGTGAGAGATATATATTAACCTTTCATATTAAGGGAACAACTCTAAGTAAGAGTCCCAGGTGATAAATACCAACATTTTCCCTGCATTTACTCTGAAAACCTATGAGTTGACTCTTACCTCGACAGTACTCCATGAGAATGAGTACCTCCCAAACATTATCGCTTATCGAGTTAACTGCACAATCCAAATAGCTCACAATGTTCTTGTGCCCAGATAACTCTTTCTGAAAAATAAAATGCACATTACACTTCAGCACAGACAAATTTCAACAAAAGATAGTAAAAGTTTTCAGACAACTGTTAACGATTTCAACTTAAGTGAGCCCCGACCCCGCATCCACTGCTCTCGAGACAGTACCACAAACACAGAACGTAAGCTCGTCGCTGCCAACGATGTCAGAGTGACTGCTACACAATGCAGTTCCTACTCAGGAGAGAACATTTACGTGCTACTTGTTGGACAGGGCAAACGCAGCCCAATTGTTGCATTCTAAACCAATGCTGTCAAATAGTAATAGGTAGAGCCTTGATATGTAGGAAAAAGGGAAGAATCAAGCTACTCGTGCCCTTCCCAAGCTCAATTCAAAAACAGTCTCTCAGTTACTAAAAAAAGTAGCTGGAAAAAAGCCCTAACTGTTGTAGTCTCACCATTACAAAGCTACTACACATAAGCAACTGAAGGTGTCCAAGGAAAAAAACCCCACAACCTAAGAGCCACGTTACTTGCAGAATTTAGCAATGCTTATTTCACATCTGACTATATAAGCCTTCTTGTCTGTACTATGGAGTTTCTGCCTGTAAGATAGCTCAAGGTTAACATAAAAGTACCTCAGATAATTTTTAAGTGCTGCTATGATTAGAACCCACATAAGCTACAAGAGTATGGAGATGGAGATAAATAATCTTCATAATATCTGCTGGAAGGCAATATAACAGATTTTGTCTTGCTCAGCATCTTTTTTTTTTCCCCCCTAATTTTTTTTTTGCCTGTCAATTTATCATAAACCCAAGTGTGCTTGACTAAACCTTCTAGTTTCTATGTATTTGCTAGTCCTCTGCTGAAATCCAGCAGAAACTCTGATGACGTAAGGAAGTTAGCTCCGCTGGCGTCTGTCAGCTTAACACCAGACCGCAACTTCAAGGACACGATTACGCCTACCCAAAACATAAGCCACCAGCAGCAGCCTTCAGCTAACGGAGCTGTGGCACCCAAAGACCTTGAGAATTTAACTTCCTGCTGCGGAACTGGAAGAAATTCCTCTCAATTGGGAGCCGGATGTACTGATCGAATTGACTGCTGTATCAAATACATTTTAGATAATGGCGTTAAGTTCATCGCAAACCAACCCTCAACACAGCATTAGTTTCTGAAACTAACAGTACAAAATCAGTACCTCAAGGTGAAAAGAAAAGGTAGTCTAGAAGCAATTGAAGAGGCACTTGGTATAGATATACTACAAATCAATAAATTCTCCAGTTACAGATGATGGGCTTCTTACCATAATTGTAATTTCTCTCTTGCAGATGTTGAGATCCGGCACATTATTAACATACATTCGTTTCAGTGCACAACGTATCCCACCGTGGGTACGTACCAGAAACACAGTTGAGAAGCCACCTGGAAAAAAAAAAAAAACCACAATTACAAGCAAATGAAGCTACTGAGTTGTTATTCCTCTAGACAACACCACTACACACCAAAAAAAAAATCAATCAGAAAGTCTACATCATTCATTGAGTGAGAACTAATCAACGCTTAAAAAATAGTTATTAACATTTGCTACACTCAGGCAAACCAAAGGAAAAACAACACTCTCCTGTTCTAGCTGTCTTCTGTAAGCCTTAACTGCTGCTCAAGGCCTCAGGCAGATTACATTATCATCATCTCAAGGCCCACATGCTCAGCTTTTCCACAGTTTTAGGAAATCTGCCTCACAGAAGAGCTCACGTCAAACCATACTCTCCTTAATTGACTGCTGTCTGATGGCAAGCCAACTATTATCACGGGAACTTTCAACTAGCACAAGAACTCAGGTACTCATTCGGGACAGATACGTGTAGATTAAAACCATTAAGTAATCTGATCATCAGGCATCCCATTCCAATACACACGTTTCATGCCTCATGATATAAACTGCAAGCAGTATTTTTTAAGTATAACGCATCTCATTTGATCCATGTCTCATGTGCTTGAACAAACGCGTGTATAACAATTTACAAATCAAGAAGTTAAGTTTTAATAGGAAATTTTCTTTAAGATTAAATATCCTTTTAACTTAATTGGTTATTTAGCCAAATGAGATGGTACACTGTCAAAACAGAAGTGCTGCCAATTTTAATACAACAGCCCAAGTTCTGCATAATTATTATACTTAACCTAGTTTACCTTGGGCCTTCCCAAAACATTACAGGACACCCGCTCCTAAGTTACTCAAGTTCTAATGCCCAGCTCTAGCTAGGGCTTTCCTAATACCAGCCTGGGGAATTATGCCAAGAGGGATGTGCAGACCTTCGTCGGGGGAAGCCTTTTTCCTACTATCCTCTCAATAAAGAGAGACCTTTTTTTTTTTATATAAGCACCTATACTTGGTCAAAAATATGAAGCGATACTCAGGTAAAGCACCAAAGCCTAAAAATTAGAAGACAAAACCGACTTCTTTCTTTTTAACCAGTTTTGTAGCTTTAAAGTTCTCTAAGTCGCGGGAGAACAAGAACAAAAGAGGCCAGATTTCAAGTTTCCCTGACAATCGTTTTCATATAACCAGAGCAGACATGACTGGATGAAAACAATCACTTCAAAAGAGTAAAAAAAAAATCAAAATACACAGACAACTGCTCTTCTTGCCATTAGGTGGCAATATTAACCAATACTTGAACCCTGAAAGGGCCGTAACAGCAAACCCGTTGCCCATTTTGCCAAGAAGTAGCTGTGTGACCTTCAATGGGCTTCCATTAGTAAATATCACTGCTATAAAAATCCTTTCACTGAAGAGCCAAGTGACATAACTCTGAACAAAACCTAAGTTATTAATATTGACAGGAAAATTAATAGTCACCAATGTTCTGGGCATCTTTATCCAGAAAACCCTGAACTATTAAATGTTTTCAGTTGTTTCTGAAGCTACACTTCTCACTGAGAGTGCCGAAGCAAGCAATAATCAGCGCCGTGAACATCCATGAAAACTCTTATTGAACATTGCTATGCAGCATGCGGGGCAAGGAGGCGAGTACATACAGGGCAAGCGAGTCACAGCTGTTAAGCTGCCATCTTATCTACAGGCTTCCACGCTTTCCCACTCACCACGACCACTCCGGGTGCCTCCTTAAACTGCGGATCTAGTTAGGTCACGAGCGCCGCGCAGCACGCCACAAGTACCGCCATCTTCCCAGCGACAAGGAACGCCATGACACACCGCAGCGGGGCCCACGACGGCACGCAGGCCCTAGTTCGCTAGCCCATTTCTTCACCTGCTGCACAACCACAAACAGCTTTGCCAACTGCAAGGCCTTTCCATCAAAAAGCGGCCTAACTTCGCGTGGTCTTATTTATGAGAAGACCAAAAATTTACAGCACCTTTGTTTAACAAGTTACAGAAAGGACCTAGTGACTGTCCTGGTCTAACCCTAGCCAGCAACTAAACACCACACAGTAAAAACCGTCTGCTGTGTAACTTGGCCTATCTTACTCCGCATCACTTCAAGCCTGGATCATTTTGTATGTCTGTTTTCCCTTAATTCCAGAACCAGAAGTCATCCAGACATGCGAACCGTTTTATGGACTACAAATGCGCTCAAAAGAGAGATTAAGACCAGTCCCTCTCCAAGTAATAGCACGAATGGCCTGCAGACAAGCTCCAAGCGACACGAAAAAAATAAAAACCTTCTCACCCGTCCGTAATGAAGGACGGCAGTAAGGCCTCATTAAACCTTGCAAGCGAATGCTCTTTGCCAGAAAAGGAAAACACAACTCTGACCTCTACAGCTTTATGTGCTGCCGAGACACCGAAGAAGCCAGCGTCTCCAGAAAAAACAGAACGCTTATGAAGAAAATCAGGGAAGAAGTAGTCCTCCTCCCTCATGAAAAGCATGCCTTAACAGAATACCAGCTCCGCATACCCACATGCACTTCCGTATGGAGCACTGGGAAAGGCCCTTTCTCAATAAGTGTTAAGCACCGCATCTACGTGTTATTTGACCAGGAATTTTGAGTAAACTCCTTTGTGCTGCGGGTGCGGATGAACCCGTGTCAAGAGCTTAGGCCTCGTGGCTCGCTTTTGATCACATCTTCAGACAGTACATAATAAACACAGCACATGCGCAGAGGTGAGAGTGCTTGTGTGCTCCCGATACGCTGCTGTCACCCAGCCCCTTCTTCTATTCCGTGGCTCAGTTTCTTCTCTTGTTTTGTATTGTACAACGCCCATAAGTAGATTTATTAGCATCCTGTTAAGACAGTTACAGGGTACTACTTCAAATCAACACAAACTCCGCACTTGCCACAACGCATTCAGTCCGTCCTCCACAGAGGCACCATCTTCTGTTAGTCAATACAGAGGCTCTATCGCAGGAACTTTATTGGAGCCGTAGACTGAAAGCATACACAAGAAATACTTTAGTTTTGGGTAGAGAACACCATTTAGTTCTTCAAGCTAACTACTTATATCTACACATGACAGCGAAACACACAGAAACTTAAACATTTGCAAACTTTTAACCAGACTCCAAACACCGTGTGGTTGTTGAGAAACTACGTATTTCGAGAAAGTTATAACGCAGTTTTCAAGCCTTCTAAAGAATTTTCGCTCAAGCGCTCGGTTTTTGTCAAAACCTCCCCAGGGCAAGGAAGCCACCGGCCACAATTCTGCCCTCCCATTCCTGACGCACCCCTGCATGAGAAGACAACAGGACATCCCGTTAGCAAGGCATCGGTTTCCCAGCAACGCGACAAGAATTCCCACGCGACAGCTCGTCTATACCTCCTGTCGCATGCTAGGCTTCCCGAGTGCAGGTTCAAGGTCGTCTGGTTTTCATCGTCCCAGCACGCTGCCCCCCAGGTCGCTGCCTCATTCCCCCAGTCGCTGCTAGCCCCCAGCCTGGCAGCAGCGTCCCAGCTACCGCGAAGGTGCCGCGCACCAACTGCCCCAGCACCCCGGCTGCAGGGCTGCCAACCCCAGGCGTAACACCTTTGCACGCTCCTTGCCCGAAAAGCGCTGTGAAGCGGCGCTCCTGCCGAACCGAGCTGGTATTCCATGACGCTCACCACGTATATACGCATTTAGGTTTTTATATCTTTATATATATGCTCTTGTGTCTGTACACACGTGCGTGGATATTTTTAGCAAAGCATATTCCACAAGTCTCCGTCACCAACAAAGGGCTCGGACACAGCTCCATCCGCAAGAGCAGTTGACAGATGTTGCCCGCAAGCTCAAGAGCTCAGCATTCCCAAAACCGAGAGCAGAAATAGCTCCCTACTTTTAAAATATTATTACTCCACTTTATTTTAAGCGTACAGACAATGCATTCCACGGGACATACCGTCGTTCCTTTTCCCACTGCCCACACAAATTCCCACTGTATAAAAATCTGACTATCAATGCTGGTTTCGACAAGCAGCACTGCTTTCTTCAAACCAGCATCTGCTTTTAAGGCAGCGCTGTGAAAACAGCAGATGTGAATCCCATACCAACGTGACCTTACAGCACCCCCATTAAAAACAGATCTGCTACGCATACCTCTACCTGCTAACGGGACCGTTAGCCCTGCCGACCAATAGGCACTCTCACGTTTTGTTTCTCGTAGGCCAACCGCAGTCCAACTTTGCAAAAAGCTTTGACATAACCACCTAAGACTACTCGGGGCATCCAAGATGCTTCAAGTCACTTAGGTGCTCTGGGAAAGATGAATTTAAGTCTGCTATAGAGTTCTGTGGCAAGTTCACTCATTTAGTAACACCTATGCACCAGAGGTGCCCCGCTGCACAACTGGAACAAATCATCTGGTATTCTCACCGGCAAAGAGAGAAGCAGTTACACCGCGAAGCAGAGCATACAAATGCCAAATGCACAAATCACTTAATTTTTTAGCCATTTAAAAACCATTACATCACGTGATACAGCGTGCGGTCATAACCAAAACATACAGATGCCAATGATGCCAATAGGTAAGAGTACTTTTATCATGAAGCAGTACTAACGCTTTAACCCCAGCAAAGCTGACGTACTTAGACACTTCAACATGTCGACTATACTTTCTCTTAACACCAAAGATCCCCAAAGCTTGCTACAGTGCACAACATTGACTCATGCAAATTTAAGCTCTACACAACGTGGTACAGGAAACTGCCCAGAAACCACAGGAAATCCCCTCACAGCAAGACAGGCAAGAGCTAAAACAGACAAGGGGGTGGAATGCAGAGGAACATTAAAATTACCCGTCCTAAATGGGCATCTTTTTCTTCTGTTAAATCCCAAGAGGTATTCCTATGGCATTAACCTCGACATTTTTCCCCGCACAGTGCCAGACTCAGTACTCATCAAAAAGCCATAAAAGGAATTCTTAGCCATCGTCTCTGACAATGCTGTCATTCCCTCCAGGCCAGGAAGGACCAGCAAGGAAGCCCAGGACACAGCTGGCTGACCCACAAGTGCACAGCACCAGGTGATATTGAGGCTCTCGTCCCCCAACACCCCCAAGTCCTTCTCCTCGGGGCTGCTCTCAGTCCTTTCCCCACCCAACCTGGAGCAGTGCTTGGGATTCCCTAACCCATGTAAAACACCTTGCGCTCGGCCTCGTTCAACTCGCGGTTCGCACGGGCCCACCTCTCCAGCCTCTCCAGGTCCCTCTGGATGGCATCCCTTCCATCCGCCGCGTCAACCGCACAGCTCCGTGTCATCGGCGAAATTGCCGAGGTTGCGCTCAATGTGCCCTGTAAGTAATACATCTTAGGCGCTTAAGTCAAAACATTGTGTTCCTTAGGGTAAAACCCATCCCTTCTTTAACCCATATTCTTGTTAAAATAATTATGAAAAACGTCTCTACATTGCCATTAGTCACCACCACTGTAATATTTACGTAATGCCATCTTATCACCTCCTCTTGCTATTCACTAAAAAAAACCCCACATGTTCCTCCACGACTGTATATGACAGACTCTTGTATTGAAGTCAACAAATATTTACCTTCTCTTAATTTGTACAAGAGCACAGAACATGACTAGTAGATCACCATCAGTTCAATTAATTGATGGTGAAGATCCAAACAGAAACCTCTTTCCATGTACAGATGCTGAAATCACACTGTAACAGAAGTTACTTGACAGTATTAAACAGGTCCATTATCTATACTAACAGAAACCGAAAGTAGGAAATCACGGTAAGATTTGGCAACAACTCACAATCTGCTGGGCTTCATTAACAAAGTCAGCTCTTGAAGCTCCAGGGCTACACTGTCACCCGGACACTTGCTACTTGATTTATTAAAAGCACAAGTTACATGTAACACAGAGGAAGGGGTACCGTAGGTTTGTGTAACAACAAGAACAAGGCCTTTCTTCTCACAGAAACAGCGCCAGTATTTATGTTTGAAGCGACTAATCCCGTCTGCTCCCAGCATTGGTGGGGACCCGGAAACACTTCAGCACCACACACAGTTAGAGTTATCACAGTACCACGATCAGTTCACAGGCACGTCAGTAAGAAAAGCAAAACAGCGTTCAGTTCCACATCCGGTAGTTCGGTGCTTGAGGAACCACCTTCCAGCCCGAGAAGAACACTATCTTCCACCAGCGCAAGGATCTTCAAGGGCTTCTTACTTCTGAGGTGTACAGGAGCGCAACCAAACCATTTCTTTTCTGGAAACCCTTTCTTCCTTTGCAAATGCACTTTTTGCACATCCCAGCACACTTCAACAAACACGCTTTCTCTTTATAGAAAAAGTCAGCATTTCAAAAGCCCGTTTCCTTTGTACAAGCCTACAAAGTTCTGCCCAGTACTGCTGCGGAGTTTCCCATCCAGAGTGCATCCCTTACTAACTTTCCATTTTTACCATCTCCCTAGCTGGCATAAACCAGTTCTGGAATTTAAAGAAGAAGAAGCTTGAGAAACACAATCCACGTTTCTGAAGCCAACAAACACTTGTCAAGCGTGACAGCTGTTCGCAGGAGCAAGCAATATTTTTCTCCAAGAGACAGAGCTTCATGTCATTGATGCTTCCCTTTCCGAACAGTAAGCTTCACTAACAAATAGAAACCCACAACAGAACCCTAGCAGCCAACCCAAATGCTATTTTTTGGTCAAGGTCAAGACTGTTGACTAAACTTTTATTTAAGGGATTATGCTGCATATTCTAGGCCAGAACAGTTAATTCGATTCCCTTTCACTGTGCCATTAGACTCCAGTCTCTCCAACTTTAGCTCGCTAGACCTATCATGTTAGTCAAGGTGTAACCGAGGCGATGCCTTTAGGCAGGATGTGCTTCCTGCTCAACTTTTCACAAGAAAGCATCTCAACTTCTCCAAGACATTGCTAAGTCACCTAGAACGACCAACCACTAACATGGCTTAAAAAGAAATAACACAAACCCAAAACAAACAAAACCACCCCACAACCCTAAGATCTTTAGACAGCAGTTGTACATTCAACATGGGGATAAGTTTTTTTCCCCATCCTTCCTGACTTTCTGCTGGTTCACTGAATTCAGCGCCATCCAGCGTTTACGCTGAACTGAAAACGGAGTTTGAAAAGCAGGACAGTGATGTTATCTGTCAATATAGACTAGACAGGAAAATGAACTTTGTCATTCTACAAAAGTGAGGCTATGATCAATAGGATCCATTAATTCAATTCATTCTATAGCTTGTTTTGAAATGTCATTTGCTAAGCATTTTTCATGCACCCAACAGTTTTGTTTTTAAACAAAACCCTTGATTTGAACTCCAATACAATAAACAAGTGTCAAAATAAAATACAGTTACACAGTGGTTAAATCAGTGGGTGCAGATACATTATATACCTAATAGGCAACCACTTCAACATATTTGGAACCAAACTCCATTTTCCTACTGAATAGTTACCACCCAATTAAAAAAAACCAAACACAAAATCGAAACCCACACCTTTTCTTGAACTACCTCTTACTTCCTCGGTAGTTTGTCTTTCATCTTCCTTAAAATCACTATTTTAATTGTCATTTAAATATGCAAGCGCAAGAATCCCAAGCAGAGCAAGTCAGAGAACAGCTCTACAGCCTCCCACGTGACTAACTCGCCCACCGAATACCACAAAGCTACCGTGGCACAGAAACAAGGCAAAGCATAAGGTTCCCAGCTTCAGCAAAACGGCCAGTTCTGCAGCATCTTGGACAAGCGCCACATTTCATTGCACGAGAAACAAAAGACTGAGCAGGCCGTGCAGAGATAAACCAAGCGACTGATAACAGTAGAAGTGTTTCAGACTAAGGCAGATGTCATAGGAAGATTCTCTGGTTTACTGTTTTCTAAGGCATCACAGATGTACTAAATGAGCAAGATGAAACCGATCTCTTGGCTGCGAGGAAGAGCCCACACGGTCTCACTCACATCTTCACATCTGAGTGGCATCGCCAGCGAACTCATTGACCCCTTTTCCTACGTGAGCATGATCAAAACCAGATGAACTGGCTGGAATTACTTGTTAAGAGTACCTACAATCAATGTTTGAGGCAATCTGTATAAGCATTTTCATTGTCTCACCTCATCTTCTTTAGCTGTCCGCAAATACTTGTATATATTTAAACTCTGAGCACACCAAAGTGGCAGATAGAGACATATCTGGCAGATGAGCAACAGGGGACCAATCAACTTTCCTAAGAGCAAAATACGTGAAATTCGATCTGCTTATACCAATAAATGAAAAAATACTTCAGGTGATAGTATTTCCTCAGCACCTGCACAGAGGCAGGGAGTTCTTAAAGCCCCATCCGGTACATTCTGAACGCATTCGAATACTTCAATTCGCATACAAAACATGTCTTTATTAGTACTGCTACGCAAATTATTTTACATCACCTTTATGCTTGGGATTCTTTCGGCAATAATATTTTCCAACTTCGCACCGTGTCATGTGACTATTTAAGAAGAGACACTGAAACTTCTAAACCGTCTAAGCAGCTTGATCCTGATAAATAAACAAGCCTTGCCACAATGCCAACCACAATGCCAACAGGATTCCGACTATCAGAGTCAAGATTATCAAATCATTTAATACCTCTCATACATCTATTGTGTTTCAAGGCAGAGCCCGTCAACAGCAGTAACTCTGAACAAGGCAGTCATTCATTAAGCCACCCCATCTGGAAGCTGGCATGTTTTTGAGTTCATCTCAAAAAATGAAGCGTCAGGACCCATCTACCACCTAAACCCAGAGACGTCCTTCAACAAAAACTTCCTCTGACAACCGCAGCTATATAATCCGATGTCATCTTAACAGAACAGCAAGTCAAAAGGATCAAGTAAAATCATCTGTTTGATGGAGACAATCAAACATTTCAAGAAAGCACAAAGCTGGGAAAGCAATGCTGTAAATTCAAACCAAGATTTGAGGAACTTGAAGATGTCTTCATGGCTAAACCGAGCGAGATGCAGCACGCGGTGTTTTCTTTTGATGAGTTCCTGTATGGTTACGCTGCTTTTACAACTACCATAACAATATAAACTTTCTTTTCTATCTGCAGAGTGCCTACGCAATCTCCCGATAGCACATTCTGAGAACAAATAACCCTCGTGATGATTTCATTAGTTCTCCTTAAGTAAAAGCCATGTGATAGCACCCAGGTACTATCTCATCTAAACGGAGCTCAAGGTGAAGGTCTCAACTCTACAGACACAGACCATGCTCTATGGAGAGACAGCAGGGCTGCAATTACTGCTTTTCCTTCCCCCCCCCCCCCCCAAAAAAAAAAAACCTTTGTTTTGCTGAACATCGTGCACAAAACAGAACGGATCCCGTGTCTAACATCGACATGTCAAATTTCATTCACGCTTCCTATTGTTATCCCATGGAACATGTGCTCTATTCAAGTCAGGTCCTTACACATGTCTGTCAGAGTAATTTAGCTCCTTATATTCTTTAATGATCTATTTGATCTGTATCCGAGACATCAAGTTCAAAACCAAAGTACTAAGCGGAATCACCTTGTCCTGCATTTACGCTGCTGCACTGCAGAAGAGCGCTGGGCTCCGTCAGAGTTCTTAAATAGCACAGACCAAGCCCATGCACATATAGCACTTAGAAGATTAGCTCCAAGTTCTGTTCTTCTGTAGCTCGTCTATCCAAAGAAACAGAGCTTTCATGTAGTTTCATGCAAGCTATTTAGTAATTATCCAAAACAGACAAAAAGTTTACGAACAAACTTGCTAAATAAAAGCACATGGAGCTTTTCAGCCTACAGGAATTGCAAAAGAACGCAAGAACGCGTCATATTAACCGCTTTTAAAACTATTTTTTGTTTTCCAAGAGAAGCAGCAAAAAGCTGCATGAATAGCTCCTTAGAAGTGCTACTAAAAGACAAGATGCACAGAGAGATATCACAGTCGAAATAACAAATAAAAAGAAAGTAAAATGAGTCAGTAAACAGAACAAGAATTAAACCAAAAATTGGACCCTAGAAATACGTATCTCTTGCAGACTTGTGCGTGAAAGCTTCACAGTGCCACAGGAACAAATTCATCCATTCAAATAACATGCAGGTTTGCAAGGAAGCTCAAGACGTACATTACTCTGAACAAAACCTCCTCAACTCCTGGAATATCACAATTCCTGTCATAGTTTGGCACACGGTGACCAAGGCACAGCGTATTACAGCGGCGACGAGGAAGAAACCAGCGCAGAGCCGGGACTTTCCAAAGTCTACCCCTATCTCTTGTACGGACTTGTACGATTTCGAGAAAATCCCTTCATCTTCCTTTACTTCTCCATCTGCCCGACAATTACTCTCCCTAAGGGGACGCCCTGTTCTTCAGATCCAATACCAGCTGGGACGCCTCTTGAAGACCAAGACAAAAAAATCCCACGAGGTGTATGCTTTACCATGAGCCTACATAATCATTTCTTCAGTATTTTTACCATTTGCCTCAGAAGTAGCAAGGTAAACATAAGGAGAATCAAGGCTCAGAAAAGGCTATCGTACCTTTGCAGGGAGAACACCGCAAGTTTGCTAGCTTTCAGTTCCGCAAGGCACACTCGGTATTTTCTAACATCTGTGTTCACATAGCTCAACGACAAAGCAGTAAAAGTCTCTCTTGCTCCTCAAGCCACAAGAAATATTCCCCGCTTAATTAAAACAGACCCCATAGGATCAAGTAATTTCTTTATTTCCAGTGGTTAACCTGTACTTTTCTGTGCTTTTTCCTTCGCCTCGCTTCTGTTCAGCGACCCAGTTTCACAACTGACCCCATCCATACCCAAGCCATCCCACTGCTACTAGTAAAAAGTAACCGACCTAGACAAGTGTGAGCAAGGAAGGCACGAATCGGAGGAGAGAAAGGGCAAAGTTCCTACCTTCTTAACGGGTAGACAAACTCTCAGGAGACTAAAATCCATTACCAAGACAATCAGAAGAGCAGGACAAGAGGAATTCATCTTCCTTCCTCATCAGCAGCTCGACAATGACGAAGAGAAAAACCCTCAAGAGAACAGCGGTTTGGCGTTGCGCGCCTAACTTCTTAAGCTGGCGAGGAAAACACAGGACAAGCCGTCTCTACCGTGGCAGAATGACAGCCTAGAGACGATGCGAACCCGCCCCTGTGAACTGCTGCTTAGCGTCACCGGGATCTGCAAAGTACCTTAGGCTCCAAGTCAGAGACTCTTATTAGAAATAGGTGACTACTCCCAACACTTCAGGAAGCAGCTGTTCATCCAGCGCATTAACAGCTTTTAAGCTAAACCTATAAAAACATACAAGGAAAAGCTACCATTCCAGAACAGATGCCTGCTAATCTAACAACTTCTTACAAAGAGGACAGCATCTCAAGCAATCAACTTACCATTAGGTGACTGACCACGTCCGTGCTCCTGGTTAGTCGCAAACGCAGAACAAAGTTGGCTCCCTAGAACCACCCGCCATCCGACAGTCCTACGCTCCACGGTCTGGCAGGCATAGAGCAGTCATGGTGTCAGTTAACACAGCTCTGCTTACCAACGGCAACTCCTTCCACTGCGCTAACGTGCTTACCTACGCTAATAGGGAGGCAAAAAATAGCCACAAGAAGTAAAATAGAGCCCAAGGTTAAGAAATTAAACTGTTTGGAGAGCAAAGACTTAAGAAGAACCGTGTAAACCAAAACGATGTCCGAGACAAGAAGCACAACCTAACTAATTACCTCAAACACTTTTCCTCTGAACCGCAGATGAAATCTGTTTAACAGGAAGCATGACATTCATCAGACAGGACACATTTACAGCTAAAACAAACCAACATCTGGAGATAGAAAGGTGTCCAAGTTCACACAGTTCACGTATATAGATTAAAGCATGCTCCTTCTTTCCAAATGCAAAAGGAAAGCAAGTCTGTCAATTACGCTGCTCCGTAGAGACCGAGTCCCATCTCCGGCATTACCTTCAGTTGTCCACGCGCACAAGAACCGCATAGATACTACCACGTGGGTGACATACTAGTTGAGGACCGACAGCTCTGATATTACGCTATCAAAAGCCGGAGAAATAAACAAGCTCTTCCTGGAATCACTGGTTTCTACTCAACACCTGTCTGAAAATCAATTCTACTTTCATTAGCTAGCAAGGTCTTTCTTATTCATCTTGACATGCAAAACAGAGATCTAATGACAAACAGAGAAAATAAACTTTCAGTTGAACCACCAAAACACCCTCGCCCAAAATAAGATGCTGTGCAGCTTCTTTTACAGCCAGGCCAAGTCTTTCACAGACAAAGCTAATATATCCTCTATTATCACGTGCTGCCTTACCCTGTGAGGGTGGCCAGGTGTTTCACAGTAAAACCACCTGCGTGCACACGCCCCCTTTTATGACTACCCTAACATAGACATACTTGATCGAAACACATCTGCAAGAATTAAAAGCAAGTAGATCGCACATACATACATTCATCCGTCACATCTGTCTTGCGTCAAAATCTGGCAAAGTAAAGATGGCTTGAGTTTGCGCATCATATTAACGTGATACAGCTACAAATCAAGTTGCTTCTCCTTTGTAACCATCCTACTCTTGGCCACTATCCCAAAAACTTAGCTGAGAACTACTAGATTCCAAAGTACTTGCTCAGTATTTAACTACTTCTGGGCACACAAAACCTAAATAGATAAGGCTCTTGAAAAACAACGTATTTGTGTGCCCTGAGCAGGGGTGTAATACTACACATACACATACCTTGCCATGCAGAAAGGAGCGTCCTTAGGGGATGCAAAGACTAACACCTTGACCCAAGAGCCTCCGGCCACGTGCCCCTAAGAGCTGAATTCGGTTGTACCTGTACAACAGATATATACCTTTTGGCCTACATGTGTTTCCTAGCCCCTTGATTTCTCCATCCACGCAAGAGAGGCACACGCAGCTCTACAAAGTACCACAAGAATGAGCGTTCTTGTTCTCTCAAAGTACCACCAAAGCTCAGTCAGCACACCAGTCACCTAACAAAACTCAAGTTAAATCATTCCTTTTGTGTGCTACTTCACATTAAAAGATATTTTTACCCTCATATTGATATCAGACTAGGATCACATGCAAATACCCAACTACTTCCTAGTACGATTTCTTTTTCATGACACAGAATACCGCTACACCCTGCAGCAGGCAAAACAATGCTCTTGTTTCAAGTTGTTAGCTGCCTTCATCAGCCTCGGAAAGCCCGAAGATAAATCCCAAGCACTGCAGCACAGGCTCCCTATCTTTCCTTACCTAGCCATCTAAACTTGGTTCAGCATCTCCCCTCCCGCCATTCTGCGGCTGGACAGGCAGTAAGGCAGCCGTGCCGATGACCGGGACCACGCGCGAGCTTTACGCGTCCTATGCTGTACTCTTAGCCAACATGAGCGTCGGGAATCTTCAAGCGCTCGCTCTGCTTTTCTTCTCCCTTTATCTTTTCAACTTGAACAAACCATTTCTGCTACTCAAACATTATCAAAGCAAAACTGTTTGAAACAGAACAACAGGCACGACCTTTGCAGTCACGTATGGGCATAGATTCAGTCACATTACACTGAAAAAGATCGACGTGACCCATCTCAACTCAAATTCTACAAGTTATCTTTCCAGACAACTGTCCAGCTCATAATCCATCTGAACAACTGAACTAGATTCCAACTGAAAATAAAATGGTCGTTACTGCACAGAGCGGCAAGTCACATGCTACACCACCACTAAACTAATGAAGCAAACCAATAATTAACATGTCAGCTTAGCACATTTCAGGAGACTGCCCATGCCATGTAATCGGGACAGAAGAAGTGACCCAGCACCAGCTGTATTCCTAACACCTCCCACAAAAAAACCTCTCGCACTGTACAATCAGGATCTCAGAGTTAAAAAGTCAATCCGCACCACGTTTAAACGCTTTGATACTGAACTTAACAGATCCCTTACAATGGCACTTGTCCCCGTTTGCCTCTTCAGAATAAAGCACAACAAATGAGCCACACCGTCACACGATGCTGCACAGCAGCATGCTTAAGAACTCATAGCGGCTGCCCGAGTTGCAAATCCCCAAGATAAATTACTCTAGAGAACTAAAAATCACGGTATAAAAGGCTAATTGAAGTGAGGTTTAACCAAACATCCTAGAAGGATGAGAACCTTATACACGTCACAAAGTCCATCTATTTAGATTACTAATTGAACTGCTATTGCCAAGACACTGGTGGGGGAAGAAAAACCCCAACACAAAACTTCAAAGGCTGTCCTTATTGCAGAACTGATTTCGAAGACCTTATCATCACGCTTCCTTTCTGGATAACAAGCAATTCAACCTTTACCAGAGCTGTGATGCTGATCAAATTTTAAGATTCCCCTTCGTGCCTTAGACAATTAATTAAAACCTTCAGGAAAAGACACTTGTGCTAATCATCAAGCAGCATGACAACTTAAAAAGGCACAGCACAAAACCTCACAAAGCAGGACTTGGATTCCTCTCCGTTAAGGTGCTAGTTTTCTTAGGCCTCGACTGGAAAAGTACGAAAAAAACCCCACCGACTGACAAGAGAACTTCATCAAGTACATTCAAAGACTGCACGCTCAATTCAAGTAGGACGGTAGACCTTGCAAGAAGCTCGCTTCTTCGCTAGTTAGCCGTTGACGGCTCTGAGAGGTTACGCTGTGAGATGGATTATCCAAGAAAGGAGAATGGATTTCCCATTTTATAAAGCACAGACTCCAAGTTTTCCCTCGTCCTCTGTACCGAGAGGTCTCCCCTCACAGAGGAATATGCTTTAACCATCACATTAAATAAACAAAACAAAGCAAAGCTCCCATGTTACACAAGCATTAACTAATTAACTTAAAAGCCATCACCACTTGCGGGGCTTTTTCCCTGCCTCTCTAGTCCTAGATATGAGGTCACTTAGAAAAACAACAGCCTCCTAAGATAGAGCACCACAAGGCTCAACAGCACGCAGCTCTGAACTCACCATTTTATCAGCTAGAAGGATAAAAACCCAGCGTAACTGCTCTCACACAACTTCTTTCCACACCCGCTGGGGCAAAGGAGATAGATAAAGCACAAGAGCGGTCATGTGTCATGTCCAACCAGTCCTATCCAAAGCTTTAGGACACAGAAAAGTTCAAGAGCAGCCTATAGCTTTTTCTAAACACACCGATACTACCTACCGCTACTTTACATCCTGTCTGGGTACTTCTGGGAGCAAGTTGCACAGCATATTACCTAGTTTTCTTCCCTATCACTCTCTGGCACTGCACCTAAGCAAAGCACTTGCTGGTGGGAGGGTTAAAACGGAGAAAAAAAACCCCAAAACTGTACTGAACCACTGACAAGAGAGTTTTGTTTGCCCCAAATGCAGCCAGCCTGGTTCTTCCCAAAAAAAAGCAAGGTTTTCAGGGGCAAGATCATCTCCCTCTTGCGCTATATTCAGAGCGCACTAGGACAGTCCTCATCTGTACCTTGGCTGAACATCTGTATCCTAGGCAGACAGTTATTACTGGATCATCCTGTGTAATCCAGTTCAGTAAAGCTCACCCACAGCCAGATTAGCATTCCCAGTATGTGACAAAAAACCAAACCAGAACAACCCGCACGCTTGTTTCTAGGACACTACCACTTTTACCACAAGGTTCTTGGCTGAAGATGACTCCAAGTCCAGTAGCACTGGCCCAGTAAATAAGTCCACAGCTACCTGCTAGCTACATAATGCTTTTATCATGAAATAAGAGAGTAACCCATCAGAACACGTAACCTTCAACCCTCTCAAGTTCTCTGAAAAGTATCAACCTCAGACAATCTAAGCTTTACATTCAATCATCTCCCTTCTTTTAGTAGGGGACCAAGGCCCAGCTCATTTTTTTGAGGCACTTTGTTTAACGAGCCAGGAGAGCTATGGATTTCTGCCTCTTTGGTGGGCTCCTTCCCACGGGACAGAGGTTTAGTGCCTCTATAGGCTGTTCCCTTCAAGGGGCGAGGGGAGGCAGGAGAGGGACCAACAACAGGGGACTACTGCCTGACATGGAGTTACCCCATGTCTCTGTCGGGCTCAACATAGCTAATTAACAAACCAGGAAGCGTCCACAAATGGTACTAGTTGTCCTGGCAAACAGGAGCACAGCCAGCCTGAAGAACCCCTTGAAACGGCAGTGCTTTCAACACCAGATCAAGACATGCAGGACACTGGATGACGGTTTATTACTGGTACCACGGAAGGAAAAAACATCACACGGTACTTCTTTTTTACTAAGATGCAACACCATATGCCCCATGATTCCATTAACCAATTCTGATTAAAAAACCATGAAAGCAGTATGACAATTGTCTTTTCATGCCCACAAATTAGCTTCCAAGCCAAGCCACTCATGTTTGGGAGCAAAGCTTCAGAGTCCTCCGCACATTCATCTACATTCTCCCTGTTTTCTTCTTTTTTTGAAGATCTGTAACCATCTCTGCTTGCTTTATCTGCACTCAAAAACATACCTACCGACGCAATACATTTCAATGCAGCACTGAGCATGCCCACTTGTGTCTGCTCACAGCACAAAGACAACTGCCAGCCTCTAAAAGTCTTTGTTTACTTAAGCATCCCCAAGATCTGCCAAGCACTCAAGACAATAACACAACTGAGCATCTTCCAATGCCTACCCTTAGAGTCTCCAGAAAAATTAGTTTCACTGCAGTTCTTATACTTCAGTAACTCCTTTCTGTTTAAGTCAATGCAAACAATCAAGTAGTATTATCCCCACGTCAAGCCACAGCTTTCTACCTCCTCCTTATATAAACCAAAAACATTTTGGGAAACTGCAAAGTTTTACTTTCCTTTTCACTCCTCACAACATTAACCCGTTTGCATTGACATTTGAGGTCAATTTAAAAGGATATTTCCTACTTGTTACATCCAGCTGGCCAGAACTTGCCAACTAGAAAGTCTTTTTCGATATTGGAGTCACCCTAACTTCACCATGCACCATTTTTAACTTGGACAAGACAGAACTCTCCAGATTTTTGTCAGATTTAATTTTCCGAACTTCAGCTGCAACGCGCATGCTCTTGTTCAACAGAAAGACTCAGAGAGAAGGCCTTCACTCTGCCTGCATCAGTCATTATTCCGCATACTCCCACCATCCCCTCCAAACGGATAAGAACTCCTTGTCTACATCAGGCCTTAACCCAAACTGACTGTTCTTTCCCCATTTCTTCAGAAACAAACCTTAAAAACAAATACCTCCCTCCAACAACAGACTGACCCTTGGGTTCGGAAGGCTAAGCAGTCACCCCGAGAGCTGCGTTTCAAACGACAGAAGCCACCCAACAGCCCACCAACTACAGCACTTCAACCTTTAGGCCTCCGTTACTCCCGAAGGCTGCAGTTGCTTTAGGTAGTGTTTTATGCGTTTGTGCGGAAGAACTAGATTATAACGCTACGTACTTTTGCCTTTTAAACACTGCAATAAAACACGATTGTCCAAGACTATAGAAAAGCATTTTCAGGGCAACAGCTGTATCAACACAGGAAATATCCCAAAGATTCGTTACATTCATTACTACCGCCTAACAAGCCGGTTACACCTTGAACCTTTTGGCATCCCTACTGGCACTCGCTCCGGTTACCAGGAGCCTAAGTCGTTCGCAAAACCAAGGGCTAGCTTCTTAAGACAACTCAGACGCAAAATTTGCAAGGCGTGTACGGGGGTGCAGGCGTTTTAACACAGTTTGAATCTGACAGACGTACAATGCTATTGATTCCAACAGCTAGTAAGAGAGCCGAGCCACACCACACCGCTGACAGAACATTACCCATCCATTCTGAAATAGGCTTGGTGTTGAATTCATTACATTTGTTAACTTCAGAACGATGCTTTGTGTTACACAACCTACGACTCTGATACGAGCCTCGTAAAGTAACTTGTAAATGGCATTTCATCAGCACTGCGTAACACGAACTACCCGAAGACCACTCGTGTTTTACACGACCGGGGACGCAGTTAGCTAGGCCCTGACCTCATTTTCCTAAGCCCAAGACAAAACATTGCCTTCTACATATTAAGTGCCAATTCCACTACACTACTAACACTTTTTCCAGGTAGCAATGAAAATTTAAGTACCACCTATATGCTGCTATTTTAAGTAGTAATAGCTTCTGCACGTACTTGTTAAAATCACATCTTCAATCTTCATCAAGAAATGCACGTAAGCAATGAAAGTTTAATAGCGCGTTTACGCATAAACTAGTCTAAGCAACAGACAAACATAAAAATGACAAAGATAAATTATTTTACCCACAACACGCAAAGCGGTGCGTTGCAGCGCTGCGAAAGTCCGTAGCTATGAAGTATACGGGACTAGCCCTGTGCTCCGTGACCTAGGAAGTGAATTATACATCGCATGGGCTGAGGGATCAACGCTGCACTGCTTCCCTCACACGCAGAGTCAAACTCAGCCACGGCTGTTTTCACCATGCCCCACGCCAGCTTCTAATCAAGTCGTACAACCACTAAAGTCTTCCAGTTCCACGAGTACCTGAATTCATGCAGCTCTCCTGTGGGACCTACTGGAGGGCCAACAACTCCAAGTGCGAGTTAATGGCCAGAACCACGAGTACCTGAATCCACGCAGCTCTCCTGCGGGAGCCCAAGTGCGAGTTCACGGCGGTTCCACGAGCACCTGAATCCACGGGGCTCTCCCGCAGACCCCACGGAGGGCCAACGACACCGAGTGCGAGTCAATGGGCAGAAGCACAAGCCAAGCGCGGCGCAGCACCGGGAGGACGGCGGTTCTCCACAGCAGAAGTTGCTAGCACTGCAACTTCACTCGTGACCCTGCAGCACTCTACTGCATTCCAGCATGGGAGATCACGGTTTTTATTTTTTGTTTTCTCAGATTAGCTGGCAAAAGCCTACTACAGGATTAAACCGGTTACCGGCCCGGGCGCTCCAAGCCCGGCTGACCCCGCGGATCACCGGCCGCAGCAGCGCCGTACCGCTCCCGCAGACGTCCCGTATCGCTTTACGCCCGACGGCACGCCAGGAAACTCCCGGGCACCGGCCCAAACACAAGCACCCCGAAGGGGACCCCTCCGCCGGCTTACAGCGGGCGGGCAGCTCCCCAGGGGCGGGGAGGGAGCCCGCGGCTGGCCGGGGCCCGTCCCGGCGGGGAGCGGGGAGCAGCGAGCGCCCCCCCCCCAACACACCCGCCCTGTGCCGCGGGCACCGAGCACGGCCCGACCCCCCCGTTACCTTCGGCCAGCAGCTCCTCGGGGGTGACCTGGTAGCGGCCGACGGCGAACACCTTGCCCAAGGCGACGCCGCTCCCCCCGCCGCCCCCGCCGCCGGAGCCGACACACGCCGTCCCGCCGCCGCCGCTCCCCTCGGACTTGGGCATCCGAGAAAACTTCTTCATGGCGAGCGGGGCCCCGCCGGGCCCGCGGGACGGGCGCAGCCGGCTGCCCGGCCCCGGGAGGCGCAGCCCGGCCGAGGAAGGAGCCGGCGAGCGGGTGGCGGAGCGCAGCGAGTCCGAGACGAGAGGCGGCCGCTGCCCAAGGGCGGCCGGAGCGGGGAGGGGGCGGCACGGTTCACATGCCGGCCGCGGCCCCCACCCCGCTGCTCCTCAGCCGCTCGCCCGCCACCGCCTGCGCCCGCAGCAACGCCCGCTCTGGGGGAAGAAGGAGGAGGAGGAGGAGGAGGAGGAGGAGGAGGAGGAGGAGGAGGAAGGGGGCGGGCAGAGCGCGGCCACAGCCCCGCGGCGGGGCGGGAGGGCGGGGCGGGGGACGCGCCGCGCCGGCGGGAGAAGGCGCCCGGCCAGGCAGCGGCGGGACGGCGCATGCGCGGCAGCGGCTCCAGCACGGACCCCCGCCTTACCCGCGCCAGCGCCGCCTGCCCGGAAGTGAGGTTGTCAGCCTCGGGCGAGCACGTGGAGTCCGCGCGGGGGGGAGCGAGGCGCGTCGCGCGGCCCCCCCCCCCCCGCCCCCCCGCGCGCCCTCCCTCGCGCCCTTGCGCGCGTGGCGACCGTTAGGAGTCCGAGGGCCTCGCGCCCCCTGAGGCGCTGCGGGGCGCGGTCCCGCCGGGAGACACGCGTGGGGGAACGGGACCGCCCCCCGGGCCGGCCCGCCCCGGCCCCGCCGCCTCACGGCGCCCACCGCGCTGCGCGGACCCAGCCGGTGCCGGACGCGCCCTCGGGAGGGGCTCTGCGGAGCGGTGCGGGCCCGGCGGGCGAGGTCCCGCGGGGTCGGAAGGGCTGTGCGGCCCCGGCCGGGCCGGCGGCGGTCTGCAGACCCGCTGGGCTCCGTAACGCGCTCCCGGCCCGGGCGCAGTAGCTGCGGCAAGCCTTGATGGCCAGCGTGCCTTCCGGTGGTGCGGCTCCGGCGTGCGCTAAGCAGAGGCTGGGAGGTGCCTCGCTGCCGAGGAGCGGTGACGGGACGGACCTGGACAGGAAATCAATGTACCCACCGCGGGCATCCTCCCTATAGGCGGTGACAGAGCCACCCTGGGAATGTGCCAACACAAGCATCCCTTCACCTGTGAAATTTCCGGGAAAGTAAGAATTGTATTAGAAAAATGGTTCCTGAACCGCGAGAAGTGCCGTGTTCCACCGCCCCTCGCTTAAGTTGGTCAGCTCGACCGGAAAGGGGCGCGAGCCGCGGGGAGCGCTGACCGTAAGGTACGTTGTTGGCACCGGGCTGCTAGGTGGCCAGCGTGGCTGTCGAAGGCAGTGTTTGTCACAGTTCCCTAGAAACAGCACTGGGAAACACCTTACACTTCCAGATCAGTCATCTCAAATTTCCAACTCAAAATCACATTCAGACTGAAACCAAGTTTCAAACTGTCCGAAATGGCAGTGACATCCAGTTTTTATCCTTAAACAATGATTCCGGTCATCAAAAAATGGTGAGAGATTACAGTCATTGAAAACATAACTTTGTTCCAAGCCTGTTCTCCGCCCTGTGCAAATACACGTGGGGTACTCGTGCAATTTTTTTTGCCCTTACCGAATGAAATCATACAATAAAACCAAAACTGATATGGGATCCCCTGTCAATCTCTCGTATGAACGAATGAAGCTGCACTTTTGGCTTCTCTAGCGGGACTTTAACAACGCAGCCTTTCACACCGAACGCCTGGGTTGCGGATGGATATCGATTGCACCCGCCGGTGCAGTAAAACCGCTGGAGACGTCAGAAGCTAAAATCTTTGGGATAACGTTTCAACAATCAAATTAGTTTTGACTTAATCGTATTACCGTACTCTGAGTCGGTAACAAAATGACAATATTTCTCTATTGAAGTGACAACTTGTCATAAGCTGAAAGCACTGGTACAGCTATTTGCATCGGTAGTCCCCTTTCCGTAGTCGCTGCCATCCTTTCGGTAACAGGAGATCAATTTTTCAGCGGTGTATAGAGACTCTAATTCACAGTTTTCCTGAGACGAGAAAGGTATTTTGACTGCAGATGAAAGGAAGAGAGTACTGTGAGAGGAATGGCATTTCGTTAATGAGGGCATTCTTACCGTGATACATACCTGCGCTCCTTAGATATATGCTCTTAATGACGTCTCTGAGAAAAAATGCAGCTGGGTTAAAAGCACATAAGTTTAGTGCTAGTGAATAATACAAGTTTGCTCGTCCTCGGTAAAAATAAAGTATTTCCTAAAAGTCACTGTGAGAGGGTAGGATTGGCTTTTAGGTTAGCTGGTTAGTTTTTATTTGTTGGGCGGGGTCCCTATCTGTGCCCATGTATTTTTTGTTCTTTCTAAAGTAATAGATTGAATTATTGCTTGAGTTATTTATAGGCCAGACAAAGTGAGCACTCTTGTTATACTGGGATTAATGCTACTAATCTCTGTCTTGACATACTGGAGGACGTAGAGGTCGACTGCTAGGCATCGCCGGCAAATAAGCGTATCAGCATCGCACACCGAGTTGCGGTGATGAGCGTGTAGGTGGCCGCAGAACTGGCTAGTCTCTCGTTAGTGATCTCAAAGAGCCACGCTGCAGCTGCCTTACGATGTTCCACAGCCCGTGAGGAGAGATCAGCTACAGAGGTGGAGAAGATGGGGGATCCTGATGCGGAGGCTGCACCGGAGCTGGGATATCAGTTATCATTACGGGGCCGGGGGGAGAGGGGGGTTTTGCTATATAATTTACAGAGATATATATATACACACCTTCAATTCAGTCGGTCATGAAATCATAGGAGATATTCAGCTTCCATTATCCAAAAAATAAAAGAGCAATAAAGGCCAGGTTCTGCTTTTTCTGACCGTGGAGTCAACGGTGAACTTTCACTGCATGAAAACAGGAGAGAAAACCAAAAAGTCCCAGTCACGTGCTGTGTGTGTCTCCATTGCAATATTGGTACGTCTCGCTTCTTCCTTCCTTTTATCGCCTGGGGTCTAAAATGCCGATACGTTCTTCTTTTTTAATAATTGCATAAGGCAGATCTATAACAGCATGTAAATTATTCCACTTACTGTCTTTATTCAGCACAAAATACGCACCTTGAAACTCCCCTCACAGTTAGTTTCACAAAAGCAAACGTCCAGAGTGTGGTTTTTTTTTTTTTTTAATACAACAGTAACTGTATTCTCACTGCCAAGATAGCAAAAGTCGTATCTTGTGTCCGATAATGTCTCCGTGGCTTTATTTCGGAGTGCTTGAAACCTCGGTCCCCCTCCTGACTCTTGGCTGCTAGACGGCCGTAAGCATGCTGCTTCACCTCAGTATACAAAAAAGTTTCCCATCTATAAAATCAGGATAAGGCAGCTTTAAGTGTGCTGCTTCACCTCTGTATACGAAGGATTTTCCCATCTATAAAATTAGGGTAATGATTATTTACTGCATCGTAAAATGCTTTGAAGATTTATGGAGGAAAGCTCTAGGTGAGAACGCTACTTGAAAATGAAACATCAGATATTTCACATGTGCTTGGAGTTCGAAATGCGATGATTTAATCCTCTTTAAACAGCTGAACAGTTCAAATGCCTTTTACCTTGATTACTGTTTCGTAAGCATTTGTCTCCTTACATCTCTCCTCGCTCATAAGTCTTTCCTCTGCACAATACATAAATTGGTTTTAAATCAATCCCGTGAGAATAAAACAGCTTCCTGCAAAAATGTCAAATATCCCTTACAGAGTGGTTGTTAAGGCAAAATAGAAGTGGAAAACTTTCTTCGTGTGAGTGTTGTTTTGGAAATGTCTCTTGCTGTTTCTGGACAAACTCTATTCATTCTAATTACCCAAGCGGCGTGTTAGAAATGAAAGGCAAAAAATTTCTAATTTTCTAGAAATATGTTCTTTACATATTAAAACTTTCTTTTTTTAAAGTGTCACTTCATTATTCTTCACCTTCATTTAAAACAGATGGATCTGTGTCTTTGTAATACAGACTCTCAAGTGTTCAGCAATTACTGCAGTAAAATTTTTTTGTCCTTATTCGGGTATGTGAGGGTTATTTTTTATTTTATAACAATTCAGTCAGCGTGAACAAAGCACTGCCAGAGAGAAGGTTTTCCCAATAAGCACTTTTAATTCTTTTTCCCCTCTTATCGCCTCATTGTTGCATGTTTATTTTCCTTCTGGTCCCGTGGGAGCCATGAGAAACATCATTTTACACAGAGAAGTAGCTATGCAATCTTCCTGTCTTAATAAATACCGTTTCTGCGTTTCATACTGCTGACCCTGATGGAGTCTGTTTTAGACACAGTTACTAAAACCAGACAAAATGTTTATGATGAGTTAAAAGCTAAGAAAACCCCAGGAGACAACTGGTTTGGGTTTGTTTTTTTCTAGGATCAAGTTGTATCCCAGCTCCGCATCTCAGAGGCAGTAGTAGTAATGAAAAGCTTTTTTGTTTGCTTAATTACATATACAAAATAGCAGAAAGGTTTTTGTATGTTGTGAAACATGTCGGCATGGAAAATACATTGATGCGGGGAAAAAACCAAACAAACAAAGACGAGACTGAAATGTCTTGGTGCAGCGGGATGGCACAAATCGCCTAGAAAGCCATTGCATTCTCTGACGTCTCCTCCGGTTCTGAAGATCTGAGCAGCCCAAGAGGCTTTGCGTTGACCTTGTGAACACAGACAAATTTTCACTCGTTTCCATTTCTATTGGCTATTCTAATCAGGAAAGAAACAAAAGGAGCTGCCGAAAACAACAGGGTCACTGATTTCTGACAGTAAAATGGAAACAAACCGAGGAGCGAGCCGGTGAAAAGATTTAAGGTGCAAGTAGCTGACATCAGCTTTGGTGACAGCGCAACTCTCACTGGTGCCGAGGTCGAGAATCTTTTATCGCAATGCGAGATTCGGTCATTTGTACTACAGCCGGCGTTGGGACCAAACAACATATAAATTGCTTGTTGATGCGACAGCCCTTGGCCGGGTCAAAACAGCAACGGAAAGTGGGGGAAACGTAAAGGCAGATGTTTGTAAGAGCCTTGGGTAGAAATCCTAGAGGAAGGAATAGTGAAGAGGTTATAACAGGCTCAGAACTGTTTGCATCTTGACCTGGTAAATTGCTTCACATTAATAATAATAATAATAATAATAATAATAATAATAATAATAATAATAATCTGTTTCCTTTCTGGAGAACAGTTTCCTATGTTCGTCCCGATGACCAGGACTCTTGCTTTGTTTGATAGGGTAACATATTCCTGCTTGCTTTGCAAGAGCGTTCTTAGATCCGTACTTGACCTCTTGAATTTGAACTTTTCCCTGCCTTCTATTGTCCAGGTTCCGGGTTATTCCCAGCTCGCCAGCAGTCTAGTCGGTTTCATTGTCTTTGACAAAAAAACCCTGATTTTACCCTTGCTTTAACAGCTGACTTGTGCAGTCCTAAAGATATCTAAGAAGTTTCTCTTATGGGAATGAATTGTGCTCCGCGCACTTCCTTTTGAAGCAAGGCCACCGTTCCAACTTATTTAATGAATAAGGCTCAGAAAGTGAATTTCTTCCTCGAAAAAGCTATGCACGCGACTAAAACACGTGGCCTTTCTCAGCAATTCTTAAACCGCGGTACACAGTTTGTAAAGGGCCTGCCGACGGTTCGCAGGGATCTGCTGGTGGCACGACGTTCCCCTTCCTGAAAGCTAACCTGTGTTACGAGAAAACTAAACTGCCCAAATTCCAAAGCTAATACTACTGTCCTGCTGCTACAACTGTTACTGAGATAAAAAGAAGGACAAAAGGTGAAGGTCAAGCACAAGTGGCGAGTCTGAATGATATCTTAATTTCAGCATTCATATGAAGGAGAATATAGCATCCTTCATTTAATTACCTTTGAGATGTAAATACGTTACTTTATAGTGCAAAAAAATTCCAAACGTCACTGAAAAGCCCCAGAGGCATTGGTATGCCCCAAAACAGTAGCAGTCAGAAGTCGTGGAAAAGCCATAGCCATTGAGGTTCAAGAAATGATTTTATTTCAAATCTTTTTACCCTCTTTGCAGAGATAGGTTTTACTGTTATAGTTGTTCTATAAAATGAGCAATGGACTTTTTTTCCCCCGTGTATTTTTTGAGTCTTAGAGAACTGCAAAAATATTCCTGGTCATCAGTCCTTATGCTAAAAATACCTACTTCTTTATATAGGCTTATAAGCTTGAAGGGAGGGGGAAAAAAAATCCTTGGAACTGAGAGCCTGGGAAGAAAGAATGTCATTTGGGTCACAACTGAACGGTCTTTGTGCTGATGCGCATTTAAACATTGAAATGGTATAACTACAGTGAATACAGATGTCATTGCTGGCTGACTCGTACCTTTAAAAGCCCACATATAAATAGAGTTATTATGCTTATAAGTTGTCCGTTCGCTGAAAGCACATTTCAAATACTATGGAGGTATGAACTCTAGTTTTGGTTTTGTTTGGTTAGCAAAATCATTAAGACTTCTGCGAGCTGTTTAGCCAACAGCGTTTGCATCCAGGCTGAGGAAACGGAAGAATTTTATCTGCCGGTAGCATAGTTGAAGCTACGTGCCGCAACAGTTGTAGCGGGAAAGACGGAGAAAAGAGAATTGCTGCAAGTTTATGCCAGACCTAAGTATGGAAATATTGTCATGATTGTTCGTAATTTTGCAATAGCCTTTCCTGAAATGGGCTGTCCGTTGTTCCACTATGCAAAAAGATGGAGACAGAACTATTTCATATCCTAATGACTGTCATTTCGTGCTCTGCAACCTGAGTGCATATTAAATAGGATAGATAAGTCTTTGGCACGAGATGGGAATAACTTTCTGTTCTGGAAAGCAGAGAAGATTATTAGGGAAAGAACTATGTTGGATCTGGTTTTGAATAATATGTTGAAAGTAGCTGTAAATCTAGAAGAGTGAGGTGTATGGAATGAAAGTGATCAAAGAACAATTAGGTCCACCGTGTAAAGAAAGGAGTAGTAGTGGCGAAGCACAGGTGAGGGACTTCAGGAAACTTTGTTGAGTATCACGATACTTATGGGTGGAAATAAGTCAAGGAATAAAGGAGTGCAGGACACCTGGTGACTTCTGAAAGGTACGTGACAGATTAAGCAGCAAAATTTTCTGATGCAGCGGAAAGACGGGCGACTTAGTAAGGAAACAATATAAAAATCTGAGATGGAAACATTTTAAAGGATTAAATACATATGTGAAGAACTCACGTTAGGGCTACCGTTGCCTGTTTGACTGTGAACTGGGGCACCGCGCTAGTCTCCGCTGGAATGGATTTTATTCGAGACTACTGGATAGCCTGCATGGCGGAAGAACGTACACCTCCAAGCTGTTTTGATGACTCGGTACCTGAGAGGAGCTGAAAGTAATTTCCAGGGGAGAATTCAGAATCGGACGGATCTTTGGAAATGGAGAAATGGTTTGAAAATAACCCGATAAGATTGAGCAAATACAAATGCAACAGCTAAGGGCAAGAGGAAAAAAAAATTCTAAGGTACAAAACTAGAAGTATCTGACAAAGCAGCAGGTCCGTCAAAAAGGGTCTGAGGGCTGCAGAGGCTCACAGTCTGAACAGAACCCTGCAACAGAGAAACAAAGGCAAAATTCAGCCCAGCGCATGCTGAAAGAAACGATGTCTGTAGCACAAGAAGGTAGTTAATCTGCTGAGGCTTCATCTGAAGTACCGCATCCCATTTTGGGTATCCCACATTAAGACAAGTTATTTTACATCAATTAGTTCAGAGAAAGGCACCAAATGCAGGAAGTTTAGAAAAGATGTCCTCTGAGGAAACGTTAAATAAGTCGTATTCCTCTGGAGAGGAGAAGAGTGAGTTAATTTTGTGCGATGGAAACGTTGTGAATTACAGGAAGTTGATCGGTGTTTCTCAGTATTTACTACTAGGAAGACAAAAATAATTTGTCTTAATTTACAGGAGAGAAAATTCAAACAAGAAAGTGGGAAAATCTTTGCTGTAATTAGGGTAAGGAAGCAATAGAAGAAAACTGATTAAATGCAGTAACCTTATAAAACAGGTTGTAGAAGCTTTAAACTTTTCAGCGTTTCATTTGCTTTTTTTTTTAAGGGGTAAGTAGACAAGCATCAGTTCAGAAAAGACTAGAGTTGTAGATACACATGACACTCCTTAGCGTGCGGCTATGGAGGAGCTGAGTAGTTTCTTCTCAACTCTGTATTTCTACATTTGCGTTGAGGACGAGGAAACACTAAATCCGATTTCACGTGACATGTAACAAAGATGTCATGGAACTTGAGAATCGCTGGTTCCAGCCTGCGATGCGCTGGCTGCTTTCATTTACTTTTGTATTCCTCCACGCTTGGTCAGAGTGGGCCTTCAAACTGCTGTAATGTGGGCTTTACTGAGGAAATTATTCCAATTTTTATGGAAAAGTCAGTAAAGTAGTATAGGTTAGCTTTCGAAACACATGAAAACTAGCTTTAACAGTAGAAGGAAAAACGACTCGCGTGGCAGAAATACCAACGCAGGCCCATAAATAAAGATTTGTGACAGGATACGTGTAGAAGGAGGGACTGTGAACTAAACCCAGCAAAATCATAAAATGTTTTTCAAGTTCGCTTTTGAAGCTGGCTAGGAAGTTGAAAGATGATTGAAACAATCTGACAAGCTTTCAGGACATACATTCTTTCTGGAGCGTGCATCGGCTTTCCAATGCCAATAAAATTGTGTAATCCGTTGCTGCATTTTCCCCCTTGTTTCTTCTCAGCTCACAATTGCAGTAACAATTTCTCTGCGGGATCTTGGCCCATCGCTTCCTTCCACCCTTTTATTAGTCTCTAGGAAATGCCTACACCTAGTCATTATTGTTTAACTGGAGTGTCACCAAATAATAGTAACGCTTTTAATCTTTACAAAGGGTGATGAATGAAGACTCGCAGCGTCCTTGTCCTTGCGAGGAGATGAGTAAAAGCAATGCAACAAGCCGTGAACAAAACCTGGGCGCTGCCCACGTAAACACGGTTATTGCTGACAAGAGCAGAAAGAAACAAAAAGGCATGAGCGCTTTAGGCTGCAACTGCCAGGGCCTGGCTCTCCAGCAGCGAGTGATTCATCATTCGTGAGCGATTCCTACTCACCTCTAGACCTTCAAACGGACCGGGTGCAGGTTTTTAGCATTTCAGTTCCATGTAGGGTTTTTTCCTCCCCTAAATCTTACGGGCAGAAGTGTCAAAAGCTGCTTAGCATTGTGACCGTTTCTGTGATACCACTGTTCCAGACCTCCTGCCTCATGAAGGTGCTGCATCATCTCTAGTTCATTTTGTCCGCAGTTAAAAGGCTGTGAACTTCTGACCAGTCGTGAAAACATGGGATCGGACGAGAAGATACCACCTAGCCCAGAATGTTCGTCACGATTATCGTCTGTAACGTTATGCTCCAGCTGGGACGTAAAGGGAACGCTGTATCCTCCGCACCGAGTTCAGTAATCCCGCTGGCACAAGTAGCCTCCGTTGGGCTGTAACTCTTCTTCTCATCCACACGAATGGGGAGCCGGTGCATGGGAAAATGGAGCCAATTCGATGTCAACCATGCCCCTACGCACACGTGCCGTCAGAGAAGCGTCGGCACGGAGAGGCGCTTCGGAGAGAAAGGAGCGAGGCTGGGCACGGCTGGGTATCCTGTGGGAGCGAGGGGAAACTCTTGCCTTCTGCTCGGTCTTTCATTTTGATTTTAGGGACAGCCCAGCTACGCGCTGTGCCAAGTCCAGGTTTGACAGTAACGTCCAGCAATGATAAAAACGCGTTACACATGAGCTGATATTTCAAACATTTGCCGCTGCCTGTAGCGATTGAATTCCGGTTTAGATGTGAGCTTAATTAAATCGCTGCAGTGTGCACACTGCTCAAGCAGTTTCTAAACTGATTTAATTAATCACGGCAAAGTCTTTATTCAAACTCTTGCTCAAGTACTGCATCTGTGATCAAAGAGATCGTTTCCCCCTGTTCCCCGTGAGCCGTGGGTATACCCGGGGAGTAGCGGGTGCTTATTTTTTGGTATCCTGCCATATGTCCAACTCAAATGTCTAGAAAATAAATCAGCAAAGTGCCACATCTAAGGCAACTGTGTCCATAGCTGATAGCTGTTAGCGTTACTATAAGAAACCCCAGGAAAAGACTACGTGAGGAAAGTTGGTAAAGATCGCGCTGGGCAATGTCGATAACGCTATGATCCCGGTACTGGTATATAAAACAACGAATAATAGAAGAATATTTATTTAGCACGCTCTGTACTTGAATTCCAAAAAAAAAAAACCCAGTGTAGCCAATTAAACCCAAAAGCAGACAGTTTAAAGTGCTTCTGGAAAAAATTTAAATATACAACAGCAGATATACATAAACATACATAGAAATAACATTGCATATGTCTGTAATACTGGACTAACCTGTGTAGAACTCTTTGCCACTAAGGTTATGGAGATTAAGAGCTTTGGTATGTGCGAAGGAGACGTTTATTTTGGTAATGAGAAGAGTCACAATTACCTCAAGCAGCTTGATAAATTATTCAGTCGTTACTGTGCACTATTAACTTTGGTGCTTCATTCCAGGTAATGGGAAAAGTGTCTTCGTTATTTCCGTATAGATTGTTTACTTTCTCCTTTTTAGCATCTGGTGTGGTTCACTTTCAAAGTCTAGATGAATCAGCGTCAGTTGCCAAGTTATACTTCGTACAACAATATATTCTAATATCGGTGTATAAATATTCTAATTTACCTAAACAGCTCATCTACCTGCAGAACACATCTCTGTGCATGCTAGAATTTTTAAACAGTAATAAGATGTAAACGTTTTGCAAAAAAAATGTTCCGTTTATTTAAAAGCAAAACCCGTCGGGGGATTTGTCTTCTATTGAGGGAAACAGCGTTACTGTTTTCTGAGCTTTCTTACACTAGATACGGTTTGAGAAATGAGAAAAAACATCACAGGTGTGCTTCATTTAGTTGGGATCGATTGATTCAGTGTCATTTCCAAAAGCATTTTCAAGGCCCACTGTCCTTATGAAGCCAGACACGTCACTTTTCAGGTAATAACTAACTGAGTTACCTGGAGGTTAAAAACACCGGCTGTGACCTAGGAAAACAGAACCTTCCTACTTATCTTCCTGCTTTTCTCCGTCACCAAGAGGCACTTACTGACAGTTGCGTTACGCTTAAAGATCCGCGGTGAAATAACATTACAAAAGAAGGCAACAGCAGCTTCGCGCGTGCCCAAATCTGGACTTGTTTACAACGTGGGCTGCGAGAAGCTTAGGGTTACGGTGCCTGTTAGTGCGGCCTGTTGCGGTCTAGACCAACCAACTGCTCGAGAACCTGCACGGGTCTCTGAGGAATCAAAAGGCGGGGAAAAAGGTGCGGTAGTAAAAGATCGTAAGGGAGATGTTGCAAAAGTGCAAAGGGCGGTCGAGCACCTTTTCCCTCTTGTGTCTTTGACACCTCCTTTATTAAAGTGGACAGCTGTCCAGAGCTAAGATATGAACAACTTTTCAGCTTTAATTATGGTTCTCTTTGAGTCTCCTAACGTGGTTCAGCTGTCATGGTCTTTTTGCCTGGAACGCATGCAGTCACATGGCTTCTAAGTGCAGGCAACGGTATAGGGAATTGCTATTGCTACGATCATCTTCACTTCTTCAATTACTTATCTGGACCAGGACGCTCAAATGTAGCGTTCGGTATATCGCATTGCGAAAGTTCCCTTCTTCTAATATATATCAAGTTGGGAATATATTATTCCTTAGGTAAAGTACGGAAGTCTCTGGTTGGACTTCTGCCAGCCTTACCTACTGATGAGAAGATGACTTCTGCTTCCATTTGTGAATGCTATGCTTTCATTCATAAAATGCTTTAGGACATGGAAGAATACACAGCCTAGATTGTCTTGGCATAGGCTTGCTACCGAAGGCAACTATGTCTACCGGAAAAGCACATTACGACGCACTCTTCTTAACAACCGTGTGTGGCAAAAGTCACAGCTTCATGATACGGCTTCGGAGTAGTCTACAAAAATGGGATCTGGGCCTTTATTCCTGCAGAACCCATTTGTGAAGGCTGAAGGAGTAGAGTGGGATGTTTTGTGCATTTCAGATATTGATACAGCGATTTGCAAGTTGCCTCTTTTTCCAGAGAAGAAGAAGTAAATTCTTTTAGTGCTATGTAACTCTTGTATAATAGAACATTAGGTGTGAGGAGCTAACTTGCCATTTGCGCAACGATACGAGCTCAGCTTTTGGAGAAAGGAGAGAACGTAATACAAGGTATTGACTTAAATTAGGAGAGAAGTCGATACCAGCATATGCTAAAAACCTGCGTGACAGGAAACAACTGCGGACAGTTAACTGCAGCACAGGTTTTCTTCTTTTTCTCTGCGACTATGCCTGAGGCTCATTCTAGTATCAAATGAAGTCATTGCTCGTCTGAAATGAGGTAAATTGCATAACTTGGAGACAAACGAACCCATAGCTGTGGTTTTGCTATTCAGAAACGCTAGTGCCACTAACCAATGACAGAAGACCAAGAGGGGTTGTGCTGTTTTCTGCAAAAGCGCAGTAAGAGCGTTTACCCACAAGTTTCATCGCAGGCTCTTACCACAGCACCAGTCTGGTGTTTGCATTTACCAGCATCATTTAGGCACAGAAAGGAGAGCAAGTGTATCCTTCAGCGTCAGCCTGTGCCCCTTCTGGAGCGCAGCTTTTCCTCCGGTATGTCTCTGATGAGCTCTGACGAGCGCACACGTCTGCCGGTATTGTAATATTCCTGTACACAAATGCTAAGCCTGGGCATTCTGAGAGGCACCAAAGGAGACAGGACCGCAGCGATGACTGAGAAACAAATGCAACGGAGGGGGCCCTCCCCACCCCGAGCCCAGAGCACATACTACAGCCAACCATCCCAATGGGGCAGATGGCGCACAGCCATCCCGCCCTCCCTGTGTCCTGGGACAGAAGAGGGACGACTCAGCGTCTAACATAGAGTTAGCAGCAAACGGGCTTTATATTAGCATCCTACAGCTAAAGCCTGTGAGAAGATAAAACTCATGCTACAAAGAGTACCAGCCCGATAAACAGCCACCACGATACCCTCATCTGACGGACGGGAGCATGAATCTTCTGCTGAGCTGTGCTCTACAGTTCTTCCCCAAATGTGCTTTGTCTCTGGAAAAACGCATGTGCGGCATCGTTAAAAGCAGGATACAGGCTTGCCTGTCGTGGATGAAGTAGATAAAGGATGGCTTGATGTTCTTTGAAGTACAGAACACACAGCATATCTAAGAGTGTAGAATAAATTGCCCAATATATTCTAGATAAGAAACGGTATGTCACATAATTAAAGACACGCTAATGCACAAAAGAACAGGCTTAAGGTGGCAGTGGCAGGCTCAACTTGGCATTATCATTTCTTAGGCTTTCCCTCCCCAGGCGGCATATATAATTGTATCGTCGCTGCGAGACCCAGTAGGAATTTCACTGTTTACTATCGTAATTCCCAGAGTAAATATCTGTAATGAATCAATTCTTTCGTTTGTTTCTTTTTAGTGTTTAGTTTTTCAGGAGCGGTGGGCTGGAGCCATCCTTACCTTGAAACTCAATAACCTTTATGCTATCATTTAGCTCAAAAGTAGCTTATCTAAGTGTCGTCTTTGAGTTGATAGAAAGTTAAAAGCAAGTTTCAAGTCTACGTAAGGCAGGCAAATGTGCAGCATTATTTTAAGACAGAAATTGCTACTTGACCTCCTGTGAACCATTTATACTTTGAACAGTGAAGACTGATGTTTCTGGTGACTCTCTTGGCTAGTATCAACGCACAAGCTAGCTTCTGTTATACTGTTTTTTGTTTCCATGATTGCTATCCTAGTAACAAGCAAAGCTCCCTTTGCTCAGCCAGGCTTACAATGATTAAACCAGGCAGTGCGTCTCAAACTTCTTCTCTCCTTCCACTGCTTGCTCAAGTGAAGAATTGAGCCATGTTCACAAATATAATTCCAGCTATTTGTTTGGTATCCTCATACACCAGTCAATGTTAGGCAACTACAGAAAAAAAAATGCACAAACAATAAAACAAAAGTACAAAGAACAGCTTAATACTACAATAAGCAATTTAAACAGCTGTCTTGATTTATCCTTCCCACAGCACAGTGTTTTCTTCATTCCCCAGCAAGCATCTCCTCCGAAAAGGAAAGTAAACCTTTGTTAGAGCCTACCGTTTGGGCAGAGCTGGATAAAGTCGGCAAAGATTTTCTTTATTTGGTTCCCATTCAAAAGATAAGGCTCTATTTGCCTTTTACGCTACTGTGAGGTTTGTGTTTATATAAGTTCATGCTTTCCATTTGCAGAAATTAATTTTCTACAGACACTATATATATATATATATATATATATATATATATATATATGTATGGGGACTCACTACTATTTGGAGACTTAAGGATTCTTAGTATCTTCCGAAAAAATGGCAAAGAAAATATCAGATTTGGTAGGAGAAACATTGAGGTTGAAAAAATTAGATGCCCTTTCTCTCCTCATTCCCCAAATATAGGCAATACAAAATGCTCAGGTTTCCACACATACTACATGAGCTCTAAGTCATTCAAATAGGAGGAGTTCCTTTAACAAATAACGGGGAATGAAATACGCCATATGTGCGTGTAAGAACCCTACCCTTTCCATGTTCAGATCGGTCCTAGAGGCAGAGTCTAGTTTGCTGTTCACTTATCCGACATCCTTCGGTTAGTTTTCCCTCTCCGCCAACTTCCATCTTGCAATGTTTGCCTTGTTTGCTGAACTCTTTTGAAGAAGGAGCGTAAGTTCTCATACTGGGAAAGCACATAGCTCCTTGAGTCATTCTGTAAATGAATGCATGAAGACAGCAGCCCTGCAGCTGAAAGTAAAGAAGATCACGAGGTTATCAGAACTAATAATTCCACAACTTAATCTCGGTTCTTTGAAGAATTAAGTCCAAGTTAGTTGCACCAAAAATGTGGGATAAGACAAGGAAAGAAGGGAGGAAGGGTGCTCCTGCTGCACTGTCTCAGAGGGACGACACGGCTGCTGTCCGGCTTTGCGGGACTTGGAGGAAACCAGCGCTCAGGGGAAGAGCCGTCCCTGTGCATTGGAGGGCTCTGGAAGCGACAAAGGCAGGCAGAGGAGCCACCTCCCAGCCAGAGCACGCTGCCACGTGAGCCGGAGGCCTAGGTCCTGCTTCAGGCTTGATGCTGCTTTCTGACACGAGCACCTCTGGCTGGGAGAGCAGTATTCAGATAGCCAGAGATAAAACCTGAGTACCTTCCCTGCGGCAGGTCTCTTCCGTCCCAGTGAAGGCACGCTGTTACTGCAGACCTCAAAACACCACCGGCGTGGGTTTTACGGGCATTTCTCACCTATCTCTAATGAAGCTAATTAAATCCACGCAGTGCCATAGACCAGCACGAGGTTGTAGGATCCAGCTACGTATGTTTGCACCAGCAGTGTATCTATCTGGTTCTTTCCAAATTTGATATTAGCATACAAATCCTGCTTCCAGTTCTGACTCTTGAGGCACATCTTTCTGCCTGACTTGTCAGTGAACTCCATCTGGGAAAGCAATCCTGTACTTGTACTCCTGAGAGGCTCTGCATGCTGATGCAAGCCTCAACACGATTCCCTAGACTCAGGTCGGGCGGAGAGGAGCAACCCTGTTACAAAACGCGCCCGCAGATAAGTTCTTGAAGTATGTTGATTTTCAGGTAACACGGTTTTCTTAAAAGAACGTTGACGGTACAGCGATAGCAGGTCTCAAACTAACTCCCCTCGAGCCTGTGTCCGCCACTGTACCCAAAAGCACGCGGGTGCGGTTGCCTCTGGAAGAGCTCAAAGCACCGACACGCAGCAAGCTTTCAGCAGGGCCCGTTAAAAGGGACAGAGCCGATAGCTGGCTCACGCCCTGTGCGGGTGAGGTGCTCCAGCTGGACACAATGCAAGCCGGGAGGAGACAGAAGACCTCATCTCTCCAGTTTAATCTGTAACGTCCCGTGAGTTGCGCTGCCCCGCTAATTTCCGGTGCCCCTGTTTCTTTAGAAACTTACCGTGAGCAAGGCTTGTGCTTTGCACCACAAGATCGAGTCCCAGTGGAGTTACTACAAAATTAATAAGACGTGAGTTTACTTAGCCTACACAGATCTCCCTAAATAGATTCTTCCCAAAATAACCTGATTCAAAGGCTTTTAAAAAAATGCACACATAGAAGTTGTTTATTCCCAAAGAGATGAACCAAACCGTTCTCTGCACTCTAAAGTCCTTTCCAGAACTGGATTCCTTCCATGCCGCCTTTTCATCTAAACACATTTGTTTTATTTTAAGCGGTGTGTGTTAATGTGCGTATCTCCTGAACCTCATCTACCTCAGACTCAGCAAGAGTATCAGTGTCCCTTACGGGATAACATCGGGGAATATTTTGTATGCTATGACGAGCAATCTCTTCTGTAATATTTTGGTCCAACGTTTCCTGGGTTATCTCATCTCAGCTTTTTAAAAATGGAGCGTCCTGTAAAAGGAAACTGCATTAGAGGGAAAGCAATAAATGCTTCATTCAGCGTGCTTGGCCAAAATAGCTCACTGAGTCTTGGAATGAAAAGACCCTTGTCCATAACAACACAGACACAATTACAAGCACGGACAGGATGGTTTTGCCTCGAAGGGGAAAATGCCTTGTAGCATTAAGGAGGAAGGGTGAAATCTCTCCGTGCGTAGAGCAATCAGTTTGATAATAATTAGGACACTTATAATGGGGAGCGGGGAAGAGACGGGAGGCCAGAAGTGCGTAAAGGGGAGAGCAAAGCAAACCCCCCGTCTTCCTAAGGAAACCACTTCCTCTTGTTCCCTTCCTGTCTCCCTTAAGAGAGTATTTCAGATAACTCTTCACAGAAGCGGTCCAAGGAGAAAAACCCATCAATTATCACTCCCTCCTCCTCCATCGCTCTTTCTCTGCTGTACCTTCCCGGATGTTTTAACACTTGATCCAAGCCTTTTCTATGGCACCCTCCTCCTCAGCTGTTTGCACGTTACTCTTCTTCCTTCGCGCGCCCGTAGATTTTGCACGTTGCCTTCCGCTTCCGCACCTTCATCTTGACTCTCCCTTTTGCTTCTCCGGTCCTGATCTGCAGTTGCCCTTTAACTCCTCACAGCTTCTCTCTCCCGAGGGATTCACGTTGCAGACGGCAGCAGCGAAAGCAAATTGAGGTGCACCTTAGCAGCCGGTGCCACAGGACCTGGACGAAGATTTCCCACAGTATCAGATCCCACAGCAGTGCTAAGAGGGATCCTACAAAGACTTTCTCTCTTAACGGGGGTCAGTCAAGCATGGTCCCTTTTTTAATTTGCCATCCGTTAATGACTCCCCAGGCCAATTAAAGTTAGCCGACAGGCTTCACATCAGCACAACCGCTGTCTTGCAGAACTGCAGCAGCACTGCAGGCCTCAGAAAGGAAGCTTGACTGAGGCTCAGCGCTTCATCGTGCTCACTTCTTGCTTCCCTGAAAGTAACTCAGGATTTGGTCTCAACAAGAAGGACCAAACAAGCAGCAGTCATGCCTAAACCAAACATTTTATTCTGATAATGAAGTTACCAAAAAAAAAAAGGAAAAAAAAGTTAGTCTTTCAGCAGGGCTATAAACGCAGAGTAGCTGTCAAACGTAGGGAATGCTGCTCTGTACTTCTACAATGCGATAACTGTTCCTGAAAGGATCTTTCAGATGTCAGAGCATTTCTGTCCCTTCAGGGAGTGCTGCTTTCAGTTTCTCCCTTGATCACAAGTTCTCTGACAGGACTGCATTGGGAAAAAATTGTTATTTGCGAGCTCTTTTCAGGCTATACTCTTTTCATGCTCACGATCACTAGACTTCTATTCTGTGACAAACACAGGCTGCAGAGACAAGGCTTACGTATTCACCCCACTTTGCGGTACACAGGAAATTTAAGGTAGAGAAGCGCGTAGTGTAGCGAAGCGTGCATGGGACTCACGGTGAGGAGACCCAGGCGCTCTTCCTGCTTCTGCAGGCAACCTGCAGTGACACGAGACTAACAAGCCTGTGATTCGGCAGCCTACGCTGGAAAAAAAAATATTTATGCATCAATTTACTTCACCACCATGAAATCTGCAAATATAAAGAAGAGTCATGTGGGTTTAGTGGGAGGAAATGATCTGCCATCTCTTGCCACGGGAACAGAATCTCTGAAGACAATTTGCTCTCATAGTGCTCTGCTTTTTGAGAGCAATAGGATGTGATTTGTTCCAAGGCAAAGTGCTTTCTGAAGAGGCTGTTGCATGCTTTCCAGATGGGCTTTGCATTATCTCTCCATACTGTTAGGGTACGCTTAAACAGCGCTGCCAGCAACAGGAAGTTGCTGATGTGCTTGTTCGCGTGTTTTAAGACGCCTTAAGGTGAGCTGCCAGATTTTCAAACAGAGGTTTTTCTGTTTTGCGTGCCAAATATTTCTTAAAGAAAACAAACTCTATTTTCTCTTGTCTGCGATATCGCTCATTTGCCCTACTGGCATGGAAATTTTGTTCTAGTCACATTGCAGAGTAAGAGAAGACAGTTTTTGCTCTTTTGCCTGGAAGAGGTACCAAGCGAAACAAATAAATAGCTGGTTAAATTACATCTTCGTATTGAACACACTTCTTTGTATAAAAATTTTTGTCTGTTGATATTGCTGTCACCTTTCAGATAGAAAATTATCTGTAGCAATGCCAGAAGCCCTCGCTGACCTTCTTTTCAAATGGAAGGTTGTCACGGCACATGCCAACGCGATGTCTTACCCTGCTGTCTAGGCATGGCCAAAATTACTCTCGGCCTTTACCGACACTGCTTCGGGAACAGAAGTCAGTCCGTAATATAGCTTTTCAACCCACCCGACGCAGTGCAAAGGAATTTCTTTAACCTGAACTAAAAATTAACCTAGATGACAGAAGCCTGTTACCATCTTGGCCTACTAATGGAAAGCACAATTATTTTTGCCTTCAGACGTCAAAACAAAAAATGTGCAGCTTAGTTATTATTTTTATATTGTAAGTGAGAAATTGCTTCAAGACTGAAAAATGCCAAAAGCCACAGACAATTCCTCAGGGAAAGAGCATCCCTCCTCCCCAAAAGCCAAAACCAGTAGAAATTTACTCACTTAAGTAAATAGACATCCACTCATATACATCTGCTTAGTCTGAAATGTAAGGTCTAAATCATGTGATCTTCTTTCTTATTCCTTTTTTTTTAATTCTCACCATGTGTATTGTCCGGTCTCAGAACCGCGAGGCACAGAGTATAAATAGAGATTACCACGCTCCTATTTTCCAGCTCAGTCTGTGCTTAAAACTACAGGGTCAAGTAGGCATTTCCAAACAAATACTTAGGCTTAACAGTACAAAAATTGCCAAAGGCAATGCCATTTTAAGGTATAGCTGTCTCTGGCTTTCCCATCCTGGATTTAATTCTCACGTTGCGAAATACCATCCTTTACCTAGGCTAGTTCAACTCTCCGCGTAATCGCACTGTGACCTGAGCTGCAGAACGTAGCTGACAGCCATTCCTAACCCAGGAACCTCCACGAGAGAAGCTGCGGCAGCTTAACCACCTCCGGAACAGGCTTATGCGCGCGCCTGCCGCGTAGGCAAGGCAGAGCCAAACTCCTCGTTTCTTTGGTAGGACCAGGTTTTTCTCCCAGGGAACCACGCGGCTCCTAATTTGGGAGACAAGCTATGTTTTCCTTAAATTATACTGGAAATGCTGTGAAAGAAAAAATCCATCTTCGAAATATTTTTTTAAAATAACCCATTTCTCTCATCCCCTAATGTAAATAACCTAATAGTGATGCGCTACACAATCCACATCTGTCTTCTCCTCTGCCTTTTTCGTTCTACTTGCTTCCCTTTAGCTTACAGCACTTTTCTTCCCCTGCAGCAGAGCCTCTTCTCAATCGAGCCACGATCTTCCACCCAATCGTGGAGTTAAAGAAAACTTAACTAGGACGTAACAAAAATCGTGTTGCCGCGACCTTCCTGGCTTAATTTGTGTTTTAAAACCCCCGTTTTTCCCTGTGCCCACCTCACAGCGGCTTTTTTTCAGGCAAGAGCTCTCCACCTCTTTGTACAGCACTTAGCACAGGGCCCATTTTGTAGTTTGTGTGCCTGCCTTTTTGTAAAATAGGCAATTAAAAGGAGGAATAAACCAGTAGTTTCTTCACGCTGGAGATGAGCGAAACAATTGCCCACTGGAAAGCATAGTTTGCCTGTTAGTGGTCGGTCTTTGCGTCGCATCGGTTCCCGTCGACTTGACGAAGCCACCGCGCTGAAAACGATGATATGGTTATACAGCCCGGGCTTTAGCACAGGCCACAGCACCTGGGACCAAACTATAAATGTGTCCTCTACAAGGTGGAGGGGAAAAAAAAAAAGTTCTTCTCTTTTTGAATAAGACATACGGCATTGTCACCAGAGTTCTATCACCCACATCACTTAACTCGAGCCAGAAGAATGACACTGAAGCCCCAAAAAAGTCAAGAGTTGCTTTAAGACCCTTCATTAATATTTGATACATTTATTCTAACATACATGGCATAGTTGAACTAAACACTTGGTTATTCTTTAGTTTGTCTTGAATTGCCCGTGGGGTTTTTCCTTTCCTCCGGTACTCAGTTTAGTTCTGCGTGCATATAAACAGACACGTGTATATATACGCACACAGAGAAAAGCTACATTTCTTACCTAACAAGGTGACCGCAGAAGCTGAAACAAACTCCTACTGCAACCCACACAACATCATGTGCTCGGGCTATAAATCTGCAAGCAGCCTGTGCCGTACCCAGATCACTGAGACACAGGATGAAGTTTACCTCCTCTCTGCTGCTAATTCACTGGGCGATGCTGGGAAAATCCCTTCCCTGCACAAAGATGCTAACCGCCGCCTCTTTGTAAAATGAAAGCGGTACGTATCTCTCAAGTCCCATTTACTGATTTCAGTGGGACTTGCGCTTGATAACCGGTTGAATAAATATAGGATCCATCCCTGGTTTAGCCTCCATTAGATGACTTGCATATCACAGGTGTTATTCTGAGCCATCAGCTGCTCAAAACAGCTCTTTTGAAACCTTGGAGTTTCCCTTTAAGCTCTGCTGAGATCTGTGTCAGTCAGCAGCTCATTTTACTTCCTCAGCATTTTCTCACTTCCGCGGCGTGCGTACTGGCAGTCACGATCAGATTGTTTTAAAATAGCGTCCTTCTGAACACAGGAAAGTTTTAAGCACCGGGTCTGATCTCACACCAGCACTGAGCCAGCAAAACATCACAAACATCACTAAGTCAATAGCTACTCTGGATTGCTATTAGGATAGAAGGGGCGAAGAGGCGATCCAAACTCGTTCGCAAAAAGTATAAACAACATTCTGCAAATTATCGAGGTCTGTCACCTTTTCAGACAAGACATCCTGCTATCAAGAGAACTGAGTAGCGTTAACCAACCGCCGTCAGCGTCACCGTCAGAAATCTAGAGAAGCTCTCGCCGATCGTGGAATCGCACCGGCAGCGTCGGGAGCATACATCTTAAAAAACCCCAATCAATCTAAAAAAGCTTTCTAAGGGATGTCGAATTTTTGGTTTTCACTGCTCCCCCTCCCACCCAGTGAAGCAGCGGATCTTTCTCTGTCATACAAAATTGCCGTTTCGCTTTTGCCGCAGCATACAGCGCAAGAGCTCGGTTCTTTCCTTCTGCAGTTCTGTTCTCGATTTCAGAGGAGTTGTGCCTGCTTTACACCAGTCTCAACGAGAAGAGAATCAGACATTCCATCTTCGGTGCTTTTGTTTCAAAGATAAATGGCTGTGTTTTGCTGCTTTCCCCATGGCTTATTCCAGAGATCTGCTGCCAATGGAGACTGGCTCAGTGTCAAGACTTGACACACAGCGAAAACAGTCGAAAAATAGCAACGCTCCATCTGATCGGCTAATTTGGAAGTTTTGTGCGCTGGGAGCTGAAACAGTTGGGAAGGTAGCAGACCCACAGCATTTTTAGATACCTGTTTCTATTAGAGAGCTTTGCAAAAGTTTACTCCCTGAGTTTTGGACAAGAAGCAGATGACTCGAGAAGCTTAAGCATTGAAAGGAAAGAAAGGGGGAAGGGAGGGAGAAGAGAGAGAAACAGCTAATTGCTATAGAACGCATGCAAATGTAAACGTGCAGCCAGGCAGGACGCATCAATGTGTCACATTTGGACAGAAGATAAACTGAAGGTCGACTAGAGCAGTGCTGCAAAGGCAAACTGATGACATGCAATTAAAGTCTCTCTCGTAAAGAATGCTCTAGTTCCAGTGTTTGGTCCCCTGGAAGGATTCACAATTGGTTTAGAACTTTTCTCAAGAAAAAAAATATCTGCTTCCTGCCTTAGCTTAAAGACACCGAAAGAAGTAGGGCCAGATTCGTTCCTTTGAGGCTCTCTCTAGTGACCCGTCAGAAAGAAACATCTCCGTAAACACTTAATACGTTTCGCCTCCATCAGCAATCAAGTCCGCATTGGTGAAAAGAAAAGCATTACAATGAAACAGAGACCGTTTCCAGGGGGAAATTTGATTTTACATCAACTCCAGAGCAGACAGTGAGATTCACATCTTAAAGCAGTTTGCACACGGTGTACTGTTTTGGAAGGAAGTTTTAAGTTAGAGCAACTACTTTGTCGGGAACAACTCCTAGAACTACAACGTGTGGGAGGCAAGCGTTCAGTCCCGGTCAGAAACCCGTCAGCTGTTCATGTCATGTTGTAATGTGCATAACTCGTTAAAAAACTATTTAGGCCACGGACTTTAGCTTCACTCTAACACCTGCTTCCACACAAAATCTGTCACAAGTTCCCTGTGCAATTTTGAGTGGAAGCTTCACCCTGCAGAGTGAGTCCATACATGAAATTATCTGTTTATTTTTGTTTCTTTTCTGTGAGCGTCCGGAGCCACTGACTAAGCAAAAGGAGAGTCTCCTACTTCTCTGCTCCTCCCGGAGCTGAAGAGCAAACATAGTAACAGGCATCAGACTTTTTTCATCTCACGTTGTCAAGGAATGGGTTGCGGTACTGTTATTCACAGCATGCAGAATTTTATTCCACTGTCATCTCACCTGTGAGAGATGCTAATTAATTCAGAAAGATTTTTTTTTTCCCCCCCAGGATGTGTGCGAGAAAACCTAGCTGAAATGTCAGCTTCCACATTTCAACATTGACAGTTAAAAAAACAAAAGAAAACTTTCTGCTCGTCAGCTGCTGGGGTTTGCTTGAGGGAGACTCACAGGGAACTGCTCAACACTTTGATTCCATATGGGGGTGTCCCCCCCTTTTTTTAAAGTCTCTTTTAGGACTAGGACTGCATTTCAAAATCTTCTAACATAAGTGCCTGCCTAAAAATAGACTTTTTGAGAAACTCTTCGGTAAAGCACAGTGCAAAACTCCCACTGTGAATAAGAAAATGAACGTGATAGGGTCTTCGGCTTGCTTTGACAGAGACATTCTTTGGCCACCCCAGCTGCCCCTCAGCTCGGAAATGGCATCGAAATCCTTCTCTTCAAGGGACAGCTGGAAACAACTGCGGGAGAAAGAGGAGCACTGTCACAGAGCAATAACTCAGCTCCGAGACCAGCCTCAGCCAAGTAATTTGGGATGCCAAAGGGTTCCGAAGGGATGGACAACATTTTCTGCGTTGGTGGTTGTAGCAGGGCAGAAATGGTACAACCAACGGATGGTTAAATTCACTATTCTCTGGTGACTTCTTTAGCAAGACTTCTGTAAATATTCAGGAGCTACCTCTTTTCATTAAAAAAAAAAAAAAAATCAGTAAATCTTTTACCGTACATCAAAAGCCTTGACACTACTGACTATCTTAACTAGCTTGTTACCCCTCTGCTTTAAAGTGCAGATTTCTACATCCTCACCGCTACCTACCAGAAGTCACCCCTGGCAGAAAGATTTTTCAGGTCTCTGACTGGTCGCAGGGCCATGGCCCTGAGAACCCCGCATAAAAAGAGTAGGTGTTCTCTCTTGGCTGGACCGTGCACCGATGGGCCGATCCGAGGGCAAATGGCGGATCGCGTGCGAGGATTTAGCTCGTGTTACACCATCAGCCTCTTCCACCCATTCCGAGATGCCTGCATCCTCACGTCGACGACTCACGTGTGCTTGAAGTAGGCAGACCGTGTATTCAAGTAGTTGTCAAGCCAGGGCGTCCCGACTCCCACCCAAATCACAGTGTTTTTTTCTTTTTTTCAAGCAGAAACATTTCTTAGCTTACCGGATCTAGAGCTTCTAGGATTCACTTTTTCAGCTTCTCTTCACCATCATGAAAGAGGCCTATTTAAAATTCCCCAGAAATCTCTCCCTTAATTATAAGATTTCCAAAGCTACTATTTCAAACAAGGAACAGCTCGCATGAGATTTGTGGTTTTCAGGGATAGAGTCAGTAATACCGACCTGTGACACCTCTCAGGAGCTTCACATTCTTAAACTGACATAACAAAGGATATTTTTTCCTCTGTAAAGCACAAAATCCTCCAGAAATTGAAGTGAAAGCTGTATGAGATCATCCGCTGCCAGGAAGAGGAGGCAGTCACTTGAGGTAACATAGCTGACTGCCTTCCAATTAAAGGACCGTTCCCTGGGAGGCAGATACCTTCTATCTTGGACGTGGAAGCCATCTAATAGCCTCCCCACTGCATTACCTCGGGTGTGTGCAGGCAGCCAGCGAGATCATTATTAGCCTTACAGGTAGAAAGTTCCAAGAGTGTCACATAAAGAAAAGACAAACCAGCGGCATAGCAAATCATCGCTTTCTTACGGGACTGAAAGCAACATGCGTTGCTGTAGAAATATCTATTTTATTTGGATGTCGCGTTCTGTACTTTAGAAGATCCTAAAGCAATTTCCCAACGACAGCCCTAATTCTGGGGAGGTTTAAGGTCAGCCGCAGCCTCGCGCACTGGAATTGGAAATGCACAAAAGGAAACAGAGCGAGAACTGGGTGGGGTGCAAAAGGCCAGGAGCTCGTCGCTATCTTCCCTTCTTTGTGGCTCATCTCCGAGTTCATTTGACGCTTTAGATAGAGGAGGCAAGAGGGAGGGTACACCCTGCCCCCGGAGCTCCCGAGCAGACGTTTCCTCCCCAGGGTGTTAGAGGGAGGCCAGAAGCATCCCCCTCAGCAGAGCCAGGTCTCAGGCGTGCTGCTTTTTGAATACACGTTCAGGTTCAGCGCTGCTTGCGTCACACGCCTCTCACATTCACCTTTATTAGCACAAGGGCCAGTCTACCGGGCATCCGGTGTGAGGCTGAACCAGGGTTCCCAGTGCAGGGAAGTATGCAAAGGAGAGTTCTGGGGTTATATTCCCTAAGCCTGATAAACACAGCTCGGGCACAAGCCTAGCGCCACTCGGTTTGTAGGTGCAGGTGTGAATATCGCTCCTCTGCACGAGGTAAAACAGGCATAAAATCCCTCCCCCCTGCTCATGGCTGTGAGTGGAGGACAAAAACCTAACTCCTTCCCCACACGGCCGCACCAGATAGGCAGGCTCTGGCCTTGGCAATACAGCTAGCTTTCTGTCATAAACGATCCATACGGGGCAGTGGATTTCTTACGGAAGCGACGTGTTCCCTTTTCCCACCCGGAGCCATTCCGGTGACAAAGGGGACTGGCACGGGGCTCCACTTTTACCAGTCACGTGAGGTCTTCTTCCTCATGGACGGACTGCTGGGAGAGACAAACTCGTTTCTAGAGAGGCCTGAGACGCTGGCTAAGAAAAACTCCAAGGACTCTGTGAAATGCTGGATCCATTACTCAGCAACCACAAAAAGAAACTCGTCTCTGATCCAGCTGCTGAGAAATGCCGCAAAGTGACATCTTCTCATTTAGCTTGGGCAGTCACACGGTGGTTTTGGTTTAAGCTTAGGAGAAATAATAACACTAGTTTCACGGTCCAGCAAGAAGTGCTACAACATCTGTACTAACATCTCTAGAGAAGGAAGAGCAGGCTGGCCTGGCCCACTGCATTATCACAAATGCACTTTCAAAGTAGACCTCACACTTCTATTGCACGACAGCATTCCCAACTACTTCTCAGGGTATGTGTCCCGTGACCCAAGAAGTACCTTTTCCTAGCCCCCAAAAACTGCCATCAGGTTTAGTTGGGATATGAATAGCTGAGAGAGCCACAGCTCCCCAAACAACTCTTTTCCTGCTTTTGCACCTCGGGAGAATCCTGACGGGCCAAAGTCTGCAGGCACGTGCGGGTCGGTCAGCACAGCGCTGCCTGGAAAGCGGCGGCTGCTATGAATCGTATCCTGGGAACTCGGGAGAGAGGGTACAGATAAGCGAGGACATGGCAGCTTTCTCTTTCTGGCCCGGGACCTGGCTGTCTCCTGTCCTAAACAAGCAAAAGAAACAGTATATGCGAAAATATTTTAATGGAATTGCAAAAACTGCTAGAAAACTCTAGTTGTTAATAATCCCCTGTCCAGATGGAAAAATGTATTTTGCAAGTTTCCCGAGGGGCATTATCCTACCCCAGCACTGCTAAATATTTCCGCAGAAAATCTGGGTGATACTTTTAATGAAAAAACAATAAAATAGAGATCACGCCTCTCAAACGTGACACTGAGCCAGGAGGCCTGCGCGTACCACAGAAAAATAGAACTAGATTTAAGCGTGACTTGAAAAACGGGAGTGCAGCGAGGTACAAACGAGTGAAGTGCTCACTGCACTGGAGCAGGGGAAGGGAGGCGACCCGTCACTCTGCTGTTCCGCAGGAAAGGCTCAAGATCGCAGACCAGACCCGAGTCAGCTGTACCGTGTGGTTTTGGCAAGGGGCAGGCACTAAGTAGGGCTACGCCGAACGAGGACAGAGGATGCAAGAGTGTGAAGTAACCCTTCCCTTCTGTTCCGTATCCGCAGGAGTGCCGTGTCCGAGTAGCGTACTGCGCTTCAAAACGAGGTGTGGACAAACAGGATCAACTCCAGAGGATGTCAGCGAGAACCGTCAGAAGTCTGTAAACCACATGGCCTGTGAGTAACTATCAGGTGGAAGGAGCGGTTCAGCCCAGGAAAGAGAAGGCAGGGTCCGTACATAGCCTATTACGTACAAAAACAGCAAATGGGAAGGGGACAGTCTGTGCAGCCGTGTTTCCTTTAATCAGGGCGGATGAAGGTGTACCTGAACGATACCAAATGAAACTTAGGTTAAAGACCATGGACAAATCTTGTAGCTGCAAGGATAATTAAGTACCACATGAGTTGCCTGGGGAGATGGTGATGTTTCCAGCACAGGGACGTTTCTGTAACAGGTTAGACAAACAGGTGTAGTCAGTCCTGCTCTGGGGTATGAGAAGAAACAGGATGAGCTTGTGAGATCCCTTTGAGACTTATCTTGTAGTCTAGAAGAAACACGGAGAACAGTGAGCACCTTCGATTCCTCCTTTCTTCTGTAAGTGAAAACAAGGGTGCGAGTGTGGTTTCAGAATACAGTTCCTGACCAGCCCCACACCCGCCTCTCCCTGGCTAGTCCAACCTCTCCCTTCTTCCTCCTTTCCCCTGGCTCAAGAGCAAGCAGATTAGCTTTACGTTATTTCGCATTCCCTATCAGCCCCTTTTCCCAGTGCTCCCTCGCTCCTTCCCTCAGGGTTTAACTGTTTCATCACCGCCCCACCTATCCCGCAAGCACCAGCTAACTTCTGAGGGTCTGAGCGGTTGCATATCCCATACAATCCTTGCGGACTCGCTTGGGTTTGCAATTTACTGCTTCTGTGTCAGACTGGAATAAAGCCTTCTGTGCCTAACCGTTGAAATATTATCTGTCTGCTGATACTAGTTTACCTAATAAAGACGCAACATACACCCCACCGTGGGGCTCAGCTAGAACCGAGACCAGCAACGCTACCGGGCCTTCTTGCCGTCCTCCCGCTCCCTCCCGAATCAATCAGGTCAAGTGCCGCACAGCATTTTGCAAGGGCTGAAAAACAGACTTGTTTCTTGCTTAGCCAGAGTACAGAGCCTTGCCCAAGGATAGCTTCCTCTTTGCTAAGTGAGTTTCACTGAGAATCCGTTGGTGGTTTTCAGTATTTCTGTTCCTGCTCTGGAAGTTGCCCCTCTTTAGCATTCCGTGGTCAGACCGTGTGTCAGGGTTTAGCACCAGCTGGTAACTGAGCACCACGCAGCCGCTCACTCACCCCTCCCACCCTGGCGGCATGGGGAGGAGAATGGAAAAAGAACTAAAAAAACTTGTGGGTTGAGATAAAGATGGTTTAATAGGATAACAAAGGAAAACAGTAATAATAATAATAATAGTAGTAGTAGTAATAATAATAATAATAATAATAATACAAGTGATGCACAAATGCAATTGCTCACTACCCATGGAAAAAAACCCTGATGCCCAACCTGTTTCCAAGCAGCGATCCCGCCTCCCGGCCCGCTTCCCCGCTTCCATCTGGAGCATGATGCTCTGTGGCAGGGAATATCCTTTGGGGCAGCCTGGGGCAGCTGTCCTGGCTGTGCTCTGCCGGCTTCTTGTGCACCTGGCAGGGCCTGAGGAGCTGAGAAGTCGTTGACTTGGTGTAGACGCTACAACTACCCAGCAACAACTAAAAATGTCAGTGTGTTATCAATATTATTGTCATCCTAAATCCAAAACACAGCCCTAACCCGGCTACTCGAAAGAAAATTACCTCTATCTCGGCCGAAACCGGGACACTGTGCCTGATACCTGCTAACAGCCTTACGGACAGCTGCTGCAAAGACAGAAGCACATGCGAACAAAATGGGTGCACCTTTCCGACAGCTACTTTTCAAAAAAGCCTTCAGGAGCTTAATGTACAGCGAGTACTTTGTACCCAGCTAGAGATGGTCTTTTTTCAGCCATGGTGCCGGACAAAACAAAAATCATCCCATCTTCATGTAGCTCAACTGTTTCATAACAGGTGATGCTGTAGCAAAACCCCTCTCCCTCTAACTGGTAATGGACCGCCTCTCGGTGACGCAAGTTAGCACTGCTGCTGGCTCCTACGTCCTGTGTGATCAAGGCTTTCCCACCCATTTCAGGATGAGTGGCTCACCAGTTGCGGTCGTCTCCTCCGCCCACCAAGATACTAATTGACATCCAGGTTATCCATGATTCCTTACTGACATGGCGTTTCTGTTCACGCTTTGATTTACGCACGGAGGATTATGGTACCTTCTTCTAGCTAAAGCTTGTGGCCGTGCTGCCTGGCTGTGCCCCCATGAGATTTGAGAGTTTGTCTCGAAGCTAGCTTTAGTGATGGATGACCAGTGACCGACCATTCAAACAGCCCAGTCCCACAGGATACTTCTGCCTCCTGTGGCCTCTTGCTTGTCGTTTTGTTTCTCCTGAAGGTCCCATGTCCAGGAGGCCTAATCCTCCAGGAACATTGATCTAAGTTGTCCCCGTAATCAGGTGTATAAAAGTGTGCAACCTTTCAGGCAGACACCACACTCCACAGGCAAAGAAAGCACTTGCATTTACAGTGTGAAGCCTGCAAGACAAGTTTTCCTTTAACCTACCACCTGATAAGTAGAGAGCTTTAGCGCTGCTGTCAGAGTTCCCTGAAGCAAAGGCTATAAAGCAGTAGGATTTGGCAAGAGCTGCTGTCATCTGCAAGGCTGCCTCTTTGATCCTCCTTACGCTTCTGTAATCATGCCAACATCTCTGCAAAACAGAGCAACAGAGCTGCTGCATAAAGGCAATCTCTTTCTCACTGCCTTTTTTCCTCCGATGGAATTTTTGCTTGGTGACATTTCTTTTTTCATACAGTAAGAAAACCCCCACACCTCCCTCTCCACAGTCTCTGCCTCTTCGTCGCAGCATTTCTGTTTAAGCTCACGGGAAGCTGGACTCAAAGAAGTAGCGCTGACGAGGAGACGGGACGCTGGTCTGCAAGCGAGGAGACCCTCACGCTGTCAGCCGCGCATCCGACCAGTCCCGAAAGTCAGCAGTTGAGCATTTCCCTTGCGCTGCTTTAGGTTTAACGGAACCGCAGCTGGTTACTGAGTGTTTGCCTAGCGCGTTGCCTATAAATGGTTCCCTGAGGCACATCAGGGTTGAGTAACCCAGGCTGCTCTCCGGCTTTAGGGGCCGCACAAACCGTCTCCCGGACGCCACGAAAATGAAGAACAGTGCAGATAAACTGCGATATGTGATCGGCAGTGTACACGCACCAGCCCGGACAGCGGTGACTCCATGCTGTGTTACAGGTATTTCCTCTGACTTCTCACCGTATTTTCCATACCGTATTCTGTTGCACAACAGCTGAAGACTAATTAACAAAATCACGTAGGAAACCTTGTCCTGAAGTGTCAGCCGTCACCAAGGCCTGACTCTGCTGTGCCAAAAGCTGTGGCAAAACTCCCAGCAGTCTTCTCCAGGGGCTCGCATTCACGTACTGCCAATATCGACCTTTCGGAACGCGGTCATTGAAGACATCAGTCAGACAACATTAATAAACAGTCAGGGGTTTTTCCTTCTAGTACTCTAAGCGTCAGCCACATTGCTGAACCTTTTTGCCTTGCTCTTTTTAGCACGGTAACTATGATTTTCCTATCAGTGTATTAACACAGAAGGTTAGTCTATAAGAAAAGAACCAGGCGCCGGACGACTACACAACAATACGCAAGGGCTGGCAATTATGACTTGAAGCATTTGAAGTCAAAGTCCCCCTTAATTCATGTAATCAAAAAATCTATGTACTTCATTAAAATTCACCCAGTGTGTTAATAATTCAATACACATTGATTAACAGTATAAAAGTACAGGTGGAAACCAGAGTCAAACAGAAATGACGATTTTGCTTGAGACCCTTTGTACATCGTAGATGAAAGCCGAGGGAGGTAAAAATATATGTACAACTAGCACGCAAGCTTTCACTTGCAATTATGATCAAACTACCGAATCCTTTTACTACTTATGCTTCACCAGACTGTTTCTGTTTTTGAAAGGAACAAACCATGTCCAAGCTACTGAACTATACTTATCTAGTGAGCATGAAATCAGAGCTTCCCAACATGCGCCTTTACAGTTAACATCCACCACATAATTAGTACTTTCTTTAAGAACATGTGTTTTTAAGTGGGAGCATCTTTGGAACCTTTGAATAGGTATTTTTAGCTTCAAAAACAAACAGAATTTGGACACTCAAAGCACTGTCTTTATTCTGTGTTGGTATAGGAGCCAGTACGACACTGGCTCACAACCAGAGCTCCTGTAAACTGTCACAGTATTCTTTTTTAAAAAAACCTTCCCGAGCGTCATCTACTAGCGTGGGAATCATGTCCTTTAGAGGATCTTGCATTTTGCATGACTCGATTATTTCCTTTTTAGGGACAAACGGAGCCCTTTCATTTACCGATACTTTAAATAAAAGAGACGCAGCGTTAGGCTTCCCTTCATTCGATGCCCGCAGTACAGTTCAGCGTTTCAGTGCAGCAGTTGCTAGCATACAGGATTGGAGAGTGAGAGCAAGTTAAGTACAGTATCCGTTGTAAACGTGGCGTGAATTCAGTGGCCCCAGGTAGCGGGCCAGGTCCAAAAGTTATCATCAGTTGGCATTTGATCTTTAATATTAGGCTTCCATGAGTATCTGTATTTAACGGGTTTGTCCCCTACTCATGTGTCTTATTCTTCGTATAGTCATTTGTACCAGCGCAGAGAGACACGGAAATTTATCTGGATCCGAGACGTAACATCTGACATGCGCTCACTTAACCGTCCTCTCCTACATGTTCATCAGTCCTTTTCTTTCTCTCATTCTCTATTTACATCTAAGATGACATTTCAGACAAGGGAGCAAAAGACAAGATCGTTATTCGCTGCAGCACAAGGGACAGATTCTCCATTGCTTTCCTCCCTGCCAGATCGTGCCAGTGAAAGTAATTTGGCTTTACCGGCGCACAAGAGCGACACGAAGCAGCCGAGCGCTTTGTGCCCCCTCTTCGAGCAGGTTAAAATGACAGCGGAAGGTGTAGCGGAAGGTCGGGCGTACGGCACGTAGTCCGTAAGCTGGAAACAAATACCATCACCTGGACTGCAACACGCACGTGTGCTCTCTGAAAGTCGACCGAGGGAAAATCTCAGTAAGCACACAAAAACTTACTCAGGACCCCTGGCCTGCAGGATACGGCTTGCTCGCAGTCATTCACAGCCTCAGACACGGTATCACCTTCTTCTGTTTGGTTCAGCAGCATTTGCCAGCTGCCTCAGCTACCCAAGGGTTCATCTCCTCTGTGACCGAGAAGAAAGCCTCCGGAATGCCAGAGCAGCTGGTGCTCTTTCTTGCACGGGCATTACCCAACACTGTCTTTAGTTCCCAATACAGTTTTAGCAAAGTAACTCAGGTGGAAAATCAGGTAAAATCTAAGGCAGACTGACGCGGAGATCACGTTGATCATTACTGAACAATGTTACAGTAAGCAGGAAAATAACGAGCCGAGCTGCTCCGCTTTCACCCCACGCTGCAGTAAAGAACAGCCCAAGTCAAATATGACTAACAGGAATCTCTACAGCGAAATTAAAAACCTCATGTAATTGTATTGTTGGGATGCTCTTCACACCAATGGTGTGATACCAGAGGGAGGCAAAGAGAAATCTTCCGTTCACTTTTGAAATGCCAAAAAAAACCCCAAACCACCAAAATTAAGGGTGAGATGTGAAGTATTTAAAAAATATGGACTTTTTATGCAGTGCTCCCCAGTGAGGCCTGACACTGCAGGTGGAAATCTTAAGTCTTTGGCAGGGCCAGTCAAATTGTTTCTCCTGACAAAGCTCATCTAAAAATCCTCTTCTATTTTTTGACTTGTGTTTCGATGCACCTGATAATTTCCGAGCTGCGGGTATTCAGTTTCATTAAAGGAACCAACAAAAAGCTTTCTGTTGCAAAACAGTTTAAAAACGTAGTTGGGAGGGAGAACTCAGGTCTCATCTCTCCTCTGCAAAGCACAGCCTTACTTTTAACCAAGTGCTTTTTCATCGGAATCGCTTACTCCACTCACTGATTTACCCCTCATTTATTAAGCAGCCTGCTCTCACAAGCTCAGGGTTATATTGAGATGTATGTTCCGTTACCCTCGTGCGATAGGAAGAACAAAATGAAATCCTGTCTGGCTAAAACAGAGCTCAAAGGTTTTCTCGCCGTCCTTTCGGTTCTTTCGTTCCCAGAGCAGATTCTTCATTTTGAGTCATTTCAGCGTTACTAACTGTGCGCCTCCTCCTTGAATGTTATGGAAGGACAATACCCGTGAACTGCGCACTCAACATATTTCAACATTTTAACGATCCAATACACATCGTTATCAGCGGAGTATTTCTTGGTTTAAGACCTTGATCCTGACAATCAGAAGCATGTCTTTAATGGCCCAGAAACAGTCTCGCTGTGAGGGGATCAATGCCGTCGGTACCGCTGCGCACGCACTAGTGAGCACCGCGAACCTGGAGAATGGAAGCCTGTCCTAGCTCACCAGCACCTGAGCAGGCTTCCGGCAGCAGTGCTGCCCTGGCAGGCTACCGCAGCCCCCGTCAGCCGAGCGCTGCGAGCTGCTCGAGGGAGGGCTTCAGCTCAGGCAGGTGGCAGAGCTGGCGAGCCAGAGATCTTCCAGGCGTAACCGCCATTAACTCCTGTACCCTCTTCCAACGGGAACTGTCATTTCCCTGCTGGTGAGTTTTCATCCGGGCCGTGGCTGACAAGCCATCGAAGCGTCCCGCCAGCCCTGCTCACACCACCCGTTATATGATCAACGGGGAGAGAACAGGAGCTAGACCTGAAAAGGCTTTTGGCCTCCTGCTGTGCTTAGATTATGATTTAATGCTGAAAAGTTGGCATGGCAACCAAATGCTTGGCAACCAAATGTCATGGCCAAGGAACAGGTCCAGAAGAGGGCCAGGCGACAGCGCCGCCCAACTCTTCCGTGGGCAGATCCGTGCCCTACACACACTCCTTGTCAGCGCTTCTGTAGCAGCGAGGATCACACCAGAAGGCAGCGTTATTAATAAAGTAGGCAGGTCTGCAGTAAGTGAACGGCAAATTTCTCCAAAAGACTTGAAACGGACCCTGGCGCCTCATTCGGGCTCCGTTCGCTCTGTCCACCGATTGCCACGCGTTGCCAGGAGACGGTCTTGCTCCACACCGGGACTCGCCACAAACTGCCATTGTGCTCTGTCTCCATGTCCCCCTCCTCCCCTGTCCCGCTCTTGCTCCCCTCGATGACAGGAGCCTGGCAATGCCCTGGTTCTCAGTTCTGACACAATTACGTCTTTTAATTTGGAAGTTTTCAAAAGCTCTTTTTCTTTTTCCACAATGATCAACCGAGCAAAATCCCCAACCCGCACAACTCCAGACTTGCAACGCACAGGCTGGAAAAACCTTAAAGGATAGGGCTGACCTAAGGGGAAATGAGAGAAGTACACTGGGAAGGACCTGTGTCACATGGATCAAAGGCTACTCATTCGCTGCATGAGCACTGCGGCTGCATCTCCTGAAGTCTAAGATATTAAGTTTGGGCGCCTGGTTAGTGCACGCGTGAAGTGTTAACCTCATTTGTGCCGGGAATTTTTTATAACACATTAAAGCATACCCTCAGCTATTTAAATGCTCCCAGGCTTCCGTTCGATCATATAGGGCTTCGAGAACCTCGCTTGCCTTTGGATATCGGCAAGCTTAGTCCCATGCACATCAGAAAATAAGCCATTCATTCTTCAGCCTCGGCGAAGTGCTTTCCTTATACCCCTGGAGGAAACCTTTTGGATATAGACTCGCTACGAGCCAAAGCAGCGTCACCTTCCCGAGTCTGCTGGCGCCAGTGCCGATCTCCTACTTCAGAGAGCTGGGCTGTTAGGCAGATAGGTGAAGTTAAAGGCTAATCCAGGGTCGGTTTGCCAAGCACCGTGAGCCAAGGATCAGTTTATGCTGCCATTTGGCATCGTCTTCCGCGGTCAGCACAAACTGAAAGGTGGCAGCTGAGGAGGAGACCGCTGTCGTGGCAGAGACCTCAGCACTGAAAGGCTCTAAGAGAATAGTGCAGCTAAGGCATAACGAGAGAACCTAGTGCTTCAGCTTCCCCAAGGACCTCGGGAAGCAGACAGGGACAGAGCGAGGATTTCCATGCTCCATTTGCAGGGACTAAATCGCTCAGCCCATCAGTGCACCCTGGGGAGGGCAACTCCTTTAGACGTTGCTCTCAGTGCTGTATCCAGGCTGAAGCGTCAAGCCATCTTGACTTTCCCCAAAGGAGAAATCCTTCACTGTCTGCAAGTAAACTACACAGAGCGTCCAACCTCCCTCGCTCCCCATCCTTCCTTTTCTCATCCCAGCGTTCCTGTTCCCTGTCCCACACTGCAGCGCTCCCTGACCACCTCTTTTCCCTCCCTAACGTCATAGTTTTCCAGATGCTCCTTGACGCACATCAGCTCTTCCCCCCTCGTGTCACTTGACCTAGACAAACTGACACAAAGAAAATCATTTCAATTAAGCGGACAGGCTAATTGGACTAATTTATTTCATTTCATGAGAACTTCGCTGTTCTGCTTCCAATTCACTCCGGCACCGTGGGACACATTCCCCTCATTCTTCCCTCCCATCACTAGGAGCAGTGACAAACGAGTTACATATTGTTACTGTTTAGAGACTCCAGACTTGAAAACGACCCTGGAAAAAAAGCATCGACCTCGCTGTTTCCAGCTTCCAGAGTCCGAACAGAGTAGCCGTGTCGTGAGCCGAGAGCCGTGAAGCGGAGGAGCGGATTCGCTATCGGCAGCCCCGGCTCTGTGCCTTACTAACCAAAGATAAACGGCCGAGATGTTCCCTTGCACCAAATCGAATGTCAGACTCCGCAGGCGGCAAAGGAACTCCCCAGCACGCCATGCGGCACGGCGGGCAGCCGAACGGTGCTGCGGGGCCTGTAGCACAAGGTGCGCGGGCAGCGCCTGGCTGCTAGTCGCACCCTCTCTCACCGCGCGGTCCTAATGACCGTGGTGGCAAGCAATTAGCTGTGCTCGTAAGCCTCACTAGGACAGCTGTTTTGTTTGTAGAGCTCCATGAGGTGATTGTACCTGGTCCCGATTCATCCGAACTGGCTTGCCAACTCCTCTTTTACTAACGCGTGGAGCTACGTACAGAAATCTCTTGGACGCGCCAGAGGCGTATCGCAGGCCCGGCAGAGACGAGGCGCAGGTCTCCCGGCGCGGGGAAGGGTTATGTTCGCCTGTCGCTGCCTGCCCGTCCCTCTCCTTTTGTCTTTGATTAAAGATACAAGCCACACACTGACCAGCACGTGGACAGCCAGTAAAGTAAGTGCAAGGAGGTTCACAAGCGCACGCACATACAGCCGAGGCTTTGTTCCGGTCGTGTTTACTCGCAAGGCAAACAGTTAGGCATTGTTTCTGTTTGACAAATTGTAACTGTCCAGCTAGGAGAGATCTAGTTCCAGCTGGTTAGAGCTGTTTTCATTTCTTACCTCCTCCCCCTCCCTCTTCAATAACTTATGAATCCAGCTTACCCAGGGACAAAAAGAACAAGTACAAGCTGCCTGTTGGCTTCCTTCCCTCTTCGAACTGACACTGACCTAACCAGCGTCCCTGCCTCGACTGCCGGTAGAGGAACGATCCTCACGCAGCGTGGCTTGAAAGGTGGGCTCACCCGTGCCAGGCGTCCCACGGGCATTATTTCGTTACTGCGCGGAGCAGCGAGGAGAGACCCTTTCGCAGTCTCTGCTGAAGCGCTCCCAGCTCGTCAGGCACCAGAGAACAATAGACATTTGATGGCATTGGAGCACAGCCGCAGGAGCCTCAGAGCTATTTACTACCTAATTACTTTTTTGCCTCGTATAGCACCTGGTGCAGTAGGTACTGATCATCCACCGTACAATACCCAACAGCACGTGCAACTCTTAACGCCGGTCTCAGAAAATGGCTATGAGGAGAGCGCTCGACCATCAGAACAAAGCCACTCATTTTCTGTTAGACAGACATAGAAAAGTAATAGTAGAATGCCACTAAGTGTTCGATTTACACCCTCTTTCCATCAAGTAAATTACATTACCTTTTTAAAGACAGCTTGCCACTGTAGAAGGACATTACGGCTCTATCACAGGCCTCGTTTCAGGGAGCTGACTGTCTTCATAGAGAAGAGGTAGCAGAATCAGATTGGTGTTGAGTGACGTAAGATTTGATACAGATCTGCAAAGAGAACCTAACGGCCCTAGGAATACAGAACTAAACTGACATTCCTGGCTCACTGAGGCCCAAAGTCTTGATCCTAAAGACATCAGTATCATATGAAGGCCATCCAAACAGATGCTTGTTAGCTTCACTGTTCACGTTTCAGAACGTGTTCCCCACCCCGGGCACCTTTCCTACGAACCACCGTGTGTTCTCCTTTGAGGATTCTAAATTCAACCATCCGTTCCCATCAGGGTTTGTAGAGAACGGGACTGCAGCGAGGACAGAGTCAATCCAGGTAAGCTGTGATCAAAAGTGCTCTAAGCAACATGCCTCTTCCCATTGCCCACCATGGGGCCTGGGCCCTGGCATTGCAGCGAAAGCAAAGTATTGGGAAAAACGTGAGGATGTGGAACATCATTAGGGACAATAATTTCTTTCTGTATGGGAGGCGGAGACGTAAGCGCACAGGATTGGCAATTGGTTCCAGCTAGCTGCGTCACCAAGGGCAGATCCAGAGTCCTGAGGCTTCAGGCAGCCCATGCCACTACCAGAGCAAAGCAACTCTAAAATCCGTTTTCCAAATAATCTTTCGTATGTTATATAGCATTTTGAAACTGTTTTCCGTTTTTTCCCTTCTGTAATTAGAAGCCAGTGTTCTTTACCTAGTGCTGAAATGCCTCCAACTAGCCACAAACACGCAGGGAAGTCTTTCAGAGCATGATTTAAAGCTGAACTTGTACCACCATCCGGAACCCTGACCTTTGACTCCTGACCAAACAGCAGGACTGCTAAGTGCACAGTTCACATACATACAATTTGTGTTTACGTACGTGGTTAAAACAGTGCATTTTAAGGACTATGAAACACATCACAAAATCCAAATGGAACAAACAGAACATGAGCCCCAAAGTCCTTCATGTATTAACCCCACCATCCGTATACAAACCGAGTCCGAGACAGCAGTGTTAATATTTCCACTGCGCTGCATTTAATACGCTTCTTTAAACTTTTTTGTATGACACCCTTGTGTGCGAGAACTCAGAGCTGGGTGACCCAGACATCAGTTTCCCCTTTCGAAGGAACCTCTGTGTGCCTTTGTGGGCACTGGTGAGGGAAGGCATGCTCAGCTGCAGTTTTGTGAGGCTAGCTGATACCAGCAGATCTCATGACCGCCCCTCTCGCTTGCTCCTCCCGTTACTAAGAATTCTATAGATAAACTTCACTTTATCTGAAGGGAGGAAGTTACCGCCAGATGCAGAGAGTCAGGAAGGACAGCAGCCTGTTGCATAGAGCAATAGCTTTAGAGGAACAGTCATTCTCCCATGCAGATGGAAAAATAAAACTGTTAACCACTCGAGTGCCATGCTGCTAATTCAGCCCGGACTGGGCTCACCGCTTCAGCACGCTGGAAGGGAGGGCCTTTTCCCTTACAATTGGAAGCCTTAATATTAGAGGCTCTGAGGCAGGCGCTCTGTACCTTGCACTGCAGCGGGTACCAAGCCTTTCCCTCTGCTCTCAACTCCCCAAATAACCTTGGGTGCTCGGGCTTAGCAATTGGCCAAGAACACAACGCCCAGGAGAACCGATAGCTGCCGATCCAGTTCAGCTGTCAAAGGTCGAGGCAGCTAGAGAAAGCACTGCACGCTCAAGAGTCAGTCACACGATTGGTTCAAGAGTTGCTTGGGCTGTCTTTGGAGGGCACTTGAAAAATTAAGCTGGTCTGAAAGAACATAGATAACCAGGACATTCTCTTTTCAGAAGCGCTCTGCTCAGTCACCCTTTTTTGCTCAAGTAGGAGGTCTGAGGGCAAATGATAGCACCTCCCATATCAGGCTGCCATGACATCGGTCAAAATTATACTTCCGACAGATGGCTATGCTTCTGGTGCAATGAAGTACGCAACGCCCATCCCTGTGCTCAGAGTCACCGGCTCAGAAGGCAGCTTCGGATGTATGCCGGGTCTCTTCCTGGGGAGTGTCTTAACCTAGATGGGGCGTCTTTTTGTGGGCTTTTCCCTTTCTGAAGGAGGAAAAAGGACAACTTTATGTATATCTCTGTTTGAGAGTATGGCTTGAGAATGTGAGTTGATTAAAATATATTTCAACAACACACTACTTTTCCTTGATCGTAAAGAAAAGGTCCTACTACTATCCCTTCAAAAAATAATTTCAATGAAGAACGAGTAAGATACCTCCCTTTCTCGGTTCACTTGCTGTTGATATTACAGCACAAGTTTGACATTAGAGTATTGATCGTCTATAGATGAAGAAACAACAGGCCCGTAACAAGCTGGAAAACTGTCGTTTCCTTTCTGTTAGAGAGCAGCGCCTACTGAGCTTAGCTACTGAAGATTCCGCTCACCCAGAGCCTAGAGCGAGTAAACTGAAAAGACAGACAAAAGATCGCCGCTGGATAGAGACCCTAGGGCGGAGCAGGGCGAGAGCCAGCGGTCCCTGTCACTTCCCGCTACCCTTCGCCCAGGATATCCAGACTCCCCGGGCAGAGCGTCGGTGCTGGGCAGGCTGCTTGACCTCTGCAAACTGCTGTACGCACACAGAGGCTCAGCCGTGCAACGGACCTCCTTTGCGCGTGCCCGGCGCATCCGAGCAGACGCCAGTCACGGATGCACAGCATGCCCAGCGGCACCTGCGTGTCCGAAGCACTGCAGAGGGTTTAACAGGCCAAAGAACCGGAGACTCGTTTTCTCAAAGGAAATGATCTCTCCCTGACATCACGGAAAGAAACCACCACAATCCTAGGATACGTAAAGAAGAACACTGTAACGCATGTCTACAAGTGATGCTGCCCCAAGGCCCATTTTGTCTCCCAGAAAAACAGCCATCCCCGGGGGGGGCACCGATACAGCCTGTCACGGGTGAAGGGTGGCAACATCACAAAGCCACAAAGGTAGGCAGAACCTCCTTGGTTCAGCTGCCAAGTAGATAACATGGGGGAAAAAAAGGGGAAAAAAAAAGAGTAAAGCCTTCGAGCCTTCCAGCGGTCACACCCCCGTTAACCACTGCTCCTCCGGAGGGTTGAAACAAGCAAACAGATGCAAGCGCCCAAGCGCCCCACGAAGCCTAAAGACGAGCCTTGCACTGACAATTCGAGAGTGGTTTGCTCTGTTCCAGCGGGCAGCCGCAGAGCTGGCTCTTGTGTAATAGCTGAAGCAAGTGGACCAGGATCATGTTTACAAAGAGCAGCCACTGAGTTTGGAGGCGGTGACCTCGAACCTCAGAAGACTGCAATACCCCCAAGGGTGCGACGTGCTGCGCGTATCCCAGCCCAGGCCTTTGCCCCATCTACTGACGTCTGCTGCTTTATGGGGGAGAGTTACAGTTCATAGTTTGCAACATCTTTTTTTTTTTAATGCTCTAGGATTAAAGTCCTGGTCCGGGACTTGCTCGCCTTAAGGAACCGAGGCCCCTTGACTCAGCCTTTACACAATCAACAACTTGCCACTTGGCCAGCCTCTCCAGAGGCCTTATATCTGCGTATCCTGATAAGATAAGGGTACATCAAAGGTGTGACTAACTCCCCGATTGCCTCTCTGAGCTCCTTTAGCTTTGTCCTTGCAGCATTTTTACTTTGAAGTACGAGTCATTCGCTCCCTACTTACATAAGTCCTTCAGGGAAATCTCTACCTTGCGTTAAGCGCAGTCTGGCTGTCCCTCTGCCAGAGATAAGTTACAGCACCAGCCCTACCCGGGCCGGGAGGGGACAGCGTGCCACGCTCATTGCCAGCAGCAACAGCCACCCTGCTCCGAGGCACAAGTCGCCCCATGGCTCCGGTGTCATCGCACCAGTCTCTGGGTGCAGAGCTCCCCCCAACAGAGTGACAGAGGCCAATTCAGGGCCACGCATCTGTGTTGGTACACACGCTCTCTAGGGTTTTCTATGCCTTGGTTTATTTTATTACCTCTGCCGAAGGCCACCTTCCTCGTGCCTTCATGAAAAACGGAACTCTATACACAACCTCCAGCTGCTTCAGCGCCGAGTCCGGCAGTTCCCAAGCGCTTAGTACAGGTCAGTTAAGCAAAATCTCTGCAGATCGGGAATAAACGCAGATGCCTCCTGCAGGCTCTGCCGAAGCAATCGCAGGCGCCAGCTACCAGCAGTGATGAAACCGGTAGCCCTAAGTGGATTTGCCCCTAAAATGAACACAGGATCCTTAGGATTATTGCACTGAGGTACTCTTGCTTACACAATTTAAGGGTCCAATGGAGCAATTTTCAATTACAACTATAACCAAAATGCATGCCAGTGAACATCCTGGTTCAGAAGCAACTGCAGTAAGCATCAGAGCTACGATGCGCAGTCTGAAGGCATTGCAAAAGCTTACATCTGTATACAACAAGAAGTTACACAAATACCGTACAAGAGTAGAGAATGAAGTCACGAATAGACATCATCTCCCATGAGCAGACTCACCACAAACCAAGTGAGGAGCCAGAAAGCTGCTCGTTTTCCTTTGCCTCTTTACATTGTTCACGGGTCAGGTCCAGGGTCCCGACTGATCCTTGCTCTGGAGGAAGACAGGCATTTAAAGAGGCACTCGCACAATTATACCGGGACTTACAGTAATATTGGCCGCTTGTTTGGCATGCCAGGTGAAAAGGAGCAGAAACCCTTACACGTCCTGTTTGGACACTAAAATCTAACAGTGCCGTTTCCATAAGCCATTCCTCACAGACTCCTTCTCTGGTGAAAAGCATTTTTTTGATAACGTAACACAGATCTGAACTGAATCACATCGCTGAGCCCTCCTAGTGCAGCACACCTATAACCGGTAGTCCCAGCTTCTCTCGTTCCTGAGGCTCTTGGCTTTTAGCACAAAATCACTTTCTTTCATCCCTTCGTACCGGCTTGTCGGATGTCCCACGTGCTATTTTATACAGGTTACAGAGACTTTGGCAGGGTGCTTGGGCTAAAGCACGGGCAGCTGTAGGCAAAGTTAAGCGATTCCTCCCCGGGGATGGGGCTCTCGCCCATCGGTAGCCACCGCTCTTGAGCCATAGAGTCAATCAGCGCAGCAGAGTCGCTTTGTAGCTATAACATAATCTTCCCTTCTAAAGTCTTGTTACGCTTTCCGGACAGGACGTGGCTAAACAACGTGATCGGAACCACCTCAGATGGCAGAGCTGGTGGCAGTCTCCTTACGCGTCCTCCAATGGTGGGTCAACTTTATTATTCTAAAAGCAAAATCACCCAGTTTGGAACGATGCCTTAAGCGAGCCTGAAAGATGTTTCATGCTTTCTGAACTCAAAGTCTCTCCGTACACCTGCACTCAAGAGACACAAACACCTGCTAGTCCGAGCAAGTCCTCTTTATAACGATCCATCTCCCTCATCAAGTCAAATCTCTGGGGAAAATGCCTTGGCGATGAAATTATATAATCTACTGGAAGCTACAGCAAATTCTTATTTTCATCCTTTGAAACCACCTCGATACTCAACTGCACAGGCAATTGAGCGTTTGAGAGGGTTATTTTTTGGGTGACGGAGGCAGAGTTGCAATTCTCTTCACGCACCGAGCACATTGACGCTAGAGGTGCAAAAAGCAAGAGCCGTTCCAGACAGAAAAGGGAAAGGAGGGGGCAGCGCGAAGCACGGAGACGGACCACGTAGGCAAAACAGGAAGCTCCGGCCGAAGAGGAAATGCTTCAGTGTCGTCTTAAAAACATTTTTCTATGAAACTCCAGGCAGCTAGAGGGAGGTGAGAGAAAGCCAGCTTTCTGCTGATTCAGCGACCTAAAGCTCGCGTTCTGCAGCATACGGACTGTTGCGCCTTTCCCCGATGAGAGGGCCGCGGCTTACGGCAGCCTGCGCTACCGCGGTACGAGCGGCTGGAGCGAGGAACCGGCCTCCTGACAACAAGCCCCGAGCACACACGCTTTCACTTCACGTGCGCGGTCTGCATGGGTCATTTCAGGTGGTTTCTGGAAGTGTGTGGGGCAGGGTCATAACCCTGCAGTGGCGCATGCTCTTCCACGTATTTGATGAGATCGGCTACATCACGCAGCATCGTTTCTAGTCTCTGGCTGTCGGGATAGCGCTACACGGGGGGATGCTGTACAGCGGCAGCCTCGAAAGCCTCAGCTGACACTTCGCCAGCAGATCGGTTTCCCCAGGACACTCAGAAAGAGTCTTCTGACGTGAAGGTGCTAAGATAAAATGGATTCAATTGGATCACAATGAACCAGTGTGGACATTCCCATGTAGAAATAAAGTACCGTTTGTTTGTCTTAGCTTATTTCGGTGCACGTGTAAGTAGCGAGGAAGCAGACTCCTTTTTAAGGGTTAGGAGACCGAAAGCATGAGCAATAAGGAAAGGTCAGGAGTGGCAAGTGTCTAGAGATAAGAGCAATCCTTGTATATCAGGTTGTGATGCCAGATGAGGTAAGTCACAGATATCGCTAACGCCTTGGCATGGTCGCAGCCACACAGCTCCTTCCTTCTGTGAATTAAAATCGTCACAGACATTTAGCCTGTCGGGCGCAGCCTTTCTCCAAGCATTCGTGGGTGCTTCCCGTGAATGAACGACAGGACGAGAATCAATAAGCACTGTTCTTGCTAACTCAGACATCTCAAGAAATAATTGAAACTGCGCGGCCCTCAGTTGCAACCGTCCATTTAGTTTGTTAAATGCCAGGAGATCTCTTGCGTAAAAGCAAGTCAGCTTCTTAAAGCTGGTTTAGATAATCCCACGATCCCTGGAACAACAAAGAGGCAGAATTTCCAAGTACAAAGATGGCCCTGTCGTCAACATCTCTAGAGTTGAAAGAGTCTTTGTTTCCTGCAATCAGCACCATCTCCCAGTTTTCTCAGAAGCCAATGTAAAGAGGACCTCACTCCAACCTCCATTTTGCAGAGGGTAAAACTGTTTCGCCTCGTGTGCAGGGCTCCTCCAGCACAGAGGGTGGTTGTTGTAAGACACGCGTGAACCCAAACACACGCGCGCTCGATCCACCCAACCTGCTTTTGTTGCTGTGGGGATTCAGCAAAGTCCGTTATCCGTTTTGCTGAGTAGTCTTTTTTTTTCCTACTCATGGCAAAAGGCAGTTTTCAGTTCACCATCAATGGTGATCTCAAAGTGACGGGCCAGCAAAACATTGCATAAACCACAGAAGAGTTTGCTTTCCTTGGCAGCACGCCCGATTCTGTCATATTAATGCTCTGCCAACAGCTATTATCCTTGACAAGTGACTCTGCACCGGCAGAACAGGATCCGCTGCAAAAAAATTCTTCCCATGCGCTGCATTGCTAGCAGCTTCTGAGCCTTTGGGAAGGCTAAAATATCTGCCAGAGCTGGACAATTCCCATCCCCTAGAAAAAAGAGCGACGTTACAAAGCTCGGGGGCAGTGATTTGGCGGTGGAAGAAAGAAACACCGTGCAGGAGAAATCAGCCACAAACCGGCACAAAACGCAACCTGAAGAGACCCAGGCAGGCTCCGGAGAGCCGAGCAAGACGCAGCGAATCGGTGGACAAGGCCGTATTGCATTTGCGCTCCCCGCGGGGTTTCGTTCGCTTGTTTCCCCGTAAATCCCAGTTCTGGAGAAGAGGCTGCGATACGTGCAGACCCAGGGACTCGTCCCCTTGTTTAGAGCAATTAACCCTGCAGCCAAGGGCCTGCATGCACGTCTTCACTTTTGTCTGTCGCTTGGAAGAGAGCGCAGAGATAATGCGGAAAGGGTTTTCACGCAGCGCGGGGATAGGCGGTCAGGTCAGCAGAGCGGTTGGTACACACCCGGCTTCTTCGGAGGCTGGCCTGGGGCAGGGGGTAAAAAGCACTTTGGGGACCACTAAAGCACCGTGTTTTGCTAACACTGAGATATCCTGTCCAGGATCAACTTCCTTAATATGCTCTCACTTGTGATGAAACACAGCGCAGAAGCGTTCCCAAATACGAGATCAGAACATTTTCTTTTAGTGAAGAGCTAATTATTCTTCCTCCTGTCGCAGAAACCCTCCTGCAGAAAGTTTTAATTCCATTAAAACGCAGCGTTATCCAATGAATAACGTGTCCTGCTGCGAAGTTGTCAGCCCGCCTGAGCGAAGCAGGGCACTATCAAACTGCTTAAATACTGACAGTAAGAATTTTCCTTTTAAAAAAAGGAAACGAAAGAACATTATATGAGTCACAGCAAACTTCCCCCCCGTAAAACAGAGCTGAAGAGGGATTTCTGGGAGGCGGCCTGACCAGAAAGTACAGAACTGCGTGTCGATCCGTCCGCTGGCACCGGTACAGGGCTCTTAACCTCAGGCAGCTGTTAGCTTCCGCAGAGGCGCTGCACCTCAACAAGGCCTTGAGGAAGTCTGTGAGTACTCATTTTCACCGAGGAACAGAATTACCTGAGCGTGCCCAGCTTGTGTTCGAAAGAGACGGCTTTCCGCAGCAGGAGCGACCTTGGTTACGGCTGCTGCTTGTCAACACGCTATAAACCGCCGAACCAAAAAGAGAGGCGCCCCAGCCGGCTGGGTGCCCCCGCGCACAACGCCCCGCTGCACCTCGGGGGTCCCTGCGGGCATTTCCTGAGCTCCCTGGAAGGTTTTCTTGCGCTCAAGGAGACGTTCCTGTTCCCTGCTACCAAGTCAGAATGTGTTAAGCTTGAGGTGTTACAGGCGGGTGAACCTCGGAGTTACAGGGACAGCCGCCCACGCTATGCCAGCCGCTGCTGAGGGGAGCCATCTCCCAGCGCGAAAAGTCGAATCGTTCCAATCTCCATTCGTTCGCCTTTCAGCTAGACAAACTTTCTGGTACTTTGTCTCCTCTACAGAGGAATCTCGTCCCCCCTCCCTTTCGCTCTGCTTTGCAGACAGCAGAGGAAAGGACACGTGTTCCTTTCGAAGCACCTGTAAATCCTGGAACAGAACATCGCGTGTCTGTTTTATTTAATTGGTGCTGTTGTTCTCCCATTCTTGCTTTGGGATGTTAGGCAAACCTTCCTTGCTCTGACGAAAGAGCGAAAACATTCTCTTCGTATCTAAAGCAGGACGATAAAAGAGGAGATCCATAACTGGTTTTGCTCTGGTTTTGTGATGGAATCTGTGCGCCAGAAGAGGACGTTCGTGAACGAGGTCTGAGTTTTACGGAAACACGCTGCACTTGGGGACTCTAAACAGAAATCCGTAGTCGCTGTGCTCTGACACTTGCAGCTTTCGCTCGTCTTTACACAGACCTTTTCTCTTTTCGTACTTACCCAAGGTTGTGCTTCCTCTCCCACCCCGGAGGATTGCCTGTGAGTTTTGACTAGAGTCATTTCTTTTCATAAATTGAGAAAGCGTTACCATTTTTGTAGCCGAGAGTCACCTATGCGTGATCAAAGCTTTAAAGACGCAATTTTCAAAGGTGGCTGGGGATTTGACTACTCAATTAAACCAAGAGAAATTGAATGTCCCAGCGCTCCGAGGTGCTGTGAAAAAATCTCTCGCTAAATGTAGCAGTTTAATGAAGATCTAAAGATACATAAAGACATTTTCGTCTTTTTGTCTGAAAAATCAAGGGTTACTTCCACATGGTGGAAACTTGACAGGCATGAAAGAGTATAGCTAATTCCCACAGAGGCAAATCTTAATGCATTCTTCTGGACTGCCGTCCAGTTAGCAGCCCTGTTGTTTCTTTCCTGAAGTATGGCTAAATTACGTGGCTGGGGCAGCACATCTGCGGCGTTTTGGGGCTGCCTTTCCAGAGGCAACGCAGAGCACGGCACATCAGCAGTCTGCAACGTGCGGTTTGGATCACGGCGACTGCAGACCCAGGAGCTATTCGTACAGGTCAGGTGGCTTGGTTCAAGCTCACCCCTCCGTAGTTCCGTTCCTCTACCTGAGTATGAGAAGAATCCGTGCCGGAGAGCTGACAGGGAAGCTGTCAGAGCGCCGAGGGCATCAGGTGGCCCTACTTGCCCTGACCCAGCACACCTGCCGCCTCCACCACACACCCTCTGCCCATTGGCCCAGCAGCCTTATTTAAGGTCGGGCTCAGGCAGCTGCTGCTTTTTTTGGTGCTCTGCTGTTTCTTTGCTTTGTTCTTAGTCTGTGCCTTGCTGTCCTGCTGCTTTGGACTGTGCCTCAGGCTTGTCTTATGGTTGGGTGGTCTCTTAAATGTGAGGTCGTGGCGTGCTGCAGTTGCCTTCGTTAGCCCTGTTGTGCCTGCTTTACTGACGTGGTGTGAGCGGCACCCCGCGTTGCTGAGGGCACGGCCCTGCCTGCTGATGGTGACCCGGAGATTCTGGCCTGCCTTCTCTCCAGTAGCCTCCTTCTGCTGCCTCTGTGTGTTGGCTTGCTAAGCTTCAACCTGGCGGCGAGGAACAACGAAAGGGCTTCAATAAAAACCTTGAGAACTGGATTCCTGCTTGCTATGAAATGTAAGGTACCACTGTACTTGGAAACATACTTTAAGCTTAAGTGCTGCTGTAAGTGAGGATTGGATTGCTCTGTAAATTGTCATCACACTTTGTTGGCTGGTATATCCAACAGGAGTCTATAATCTCTTCAGAGAGCTTTGCTATCCCATTACTGTTTATATGTTGAAAGCTTTTTAATTTACAGCTTTGTTTGGTGCAATAAAAATTTTTTTCAGTTAGTCCCTTGGTTTATTTCATTTCAGCGCTCTATACATGAGCTTGGTGAGTCATTGGGTTGAGAAACAGGGTGGGAATTGGAGAAAGGAGATGTGCTCATGGGCTGTTCTGTTCAGCAACAGGCTGTGTTATCCTTAGCATGAGGTACAAACAGCAGGTGACTTATGTGAAGAAAATTTGTGAAAGATGACCGATTTTCTCTATTACCTATGATATTTAGAGAAAATGATTTGCATAGATTCTGAAGCTCACACAATAGTTGAGGATTGCAAAACACATTACAGTCTGGTAACTCCTGGATGTTTTTCTCGGCAGAACTGGTGAAGTGGTTTGGTTTTCATGGTAAATCAATCCAGATGTTGGCCTACAAGGAGCAAAAGTATTTACTAGGCAGAATAACTCCCTGGTATTCTTGGTGATAAATTCACCAGATCCCCATCTTGTGAGAAAGGAACGCAGTGCTCTGAACAGTAGCGACTGTGCAGGAAGCTCTACATCTTATCAAATGGCTGGCTCGAACAAGCTGCTGACACTTGCCCAATAATGACATCAAGCTTTGTTTTTGCCAAGTATTCATGATGTGGGAAAGGGGGAATTGGGACTCATTTTACCTTACAGACTAAAGTTTCCTGCAGTCTGGTGTAATCACTAAGCAGGATGTGAGTTGGGGTGATTTACTGTGAAAGGTCATGCAGCCTGTCAGCCACCAAGTACTTAAGGGTGTGGGTGGGGAGGCTTGGGATCTATTCCCTTGGAGAATAGGAAATCTAATTGTGAAGGAAAACACCTTTCTCCCAGAAGTTGGCTAGTTAGGGTGATTCTGCACCTGTAAGCTCCCTAGAGAAATTTGCTTTTGCTCTAGGTCATTCCCTGGGTGTGCTGTGGTTGTCAAATGCTGTACCGCTTGCTAAGTCAAGTCGGGAGTGAAGGAGGGAGCTGTATCCTGTTCCCCGGGAATTCAGGTAACTGCCTCCTTGACAGTGCTTTGCACCTGCCTGAAAGGGGACTTTGCTGTAGAAAATATGCAAGCAGAGCTACCTGTGTTGCTGGAAAACCACTGCTAAACCTGTTAATGAACACGTGGGGGGACAGGAGATGAGCAGGAGTGGAAGATCTATAAGGTAGCCTGAAACTGCCTTTGGAGTCTTTAAGCGACCTCTTTCTGTGTGTGCAGCTTAGTTCAAAGCTCCCCTTCCTGGCTCTCCGCTGAGCGTAATTATCTGGTCTTTGGTTCTGCAAGTTGAAGATAATTGACAACACAGAGCCAAAGCTGTTGCCCCAACAGGGAGTTGCATGTAGGGAGAAATACAAATGGTGCTCAAGTCACAGGGAGGATATTTTTGTTGAATTGCAACCCTTAAGTGGCAGCAGGGAAATGCGGACAGGGAGTGTTAACCTGTCCTCCCTGCCTGCTGTCCAGAGACTGCTGCTGATTGCTGGGCAGCTGTTCCTTTAATCTGTTCCCAAGGAGCAAGGAATTTTGTCAAGGTGGAGGCCAGACACATGGACACAAACCTGTCACAGATATTTTCAAGTGGTTTATTAAATCTTGTGCTGGGTTAAATACAGCAGCCCTTGGTGCCAGGCAAGGTAATTGTTTTATGAAGCTGGTCTACAGGGAATTTAGTGGAGATGTTTTTTATTAAAAAGCACCTGCGACTATTCCATGATTGAATTCAAAGGGCAGCGCACTGACCAAGGAACATGCTAAAACAGGAGGGTGTGGGTTCAGCCCTGCACCTTCAAGTGTGGCCACGAACCTGGCTTCTCTCTAACACAGTTCTCTGGCACCAAAGCAGTGAAGTATTTCAAAAGGAGTACCTACACCAGTAACTCTTGCCGTGTTGCTGCTGAGAGGAGTTTTGTGCGTGCTGGGGGGGTTCCGGGCTGTGTGCCTGCAGGCGGGCCTGCCCCCAGAGCCCTGCCTGCTACTCGAGCTGTGGGACACGAGGTGAGACGTGTGCTGGGGTATGCTGTGCTGTACTCTCCTCCTGCGCTCAAGAGGTGCTTGCAGGAGCTGACAGCAGTACCTGTGGACACGTCAGGGCTGTGCTTTGCAGCAGGCTGTGACGGGGCAGCCCAGCCCTGCTGCCAAACCCTGCGAACCAGCAATAACCGTACTGCTGAAGTGGAGCTGGGGAGACGCCAGGCAGGCTTCAGGAGAGCTCGGGCACAGAACGGCTGCTGTGGGAGGGTACGGAAAAGCCCGCGGTGGCTTACTGCACGTTGGCAGCTCAGCAGCACAGTCAATGCTAGCAAAGCACGTTTCTGGGTGCAAACTTGTGCAGAGCAATGCCATGCCTTCTGCGGGTCATGGTGGACGAGCTGGAGAGGTAGAGAAGCACTCCTGGCTTCCTGACAAAGTTTCTTGGGGCAAGAAGCTGTTCTGCCAAATTAGGGTTAAGGAAGTAGCAAAGGCAGAAGTGAGCTGGACTAAGGTGGGTTTGGTTCCTCCTGGTAGAGAACTAAGTTTAATAGTTGAACTAGTTTTCATTTTAAAACTAAATTTTGTGTGAGGTGGCAGAAGTTCCTTAAGCAGTCCTTTGTTGAGATAATGGCAAGATAAGCTTCTCCTGCCCTGGTTTCTTTTTTTCTTTTTTCCTTTTTTTGAAAAATTTCAATTGCTTTGTTGGTACGACAGCTGAGGAGTCACAACAGTGCCGATCCCTTCACTTACCCAAAGCGTCCCACACGTAAGCTCTGCGCTGCGCTCGCTAGGACCGAGGATGGGCACGTGCTCTTGGCAGCAGCTCTCTTAGCAGAGAAACCGGAGCCTGGATCTCGGAGCGTCGCGGAGCTTGCCGGGCGGCTGTGTCTCCCAGGTTGGTGCTTCGCCTTGCGTTGCATTTCCAGCAGGTTTCCTCTGGTGAGGGGACTCCACCTGCTGCCAGCCTGCAAAGCTGCCTCTGGGCTTCGCGGCCGCAGCAGCAGCCCCCCGGCAGGAGCCCAGGCTCGGGCAGGGACTCGCAGGCGAGGCGCCAGGGACTCGGTTGGCTCTGAAATGTATTCCCGCATCTTGGTGGCAAGGTTGCACACCGGGTATAGCTTTAAATAGCCGCGCTGAATGCCTTCGTGAAATCCTGACGGGATTTGGCAACTGGGAGATGAAAAAGCAAGTACTGATCTTGTCTGCCTCTGCTCTGGTATTTCGGAGAAGGTCGTAAGATCACCAGCGAATGGGAGACGACTCTGTCTCCAAACTCTCCTGCAGAGATACAAAATAATGCCCACCCGGGGAGAAAGTGCGAAGCGGTGGAAGCCTCAATGACTTTTTGTTCCAGCTGTGACGGTAAAACAAAAAAACCCCAAACCAAACCAGCATGATGTTCCCCGCCACAGTGACAGGTATTTCCCTTCTGCGGTAGGCTGTTAGATTTAGGGGTTTCGAGGACAGACTGTTTTACAGCCTACAACCTTAACTACCCCAGATAACGATCCGATTAGCAGCAACTGCCCCGAGAGGCACGAGATAAGCAGCAGACACTCAGGCAATAGAAACAAACAGACGACAAAGCAGCTCCCAGAAAGGTTTATTGCTTCTGGAGAATTTCTGCGAGCAGAAATAGCCAAGCTGAAGTGGAAGCGGCCATGCAGAAATTGCAGCCACGAGAAGACTGCTCTTGCAACTTGGCCCACGCGTGAGAAACAAAAACCCGCCCGCACCCTCAGCGAACTGCTGCGAAGCTGCGCCGTGCTGCAGGGGTGGCATTGCAGGCTGGGTTCGCTTCACCTCCGTATCCTTCGATTTATGCTGGCCAGAGTAAGACGTGGCCGTGTGCTTGCCGGTTTTAGTTTCCAAACTGCAGCCAATGTCTCTTTGTAAGGATCGCCATCTCTTTTTGCCATGATAACAGGTATCGGGCCAATCCCGAAACTTGCCTTTACATCTTCCAACCGCTTCCGCCGGGAGCGGCGAAATCCGTGACTGGTGCTGTGTAGTAAGCGCAGAACGCTGTGCTCAAATTTGAGTAGATTTATTGGAAAAGAATCCATGGTTCAGGCACTTAGCTGACAAAACACAGCTAGAAAATGGGGATTGGAGGAAGTTGTACTGTTTCCGCTGCTCCAAAGTTCGATCCCGTTTGCTTAGTGCTGTACAGCCGCTGCAGGGCTGATGGTGCTTTCCAAATGCTTCTACCTTGCAGGCAGCCGCAGCCTTTGTGTTTGGCACGCTCAGCCCCTGATAACTTTTAAGCACGGTTTACCTGACCACAGCGTGTGGCAGGACACTATCAGCAACTGCCTGAAGAAACCTGCGAAATTAAGCGTCTCTTTATTCTGACGTTTAATGAGAAAGCAGTTAGCGGGTTGCAGTTTACGCTTACTGAACCATTCAAGAGCTTTGCAAGGTAAATGTCAGCAGACAGGAGAGATGTGATAGTGTGGTGTTGGTTCGGAGTCGCCTCCTCTGCAGACCGTCAGCGGTGGGGCCGTGTAGACCTCACGAGTGTGAGACTGCCGGAGAGAAAGAACGAGCTGAACCAGGAGACAGGAACGCTGCTGGGGAATTGCTGCCTGGTGGCGCAAAACCAGCTGGTGGTCTCAAAGTCAGTCTCTGCTATCCTTAGCCTGCGTTCTCCGGCTGCTCGGATTTGTGACCTAAATGCTGATGTGCGGAGGTGTAGGTATTTGATTCTCCTTTAAAAACCAACCGCAAAGTTCTTGTTTATGGTGGGCGGGGCTTGGGTAGAAGATGAGGGAAATTATTTCAATGGAATTCACCACACAGCGAGGAAAAATGGTGCTCTCAAGAAATAAAAGTGGTCAGATTCACCTATTGGAGGTTTTCTTTTTTTTTTCTTTTCCCTAATTTACTGAAGGACTACATTTTTTAGAAAGCTTGCTAGAGTTAATTGCTTGTTAGAAAAGGAAGGTTGGTGGCCTCTCATGATTTGACTGGCAGTGGTTTAAACAGATCCTATCGAAACGAAGCGGAGCTTTAACTGTAGCTGATGCTTTTAAGTTTAAAGGAAGGCTTGGTTTCCAAAGTTCGTTAAGATATGCACCTGCAATTTCTTTTCTAAGGAATTCAGGTCCAGGGATATTTTAGATTACCTTGAAAAGACTCTCCTTTAAACTACAGAAACGACAACAAGTACGTGCAGAAGGCTTTGCCCTAGGTCACCTGAATTTAGCTTCATTATTTTAGCAGAGCCGACCTCCTTAAGAAAATCTGAGGTTGCGATGGAGAGTTCCACTGGACAATATACGTAGGTAACATAAAAGCTGTGCGTGGGTGTAGCTACCTGTATAGCTGGACTTCCCAAATAAACCCTGGTGTGCCAGCGCAGCAGATGCATTAGGTGCAACGATGCCAAACTCCCGAAGGGGGAAGGGGACTTGGAAGGTCCCAAAGGGAACTTCATCAGTCTCGGAAGTGGGTCTGCAGCATCTGTGCGTACTTGATGTTCCTCAAGAACCGAGTCCCTCTGTCACTGCTTACACCAGTCAGTGAGGCAAGACTAGAAACCTGCACCATCCCGCGGAGTTAACGTCTAGCGTGAACACGAGGAGGAGTGAGGTGTAGGGCACAGCAAAGAGTTACCGTGGGGCGCCTGTCGAAAGTTGTTTCGAGTGACGGACCACGAGAGCTCCCTCATCTTGCTGATCCTTCAATGCTTCGGGTTAGCACCGCTTGAGAGAACGCAGGTAGCGAGCGAGCTGTAAGCACGACAGCCAGCGATAGTGCCCGAGTCCTCCCGAAGGGAGGAGTTTTATCCAGTGAGGGTTTTGTAACGGCAGGCATCTTTTGGACCGAAAGCGTGTTTTCAGCCGGGTGATCCACGAGCCGTGGTGGTGCCCGGCACAAACGCAGCGGTCTTGCCGGAGGTTTGCTCAGTCTCAAAAGCCAGAACAGTGTAACTGCCCCGATCAGCTCATCTCTAAATTCCACGTGTCCCAAGATGGTCTGCAGAAAGAATCATCTCAATAAAAATCTCGCAAACCTGTCTCGATGAAATCGCGGACTTTGTTTCCGCACGGGATTGCGGCGAGCGTACTGTCATCCGTAACCTTCGTCTCATCAGCCTTGTAGAGGATCTTTCGAAGGGAAGAGAACGTTGTCGCTGCATCGTACCCTCCGTTCCCCCGCTCCAAAGTTAGGCTGCTCTGCTACAAACCAGCCTCCACGTTCTGTCTCTTCTGAAGGCCAGCAGAAGAATCCCCTGTATGAGGGTTTTTATAGCTGCGCGTTATTACTGCTGCTTTAGTAGCTGAATTTCAAGCTTCGCAGTTTTTTTCCATCCTGGTATGAGTCATTATAAATTGTAGAATTCTTCTTAATTTGGGGCTTCAATGAGATCTAAACTATTGTGAAGAACAAGATTAACAGGTTCGTATTTTTCTTTGTATCATGAGGAGAATTCTCCCATTCCATGACTGTGAACGTAGCGTAAATATTGGTATTATGAAAGATACAGTTTTACATGTGAGGCAAATATTTGAATTAATCGCAGCAGAGCAAGGAGAAATCTGGTTTTAGTACCAACACATCACTTGTTCAGGAAGGGGAATGGCTGCCAATGCCCCACCCCGGTCATTTCTGTGGGAAAGCCTTCGGGGTCCCTCCTGCCTCCCCAGATACGGACTTCAGGAAAGTCCTCCTGCGACAAAGCTAAGGGAAGCCGCTTGCAGCATCTTGCGGGAACTGCCGACGCTATTGAAGAAGCGGCCTCGCAATTAGACGTTGAGAAGGTGCTAAGATGCATCGCGCAGGTGATCCGTGTGAGCTCCAAGTCCCCCGATCCCAACTTGAATTTTCACGTGCGAATAGCATCGCTGCGTTGTTTTGCGAAGGGGAGGTGCGGTGTCAGGACAGCTTTCCTCTCAGGCATTTAACAATGTTAATTTGAGCTACTCCCCTTTTAGACTTGGGAAAGTACATGGGTCTTAATAGGTGGTGGAACCCGTGGGGTAGAAGTACCCCCACATTTATTTTGAAAAAGCAATACTTTTAGCATTTACTTGACCATCTCCTAGCAATAAGAAAAACAAAATCCTCTGGTTCTATACTCTTGCTATATTTTGTAGCTGCTCAAATGTCAGATTTTATCACGTAAGGCCTGTTTCAAAGAGCAGTCTTTGTATCTGACGGCAAAAGTTCTTCCTGCTCAGGCGCTGTTTCATTTAACTGTGCTTGTGCACCTTCCTTTGCAGATGTTCATACACTTTCAGGCTCTCAGCTGTTCTGCCATGCAGCGTGGATATCAGAAGTGCTTAAAAGCGGTAAAACAGCCGCTAAAATCCAGGTGGCTCTTTTACGGGTACGAGCGGTACCTTTAGCCAGCATTTCACACGTGCGCACAGCCAGAGCAGGTCAATGAGCAGGCTCAGACGAGGCTGGATGTCCCCAGTTCCCCTGGCCTGACGCTTCTGCCTGGCTATAGGAAAGGCGGTTTTGGTTTTGTGGGAACTGAGGCAAAAATGAATTACCAAAACAGCCTCAATCAACACAGCAGAGTTAATCGTTTCCCAAACCACTTTACCCACCTTGGGCCTTTCTGACTGAGCTATGGTGACATCGAGGTTCTAATAATGCCCTTCTGTACGAAAATGTTTGTATTATCACCTACACCAGCAGCGGTGGTACCAAACTACCCCCCGGGGGCTGGGAGGGATTTGGGTGCTACAGGCTTTAGATTTTTTTTAAAATCCTCATCCTGTTCTAAATATGGGAAAATGGCATTCACTCCTCTCTTTCAAGGTTTGGCTCGGACTACTATTTTCTGGTTTAGACCAGAGGAAAACTGTTTCTGTTTGGTCCTGACATAGAGGGAAAAGATCACTGTAGAAGGCTGGTGAAAATGGAAATAAACATTCTTGAGTCTTATTTAGCTGAAAAGAAGACTCTGCGTGCAGCTGGCGTACAACATTTCAAACAACTACGAGAGATCAAGTGATGGAGAACGGTTTCATCCCAGCTGTAACTCCTCACAGGTCAGAGGGGCAACGGTTACCTGAAAGCAAGCGCAATCGGGCGCGGGGGGTAAAAAGGAGAAGCGCTTTGATACAGCAGCGGTTAGCGAACGCAGTTTGGGGCCATGCGGATCTAACGCTGATCGACAAGGTTCTGAGAAAGAAGTTTCTACACCGCTGAGTCAGGTTCAAACACTTCTGACGTAGAGAGGGAAGCGGAGTGAGTCGCCTTGCTAGACCAGAACCATCCGGGTGATTATCGACGGAAAAATTAGCGGCAAGAAGGTTGTGAGCCGACAGCGCTAGCGCCAGGACTCGAGTGTGACAGCTGCTTGTGGCTGTATCCGAGTTCTGGGCAGCCTGCGGGGGTTGTCGCAGGCTGGACGTTGTGAAGCCATAGTGAGCGGCGATGGCTCCGGACAGCCTCGGTGGGAGCCGCAGCTGCTCTTCGCTCTCCGAGCACCCCATCCTGCCAGTACCCGCTTGGGCCCTGCCGAAGTTCGCTCCCGACTGGAACCCCGGGCGCAGGGCTGGCGCAGGGCTGGCGGGAGCGGAAAGGCACATCCGCGTGCCCTGCCCGCGCTGCGAGCGTCCCCTGCAGCACCCCGGGCCCGGGCAGGGCTGTGGGGACGCTGGTGCCGCGGGGCCGTCGGAGCGCCAGGCGCCGAGCTGTTAGCTCTCTCCGAAAGGTCTGTCCTTCGGGCTGTTTTTCCGGGTGATCGATGCTGCTGCTGGGCACGGGTACAGGTGTCAAGAAAAGTCAGCGTGGGTCTGGAGCCGGGTCCGAAGGTGCTTGAAAGCTGAAGCGGCAGGTTTCCGTGTCTGTGCTTGGCACGTCACGAGCACGGCTTGGCAGGGAGTCGTGCTATCGCGTTACCGCACCAGCACCGCTTCTGCTCGCCCTCCACGGCATGTTGAACACAAGCTAACGTACTCCTTGGAGGACCGCGCTGATACGTGCTCACAGGAAGCCGATAGCTGTAAGTTACTGCCTGAGGTCAAAAACACTGTCCAGAGTAATTACCTCAACAAAAGGTATCGGTAAGAAATACATACTTAGAAATAATAATGCGATGCCAAGATTTCATTATTCTAAATATTCTCTGTCTTTCCCTCCAGAGTTCTCCCAGGTACGCAGGCCAACCAAGACACCGCCGTGATGATGTTTAATAGTAGCATAAGGATGATTCAAAGTCCCCGTTCCCTCCTACATTATTCAGTAGAGCAACATACTGAAATTGAGCGTGTAACATGTATATTCACAAAATAATTTTTATATCGCATTAACAGGCTTCGACACTAATGCTAATTCTTCCTTAGAAGAAACATGACGAGTAGGCTGATTTAATACGCATCTAGCACGGAAAGGCTGGCAGCACATGCAGTGAGACTTTTATTACTGTTTGACAGCTTTGGATACCTAAATGCTCTGGTTAGTGACAGAGGAGGTGCAGGCAGCAGCACAGCCTTTCCCTCCGTTGTCTAATGCTCCGTCCTGATGCACGGAGCGTTTCTTTGCCGGTGGAACTGAGGTGTCTCTCTGCAGACATGGCAAAGGTGGCGATGCATTTGGGGCGGGGGGGGAGGTTATTGCTGTCTAAGAAGTGACAACCTGACCTTCATCAACAAAACTGAACATCACACGGATGAAGTGGCAACAAATCTTGTTTTAATAACAGGAAAACCCCACTAAGAAAGGGCGAAATTGCACAGTTCAGGGGAAGAGGAGATAAGAGTGCCCAGAAACTATTACTCGTGGCACAAAGAGCCGTTTTTCCCCGTCTGTTATTTCACGCGAGGCCGAGCCTTTACCAGAAGCAGGGCGGTTTTCAGGCACAGTGCTCGCTTGTGAGATTCCTGAGGATTTCAGGAAGATGCGGCCTCCGGTGTAGTCGGGAACTGGAAGGCAGCTCGGGCAGGTGGATGTAGAGGGGGTACCGGGTCCATCTCTTTGGGAGCTGCAGCCCGAGCGAAGGAGCGGTCCGTCTGTCCCTCCTGCCCCTTTCTTCTGGTCCTGCAACCCGCCTTCCCCGCACAGCGCCGGTGTTCACACAGCGGACCTGAGAAGCGGCGCGGCACGTGCGGGCAGAAGGAAGGGAGCAAGAAAGAAACGCTGGCGAGGTGGTGACCTGTGTCCCTCAGCAGCAAAGTGAGGGCCGTGGCACCGGCACCACTCTCCTGTCGGCACGCTCGCCGGTTGGGCTGGGGAGACGGGGGTGCTGGGAGAGGGACCCCCGAGCTGCGGCGGGCGCAGCGCTTGGCCTGAGTCACGCTGCCGGCCGGCAGCTACGTCCTGCTGTACTGCACAAACTGAAATAAAGACCCGGGACATCTCAGTCAAGTGGCTCTCGCTCACAGGCACCCGATTTTCAAAGCTCGGAGGGGCTGCGGCAGCTCTGGCTGACGAGTTACATCATGCCCATTTGTCACTGGCAGATGATGCTTTTCAGCTCTTCAGCACGCTGGGACGGGGGGAGATGCATCTAGGGCTTAATGGGCTGGAACGAGGATACTGAACACCATTTTGATGCTCAGCAAAGTAGCAGATATCTACCTGACCGGTCTCTCAGATGAACCTGTGACAAGGAGTAGGAGATGGAGGTGGTACCAGAGCTCCTTTTCACTCACTCACAATTCGTCGTTGGCCTGCAGGAAAGAAGGGGTTTCCTTCCTCCTCCTCTCACCCATGTCTCTGTCCTGTGCACTGGGAAAGGACCGCAGTTGCTCTCGCCGGGGCTTTGCTGTAAAGCAAGGTTAGTGAGCACTCAGGAGGAAAACCAGACGCTTACTGACAGCTATACTTGGAGAAAAGAGCGAGAAATCCCGATGTATCATCTTATCTCGTTTTCTCCTGCTAGAGTTCAGACAACTGAAACACAAAACCAGAGAGCTGCTCAGGGGTGGGGAAGCAAATCCCAGACAAGGCATGAGCTCAGCCTGTCAGGAATGTTGACCTAGTTGCTCAATTTAAAAACCCAGGAAACACGCCTTCTCCCATTTCTGTGCTCCTGTCCACTCTGCTCCTCTGCGTGGGTTTGATCCGGGGGGAACTGGAAGAAGCAGATGCTCCTGCAAACACATTCCCGGGAGATTTTTGCCTCTGCCCGGCCGGGGCGCTGTACAGCCATCACCAGAGCACCCGCCTGGTTCCAGCTGTGGTGCACAGCCACTGCGGTCAAACGGACCTTTGCTGGTCCCGCACTAGTGCGGCGGGGACAGGTAGAAAGCAGCGCAGACGGCGAGAACTTGAACTTGGTTTTCGGGCAAGCGTAACTTTGGCCCCGAGGAGACCTTGGTCTGTGTGCCAAATGAGCAGATCAGCATTGCTTCTTTTTCTGGTCTGTCCCCCCCCCCCCCCCGATCTGCAGGGCCATGAAATGCGTGATGCGTTCCCGCTTCGGCTCCAAATGCGCCCCAGGGCTGCGGAGCTGAGCTAGCAAGCTGTCAGAAATATGGGAACGGTAAAGTCTCAAGCACAGCTACCACAAACCCAATTAGCCCAGGGCCACTAGTGCCAAGCGTGCAGCATTTGAGTGCCTTGAGCCAGCCAGGTATCCCTTCCCCAGCGCTCTGCTCCTCGTCTCGCCCCATCACCTGCGCTGGTGCAGCCGTGCGGTGACTCCCCTGGGGAAACAGAGCCTGCACGGAGCTAGATCCACAAAGGGGAGCAAGCCGGGTCCTTCCTGAGACAACTCAACTCCCCGATCCAGCTCTCTGCGAGAACACACGAACGCTTTTGAGCTCTTGTCGGGTAGGAAGGCGCGAGGCGGAGAATGAGAAAGCATGCTCGGCTGGCTCGGCGTGTGCTGGTGGCGGCCTTTGCTGCCCAGTGGCTGACGTTTCCTTGCTCACATGTCAGTACTAGCGTGTTCCCACCCTCGCGGTGGAGAAAGAGAGACTTGGTGAGGCCCTGGGGAAAAGGCAGCGAGAGAAAGGCAGCCCACTTGTGGTGCTTGACCCTCCCCTGCTTTAACTGCTTTCTGGCTTGACAGCGGGGCCACGGGCACCCCGAGATACTCTCAGGTGATCAGCTGCGCCATTTGCAGAAGTACTTGGCACTGAGGGGGTAAAAGGGCAGCTCGTAAGACCCGGGACCCCAATAAGCGAGGCAGATCTGCAGACCCCTGCGGCAGGGTGGCTGTGCTGCTCGTGAATTACACAACGGCGAGTTGCTGCTCCTGCCAGCGACCACGTACGAGGGGAAGGCATTTTATCGGGGGACAGGCAGTCACTGGAACTGCCGGGGGTGTCTGCAGATCACCCGTGCCACCGCAGAGGTGGCGTCCATGAGGTGGAGCCTGGGGGCTGTCACTCCTCGAGCGGCTCCCCATCCTCCTGCAGCTGGCCAGTGCCACCCTGGGAAGGGAGATGCCTTTTTTCCCCACTCAGCCCCGAGGAAGGCTGCTCCTCGAGGGTCACACGCGTGGCGGGCATCGCTGCAGGTGCGGCAAACGGGACGAGCACCTGGGCAGGGCTTCATTGCCCAGGACCAGGCCAGGGTTGCTCATGGCCCTGAGGCAGCACTTCAGCTCCCTCATCTCCTGGAGGGACGGGTTGCTGGGGTTGTTTTTAGTGTTTTTTTTGTTTTTTTTTTTAATGGAGGAACTGTGATCCTCCAGAAGGAAGGTGCTGCCCAGCTCGTAACCGTTACCCGCTGGGCCCTTGCCTCCTGTGCCCCCCCGCCAGCGGCCCTGCCTTCCCCTCCCTGCTGGTGCCCACTGCAGCGGGCCCTGCCGCGCCGCCCTGCGAGGATGGGTAACTGGTGCAGCCCGAGGCGCTGGGAAGGGGCACGGCCCTGGCACCAAAACCTGACTTTGTTTGCTCTGAGACTGCCCGGGAGATTTGTGTTTTTTCCTCTAGCCTTTGTTTATTTTGGTTTGGGTTTGTCTGTTTGGTTGTATTTCTTGTTTTGTTGGTGTTAGCCTGATGATTGTTTTGGTCTCTGTTGCAGTTTCTGCAGTGCAGGTCTCCAGGGGAATCCCCGTTTCAGGACTTGAGGGGCTGAGGACCATCCCTGTGCCCCGAGACGCGCTACGACGGGGAGACTTTGCCCCGGTAAAGCTTGGCGTCGCAAGATGCGAGTGCTGGTCCCGCTCACGCGAGGACCGGGCGCGGGACACCCGCAGCGGTGGTCTGAGCACCATGTGGTGGTTCCTGCCTGTGTCCGGCTCGGGGGTGGGTGGGGGGGCACCTCCTCGGGCGCGCCATTGCCCGGGGAGCAGCGAGCACGGGCTGTGCCTGGCGCTGCTTTTGTCACCCTTGAGCTCCTGGTGCTGAGGCTGGGTCTGCTGGCGCGGCCAGCGGCTGCGGGGCTCGGCCGTGGGTGGGCAGGGCGGTTTCCTCACAGCTCTGCCGGTGCCAGGGCTGGGATGTGCGGGACTGGACTGGTGCTTGGGTGAGATTAACCGTGACCGGTGCACAGCCGCAGGCAGCTGAGCTGCCCCAGCCCCGCCCAGGGTGCATCTTCCTTTAATTACTTAATTAAGGACTTCGTGTGCTTTGTTCCCCGCCCCGCCCCGGGTTTCCGGGGAGTCTCTGGAGCTGCTGCCGTGCACACGCGTTGCTGGGCAGCGGCTGCGGCCGCCGAGGACCCGGACCCGGACCCGGAGCTGCGACGGGAGACCCCCGGGTCGCCAAGGCCGCTGTCTGCTGAGCAGGGCAGGGCCCGGGGAGGCGGCTCCGGGCCCGGGGCAGCGCTGGTGGGGCGCTTCTCTCTGGGCCGAGGGGGTCTCCCGAGCCGGGGAACGGCGTCCGCGGCGGGGCAGGTGGACGATCGCGGCCCTGGGCTGCCCGGGCAGCGGTGACGGCCCAGCCGCGCTGGGGGTGCCGGGGGGCAACCGGTGGGGCCGGGCTCGGCTTCGCTCCCCAAGTCCCGGCCGGGAAGCGGCGGTGCCCGCAGCCCGGCCCCGCGCCTCGGAGGGTGGTGGAGCCCCAAGGGGGGGGGGGGGCCTCCGCGGGGGCGGGGGGGCTCCCCGGGGGCGGGGCCGGTACCGGGGCGGGGCCGGTACCGGGGCCGGTACCGGTGCGGGGGGCGGGCCGGGGCGGTGGCGCCTGCGCGGTCCCATAAGAGCAGCGGGGTGGCGGCGGCCGCCAGTCTGTGTGTGCTGTGCTGCGCTGCGGGAGCCGGCGGGAGCCGCGCCGGAGCAGGTGAGGGGCTGCGGGGCCGGGCGCGTTACCGAGCCGGGGCTGTGGGAGCCCGCGGCCGGACTCTGCTCTCCCCGGGCCGGGGGTGGGGGGGGGATCGAAGCGGTCCCGGGCCGCGCGGTGCCCCGGGGCACAGCCGGTGAGTGCCGGGGCCGGGGGGAGCGGGGGCAGCCCCGTCCCACTCCCCGCTGCTCGCCGCTGGGGCCGGGCAGCCTCTGCCGCTCCCGGCGCGGGTCTGGCCCCGGGTGTGTGGGGGGGGAAATGTTCCTGCGGCGGCCGGCGAGTCCCGGTGCCCGCACGGCGGGGAAGGGCTGGGGCTGCTCCCGCGGGGGGTGTCCCCGGAGAAGGCTGGGGGGGGGGGGGGGGGGGGTGTCTCGGGGTGTGTGTGTGGGAGTGTGTGTGTGTGTGTAACGCCCTCCCCCCCGAAGGGGGCTGTAGCCCTGTTTCCCCGGCCGGGCTGTGCTGGGCTGTGCTGGCGGGTGCCCGGGCACGGCCCCCCGGGGGGGCTGCAGCTGCTGTACTAAAGCTGAATAAAGTGTTTCCCTACGTGTGCTGCTGCTGCTGCCGCCTCACAGAGACACAGGGCTGGACCCTCACTGCAGGGACTGTGCCCCCACCCCAGTTCCCAAGCACTCCCCAAAACTGCAGCTGGGGCCCCTGGGCTGCATTCCCCCCCCCCCCCCATCACACCACACCTGGGGTCAGAACACAAAATGTTAGTGCTGGGTTTCAAGCCCTGACACAGAGATGAAGCCCTGTGGGTTGGAGGCTTAGAAACATTCTGCGTGGAGCTTGAACAGGGACTAAGTCCTGTGGTTTCAGGACTAAAAATGGAGACTAAGTCTCATGTTTTTTATCTTTGGAAAACAGAGACTAAGTGCTGCATTTTTGGGCCTCAGAAGCAGAGGGTGAAGCTCAGAAAAAGATTAAGTCCTGCGTTTTCAGCACTTGAAAATGTGGTCTCAAAGTCCTGTGTTTTCACAGGTCGAAATATGCCAACTTAGTCCTGTGTTTTCCAGGCTAGAAAAGGGAGCCTAAGTGCGTGCTGTGTTTTTTGGGGGCTCAAAAGCAGAGGATTGCCTTTCTGAAGCTCAGAAAAAGACTAAGTCATGCGTTTTCAGTATGTGAAAATGCAGGTTAAGTCCTGTGTTTCTGGGACTCAGAAAAAAAAAAAAAAAAACTAAGTGCTGCATTTGTGGGACTTGAAAACAGAGGCTCAGTCAGCTGTTTTCAGCCCCCCAAACAGTGGCTGGGGAGGGGGAACTTTGGGTGGGAGAGAGACAGATGGGGGAGGTGGGAGGGCATTGGGGTCTGGGTGGATGGGAGGGGGGTGGGCAGGTTGCGTGGACCCCCACCGAAGGTGGGGGTCCGGTCGCGTTGGTCCCCAAAGTGAGGGACGCCGGCATGCACCAGGCCGAATTAAACGTCTGAGATAGTCTCTGGGCGAAAAGGCACTTTTCACACCCTCTGCCTTCGTCCAACTCTTTATTCAAGGTATGTACAACCACCGGAATAGTCATTAAGTCCATATTTAGACAATATACAATTATGACAGGTCATATTCATATACAAGTTATAACAGTGATTGATTTACGACCTTGTCAAAAGCTCACATTGCTACAATTAACCGAAGCTTTAATTGGCTTGTAACAAGAAGAGGCATTAATTAAGCCAGAGCAGGCAACAAGAAGCATCGTGGCGTCACTCAGCCAGAGCTGGAACTGGAACCAAGCAGAGGGTCCATCAGCAAGAGCATCTCGTCACCAGAGCTGGAACAAAGTGGAGGGTCCATCAGCAGGAGCATCTCGTAGCCAAAGCTGGGGTTTCAACAAGCGGGACGTGAAATTACTTCAGGCTGGAGCATCCAGTAGCTAGAACTGCTATTACCTGAAACAAGCAACAGAAATTCAAATACCCTGAGCAGTAACACACTGGAGAGTCCTTCAGCACATGTAAGAAGCAGGATCTTCTCATCACTGGAGATGTAACAAGTCGAGGGGGCTGTGCTCCCAGCACTGTTGAACAGGGGAGTGTCTGCTCACTGTAGCCTCTGTTAGGGAGAGATGAGCTTACCTGCAGCTGAAATTACCCGGACTTGTAACAAGCTGGGGTGTCCATCAGCTGGATGCAAGCAGGGCTGTCCCCAGTAAGGAGCTCAGAGCAGCAGGGAGGCGAGTTCTTTCTGTGAGCAAGGAGCCTGGCCTCTTCCCTCAGAGATTACATCCAGGCCGAGAGCAAAAGTGAGGTGGGGGGTTCCCCCTGGATCGCCTGGGGCAAGCGGGCACAGGTAAGGCAGCATCCGTGTCTGTTCTCTACCTGCAAAAGAGGAGCGAAACCGGTCAGTCAGAGCTCCTGGGGTGCACCGCACAGTCCTGCATAACCCATTGGAGATGCCTGTTCCCTTCCCTCACGCCTGCCCCTCGCTTCCAGCGGAGGCTGCCCAGTGCCGCACATGGGCAACGGGGAGGGAGAAACCACGCTGGGGGAGAGAGAGAGGCTCAGTCCAAAAGAACACATTCCTCCCCAGAAGAGCAGATGAGAATGCACGCCTTGCTGAAGCCCCTCTGCTTAGGGAGGAGGATTTCAGGCACAAAATGAGACCAGACGATACCAGGGCTGAGGACAGACTGTTCCCATCCGGCACCCAGCCAGGCACAGCGCTCCTGCCCTGACTGCCACCCTGACCCTGCCCAGGAGTGGGGGACCCACAGGCTGCCCCTCGCATCATGCTAAACACCCAATACTTCTGAGCCAAGCCCAACGCTAAACACCAAATAAAGGTGAAACAACCTGAGAGGGTTTCAGGAGAGGCCTGGAACAACCAGGTGCCCTGCAGGGGAGCAGGATGGGGCTGTCCCCAGCCTGCGCATGGCAGACTCATACCAGCACCAACCCTTTGCTGGGGGGTGGCTGATCATGCGGGGAGAAGGCACCTCGGGGCAGCTCTGGCACCCGAGCTCCCCCCGTAGCAACCGGTCCCAGAACCGTGGGGCACAGCCCCTGGCCCCGCCACAGCCGGGGCCCCTGCCCAGGGGCGCTGCCAGCGCAGCCCCACACCGCCCCGCAGCCGCACACGCAACACAACCAGAAGCACCGAGCAAAAGCTTTTTCCTCCCCAACGACAGCCAGGCAAAACGGAGATGCGAGGCGCAGCCACGACCCCGACTCTGCTGCGGCCCGGGAGGGGAACCAGCCACGAACTGCCCTGCAACAGCAGCCACCACCGCGACACGTTTTTCCATCCCAGCCACGGCAGGCGCGGCTTCCCCAGCTCCCGTGGGGCTTCCCCAGCTCCCGTGGGGGGTCCCCGCGTGCCTGACCCCGCCAGACGCCCCCGGAGCGCGGCACGGCCGCCCGCACGCCTCGGAGCTCACCGCACATCCCCTGCCCTCTCCGTGTCCGTGGTGCTGCCGCGGTCCTCGCTCAGGCTCATCCTCGCCTGTCGGCACCCCCGGTGCCCGCGTCGGGGCCGTGCTCCTCGCCCAGGCCGCGCCTCTCTGCTGCTCGGCTGCTCCCCTGCGCGGAAAAACCCTTCGTGAGGAAGCGGCCGGAGCTCCCAGCCCACACCACAGCCAAGCAAGAGGCTTGCCCTGAAGCCCAGGGGAGCCTGGGGCGAGTGCCTTTTCCTCCCCGCCCCAGGCTCCGAAGGGGTCGGAGGAGCCCGGCCGGGACCCCCCCGCTCTGCTCCCCCAGCCGGGACCCCCCTCGGCTGCTCAGAGGCTGCTGCGAGCAGCGGGGACCTCCCGCGCTCCCCCCACAGCAGCTCCCTGCAGGCAGCAAATCCTCGCTTTAACGGGTTTAAGGCCCGAACCCGAGCACCATCAGTCACCGCTTGCCCCGTGCTCCCCTCCTTCTCTCTGCACAAGCAGCAGGGGCGAGGTCTGCCCTCCTGAGCGCCGGGTGGCCGCAGCTTTCCGGGCGAACGAGAAACCCCAGTGCCTGCTCGGGAGGCTCCTGGGCAGGCTGGACCCAGCGCTAGAGGAGCGGCTTTGCCTCCTTTTCTTCCCCCTTCCCGGGCTGCGGCCCCCGCCTGGCCCCCTCGGTCCCCCCCAGCCCCTTCCCAGCCTGACCTGCAGTTTAGGCCCTCTCCTGGTCCTCTCCTCCGCCCGGGCAGCCCCGGGGCAGGAACGGAGCCGTGCGGCGCGGGTCCACGCAGGCAGGGCCTCCCGGTAATGCGGCTCAGCCCGCCGTGATGCTCGTTAGCAGACGCGGGCAATCAGGAAACCTTTCCCCAGCCTTTCCCAATTCCGCAGGTGCAGCCAGGTGGCTGAGATTGGGGGAGCCCCATCGGCACCGCAGCTCCGGCCGGCAGCCCTCTCCACCGAGTTTCTCACCAGCTGGGTCTGCGCAAACACAAACAGGGCGGGGGAAAACCCGCTCTGGTGCGCCCAGACACGGCACCGGGGCACCGCCTGGTCCCTTCACCGGGGGGCACAGATTTGTCCCGGGGAAAGCACCGGCCCCAGGGAGAGCAGCCCGCCTCCTCGCTCGGTCAGAGCCGGGGCCGCCCGCTGAGACACCGGAGCGCGGGGGGTGCTCGTACTCACCGCTGGGCCCCGGCTCCCGAAAAGCCCCGTCCGTCCCCCGCAGGTGCCCGAAGGCCTCTCCGCACGCAGAGGGAAAAGGACTCGCGGTGCTCCTGCACGAACCCGGCTGCCCGCCCCGCGCTGGCTCGCCCCGGCGGCGGCGGTTCCCCTGCCCCGGCCAGGCAGCCCCGGCCAGGCAGCCCCCGGTCAGCGCGGCCCCTACGGGCGCTGCCGCCGGTGCCGGTGCCGCTCGGCGCTCGGTTGAGCCGCGTTCTGGCGCCCACCGGCAGCTCCCGGCTCCGGCCCCACCGTGGCGCCCCCTGGCGGTTGGGCTCGGAATTTAAAACAGCGTACGCGCGCCAGGCGCCCCCTAGCGGAAGCACCGCGACATAACGCGCCACTTGCGCGGCGTCGCCCCCTGGCGGTCAGAGCGCGGCACTGCGGGTGGCGCTGCGGGGTCCCGCCCGGCCCGGCCCGGCGCCCAGCGCCCGGTGGCGGAGGTGCCGCCCGTGGTGCCCGCGGGTACCCGGTGGCGGGGGGGGGGGGCCGGCACGGCCCCTTGCTCCCCAGCCCCAGCCCCGAGTGCCTGCAGGGCCCTGCCCGCCGCCACCGGGGCGCGTGCCGCACCTCGGCCGAGCCCCCCCGCTGCCGCACGGCCCCCCCCGGCCCCCCCCACCAGACGGTGCAGACGGGCCTTGCTCCGGGGGGTCCTTTCTGCCCCGCCGTCTGTTAGAGAGGAACGCCCGCCTCAGCCGAGACACCTGTTACACCCAGAGCTTTTGCTCATTTCTTTGCCCCCGGCAGCCCAGCTGCACGACCGAGCGGCTGCGCGCGCCGTACCGCCACGTCCTGGCTGCCACCCGCCTCCCGCGCAGCCGGCGTCGCGCCCGCGACGCAGAAACCGCCCTGGTTTAGTCCAGTTCCTGGGCCCTGCGCCGGAGCCTGGAGATCACTTCAGGCCTGGGCACCCGCGGCTTTACCCCCCGCTCAGGGAGGACCCCGTCGCTCCTTGCTTCTCGCGGAGACGCCAGCGGCTCTCGCTGCACCCGCCGAGAGGGACAAGCCGCACGCTGCGGGCCCGTGCAGTGGTCCCGCTCCCGGCCCTGCCGTGCTCCAGGAGAGGCTGCGGCAGAGCTGTCACGCACTGCGCAGTGGCTTCCCAGTCTCGTTTCTTCGCTGTGCCGAGGAGGGTTGCCGAGCCAGAGAGGGGACTCGGTCCCGATCACCCAAATACTCACTGACTCCGTGTCCCGAACCCCCCTCCCCTCCCTCGTGCGCTCCTGGCAGAGCACACCCGCTCCACCCCTGCGGCTGGCAGGGCATGGCGGCCAAGAGCCGACACAACAGCTCCTCTGAGTTCGTGTATTTGGGCCACCAGGACAAGCACGGTGACCACACGTTGCCCAGAGCAGCGTTTCAGTAGCTGCACTTTGGGACTCGCTCGCCGCGAAGGCTGCAGGGCCCATCAGGGCTATTAAGGTCTCAGCAGGGGCACGAAACCTGCCGGTACTTGATGCCTCATTTTACCAGCTCTGGGTTTAGTTCCCGTTCCTGACCTCTCAGGGGACTCAAGGATTTCAAGGTTACAGAAAGGTATGCAACTAAAAACTGCAGTGAAATAAGGCAGCCTGGAAGAGCATCGTGTCAGCATCTGCAAAAGCTGTTCTGAACTTGTAATGCATACCCACGCATAAATACACACACCGGCACCCTGAACTGGACGTTGTTCCCACTTGTCAGAGGGATCAGCAAGCGCTGCAGAGCCAGCGTCGGAAGCACCGTGACCGAGATGTCTCATTTCAGCTCAAGCCGAGGGGACGCGGGGCAGAACACGAGCGAAAGGCACACCCACATCCCAAGCCGTTTTCCTTCCCCTTGCAAGGAGCCAAACTTTAACCCTGGACACCGAGCGGAGCTTTCCCAAGGTTTAGCCGGCAGCTTTCCATCTTCTTCCATCATGCCCAATACCTCCGCTTTTCCAGGCTGCGTTTCTGCGCACGGAATGCCAAGCCCCAGCAACGCTCTGACCCCAAAGGCCTTCCTGAGACCGTGTCCACAGCACTTTATATGGGTACCTCAGGGCGGGCCGTGTCTGCACGCCCGCGTTTCCCCCAAGGGAACAGGCGAGGCCGCCGCGCTGAGCCTGTCCTGCCTTTCTGGCACCCTGCAGCCGCCCCTGGCATTTCCTCACCTATTTCTCCACCTACCGCCCCCCGCTATCCCCACCGTGTGCACGTGGATTGGCTTTTACTGCGCTCCGTTTCAACTGCAGAAAAAGAAAAAATAAATGCACAGGCTGATCATTGCTCCGAGTCATTCGCAAAGCCTAAACATTAGCTCAGGTGCTGATAAAATGTGCTCTTGAACAATTTCAAACACGTGAGACTTCAAGGCAGGAGTAAAACTCGGTCCTGGCTGACCTTGTTTGCTTTCAGATACCGTTATCTCCGCCGTCTCCTCCCCGGCCCCAGATAAATAAATATGAGTTTGCAGGCCTCCGCAATTTGCCTCAAAGCGCCCTACGGAGGTCTGAGCGCCCCAGGCCCTCAGCAGATGGCATCGAGGGGGGTCGCGTTCCTTCGGGGATCTTTGCGCCAGCAGATCTCGTAGGTGTTGAGGCTGCTCCTCGGAGGAGTTTTTGGTGACTGGGGCTTAGGGGTCCTCTACAGGATCTCATTTTTTCATTCCAGTATTTCAACTCCCACAACCGCGCAACTTTCCAGGCGCTTCCCAACTGCCATTCAGCAGAAAAAATCGCAGCCGAGACACGCGCTCGGCAGAGGGCTTCAAGACGCAGCAGACAGCGGCTCCCAGGAGCTTCACCCAGAGCAGAGCAGCTCCGCAGAGATCCCGTGAGTCAGACGCAGTTTCTCGACAAGCAGTGTAAGAATGACCCTGTCACCAGCCTTTTCGGGTAAATGCTGGCACTGGCAACGCCTCCAGACACGGGAAGGGAAAAACCAGGGATTACCTTCCAGTATGACACTCGGTTCCACAGCATCAAGAGTAAGCGACGCTGCAGTCGAGAGCGAGCGCCTCCAGATTTGGTTTTGTAAGCCAACTCGGCTCACGTTCCTGCCAGCGCCATCGCAGCAGCGTCCGCTCGAGCCGTATTGCCGCAGCCGGCCGCCGCAGCCCCCGCTGCCCGGCGGGGCGCGCAGAAATCCCCCCGGACGCGTCCCAGGAGCTCGCGCCCTCCCTGGGCCACGCGCCCCCCCGGGGTGAGAGGAGCCGCCAGATCGAGGGGCCCGACCCGCGCCGAGGGCAGCGCCTTGCCGGCTGCCGGCTCTGACACGAACAAACCGTGGCCGGGAGCGCTCGCCAGCCACGAGGACCGGGCAGGGTTTCTCTGTGGCGCTGGCCGGTTTCCGACCCTCGCGTCTTCTGAAGCCAGCGTCCCGGGGAAGGAGTTTACGCAGCCACGGCAAACCAGAGCTCATCGACTCACCTCAGGTGAAACGCTCCAACCAAAGAACGCGACGCTGCGCTGCTGCGCTACTACGGCTTCCCGCCGCCACCTGACAAGCCAGCAACGCTTTTCTTAAAAATGCATTTTCTGCACAGAAGGGTTGAAACAGCGCTCTACAGCGACCTGCGCTCGAGAGAATTAGGGACGTGGATAAATGCTGCAGACATCAGTAGTTTATTGGTATGTTTAGTCAAAACACATTCAGAATGGAAACTTAAAAGTAAAAATACTTCCCACCTGCAACAATTGAACTAGAATCTACTAGCATATAATGCTTGACACGTTACAGCAATAAAGATGGGAATCCACTGTCTCGTATACCTACTAAAGCCAAGATGGTCAGCCACGTTTGTTGCAATAGGACCGTAATGACAGAATACTCCCACCATCCACAAATCAGCAACTAACAGTAATGGTCAGCGAATCCCTTCCTTTGCTCCAAGAGGTACATTTACTATCGAGAGAACACGTAAGAGTCCACAGTACAGCAGGTGAGCTATCACCATGTAAACTTCTCTGGATGACGTTCCAGCGGCCGCTCACGTCACTTACACAAGAAGCGAACCGGAATGCGGAATGGCTCAGTAGCTCTTTTTAATACTCTGGGTTTTGTTGCGGAGATTGTTCCCGGTGCCGTTTGCCATACAAAGGAATTAGGTGGCGGCAAGACACCACAGCACTACAAAACGGTGGTGGTGGGGAAAGGCTAGGCAAAACACACCGGCGGCAAACTGCTGACCGATGACAGCGATTTGTCCGAAGGCTTCGAACCCAAGCGGTCTTGTCGCGTGGCGAGCAGTTCAAGTACTACAGATTTCCAGGTAAGAGCTGAAAATGCAAGACCTTTGACAAAAAACTGAAATATGAACATGGAAACGGGAAGAAATGTGCCCCGGAAAAAAAAAAAGTGTATGAAAATAGTGCAAGACTTACCATCGAACACAGAAGACCTCGAGCTGGGAGAAAACGGACAGATGCCACTTCACTTTGCCTAACGCGTCAGGAAAGTATGTGCAAAATCTTCCAACTTACTCGAAACCAGCGAATGATTGCATAATCCAGAGACAGACTGCTGTGATGCCCTATCTGCTTTTGCTCGAAATTGCAATTATTTTATTTGAGGTCTTCCGTGCTTAGAAGCAGCTGTAAGCGGTCACGCTTTCACACGCACGCGCACGCAAACACACCCCCTCTTTTACTCCCGACGCCTCGGAGCCCGGCGCTTGCTGCAGGGCCGGCATCCAGCCGGACGGCGCCGTCTGCCGCAGCTGCCGTTTACGGAACGCGCTCCAGAACGTCATCCAGAAACAGAGCTCTCCGCCGGGAAAACCCGCCAGGCGAGCCGGAGAAGAGGATGTTTCCTTTCATCCCTTCGGTCCGGAGTCACCCAAGCGTCAACTTCGGCTGAGAGCTATGTGCAAAATGAGTAAGAGTTTTTTTTCAAAAAGCGCAACTGGAAAATGCAAATACTTAAGAGCTGCTGTTTCGTTCTCTGAAAATTGCAGTATCCTCCTTCGATAAGCTCACCCTCGCAAAGGATGCTCAGTTCTACCGATTACGAGCTGGCCAAAAGCGTTCACCGTTCTTGACTGACTTGCGAAATTCACGCCCGAGAGAGATTTCAACTCCATTTGCTTTAACTTTGACACTGATTAAAGAGAAGAGACAGCCTGGAGACTACTTGGGTGCCTTCTTCCTCCCTTCCCCCCCTCTGCAAAAAAACAGGCGAACTTGTTAATTGAAGAGCAAGGTGGATGATAATTTTTAGCAACGTTTACTGATTGAAAGATACTGCAATTTTTTTTAATACAATTTTTCCATGATTTCCTTTAAATGCTTTGCAGCCGATTGGCTTTGCAGCACAGTAATTCATACACTATACTGTACAAAATCACCAGCAAGACTGGAATGATGTATTCATAGAAGGCACCATCATGCTTATTACATTACCAGAGAACTCAAATACAGTCAAGACAAATTTCACTGTACAATGCTTATCGAAGGGGAAAGGGGAAGGAGGAGTGTGTTGAGCAGCCATCCCTGTACTGAAGGGGGGCAGATAGAAAAATCTGACGTGAGCTATCAAACTTGTTGCATACTCAGGGCTACGACTTTGAAACTCTGGGTTCTGGTTAGTTTACAGCTAAATGGATTCCTTCTGGAATAAACGTGTAGTCTTATTAAGGTTTGTGTGTGTACACAGGTCGGTCACTGCAAGCAGATCGGACGCCCGCATCATTTCACAAGCTATTCTGTCTGAATAAGAGGATGAAGGTTTTTCTCCTCCGATGCCTCCTGCAGATGTCAATATAAATGAGTTCAGAGTACCCATTAGTGCATTTTGATGAGCGCGTAAACACGAGTTTGTCTGGAGCCGAGTGTTCTAAGGAAAAAAAAAAAAAGGCAAGCTTCTCCAATTGCACAAATTGCACTATTTGTGTTTCCAACAGTAATAGGCAGAAACAGTAACACTTACACAAAATGTGCAGCAGAGGGTTTTTGACTGAAAGGACCTGAATTCTACTGGGCATGTCCTGTAGTTCACTTTTGTTGCAGATAGTTAACCGGTCTTTTTTTTTCTCTTTTTTTTTTTTTTTTTTTCAGTCCTCAATTCTCCAAGTCTACATTTATAAATTAACAGTGTGACTCCTGTTGTGAAACTGGGGAAAGAACGTCCACCTCAATTTAAACTGGAAACCAAAGGATGCTTTCACATCAAAGAAATGATCAGAAGGGCTGTGTCACATTCCAAAGCCAAAAAAAATTAACAAGAATGCAAACACGATGGATAATGTACCACTGCCAAGACTGTCTGCCCACAGTGGAGATTTCAGCGACGCTGTCCGGTGAAACGGCCTTCCATTTGCCCGGTTCCTCGTCCAGAGCCGAGTTTCTGTGCCATGCCACCTCTCGGAGGGGGTCCTCTTCCGTCACGGTCTCGCATCATGCCACCACCCACTATTCCACGGGGACCCCCGGGGCCTCTATCATTGCGACGAATATCCCTACGATCATCGCCTCCACCTCGGGTCTCTCTTTCACGAGCGGCTCTTGTTTTTTTCTCTTCTACGTTCAAGCGCACCTCACCCCGGAACATAATAGGCTTATAGGGAAAAGTGTTCAAGGCACACGTTAGTCACCGTTTCGCAAAGGCCAGTTATACAAGGCACATGAAAACACCGCATTCGCTGCATGCCTCAGCCTACCTTCGCTTACGTGCGAGAGACAAAAATTAACTGTTACCGGTTCCTTGCGGCACCCAACCGTAGCCCTACAGGTCTACGGTAATGGAACAGCCTTTTAAAATTCATCTGGCATGCAAGGAATTGTAATGTCTTTCTCAATTAAGGGGAAGCGTTGTGTTTAGCCTCTTTACTGCCGGCTTTAGCCTGTTCACTTCAGGGCTAAAGCTCCTGAAGAACTGCTCTACCGGGTCTCGCTCCCACGTACTGGAAATGAAAACTGCTGCTTTCTCCTCTCCAATTCCTCAAGTCGCCACCGCAAATAACCTCGCTCCCTTTTCTCAGCCCCAGCACGCACAATTCAGAGACCCAGGCGGTGCCCTTCAAAAGGTTACGTACTCGACTTTCAGCTTAAAAGGATCTCTAAAAGCAAGCGCCGAGCTCCACGTGGTGTCTACGGGCAGAGGTAAAAAACCTGAATTCGGTGCGACATTGTTTGAGGAGCGCTGGCACAGCTTTTGTAAGCTACGGAACACCGCTGGCAGAACGAGCATGCCAGAACTATGTTTTTCTTACAACTGTCGTTTGAATGCCAGAAACAACAGCGACGCACACCGGAACGGCCTGCGCTGCCTGGGGCTTAGAGCATTGAGTCGATGCCAATACTTACTTTCGCAACTAAAATTCGCTGGACCGGCTCGGAATCGTCAAATACCACGAAACCAAAATTAGGCAGTTTTCCTCCCACTCCTTTAGTATTTATGCGAAGTTCTACCACATTCCCGAAGCCTGGGAAAACACAAGGGAAAAGCCACGTTATCAAAACCCACACTGGCGGCTCTACCACCCCTCCGCTTGTCCCAGACGACACCCGTAGTCTCTCGTCATGGAAAAGTTCCCCTGTGCGGCCCTACGGGAACGCTACGTGACTTTGCAACGCGGTTCTTCTTCTTGGTCTCCGCAGCTGAAATTGCTACTTACTCATGAAGAACTCTTTCAGTTCGCTCTCATCGATATCATGCGGCAAGTTCCCAACGAAGAGCTGGTGGCTGTCCGGATAGCGAATTATTCGACGATTATCCGACTCATTCTGTTCCATGTCCCCCCTCCCTGTCGTCAACAGAAAGAAGAAGGCAGAGCCGCTGAGGTTAGAAGACGCGCGCGGATTCGGATGAACACGTCTACCGACAGCACCAAGCACGTTCGCTCAAACAATCCTGTACCTCTTGAGCTTACGTTTACCGCGGGTGACACGGCGGGGAGATGCTCTCTTCCTCTTTAAAGAGTCCTGACAATTTTGTAATCATACCACAAAGTATTTGTTTTCTTTTCGCCTGGTTTCCCTGGTTAGGTCAAATAAATCCACGTTAACCAAAACATCTGGCATACTGGGCAAGTTTGTTTCCGAAGTTCTTGTTACATCTTAAAGGACTATACTGAAGAGGAGCTCAGTACCTCTTAAAAGGAATTTTTTTAAGATTTGGATTTAAGTCACCCCTTCACCGCTTCCTTAGCGCAGTAACAGTATCCTTACTTTGGCACTCATGTTACAAACAACGTTTGCCTGTCTCACACCTCTTCTGGCTTCCCTCTTCCACCGTTTTGTCCAAAGTACAGGTAAGAGTTCCTCACGTTCCCTCCAGCTCAACCGCAGCGTTAGTTAGCATGCTTGGCAGCGTGCGAGATAAAATCTTTCCCGGTATCTCCCTACTGCATTGTTACCCGTCTCGCAGCGTGACAGCAGCACCGTTGCCCCCTTTGTACCTGAAGCATTACGGCGTAGGTACGTACCCGTTCCTCTCCTCGGCTTCCCCTACCAGCCCTTTTACAGCAAGCTTGCTAGCTCGTTTGAAAGGTTTCCTTAAGCAGGTAAAACAGGTGGCTGACTTCCTTCGGAAGTAAGACCCTAGGGCGGAAGCTCTACCGTTTGGTCAACTGAGATGTCAGCTTTTTCCCTCGTGCCTCTGCTCCCCCCCCCGCCCAGTGCTGAGACCAGAATTAAAGGCCTCGGACTCCGATACGTGTTTTCTGTATGACTTCTATTACATCCGAGAGTAGTAATGATGCAGGTTTGAAACTTGAGCCAGCCACGAGTCGCGGCGCCTGCTCCCTGCTGCAGACGACGCGTTACAGAAAGAACAAATGTTAACCTGCAGCAGACGTGATGGCTCTTTCTCGGTGCCTTAAATCCTTCCAGTTTCAGCGCTGTCCCTGCGCGAAGACACGCTTGCGCTGATCAAAGCCAAAAGCACGTTTAAGCCCAACCTGTACCGCGGTTTGGCGCGCGCTTAGCGAAACCTTCCCCGGAACCAATTTCAGCTGGAGTCGGTGGAGACGCTTACAGTCTCTGAGACGTAACCACTTGTGCAGGCAGCGCTCTGCCAGCTCCACGCTACCACTGAGGGTGATCGCCAAGACCGCCCCTCCCCGTAGGACTCCCGACTGATTTTCACACTTAGGGAAGACACGAACTGATCGACGTCCCGTAACTCTGGGCCTTTGAGCAGACAGCTTTTGCCCAGCGCTGCGCCGAGGTCTGCCAAGCGACCGGGCTGGACCGATGAACGCAACTCGGAAGGCTCTCGCCTCTCGACACCGCTGCTGACGACCGTCGAGTAACGCGCACGTTTCCTAGCCAGAGCACCCTACGGATTTGGATACTCTATATGAGTAACAAAATGCGCAGAGCTGGCTGCTCATAAACCGAGACCAACGTGAGGCGACCAAACCGAGAACGGTATTTAAGACAATTACACGAGATGGAAAAATACGTATAAAATTATTAACTGACTGAGGCTGACACGGTGGGAAGGCTTTCTTCCAAATCCAAGAGCAGCAACAGGCTCTCTTGAGAGAGAGCTCTCGCTTCCAAGGTCCAGCAAAATGAGAGGTCACGGACAGAATCAGCTTTTGAGAACTGCATCAAGCCACACGAAAAGGGCTCAAGCATATAAACGAGTGGCCTGACTATTAAAAAACATTTCAACAAAACAGAAGCTTGGAAATAATGCCTGATCTTTGCAACAACTCATCGCCGGCTTGGACTCTGAATCAGATTCCCCCATTTCTCGTGAAAGGCACTAGGAACAGGGAGCGCATGATCAGCCAGATGCAATACCGGTGCAGACAAGACCCGTCCAGGAGACGCCTCTCGTTAACTAGTCCCAAGCAGACACACAAGCTGATCCACGTTACCTGGTCGAGGTCCTCGGGGGGGAAAACCCGGTCTTTCCCTGGGACGCTGTTCACGTACACGAGGAGGCTGAGACTGAGCTTCAGGTTTAGTTTCAACTCTTGGCTAAAACAGGAGGAGAACATGCATTATTAAACACCGGCCCGGTAAAAAAACCCCAAACCCCCAAAACTCACCGAAACCAAAAAACCCCCACAACACAAGACACAGATCAGTGGCATGCACAAATCAAACTCCAGAAGATATACATCCATGTCAATGTGTTTGGGAATATGTTTTTTTCACTTCTATAAATTCCTCTGTACCAATCCAGGACTGCAGTGTTCAGTTATCTCTGCTAAAAGGGGCAAGGCAAACGTCCCTCAATCAGAGCGTCTCCCCAAAACATGGCTAAGGTGGGTTTTCCACATTTGACCAGGCATTGAGACCCCCAACGCTCCGTTATTCAAGAATACCTCAACCTGACAAAAACCCCATATAGATCACATTAAGCTTCCTCATGCCAAGCTCAAACTTCACGGATTAGGAGGTAGTCTGAGACGAACAGGAAGAGAGGGGCAAATCACATTTTCTGTCCGAGTCCCTGAGGGATTCTTTTCTTCGAGTGCAGAACAACTCTAAGGAAACTACCAAAAAGAAAGAGGAGAACAAAACAAAAGCCCTCAGAAGTGTAATAAGTATTTCCGATGCCATAAAGCCACCCGAAATGACAATTTCTACAGACTACCTGCTGAGGATACTCTTCAACTTCCCTGATGTCAAGACTATGATGCTCAAAGTACACCCTTCGTATTCTCAGGAACTAGAACACCTATTTCATTTTTGCAAGCAAAAAATGCTTTTAAAGATAATTTGAGGAAAAGTGACAGAATAGCAGAAAGTATTTCTATGCAGCCTGTTGGTTACTGAAGCAATTTCCAAGGTTTTTTAAATTCCATTTTCTGCACAAGAGTCCAGCAGCTGCTGCTGTGCTGGGTTCTTATCTTCAAAAACCCAAATTATCCTTAGGAGCATGAAGAAGAACACTAGCTTCCGAGGGAGATTAAACACAAGGACAACGGCTATAGGCCCAGACTGCTGAGGAGATGTAGTTTATGTTAAACATCTCCCTTATTTTCCTTTGAGGACTCAAGACAACTGACGGTTCCGGCCAGAGAGTACCTCACAGGGGTAAGACGACTGTATTTTACATGAAACATGCAGGCATTACGCTCCAAATAAATGTTTCAGCCCTCCTATCGCTCATGCTCTACCCAGCTAGGCATTTGCTTGTCGTTCCAACATTTCGAGGACCATTTTTTTCAATTCGAAGACTAAGCCAGAAAAATCAGCCTTCCTGTTAAATCTCTTTCCGTTATATCCCCTCACAGGTCACTGCAGCTCCCCTGCCACCTTCTACTCTCACATCTTTACTGCACCATAAAGTGTACCTCAAAAGCGAAACTCAATACGTTCAGACCCCCATTTCGCACGTACTTCTGGCCGTCAGGCTTAAACGCTCAGTCCTTCCATCAACCATAGCAAAGACCGGCTAAGTCACCGATGTCCTTCTATTAAATCCCGAATAACAGGTAACTTTTACCCGCTTGCTTCACGTTCCACTGACCGTCTCGTCTAGCACGCAAACGCTCTCTGTCTAGCCAACAACAAGCAGCTGGCCTCATTAGCTGCTTTCTAATCAGCAGCACCCTTTTTGCAGAGGAAGGCTGTCCGGGCGCTCGCTGGCGCTGCCTGAAGAGAAAAGCGCTTGCGCAAGACTGCGCTCCCCCAAACCGCTGCCATCAGCAGCGGCATCGCAAGATGCCTATTAAGGGCTGCCGTTCACAGCCCGAGCGGCAGCTAACGGCAACTCTCATCTCACAGAGAGCACGCAAAGCGGACTGAAAGGCAGGGAAGGAGGGTTTCAAGAGACGAGGACCGAAGGAGCCCTTGGCCCGTGAGGCAGCCTGAAGGAGCTCTGAGAACAATTAAGGAAAAGGTGACATTGTCTCTTCTCTCCAGGAGCTCACACGTGGCGGGAAAGGGACCTCTTTCTGCTACGGCAATGCTGCTGGCAACGACGGAAAAACCAGCCGCAAGCCGGCCTTTACTTGCCACCTTTGGAACTGAACACCCCTCTAAAACAGAGGAGGATGGGACAGAAAGAGCAAGAGAAGAGGTGGCTCCAAAGGCTGGTACAATTCTATTTTTGAAATCTCACGAGGCTTAAACGTTTCTGCAGAGTGAGATACCTGCCACAATCAAAGGGTGTGCATGCAAAGAACCAGCTAGCCAAGCAAACAAAGGAGAAACCGCACTTCAGACGAAACCAAAGGAAAAAACCCGCATCGTCTCACCAAGTTCCAGTAGCTAGGTTAGATGCATACCTCAGATAGCTACCACGCTGTCTCAGAGGTAAATGCGGACCACGCAGCTTAGTAAGGTTCTCATCGATCACTTCCACAAAGGCGCCACAGATTACCAAAGAGTCTATCCTGAGTCCGAACAGATTTCAGGCGGTGAGAGGATGCAGTGTCTATAAACCAATCTTTCAGATCTTTCCAAGCCAGAGGACGAGAGTCAGGGAGCAGCCTCCGTCCCTCCGGCACCCCTGCGACAGCTGATGTGTTAATGCAAAAGGGGGGGTCGGAATACCTGAAAATCCTATAAAGAGAAGGCCCTATTTACCAGTGGAGGCAGGTGGACTGAATGGCCCACAAGAAGAAAGAGAGCAAGAAATGCTGACCTGTTTAACTCCACAGCTGTAAACAAACAGGAACCGAACTGGTTTATATCCACAACAGCCCTCTGAGGGGTGCCCAGTCACTACTACTATATTTGTCACTCCATGAAAGATGTGGGAAGAAGTGGAGCGATGCAGAGAAAGCAACAGGAAGGACAGGTAACAGCTGCTTTGCAACATCACTGATGCTGGCTAGAACAGCACCCCAGAGGAGCCACCCACCCTCCGGTGCTACCTACGGTCCTCGTCTCCACGCACAGCATCTGGCATTAACGGATGCAAGAGAACGGGAAAAAGCTGCTACTGATCCGTAACCCCTTGAAGAAATTGTTCAGATGCCTTTTCTACCAGCTTTCTGTATACCGTGTCTGAAAAGCGTGCAAGAAAAGCAGCTGAGAACTGACTAATGCTGTCTCCAGAAGAGCTGAGAGTTGAAATTCTTGCCACTTCAGTATTGTTCAGAAACTTCCACGCAGAAATTACTCAAACGTGAAGTCACAGCAAAAGTAATCTAAAATGCAGAAAGCGCGACAAGCTGCGGAGGCAACGCGTAAGAGTTCAAGGGCACATCTATAAGCCGCATTCTGCTCTCTTGTATGGATAATTTTAAATGATTTTTGCGGTCCTATTACAAAAATCCACCCTCTCTACGACAAATCAATCAAAAGCAATTTTGGTTTTGCATAAGGAAAATCTATTCTGTACTAGAAAAAACAACGTTTTTACGGCTCAAATACCCCCTAAATGCTCAAAGCCCTGCTGACGGTGATGAAGACAGACAGGCTTCCCAACTCATTACACAGCCATTATCTGATTTCCAGACAGCCCTGCCAGACCAGAAGCAGCACCATCCAAGGTGGGGTTTCTTGGGGTGGGTTTCATTGTTTTCCGTTGTCTTTTTTTTAACACGCATTTGGCCGATGGGCAATCCTGGACAGGTTCCTCTCTGTCAGTAAAAAACGGAGAAGAAACCAGTGCAAACCCAACAGCTGCAATAACCCAGCTCCTCTACCGAAACCGCAGTCTTTTAACAAGGTCGGCCATGAGCTACCGCGACATACAGCGCTTTGGTACGCAGCGTCAGTAGAAGAGGTTAAAGCGCGCATTTTCTATCTTGAGGATTTTTATTTAGATGGAGGCAGCTGAACTGAGAGTCTCAGACCGTCTCACACCAGCTTGGCATGTGCAGGACACGAGCTATCACCCGGTCAAACTTGCCTTCCTCCTTCCCCTCCTCACCCAGTCACCCCAGGAATGGGAAGACAGCATTGTCCCGGCAAGGAAATGTGAATCCTTCCATTCCTCACACAGTCATAAGTTGGTACAGGGTTCTGTGACAAGTTAATTACAAATGGCCAATGAAATCCAGCATATTTCTGCAGATATTAGCCTTCCGAGGCAATCTCGCACCTTCTCGGAAAGGGCGCTGGACGTTTTTACTGCTGGGGCGCTCCCGCCAATGAAACACCCCTTTCAAAACAGACTTTAGAGCGCTACCATTTTCTGGGGAGTTGTCTTTTTGTTTCGTTTTGTTTTCCCTTGTAAACCAAACCGTATCCCATTAAGACAGGTCAAAAAAACTTCAGCGGTGATTTCCTGTTTCCGCACGAACAGATTTTAACGTCACCACCACCCAAAGTTACGCCCGTTACGTGCCTTCGCTTGCGACGAGAAGGTGAGCGCATTAACATTCAAGACACAATTAATCTGTGCAATTTAAGTCAAACAAATCGATCTGTTAATTTAAAAAACTGAAGCAGTTTGCAGAAGTAACGAGACAATCCAAGGTGTTCACAGATGGGTTACCTGTGAGACGGGTGCTTTAACATGGGGTGGAATTCCAGAGGAAGAAACAGTACCACTAGGAGGCAGGTTTTTACTGGTCACTGAAGCCCAAGAGAAAGCCTGCAGGAAATGCAACAAACCTAGGCTACTAATCATGGCAAACCACTGACAATCCTACAGGGAAACTCGTCTGCTGAAAATACACTTTCGGTTCATATCTGACCATTAAATAATGGTTGCGCAAGCATTACAACGAAGGTACGGAAGGATTTGCGGGTCTAGCCGTCTGCGGACTCCAAAGGCGCGGAGCAAGCGTGTACCGTGCCCGCTATGGCTACTCCAGTGAGCCCGGTCCCCTCGGCATCCCCAGGTCACTGCTTTCCGGGATGTAACCAAACCTAGGACTGAAAACCCCGTAGCGTGGAGTGTCTTCTGCACAAAGAGAGAAAGTGGATGCCAGAACTTAGAAGTAAAAACGGAAAAGAGAAAAAGGATTGATAAAAAAAAAAATACGGGAGACAGGCTGGAGCTAGAAAATGACCTCTCTCCAGCTTTCACCGGTTCCTCCCGTCTCTTTCGAGCTACCTACGTGTAACCATACCGGATGACGCACGGCGTGCACGGTGGTTTTTAAGGCTGGGCATCCCGCCTCTAAGGGAGACAGTCGATGCCCCCGTATGGATTTTGAGCCTATACTGCCAGCAATTTTGCAAGTGTCAATGCATTATGGGTTATTTCAAGGAAGAGCAGTGGTTCTCATTGTACGAGGTTGTCGGTGGTGGTAGCTTGAGGTGCTTTCTTAACATATGTTAACTCCACATTTAAAAAGGTTTACACATGCATAAAACCACACACGCACACTTTACAAGCAGAGGATTACACTTACGATAGGTGACTCGAGCAGCACTTAAAAATAACGTTCTTTCCGTTTTTAGTGAAACTTTGCATTTCTACCAGTTCAAAGTTCGAGTCTAGCTGTTCATACAGCATGACACTGAAAAGAGGCGCCGGTGCGGCCACTCAAAAAGGCTAAGTTCAAAACCCAATCTTCTGGTTTACCATCTGCACCTAGGAGCACAGATATGACTTGTAACTAACCTTTGGTGGCTCCTGTGGTAGTGACACAGGTTCTACGGGAGGCGGAGACGGAGACTTCTCTTCTAGCTCCTCGAGGGTCTTTTCTTCTACTTCAGCTTTCAGCTCCTCGGTTTTCGTTTCAGATTCCAATTCCGGCTCAGGTTCATGAGACGACTCTTCTAGCGCCTCCTCTATCCCATTGCTAAAATAATCAAATGCGTTTCATGCGGCTTGTCAATTGCTTTGTATTTTGTGACTGTTTGTAAGCTACGCTACGGTAACGGCCAGTATTAAAAAGATCATTCTGTTTCCAGTTGCTACCGTACGGTACCTACATACACACTACCGTGAGAAGTTAACCTGAACCCCTTAGTTGCGTACAAAGCCAGATTTTACTCCTGCCGAAGCAAAGACATGTTTCACAGTTCTCTGCAGAGAACCTGAAAATCACAGAGACATCTAAACCCCTTAAGGAATAGGCGCCGAACTCAAGAACCGCTGCTCCTAAAAGAACAGAAGCACAGCGAGGGACCGATGGAAGATTAAGCCGTACGCATAAACGAAGCCAATTTTGGAATGAAACCCACAGCTTGTTTACAAAAATGCCACCCAAGTTCCTTACCAAAGGAGCTGTGAGTCCTGTTTACTGAAAATCACACGCAACTTGGTCTCTGCGCATTCAAAACGTAAGGGATCTGAAATTCCTCACTTCTCTCTTCAGCCACCCCAAAAGCTTACCAAATTCCAAACGCTTCTGCCTGCACAGCTCCTGCCACGGGTTAGCATACGCCTAAGCGACTATCTGATGAATGCTGCCTTGACAACTCCCTTCCAACCGGCACAGTAAACCCCGGACCAAGACCGGACTTAACGTAATGCTTTTGGGCGTCAAAACCTTCCTGCGTTACCTCGAGCAAGTCAGTCACCGCCAGAATTCCAGCAGCCTCCCCTCTGCCATAACACTTCTTGTGAAAAGCATGACGTGACCAGCTTTTAGCATTATCGCTGATGCACTCGACAGACATCATTCTAGCGGTGTCGTAAATGTCGGGGGGTTTTGTTGGGGTTTTTTTTTTTTTACGAAGGAAACCAGGAGGTCAGTTCTGGCCCTTTAAAAGGCATTCCTGTGTTTCAAAAAAAGCACAGGGCTTTGGTGGTCTTTGTTTCTTTGTCTTTGTGGGGGCGTTCTGTTTGTTTGTTTAATAAAATGTATTTTTCTTATAAAAACCTAAAGAAATGTTTTTTCTTTAATCCTCTTTAAATTTTAAGACACTCAGGACAGAGCGTATTCTTCCAGTACGGCCGTACAGCAACTTCTCAAAAAGCAGACCTTCCTCTCGGCTTCAAGCGCTACCCAAATTTGAGGAGTAGCGTATCATTAACCACCCCTTTGTTAACCCATCTGTTCCCACACATTACATCGTATCAACTCACTGCTACGAGTTTATATAACAAGGAAGACACGAAGTGTGCACATAAACAGGGTTGCGACCTTTTCACCTCTCATGTGAAACCAGAAGTGAAAGTAACTAAAAACGTAATAACATCCCCGACTTTCTCTCTCCATTCAAGAAGGAATGTTTCAAAATAATATAACCTCACATAACCAGATCTGTATCAAGTTAAGTGATGTTTCCTAAACTACCTGTTAAATCACACCCAGAATCCGAAGCCAAAGCAATTCTGTTGGGTTTTTGTTTGGGGTTTTTTTTTGTTTAAGCAACTTGCTATAATAACATTAACTTCTTACGTAACAGGATGGTTTTCGTAGTAAGTACTGCTTGCATTCTCTTGCACGGGTTCAGGGGATGGTTGTCTTTCCTCCTGCTCCTCTTCCACCTCTTCCTCAGACTCTGACACAAAAAGAAAAACTTCCTTAAGCATCTCTGCAAGTGTACACAAGCCGCAGTTAAAAGCGTGTTAAACTAGTAGTAATCTAAAGCTTCGTCAACAAAATGAGACAAAATTAGCTGCAAGAAAAGATAGAGGACCCTTCCGCTCATTCCAGGGGCTTTGTTTGCCAGCATTTTCAGAAAAAGGAGAGACCAGAGCCATCCTGCCGCTCGGAAGTTCTGGGAGGAGGGCTCAAGGGGCTCTTAAAGCAGCAGCTGCTTTTCATGTGGTGGCAGTAAACGAGAAAGCTTGCACTCTTAGCTCATAAATCTCAGTACCTAAAACTAAGAAGATTAACCTCAAATGCAAGGATGATTGCCTAAGATGCTGTGTTCATGAAGAAATTCCAGAAATTACCCAGTGAACACGTGTGCATACATTCCGGCTGCGCTGTGGCTTGCTTTGCCTCAGCGAACAGAGGGGAAACAACCCACCCAGGTCAGGCTCAGCCCCTGAACAGAAATGAACTACCGACCGTGGCGATGATAAGAAAGTAAAAGCTACGTGTTGATTTTTTTTCTTCAAATCACTTTACCTAAAAATCTGTCTGATCGGAGAAATCGAGTCCACCTGATGAAACCAGTGGCAGCAAAAAAACTACCACTCATTTTTTCCATTCTCTGCCAAGCCTCACCACCCTGAGCCAGTTCGGCTCTTCAAGGAACCAGGTACTACTACGCGGCCCTCATTTTACAAAAGGTTTTGGACTGGCAGATAGTTCCAGCAACATAACCTATACTCCCTGCCTCAGCCCCCTCCCAAATTGCTACGCTCCATGAGAACGCAATACAGTTTGCGTCTTTCCATCTCCTCTAGACGCTTCTGAAAGCTCGGCATACGTGCTAGAGGAACAAGAACAAGACAAACTCTACACGTAGAGTTCTTCTCACCTTCATCAAGTTCTCCTTCTGAATCCCCAAACACTTCATCTTCATATCTGAAGATATCGTTATGGACATAGAACTTGTTCGGAACCGAACCCTGTAAAAGAGCAACATGCATTTTTTTGAATACACGATATATCAGCAGCCAACAACAAGGACGGATTACAGACAGAAGCTTTGGTGTACACACCAACACTTTGGAACAGGACTATTTCATTAAAGCCATTTTCCAAGTGGTACCTGGTCTCCAACCAAACAACTGAACGGTAACTTCCGCCCAACTGAAACACTATTACGAAAACTTTACAATAAAAAACCGGAATGGCCTTCCACAGGGTGACTGTATGCTTACCGCACTGCACGGGGAAACAACAAAGAAATTCGGCAAGACTCTGAAACGCTAATCATCAACCGCACGACAGTTTGTGATGAAGTGGGGGGAAAGAAGTAGGAAGAACACAAGACACCCTTTACCCTGACACAGCTCTGCTCTCGCCAAGAGCTAAACCGGAGCAGTAACGGTAACTTGCGCAGCATCCACCTGTAGTCCCGTTTGCTGGCAGACTTGAAGAAAGTACAGAACTACACTAGAATCTTGATCTGCAGAGCTCCACACTTCTTTTTCTGATTTATTTGTGCCAACGGCAGCTCCCAAATGCAAGCTCCCTTTTGCTTTGGATTGCTGCTCCAATACTTCAAGTCAAAGAACATAAACCAGCTCAGGACGGGTCCGATACACGCGTTTCTCTGCACTCACACGCTGTGACGCGTTTAGTGATCGCCTCCGGGCCAAGCTCCAGAAGCCAGATCGTATCTTTGGCCCCAGTAGGACAAATTGTAGCTACGGGTCAGGTTTCCATCATCGTTATTTGAAGTTAAACACAATCGCGCATATACTTACTTCTGGAGCGAGCACAAAAGTCTGCATGAACTTCCTCATCGGCTGCCCGTTGTTCGACAGCTCTCCCATTACTTGCACAACCACCCCGTCGCTCAGAGTAGCGTGAGCATCCACGTGACGAATCTTGGTGTGGCATTCGCTGAACTGTAATGACATCACTTTCTTGTGTATCTCCTAGAAATAGAGAGTTACATTTTAGCTATGCTGAGTTTTGCTCAGGGCTTTACACCTTTTAAGTACCGGAGTCTGAACGAACACGAGCAAGCAGCCCGCTGAAGCTCAAAAGGTCAATGCAGGAACCAAGCAGTGTCCTTCGCTGAGAACTGTCTACGTGAGCTCATCTAACTTTTATTCTCAAGTCTTCCACCAGGATTCAGGTACTTATCAGAGTAGTCAAATAGCGTACAATGTCCTACCTGACTTTTCCAGCTGTATTACAACATACGACCTATTTTAAGGCTTTCTTTTCTTCAAAGGGCCTGTGAGAGGGACAGGATTTACGTTGTGTTTAAAAAAACCCACCCCCAAACAAAAACCCCAAGCCTCTGTGCATCCACAAAATACCCAAACTTCACGGGAGCGGGTAACATCTGCCCTGCCAAGACTTTTGTGCTGCCAAATCAGGCTCTGCCGGTGAAAGGAGAAGAAACCCAACCTGCCCTGGGCTAAAAGCCACGCTGCTCAAAGACGCGGCTGCCACGTGAACAGGCGCCCCTGGGTGACAGGCATTGTCCTGATCAGCGAAAACTCGTGTTTCCTCGAGTTACTTCACTTCTTCAAAAGTTGTCTTCCACTTTAAGAAAACTCCGCTCACAGAAGAATTTGGTAACATGCAGAATTCCACGTAACTCAGAAAAGACCCAAGTCCCCTTCCCAAGGAACCACTTCTAACTGAAGTAAGATAAATCAATAGGGCGAGTCTAACAGGTCCTCTTGATTCTGTTTCCCACCCTAAGCGTATCTTCTGCAGTCCAGACGCAAAGCTGACGTATCAAACACAACTCACAGTAAAAGCAGCAACGATCCAATACAAAAATTCAAGCCTACAAATTCCTATCTGCCCCTGAACAGGAGGCGGTATCACAATACGTTATTTACCAGATAAGAAAGTCAGAGTAATTGGTAAAGAAAAAGACTGATTTATACAGTCTGTTCTAAACATTAATGAGGACTACCGGACCGATTTTGATACGCACAGCTTGACCATACACTGCTTCTTGCGGTTTCCCACTGGCATCCAGTCCTCCGTGGACGTAAGAAGAATTCCTGCCATAAAACCTGCAAGTGAAGAGATGCAAAGGTCATAGCCCTGAAAAAATAGAACCAAATCCAACCTGTATTTTAGCCAAAAGTTGTAGAGCTCAATGCATCGGGAATTCCAGCACAAACAGCGATTCAAAATACATTTTCCACTGCCGAGGCTCCAAGAATGCAGGAACAAACGAGCTTAATAGTCAGTATTCCGCTTTGCCCAAGATCTGCAGCCTTTAAGGAACTGTTCAAACTCCTTGGTAGGCAGACAGCCTAACCGAGTGGGAACCGCAGATCAGGAAAGGACTAAACGCTAAGTCCCCAGGTATATGGAATTCTAGATTTTCAGTTAAGGGGCCAGTAAAGTCAAATAAATTCCCCTAAAGTACAAGCGAAGAGAGAATATTTGTGAGCACAGAGCACCCCCCGCACCGGGGGAGCTTGCCTCGTGGGTGTCTGTCTATCCAGCCGTCCCAACGTCAGCAGGGCCGTTCCAGGAGACAGTTAACTGACCGGTCATCAACAGCCAGTCCGCTTGAAAAAGGAAGAAAAATTCTGTAACGTTTGCGGACTAGAGCCCTCGATGAAAACAATTCCCTCAAGAAGGTCTCTGGACAATTGCCTGTTCCCCCTCAACATACCGGGCACACAGCATAATTTGGAACGTTGCGTTTCAGAGTTGTTCGAATAAAGCTTGAGATTTAGAGGGGTGGCAGTAACACCTAGCACCTCCTATAAAGCACCAAAGTTGTCTTCGACAGGCCAAACGTCTCTGCAGACACCTTTCTTCCTCACATGCACACTTCTGCCAATTTCCTATCGCCCCAATCCGGAAACCTCGCTCTACATCCCAAACGTACTGGGAACGCCAGCTCCGTACTGCTCCCAGAGCCCGTGCAATCCTGATGCAATGGAAGTGATGTTGCCATACTAAGGGAAAGCAGGAGGGAAGGCAAACCTGGAACTGCTGGCTGCTCTTCTTCGACTGAAGCGGTGAGGGAGGAAAAATGTACCAAGAGAATTTTGATTCTTAAATCAAAACACCCCCCGCCCCAAATCCTGCCAAGCTTACAGTCACTACCATTCCAGGTAAATGCTCTTACGAGCAAAATCAAAGACTATTTTCAACACCAAGTTTGAGGGATGGTTGATTTACCCCAATATACAATTTAAATGCCATTGAAAATAAACGTTACAGAAGGAAAAGGCAATCGCACTGCAGAACCGATATAATTCTCCTTCTGCCTTTGGTATTAAGCTGTGAAGCACGGACTAATCATGCCTTATAAACTCTTCTCGGTCTTGTTGTTCATGCAAACGCTTCCTGGGTTTCAGAGCCCCGTGACAACACACTTCACAAGAAACTTTTCTTACTAACTTGGGCTTTTCTATCATTCAAAATGACCCTGCTGTTCTGATACCAGAATTTCCATTGCATCATTTGCTCACAACATAATTGTTGCCTTGAAAAACTGGTATAGTCACACCCTTTCTAAGTCTCTGAAAAGAATTTCGACTGCCGACCTTCCCAGGCGAGGGGTAGTTACGGACGTGGACAAGACGCTAACAGACCTGGCTAAGAGGTGCCTCTGAAGGTAACCCCAGGGCAAGAGGTCCTTTCCCAGGCACCGGGGAAAACACCCGGGCGTGACACGTACCCAAGGAACGCAGTTCTGGGTCAGAGCGAGCTGCCGGTTTGTACAGCAGGTATCGACGCGTTACACGGACATGCTTGTCCGGTTGTTGATCTGATCTGACTCATCTGTTGAAGTTTTGGGGGTGAGGAAAAATTCTGCAATTGCTAAAAACTCTGCTTTTGACTTCTGCTAGATTACTGAACATAAATCAGGAAAGACTGGCATACATGGCTGAGACACCTTAAAAACAGATTTAAACACAGAAAACGACACAGTTCCGCAGTGGTTCAGCGATTTAAGTAAAAATGATACCGCTCATTTTCCCTGCCTCAAAGCTACAAATGAAAAGAGGCATTATTCAAAAGACTGAATTCTTAAGTAAGCCATCTGAGAGCTCTAACCTGCTCTCAATCAAACAGTCCAATTTTTCATCATCAGCCCTGTGTCAAGTCCTGAGACAAGACCGACCCAAGCAGTGATTGCTTTTTTCTTTTCATACACTGGCAAAGCTACTTTGACCTTTACTTAGTGCAAGTCCGTGCTGCTCCAAATCCAAATGTGGAAATGCAAAATCTTAAGTGACAAGCTGTATGTGGCCAATCCAACCAGAAAAAGAAGGAAGGAAAGAAAGGAAAAGAAAAAAGAAGCAAGAAACACATTCAGAGTACCACTTAAATAGCGGACACAGGTTAAAACAAAAACCAAACCTACTGTATTTTCCACCTACCTTGTCCGGGCCATGACATTTATGCTTCAATCTCCAATCATAATCCAGATAAAAACTTCTCAGAGGCAATGCACAAGATGCTATCCTGAAATAATTAGCATGCTTGTCTTGGGTACTAAATGCAAGTGCTTCCTCTGCCATTTTCTTTACTTTTCTTTTTAGAAAAGTATTTCTGGAATATGCCTACGTTACCATTTTATCAGCTGAGGAGGAGCTCGCTTTTCCATACAGGAAATACCTTGATAACGTGCCATACATCCGTACGATCAGACTTGGTTCTAGGGCCTAAAGAATTTTCAGTAAGATGAAATATTTTCCAAGAGCCCAAAAGTTGGCCAGCTCCGTTTCCTCCCATACTCAGAAATTAACGTTTATCTGAGTTATAAGGAAGGGTGCACACTTCTGTTCAAACGCATTAGTCACTTGATACGCGGAAGCGTTACCTGTGCAAGAAGTCAGGAGCTTTATTTAGCAGAGTGTAGTACTGTCTCACGAACTCCCGCCCTACCAGCAGGGGACTTGGCTTCTCCATCACCATTTCTTTGGTACGCAATGTCAAATGCTGTAATTAAAGACACGCACGTTAGTTTCAAGGCAGCCCTGTATATCACAACTTCCCCAAAAAAGGATGAGCATAACGGTATGCACTTCGTTCACACAGACCTACTCCACCAATTCAGGACGCCATCCCCACCTCCTCTGAGTAAATAAAAAGAGTTCATCCATTCATGCGTTACGTTGGCAAAGAGGGAACAGTGGAAACCAAGTCCCTTACAGAATAGGTGCTCGGAAACCCCAAACAAACAAACAAAAACCCTGTTAAAAACGTCTCGCACCATCTATTTTACTCTTTGGGAAAAAACTGACCAACAATGAAAAACCCAAGTTCAAGAGCACTGCAAGCCGACCAGGAGAACGCTTTCTGGAGTCAGGCGGGACCGTTCCTTTGTCCCAAAGCACGTCAGCCTGAAAAGGCCACCGTCGCCTCTGTAACACGCAGATGGTAGCACCAATATTCTAAAGTAATTACGAGGGCTGGATTCGCATTCCCTGCGGACTGGGAAGGGAAACCTTTACGCCTCAGATGACCAAAGCCTTAGGCACTACTTGTCCAAGCTAACGGCACTGCACATTTGGCATGGGATAATTTAGGTTGGAAAGGACTTCTGGGGCTCACCCGGTTCAACCCCGGGCACAAAGCACGACCAGTTTCTAATGCGTTGCTCTCCTTAGAGCAAGTTCTGAACAAGGTTATTCCTGAACACGCGAACAGAACTTCCGCCGGCCATTTGTGCCCATCGGCCATCACGTTAACGCGGTGCACCTCAACAAGTACGGATCCGCACCCTCCCACCAGGCAGCTGAAGGCAGCGGTAACATCTCACCCCCCTGCTTTGGTCCTTGGCTCTGCAGGCTGAGCAAGTCCAGCCCTCGCCGTGTTTCCTCTCCCCCGGTGCTCTGATCCTCTAACAATCCTGGCGATCCTGCACCTGACCCCATTCCTGCGTGTTGGCTTCTGTTCTGTAAGGAGTTGTTCAAACTGGGAGCAATACTCTGGGTCTGGGTGTCGCAAGAGTCCGAATGGAAAAGAAGAATCACTTCTGCTCCCTACAGCCCAGGACACAGCCACCCTTCATCACTGCAAAGGGACGCCGCTGACGCAAGTTCAACTTTTCTGCCAGGACATCAACGTCCCTTTGTGCAAAGCTGCTTCGTACTCGGTTGTTTCCCAGCCTTTACTTACGCACACGTTTTTTCCACGCGCGTGCAGAACTTGGGAATTTGCCTTTATTGAACTTTGTGATGTTCCCGGCAGCTATTTCTCCAGCCTACCCCTCCAGAAACTTGTTGCCGATCACTTTAGCCCATCATCCAGGTCACGACAAAGGTGTTAAACAGCATCGGCCCCGGTACCGCCCCTGGAGAAACTTCGCAAGCAGCCAGCTACCAGTTGGACTTTGTATCGCTCCCCGTAGCTGTCCAGTTTGGTTCCAAGGGTATTACAGAAAAGCAAGGCCTGGCTGAAATCAAGGTAAACCACATCTGTTGCACTTTCCCCGCCCTCGGAGCCATTCGTGTCATCGCAGAAGGCGAGCTGTTTGGTCAGTTAGAACTTGTCCTTAGTAAATCTGCCTTCTAAACGCCTTCTTGTCCTTCAGGGATCCTGGATTTGCTTTACAAGCCTTCCCAGGGATCAAGGAGAAGCCAGCCAACCCGTAATTCCCCCGCTTCCCCCTGCCTCCGACGGGCCTTAGTTTTCCTCGCTGCGCTCCTACCCATCCGTACTGTCTCGCAGATCACCCATGTCATACGACAATCTTCGGCGCTAGGGAAGTCTTTCTGGTGGCTTGCCAGCACCCGACACGCTGCTTCTTCCAGCTCACGTCAGGAAGGCTGACCTCACCCGTGAACACCAGCGTCTGCCATCAGGAGATTCCGCCAGTTCTCTAAAGAGAGCGTCATCTACTTTCTCTCTCAAAAACCCTAATGTGCAGGCAAGGCAGCAGGCAAAGACAACCAAGTCAAAACCCCAAGTTTCCATCCTGGGAGATAATCCCAGAACAAGACTTTTGTTTTCCCACCAGAATAACCTCGGCTCATGCATCCAAGCCAAGGGCCAGTACAAAGGACTGCTTGCGATTACAGCCGGACAGGACATAAAGCACATGAGGTACATCTCAGCGCAAGGAGGGCCTGGCCCAGAGGTAGAACATACACGGTAACGGTGCCACACACACGTCAGATGCTGCGTCCAAAAGGAACTCTGAAGAAAAAAGCCCAAATACTTGGCTCGGTTTACGCTTAATGGACTGTCAAAATAATCTCACCGCAGCAAGGCAAGCCTCAAGGCAATACCAAGAACTGTTCCCAGTAGAGTTAGCCAGGAATTGCGCTTGAGGCAATGGTCTCAAAAACTTGCAGGCAAGGCAGCAGGCAAAGCCCGAAATACAAGTTTTGAACTTGGAGATAAGAAATCAGAACACTTATTTTAGGATTATCTGAAATGCCTATTATAACCTTCAAGACTCTAAAGCACAGTAGTAGTTGTGACTCCTGGGAAGCCCCAGGGGAAGTTGTTTTGATAATCAGACCCAAATCCAAAGGTCAAGAATACTAAGGGACATCAAAGGCTCGAGCTCTGTGCACGTTCAGAGTGGGAACCTCCAAAGAAACACAATCTGAGCGATTTGGGGATCTTCCTAACACGACTCGCGCTACGGCAACGGCACGCGCGCGGGAATTTTACTTCGAAACCTACCGTCGCAGAACAAGGACCTCAGTTTCTACAGGCGAGACTATTCTTTTTTTTTGCTCCCCTGCCCCACGAGCAGATGCCGAACATAAAATTGGCGATACGAACTTCACCGCAAGCGTTTGTGAGAGTGCACAAGGACGGAGCTTCATCACGTTTTTTTTTTCTTTTTAAAGACCCTATTAGAAAGCAGATCATAGCCAGCGCACATCCTTATGAATACAGCAATAAGCAAAGTACATATGTTAACAAATTGCTGGCATACCACAAGGAACACGGAAAACGCCTCTGGGTACAACACATAATAATCTGTGACAAGTCATTACGCTACATCAGATCTGTATCGCGCTAGATCTTTTCTTCACTGGAAGCTGTGCTATTTCAGGAAAGGCCACCGAAACCTTCCAGATAATCTGAGAAAGGCGAGCGCGCGATGATCACACGCGGCCAATTCTTCAGAAGCTGGTTTACGTGCTCGAAGAGACGAGCGCCGTCCACATTTCAAGTGACAGCACTACTGATTTACATCAGAGAATCAGTATTTTACAGGACGTCTCAGTACAGTTCTTCACCTGGCTCGGTATTATTTCCTTTCCGTATCTCCTCACAGATCTCAGCAGGGGTACCAGAGGCTTAATGAACTGTTCAGGTCTCCAGGCCATCAAGAGGCAGTAAAATAAAAACGCAGGTACTCCGTGCTACCGACGTGGGTGCCATGAAACCAGGTTTATAAAAGATTAAAATCTCCACATGTCCCAATTAGTACAGCACCTCCTTAAAGTCAAGGATCCGAGTCTTAGGAGGCCCCGGGGGTTTGGAGGTGAAGGCACCAGTGAAATTTAAGCCTACACCCAAGGCATCGGCATCAACAATTCAGAGAGTCCAAACTTACAAAGAACGGCACCTCCGCGTTTACCAGGCACTGAGGGAAGCCCTGTAGATACAGGTACTCTGTAAGAGCGATTTCTCCACTTTTCATCGGTCCGTACTCACGAGTCAAGGAATAACAGCTAAGACAGACGAACCTGAGCGCTCCTCTGACTTGAATAACACGAGCCACATCCTTAGATCAGTCCGAGCAGCCACTGGGGAAGCGTCTTAATGAGAACTTACTGCGCAAGGCACATCCTAGCCAGAAACCAAATAGTGAAACTGAGATGGCAAACACCAGCAATCACATACATTTATCTGCTGGTTTCTTTACGGTGCAACCGTACCGTTAAAAGAACCCCCCTCCCTCACGCACGCTGATAAAAGCCATAAGCTACACAGACAGGGTAACACAAACGCCCATGCAATCGCTGCTCCTCCGCAGGTAACCTGCCTACAGCAAGCTGACGTCACAATTAATCGACCAGATTTAATTTCCACCCTATTCGGCACCTCCAAGTCCTGCGCTAGCAGGAGGGCAGCACGGATTTGCAGCGCATTCTCGAACCAAGCAGAACCGGCAGCCAGGAGATGTATCTCGTGACGGACTCTCAAGCTGGAGGACCCGAGGAAACATGGAATCCCTTTCTTCTCCAGACAAGGCTCAGAGGGAAGGACCCAGAGGCGCCCGCCCCAGGGACCGGGCTCCAAAACTGAAGGAACCTGCACACGCACCAGTGCAATACTTTTCGCCACGTCCACGCGCACTATTCAAGTTCCCAGCCACTTAACACCAACTTAAGCCTACAGGTGGGACCGGATAAGCTTGTCACCGTTACCTCAAACAACCAAGTTCCTATCTGGAGCTATTTCCACGTTCGCTTCTCTCAAGAAAACAAAAACATCTGGAGAGTCAGCACAGAAAGGAATTGTTATTTGCATGCAAAGATAAGCAAACGAACAAAAGCAGAAAGGGTATTTTCCTCCAAAGAGCAACACCAAGAGCAACGCCGGGTAGTGCCGAAATAAGTCGTAACGTTCATCTAACTCTGCTGACGACATGCCAGCTACCTTCTGTTAGATTGTGGTACAAGATTATTAGAGACTTTCCTGAGCTCTGCCAGAAACAACTTTCGATGGCCTGGGATAACAAATGCCAGCCGTGACAAATAAAGCCAGAAATTAACCTCAGCAACCAGATAAAACTGTTAAGGGGATACGGCTCGCGTTAGGACTATTGTGCCCAAGTGCTTGGGAACCAACTGCTACGCAATGCTTTAACAAGTCCACGCTGAATTAATAGTGTGCAAATTCATTCAGCCCGTAATGGTCTTTATGTATAAAACTTTGTTTCTTAAACGGTGTTTGTCACTTCTTCGACTAGATAAAAACAAACAGCCATCAGTGTGCACGGGAGGGCAGCAGCAATTTGTTTCTGAAGGTCACGATGCGTTGAGTTCGCTGCCATACATCTTGCTCGATAAGCAGCTCTCACGTTACAGAAGCCTTTTTCTCCTAAAATATACGTAAGCTTTCTCATTACTATTTCCCTTGCCCCGCAGAAAAAGGAAGCGTGACTAGTCACCTGTGCAAGGCACCGAGTCCCCTGAGGCCGTGACTGAGCTGCAGAATGGTGGCACACGTGCTCAAATTTAGGCATCCGGAGCACAAACTCTGGCACAAAGCCTTTGGCTGTGCCCAAAGAGGCAGTTCAAAGCCACCGCCATCCTGTTTCACCCAAGACCAACAGCAGCGATGCTGCCTGGATGCTTCACCAATCCTGGCAGAGAGGTGCTGCCCTCACCATTTGCTTTGCTAAAAAACTGTAAGCAAGCAAAGTATTTTGTTTTACTGACAAGCAAATTTCCTCCTCTGAACAATCCGTCCACAGAACAAGCTGTCCATGACTGAAGGCACACAGATAGCGAGCTATAGTTTTACGTAAATCTGCAACGGCGTGGCTCGTTCTTACATCCACGCGTCTGCAACTCGCGTCCGAGTCGCTGATTAGATTTGAATATACCACTTAAATCGAAACTTGAATATACCACTTAAACTGAAATAAAATTTGGCAAAATGCTCTTGCGGATCAGAACGATGCTCCCCGCACAGCGAGCACGCGAAGCAAAGCCACGAGGGACGCCGTGCCGCTTCCCGCACCACAGGAGCCGAGGGAAGACAGAAGGGGAGAGCAGCTTTCACAATCTTGGACAGGTTTTTCCTAAATCCAGATTATCACTTTTTAACTGCATTTCCTACCACAGACAATCAACTAATGCCCCAAAGAGCGTGCCTGCTGCCGCGATCGGTGTCACTGAGATCCCAGTACTGCAACCCACTGCGTGAGCAGCCACACCTTGAATAAAGCTGAAAAACCGAACGGCAACCGACGGTCCAGCTGGCACAAACCAGGGCATCTGTAATACAGCCCTGCAAAGGCTGGCGGGTTCTCCGTGGTAAAGTAAAACAAGCATCGCTTAAAAAGAGAAAATACCAAAAGAGCAACTGAAAGTCCCAAACGACCCAGTTCAGTACGGAAACCACCTTCCCTCTTTCGTGCTCGGGGAGGTAAGCACTCAGATCATCCCCCATCTGCAGTAAGGGCCAGCAAACCTGTATAATCTACCAGCATCCCTTCACTTTATGATCTCCTTTACCTAATCCGCTACAATCTGAACTGGCTGAGCCCCAAGGCACAGCATGCCGCTCTTTCAAATCAAGCTGTCCAGCGGGTTGGGGTTTTTTTGTTTTGTTTTGGGGTTGGGTTTTTTTTTTGGTTGTTTCTGGGGTTTTTTTTGTGAGAGGTGCTTAATAGCACTCTGTATTTTCGGGGCTTGACCACTACAGGGGCCCATCTTTTGGGCAGTAAAGCTGCACCACCCAGAAGAGCCGACAGCCACCCCAATAGCAGTAACGACAGCGACTGCAGCCAAGGGCACCACTCAGTCCGGGGAAGCCGCTGCATCTGCCTCTCTCTGTCATCACCCAACGCCAGGTTCAGTGCCTTTCTTCTGGTATCTCATCAGATGTACCTATTAGTGTGACATATTAATCTTTTCACACGTTCCTTGAGTTGCAATGCGGTTCTTCATTTGTCAAATACTCTCGAAAGAAACGACATCCAGTGTCACAACTGCTGCGGTAAGAAGGAAGACTCGAATTCAACACTGTGCGTTAACATTCTGTGTTTCCTCAGCATATTTTCAGCACTGCAAAATATTATTTAAGTGTGAGAGTAGAGGTATCATTTGAAACCACAGTTCCATAAAGGCAAAAATTTTATTCAAAAGGACACCGGTGGATAGATAGACTGGATGGTCGGGTCATTCTGTGTTCACTTTAAGCTAGCTATCACCGAAAAGATTTTACTCTGCTAGTGAAAAAATCATATGATACAGACGATAACTCCGCACAGCGAGCCCACGTTCGCCACTCAGAACGTGACAAGAACATTTCAAGTGGTAAACCCCGATTACTTCTCTTGAGCCCAAGCTACCAGGGTGCACAACAAGAAAGAATCCTTAGGAATGGAAAGGCTTTCCTAGGGCAGGTACGGCCCTGTAGGCACACTTACGATCACAAAGAACACAGAGTGCCTCGTTAATGATAAATTAACTCCAGAAGCTAAAGCAATACCGGTTTGTCAGTAACAACACGTCCTGGGCTCAGAAGGCCAGCTGACAAACCCTGCAGCGCTATGAAAATCCAGCCATACTGCTCTCAGGAACTTGGGCGGACATAGCGGCGCTTGCTCCGTGTGACTTCAGGAGAAGTGTGCCACACAGCACTGAGCAGGATGGCACGGCCTACCTATGCCGCAGAGTAACCACTTCTTCCAACTGGTCACCGATCTTTATTCTGCTACTGCTCCCTAATCACAAGCGTCTGTGAGAGAAATGGAAAAACCCCTGAGATATCTGAGACAGCGGAGAGTGCTTCAGACTAAGAATAAATGCTTACTCAGGGTATCTAGAGAGGGTATCTCTCCCCTCATACTCCTCCATCCCATTACAGATCAACGCATACTGCGCTGGCTTTGAACGTACAGGTTGCGTCTAAGTAGTCTACGTGCAGCAGAACTGAGCAAGGAACAAAATAACTTACCCTATTTCTCAACGCATCAAAACCACCTTGGGCAGCTTTACGCTTCTTTCCGTAGCAAAGCAGAACGCTTGCACACTGAACTGGAAATGCCTAGAAAATACAGAGGGCTCGGGAATTGCCAAACCCACACGGCAGGCCCCCAGAACACCACCTATGCGACCGACTAAGTCTTTTTGGCTGGAATCAAACAATAACCTCGTTCTCTACCGCTTTAGTTCTTTCATGTACCGGTGCCTGGCATGAAGCTCAAGATCCGGCGTCACCCAACTGACCAAGGGATTTCGAAGCCTTGAGCGGGGATGCTCTTGCGCACCGCACCGGAACTGCACCGACCTCTGCTCCAGCCCTCCGAGGCTAAGGGCAGCGGAAGCCCGAGAACACACCGAGCCCAGCTCGGAAGACAAACGAGAGAAGCTCGGAGAAGATGTACTCAAGGCATCCGGATCTGCGGAATAAAAGGTGCTCGCAACGACTTCGGCCATATTCCGCGTGACAGCGGAGCAGCTCAGGCTGCGATCGGGGAAAGAAGTGGCGGGGAAAGGCGAGGTCCGCAGAGCTGGAGCGGTGTTGCAGCCAGCGCTGCCATGGCGGTACCAACCGGTAAGGGCGAGGGAGGGCTGGCGGAGCCGCGGAGGGGAAGCCGAGGTCGGTTCTGCAGCGCCAGCGAGGCAGAGGAAGCGGCATCCCGCACACGCCCGAGGCCGGGCACCTCTAGAGGCCCCTGCAAGGCAATGCATGAGGCGAGCCGGGAGAGGCGAGCGCAGGGCCACCGCCACAGCCAGCACGGCGGAACGCGGGGCCTCGCGCCTGGAAGCGGCGGGCGAGGGGGCGCCGTTCCCGGCCTCCCCCGCCGCCCGGGGCGAGGCGGAAGAGCGATCGCGGGCGGGCGACACGCCGCCAAGGTGATGGCGAACAAAAGGCCCCCCCCTCCACTCCCCTCCCGTCCTCCCCCTCCCGGCCCGGCTCCGCCGCCCCCGCGCCACACGCACCGGGCGAGGGCCCGGGCCGGGAGCCAGCAGCCGGGCCCGGCCGCGACGAGGCGGGGCGGGCGCCGAAGGGCAAAGCCGGGCCCAGGGGCGCTGCCGCCCCGCGCGCGCCGCGACCGTTAAACGGCCACCCTCCCCTCACCCCCACATCCTCCCCCCGCCCCGCCGCGGCGGGGCCTACCCGCGATCCCCCCATCGCTCACCTAGGGAAAAAGTCTCGGTGCGCCGGGCCGGGGCACGTCCCGCCCAGGGCCTGCTCGGTGTGGGGCGCGGCGAGCGTGTCCCTCGGCGTGTCCCGCGGCGGCGGCAGGACGGGGCGAGCGGGGCGAGCGGGGCGCGGCGGCGGTGTCACGGCCGGCGGGGGAGGGGCGGCCGGGGCTCCCGTGCGCGCGTGCCTGTGCGTGCGTGCGTGCGTGCGTGCGCGCCTGCGCGGCGGGAGGGCGCGGGCGGGGCGAGCAGCGGGGGGGCGGGGCGGGGAGGCGAGGGGGCGGTGGCCGCGCCTGCGCGGCCCGAGGTGTCTGCGCTCTGCCCGCGCGGGGCGGGGCTCTCTCCGGCCGCTCTTCGCCAATCACGCCGCCGTTCCGCCGTGACGTCTGTCGGGGCGCACGCTTCCCGCCGAGCGGCCGTGGGGCGTGGCGCGGGGGCGTGGCGCGGGGGCGTGGGGCGGGGCGAGCGGCGTGGGGCGGGGCGTGGGGCGGGGCGAGCGGCCTTTAACGGGCGCCGCGGGGAGCGTTCCGGTTTCGGCCCCGGCCGTAGCGCAGGCAGCGTGTCCGCGGCAGGGAGCCCCGCGCCGGGGCTGGTTGGCTGGCGGTACCCGTGGGTGCGCGGTCCCCGCAGCTCCCCTCCCGGCCGCCCCGCGCTCCGTGTCTGAGCGAGCCCGCCGTGCCGCCCGTACCCAGGAAGGTATGTTTGTACGGCGGCTTCTTACCGCGCCGTCACCCGTGGCGGAGGCCGGGCCCGGGTGTCCGTGGCGGCGGCGCGGCTGGACGCGAGCAGCCCGGGGTTCTCCCGGGAGTCGGGCCGCTTGTGAGCGGGGCGAGGCTGTGGTGCCCGCGGGGTGGCCCGCAGCACCGTAAGGGCTGTGCTCAGCGCCGTCTTCCCCGTGTCTCGGTCCCGTCCCCGCTCGGTTCCCAGTCCGTTAGTCCGTTAGTCGTGCCGAGAGCGCGAATAAGCAATGCCTGGGACCCCCGCAGTCAGCGCTCCCTTGCCCCGCAATAAAAGCTGGACCCCGGAGCGCGTTGTGTCTCCCAGCCCTGCGCGGAGCGGGCTCTGCCGGGTGCCTGTGGGGCCATCGGGGCGCGTTAAACCTTGTTCTTGCAGAGAAGTCACTTGGGTGCCCTGAGGCCATATACGTATGGATGGAAAACTTTGAAATAAAGAACTCTCTTTGGTGGGAGAACCTGGTTTTGGTTGGTTTGTTTGGGGTGAGGGTCAGTATGTCCTTATGCCCAACCTGAGCATTTCCCATGGGTCCTGGGGTTTGCGTCTGCCCCTGGCCCAGGCAGGTGAGAACCTCGAACATCCCTGTGGGGAGCGGGGGATCCTGTCCTAACCTTTAGGGTATCCAGAGGCCTTTGATTTAGGAAAAAGACTTTTTTTTCTTAGAAAAAAATGCTGTTTCTCTGCTACTGGGTGAGGAAGTAGAAGAGAGCATCCCAGGATTTCACAGACTAGGACAGCTGAGTGAGCTGGCTCCAGCTCGGTTTTGATAAGCCTGCTTGGTGCTGGGGAGGGGAAGTGGGTGAACAGCATCAGGGATGCAAAGCCCTTCCAGGTCAGGCAGTGTTAGGTGTGTGCTGTGACTGCAGGCTGGCTTTGTCCTGCTCGGGCTCACAAAACAGCTGACATGGCTGCCTTGGCTGTAAAGCACCTGGTTACGTGGTGAGTAAACCTCACGGAAAGTCTCCTTGCTGCCCAGCAAGGTAGAAACCCTCTGCTCCCTGTGCTGGCGACAAAACAGGGTCAGGGGAGAAGGAAGCCCGCAGCAGCCACGGGGTTTTGGTAGGTTCCGGGTGGCACAGCACAGCACTTGGTAAGTTGAGTTTTAGGATAAGTTTGGGTTTTCGTGCCCCCTGTGGAAGGTGATGCTGGGGAAAAGGCAGCTGCCAAGGTGAGGTGTTTCCCTCAAGGAGAAAGCAGGGCAGGTGAGAGATGAATTGGGGTTGGTGTGTGTGAAGTAATGCAGCAAGGGGATGTGACTGCTCTGCATCTTTTCATTACCTTGAGGGGTTTGCTGTGTCCCAAAGCCTACGTAGCTTCTCAAGGACTGGAGGTGCTCAGGCTTCGTTTGATGTCACAACAAACGCAGTTAGAAAGCAACGAACCTGCTTGACAAAAGCCTATTTTGTAATGACTGCTGCGATAGCTTTTTAGACAAATGCATTGATTTTCAGTGTCTGGTGTTAGATGGGGGAGGAAGCTCTTAGTTTTAAAATATGAAAAGAGTAAATGTTTAGTTTCAATTACATATTTTAATTGAAAATGTTGATTTCAATTTTTAGTTGATGGGGAAATTAAAATCCCCAAAGCCCTTAAGTTAAATTGCCATGTCAGAGGGATTCTCTCCCTGGAATGAAATGAACTAGTTCTGGTCCTGAGTAAGACGATCAGTTCCTTTCTGTGCTAATTAGCTGTTGTTGCTATAAAACTTGCTGTAATGGGATATGGAGACAAAACAAAATCGTACCAAAAGGACAGAGGTATGGGTAGTAGCCATCAGGAGGGCGGTGTCGGGCTGGGAGCGGAGGTGCAGAGGCAGTGCCTGGAGTGCTGCTGCTTGGCTGCTCTTCTCAGCAGGAAGACTCCGAGTGCTGCAGTAGCATCCAATGAGGGGAAATACAGCGTCTGAAAGAAAGTTAACTACTTAGTGCTTTTGTCTCAGCCAGATGCCAGCGATGATTCAGGCTAAGGTGCTGTTTCTCACAGAGTAATGTTCCAAAAAGGTAATACAGTAATTTCCTTCTAGCTAGGGGTTGTTACTGCATTCTCCTTGTCCATTCTAAGCAAACACCATTTGAGGTGCAAGCCTTAGGGCTGGTGGTGGGGTGGTTCTGGACCCAGACCCCCGAGGTGCTGGGGGGAACTGGGTTACAGGGGTGCTGGGTTTTAGGCAGGTTCATGTCCCCAGCCCCCGCGGGAGGAACAACATGGAGCAAAACCTTCTGCTAACTGACGCGGTATGCAGGGCTCTTCGCTACTCACTCCAGCTGCAGGCGGAGAGGTCGGTAGCCAACACCTACGGCAAAAAGCACTGTCCGCTGGGACGAATCCGGCAACGGCGGCGGAGCTGGGTCCTGGTGCTGTACCGCGTCTGACGGGCTCGCCGACGGGAAGGAGGGGTTGCGGCTCCGCCGACTGGGGCTGGGAGGAGCCGCCGCAGCCGGCTGGCGGGCAGAGAGCGGGCAGCAGGGCCGGAGCGCCGTCACCCCGGTGCAGCGTGCGGACGGACCGGCAGCGGGGTAAGCGGAGCCGAGCCCCCGGTCCTCCCTGCCGCCACCGGGCGTGGGCGCTGCCGCGGGGGGCGGGGCTCCGGCCCGGCCCCGCCCCTGACCGCCCGGTGGCCACGTCGGTGCCACGTCGCGGCGCAGGCGCGGGGCCGTTTCCGTGGCGGGGGCGGGTGCGGGAGCGACGGGCCGGGGGCGCGGGGCGAGCTGCGCGGGCCGCGCCGAGCCGCCATGAACTTCTTGCGGGGCGTCATGGGCGGCCCCAGCGCCGGGCCGCAGCCCTCCGGCGCCGAGACGGTGAGCGGGGCGGGCCGGGGCCCGGCGGGGCCTACGTGCTGCCGGCTGCCCGCGGCGGTGCGCAGGGAGCCGGCGGCAGCGGGGCCCCGCCCGGGTCGCTTTCGGCGGGGCCGCGGCCGGGGAGGCGGGGGGGGGGGCGGCCCGAGGGTCCGGCCGGCGGTCTGTCGAGGGGCGGCCCCCGCGCTGCCTCGGCGGCGGGCGGTGACAGCTCGTCCCGCCTGCTCGGGAGGCCGGGCCGGGCAGGGGCCGGCTCCTTGCCGCTCCGTGCCGGGAGCCGTGCCGAGCTCCTGGCGCCGGTCCGCGGCGGGGTCGCGGTGCTCGGGCAGTGCCGGGGCTGCGCAGGGCCTTGTGCCGCTCCGGAGGGGAAGTGCCCGCTGGCGCCCGGGGCTTCAGGGCTCTCCCCTGCCGTGACTGACGCCAGCCGCGGCCCGGAGCCGCTGGGAACCGGTTACGTGGTCTGGTCGTGTCACGCTGTCCCGTGTCACCGCGCCGTCCCCCGTCACGCCTGTCTCGTCCGTTTCCAGATTCAGAAGCTGTGTGACCGCGTAGCTTCTTCCACTCTGCTGGACGACCGGAGGGATGCTGTACGTGCTCTTAAGTCATTATCCAAGGTAAGGAACGAACCTCCTGATGGGAGCCGCGTGGGTTTTTAATAGTTTTGTGACGTATTGCTTAAAAAGCGTTGTTTGGACTGTGGGCTAGTCCGTTAACTGCTGCATTTTTCTCCGAACAGAAATACCGATTGGAGGTGGGCATACAGGCCATGGAACATCTCATCCACGTTCTTCAGACCGACCGGTAAGCACGTTGCCGACTGCGGGCAGCCGCCGCCAGCCGATCCCCCGACCCTTCCCTGCTGCTGGCACGGACAAACGCAGGCTCGGCTCTGGGTACCGATAAAACTAGGAGGGGGAGCTGGGTTCCTAACAACTCTTCTGTCACGGTGGCTTCTTACGATCACCAACTTACTCAGAGATGAAAAGAACAGAATTCCAGGAAATTGAATGAGGGGCGGAAGGACCAGTTCTCCATGGTCAGTTTCCAGTACTGCGGGAAGGTAAAGCCAAAGTGACAGTGCTCGTTAAATACCGTATTTGAAATAACCGAGTCAGCCTGGTGCTGGGCAAAAGGTGAAGCAGGCAGAATTAAGAGGAGATGAAGGCAGTCAGCACAAGTGTGTGTTCTCAGGTGTGTGCACCAAGTGAATTGGTAGAAGAATTCTGTCATCGGGAGTAATGCAGGCACTTATATTATATTGAAGGGTTCAAGTAAATAGGAGAGCTGGACTCCAGGGCAGCTGTTCAGGCAGATGACACTAGTTTGAAGACTTTACGTGGACTAGAATGTCGTATTTATGCAACCCAGCATTTAAAATACCTTTGCTGTCCATCTCTTTGTGCAATTGATCGCACCGCTGTACTGGATAGTACCTGCGTGTTGTAACTTGGAACCTGCTTGCAGTGCTCTGATTCAAGCCGCAAACAGCGCACAGTCTCGGTGCTTAGGTAGGCAAGTGTCTTGCGACTGTCTTTCGGTCTCGGTTTGAACGTCAAGCTGGTAACCATCTACGCACCACCATAGCGGTCCTAAGGGCCTGTCTGGGCTACCTGTATGCACGTACACGGGAAGCATCTTCTGATGTCCAGACAAAGGAGAACTTGGACAGCAGCGGTTCAGCGGTAGAAGGACGTGTCATTTCCATTCCGTTGGCTGGGTCGTTAGGAACGAACGTCTGGCGCGCATGCAACTTGTACGATGCAAACAGTAAAAGGGAAGGTGATAGAAGTAACTGTCACTGATGTGAAGGGGACGCCCTTCAAAAAATGAGGTCAAGGAGCCTGCTTTCATCCACTTATCTGCTCTCGAGGCCAGATTTGAACTTTGAGAAGGGAGGCGGGGCTCTGCTGATCTCCTTTCCCTCGAGAGGCGAACCTTCAGGGCAGGAACCCGAGAGCTTTTCTGTGCTTTTTGGGCTCCAGTTGTCCCTTTGGAATTTGTGCGTGCTGGGGCTCTGTGCGGGTGTCTTGTGTGACTCGGGCTGCAGTTCAAACACCAGTATGTGCATCTTCATGGGTTTTGGGTTTTCAGCTGGAAAAAATGCTGTCTTCAATGCAACGTGGATAGGGAGATTTCCTATTACACGTCCTGTGGCGGAGCAGCACGTCAGCTGGCCTACCTGTTGTATGCTGCGGCTCTTTTGGGAGAGGTCTCGTTGGAGCCCTGGTGTCTGTGAAGTTCAGGTCTGTGGTTCAGGTGGTGCGAGTGTGCTGTTTGGTGTCGGCGATTGTAGAGGTGAGGCGTGGGGGGCTCCTTCAGCTGCAGGAATGCAAATCAAAGCCAGCGTGTCCCGAGGTGAAGCTTTTTGGCTGTGAAGCTGCTAGTGGTTGCTATCTTACTGACCGGAGGTGTTACGCACCTGTCTGCCTGTTGTCCTGGATGTACGCCTGCAGTTGCTGTGTTTTGTGTGCATCAGAGTGGGAACGTCATCCATGGGATTCCCCCTCTTAGTTCCCAGGGGAGTAGAAGCAGGGCTGGGTTGGGCTGTATCAGGTGAGGCTTAATCTGCTCTCCAGCCTTTTCTGCAGGGATGGGGTGTCTGGGTGGAAAGACTTACGGAGGAGGAACCGGCAGCGGGCACGGGGCTCTGAATTCACGGAGTGCCTGTGTGGAATGGATAGCTGGCGTACAGAGCACTGGAACGTGAGAACAGTGACAAGTGCAAACACCCTTTCCTCTTAGCTATTTACCAAAAATGAATAGAATAGTTCAAGATGCACAACTGTGCGATCTTAAGCTGCAGCTTGGGTTTGCTTTTTTAAGTCTCCAGGAACTAATTTTTGCGTGTTTTTCAGATGTGGAATTGTTTCAGTTAGATGAAAAGGAAACCATGGGCTTTGTAGTATTGTGTTGAAGACCTAAGATTACAATAAAGGGAAGACATGAGCAGGCTGGAAATCTGAGCGTACCCGCTGGATGAGACCGTTTACACGGACTGAGAGCTTCCTGTACTTGCGTTGACTGACGGTTGGGCGGAGGAGGAGATAATTTTTTCCCCTTTTGCGTCCATTACAGCCCAGTAATGCACGTGTCCTGGGAGGACGTCAGCAGGACAAGGATTTGAGTCAAGACCCAAAGTGAAAGAACAAACTACCCTGACACCTGATTATTTCTAGCTTTTCATTTAACATGAGAGTCGTAGAAAAGGGGGTGAGGTGTCACGTGGACGGCTCGCTAAGGCCCTTGCTGTAGTGATAAAAGAAACGTAGGCACGCATTGCTCCCTTCTGTCTTCCCAAAGCTGGTGGACCTCTTTGAGGCACCTCTGGTTTTCTTGGTTGCAACAACTGCTGTAGGTCTGTCATCTTTAATTAGTGGTCTAGCAGAGATAGCTGGCCTCAATTAAGGCTTAGCTTTTAAGATTGCTGGTTAGGTTGGTTTTTAGATTTCTGCTCTGAACCGGCCCGGTAGCTTCTTAAAATGCAAATTTATCTTTGGTGTGGAGGCCTTACTTTGTATGCCTCGGAGATCAGTGAAAGCAAATACTTAAAAGTTTGAATGGGAGGTCTTGTTTTAACAGCGTGCTCTTCTGATGCTCGGGCAAGACATGAAAATAGCTGAGAGGTGTGTCCCTGTGCACTCTGAGGTGCCTTCCTTTGTGATGTTAGGTTTTATTTACCTTTATTTTTTGACCAGCTGTGCTTTCATACTTTTCTGGTTTTTTAGCAACAAAGCAAGCAGCAAAAACACTTACGTTCCCCCCAAACTCTTGCACTGTGTCTTTGTTGTAGCATAGGGTTTACACATTGTTTGGTCTTCGTAATGCAGAAGAAACAAGTCTCTCTCAAAGCAGGGCGTAGTAAGAGAAGAGTCTTGGTGTAAGCAGGTGAACTAATGCTTTGGGGTTAGACTGGCTGCCCAGCAACTTCCTGGGGACGCCTGGGGTTGAAAAAACCCTAATAGTTGGGTGTAGTCCGAGGAGTTGGTGACACGGAGGCTGGCCCGTTCGAGAGAGTCCGCAGGTCTTGTCCGCGCGTTCAGATGGAGCGCAAGCTTTTGGCCCCGGGTTCTCGCTCACGGGGTAGCGGGGAGGGTCTTTGCTGGGATGGTGCTGAAGCTTCTCTGCAGCTCCCTGGGCGACTCCCTGGGAAGGGATCCCAGTCCCTCCCAGAGACTTCTCCTGGTATACTTGAGGAGCAGGTTGGAAGGAGTGACGTGGGAAGTGGAAGGCACGCTTACAGTGAGGCTTCCTGAGGTCATGGTGCGTCACCAGACTTTCTGGATGTGGCCACCTGAGGGGGTGGAACCGGGAAAAGGAGTTTGACTCCATTCAGGGACCGGGCAGCTCGTGGTTACACGGTATTAGACAATATCTGTCAACATCAGTCCCTCTCGCTTAATCTAATGCTGCAAAGGGAACTGCCTGTGCAGAAAAACAATGTTGTAAGAGTAGTTGGAAATAAGTCATTAAAGAAAAGTGGTTCTTTCATTTGCAGTTCAGATTCTGAAATAATTGGCTATGCCTTGGACACTCTCTACAATGTAATATCGAATGACCTAGAAGAGGAGGAGCAAGGTAAGTGCTCGGTAGTAATAGTTGTATTAACTGTCGGGGTCCTTTCCTTGGTGGTTTTGTTCAAATTATAAACTGTAATGCTCTGTGATTTACTAATGCTGAGACCCACTTTGTTATTACGTAGCTGTTCCGACAGCGCTAAAAGCCTGTTGTACGCAGCTTGCGTTAAAGGTATACTGGATCTCCTGCTTATTACTTTTAAAAGCTATGTGAACAGCAGCCAGGTTGGAATGGGATAATTGATTGTTTAATGTTTGTAAATAAAGAATGGAGTCATTCTTTGCTATTGGGAAAGGACAGTTCTGGCTGTTAATGTCAAATGGGGTGTGACTGATGATTTAACAAGGATATGGAGAGATAAAATCTCAGGTGGCTATATGTAAATGTGAAAGCCCCTCTTTTCCAGCCCTGCTGTGGCATTTGAGAAAGAGCCTCTGCCTGCCTGTCCCAAGATATTAGATGGAGAAGTAGCTGCTATGCAGCTAGGCTGTGGAACTCTCTGCCTCTCCTGCCTTCATTTTATTTTCCAAGGCCTTTCTTGGTAGGCCATCAGAACTGGTTTCAAAGGCCGATGAAATGGTGGCAGCTCTTAAAAATAACCCCGTATTTCACAGAAACATCGGTACTCTGCAGAAAATGACAACAGTAAGCCAAAGCGGGCTCGGGCAAGAAGAACGTTCCTAAAACTAAATACGTAAATAGGAACTGCAAGTGCCCAGAGTCAAGAAGAGCCAGGTGCCTCTGGCAAGTAAACCAGCTGTGGATTATAATGGTTTCAGGCTCTTGAAAGGTGTGGATGGCAGGATGCTCCCATTTTCCCTGTTTTTAGCATCAAGGACATGTCTAGAGAATGGAGACGGGATCTGGCTGAAGGCCGTGCAAGTGCTAGCTTGGGAGCCAGAGGGATGTCTGTCAGATGCAGGCGTTACGTGGAAAACCTCTTCTGTTAGTATTTGCAAATCAGGTCTTGGCTTGATCACTGTTTAAATTAGTAATCTCAGCCAAATGGCTGTAGGCTGGCTTTTGGAGGCTCGAAGAGGAAAACATCAGCAACCAATAAAACGACTTGGAGGGTATCCATTCTGCTTTTGGGTGAAGGAACGTGAAAGTCCATCGTACCAGCTGTCCCCAAAAAATCAGACTACTTGGGCGAGCATGAATGCAGTGTCAGCAGAAGGCTACTTTTAAGATGTTCAAAGCACCCTGCCTTTGCCGTGGACCTCGAGAGTGTTTCTAGTCCTTGACAGTGCTTCCATCTCACTTTTCAGTTTGCGTTACACGTAGTGGAGTGCGAATGCTCCTGTGGCGGGGCAAAACGTGAGGTGATACTGTTGTTTAAGCTGAAACTTCTTGTCTGCAGTATTACCCCAAGATACTTCTTCAAAGGCTCCTGAACTGATCATTTACCTTATGGAAAGTGGTGAGGGTTCTTCGATGATGACTACGTTTCTGCCAATACGTTGGCATTACGTTGTGCAGCGTGTCCTTTCACGGTGCCTTCCACAACGAACTACAATGCCTTCTCGTCGTACGTAGCTGCGAGAGACTTGCAAGCTGAAGTCCTTCCGTCATAAGCTATTCTTCGTGTCTCGAATTGCCACTTTGCTTACTTGCCCTGCTTTTCCTTGTTCATCCCGTTGCCTGATCTTGATGAAAGAGGTTTTGAACAAGATCAGAGTTTCACAGTACTGGTGACTCCATGTTTGTGGTAGTGGCCTTGACAAGAAAGTTACTAGCAGTCTCTTAAGAAGAGCAAAGAGCTGACAAACCGGAGCTATGTGTGCGCAATCGCCAGCCTTGTAAGAGAACGGGGTCGTTTAGTGCGGCCACTCCCGCAAGAACTACCCGAAGGAGTAAAAGCTAGGACGGCTGCTTTGAAAACCTGAGCTTATGCTGCGATTGGTTGGGCTGTTTGGAAAGCTGTTCAACTTGTAAACCTTTGTCTTGTTTCTTTTTCTTTTATCTGCCTTGACAGATGATTCTGAAGGTAAAAGAACCTTTACTTATATCCATATGGCACTTTGTTTTAGGCCTAGTTGCTACTCACACCCGTAACACTCGCTGCCGTTTAAAAAGGACACTGTCAAGACTTGCATTGGAGCTTAGCGAAAGCTTTTTGCGTTCTGCTCTATCCGTTTTCTTTGGAGCTGAAGCATCTTCCCAATTTTATTTCTCACATGGTTTGGGCACGTTGAATGCCAGCAGATGTCCCGAGATTGTAAGAATGACAAAATCTTGTTTAGGATGTCATCAAAGCGTGCAGCTTCAGAACTGGTAGGACTTTAACGTGCAAATGTTTGTGAACAGAGTTTCTGTTTTCAAGAAGCCCTGAAGTTCAACACAAATGCGTGAGCTGCACATAAGCATCCTTCACAGTGTCTCTTTTAAGCAATGCATGTTAAAATACAGTGTTCGCTTCTACCGTAAGTTGCCACTAACGCTTTGTATGTTCTCCTTTTTAAGCTGGTTTTATCAAAATGCACTTGATCTGTTGATTTAAAGATTAAATTCTAGTTTGCAGTGCTGCTTGATTGTTAGTGAATCACTAAGAGCTAATCTTACCAGATGGAAGTCGCTCTCTTTATTTAAGCTCTGTGAATGTGTCAATTTAAAGAGGGGTTATGGGTAGAAGTCTGTTTGCAAGATTTGGGGTGTATCCGCGTAAGTAGAAGGTGCAGTTTCACTTAGCTTGTTTCTTTCTGTGCAGCTCCTCTCTGTCTCTTTACATTTAGAAGAAGAAACACTGATAGGAAGAAGCATGAGTTGAGAGAGGGAAAAAAATAAGACAACTTAAATTTTGCCTTTTTATAGAAGCATCTTAAACATCCTGAACTAGAGTCAAGCTTTCGGAATAAATACAAAATACCGCAAACTTGTAAGAGGCTAAGTTGTGGATACGGCTCAGGTTTTGCCTTAGCACCTGGAACTTGTGCAAGGACAAGAGCTGGGATTAGGAGGAATCGGTAGTTCAAACAGTTGCTAATTAGAGCTCAGTTTGGGGAAGGGACAAGATGTTCAGTCACAGGTCATGGAAAATTCAAAGTGAATCATTTTGACTTAAGCATCCGTTTGAAAGAAAAAAGGTTGGGTCTGTGGGCTTCCCTTGGTTTGCAGCAAGCTACAGCGTGTGCAATCCGAGTAGGGTTCGCAGCTGAGGTGCCTCCTCTTCTACAGTAGCGAGTGCAGCAACCGACCTGCCGTGGAGCTGGCTTTTCTTTATTGCTGTCAACCAGGAGTCACCCAGGCTTGATAAGCCCCTCTACTTCAGAGCGCTCACGGTCAGACTTGTATTCTGCTAGATCCTACATGCCAGGGCCGGCGTTATTTTCGCCCGCGGTCCATCCTCCCTTTTGTCATCTTTTGTGAGTATTTCATAGTTCGTGCAGCTAAAAGTTTACAGCAGACTGGTGCTGCTTCTCCCTCCCTCTCGTAAGCTACCTACCGATGAGCGTGCTTCGAGGGAGAAATACAGCTGTACTGCAGTAGAGAAGCGGTCAGCTACTCTCTGATGGTTGAAAGGCCAAACAAAAACCTCTTCCCTGTATAGGAAATTCTTAAAAATTAGATCTGAAACTGATACCTTGCAGTGATTTGCCATCACCAACAGTTTGAGTTGGGTTGGTTGAATTAGAATTTTCTCGGCACCAAATTTTTACGGCAGAGTCCTTGGCTTCCTCTGTTTTGCCGTATCCCTAACAAGGTACAGAGGTTGAAGATGGTGTGGTCTTTGAACCTTTTTATAGCTGCTCAGATGTTAATGGTTTGTTAGTGACGCCTTGATAAGGCTGTAAATACTGCGGTTTAAGCAGGAGGAAAAATCCTTGTTTTGTCTTCACTTACCCAAATCAGATGTTCGGATCTGGTCAGGAATTCAGTGGCTTTACCGCGTGTTTTCGGTGCTTTATGCTTCAAGCTGTTCCCCTGCCCGTGGCTTGATCAGCTGGCGTGGGACGGCATCGCAGTGCTGAACGTACATCTGCGTGATTTGTGGGGCAACCTGCTTTAGAAGATGAGCAGCAGCGCTTTCGCTGTGACTCCTGGACGAAGCATCGGGCTGTCTGAACTGCTAAGGCACAGCAGGGAGCCCGGGCGGGTGGCAGCACGCTCGGTGGGCCGGGAGGGGCTTGGAGGTTATGGAGAGGGAAGGCAGCAAAGCAGCGAGTCGTGCAGGGGATGTGTGGGGAGACAGGTGCTCGTCTGGGGTTGGATGTGGGTGATGTCCTGCGTGCTGCTCCCCGAGCAGTTAATTTGTGCGCTCTGGCTTTCTGCGCTCTTGCGAGAAGCCTTGTGTAAAGCCAGCCGCGCGAAGAACCAACCTCTCTTTTAAACTGGACGAGAGACTCGTTTATACGGGCCGGCCGCTGGTGCTGCGTGCAACTGAAGTCCCGCCCTGTTGAGTGGGACTGGGCTTGAAGTGCCGCTCAGCCCTTGAAAAGCTGAGGTCTCAGAAGCTGTACGAGACTTGAATGAAATGTCTTCTCTTCCTGTCCAAAACGGAAGTATAATAAAAAACTCCCTTTGAATTAGAATTGCTCTTCCTCAATTTTTCAACTGAAATTCCGTAGCCGTGCCACCCAGTAGGACCTGGGTACGATTGGTGTGTGAAACAGCTTTGTCGAGCGTCCCCCACCCTGGAAGAACAGCAGCGGTGCAGAGAGGCTGCTCGCATGTTTTCTGTTTTGTGGGATGGATTCTTTTGCGTTTGTTTTTTGTTTGTGCAACAATGATGCATGAAGTAATTCCGTAAGATGACATTCACGTGCTACCCCAATTCTACACAACTGACGAGAAAGGCACTTCATTTCCCTTGTGAAATGAGTTCAGATTCCAAGACCGAGATGACTGGCGGCTCAGGCGTTTCAAACTTAGTCTACTTTCCTGATGTTTAGGTATTTTCTATTGCTAAACTAAAATAAATAAATGAGGTGCTTGACCACTTAGCTTTAGATGGCTCATGTTCCCCATGGCTCCTTTCAAGCCTCTCGGTGCTTTTGAGGAACTTCTCTACTGGATCAGTTCAGCCGCAAGCGAATGTAGCCGGGTTCTCTCTTTCTCTCTGAAATCTCTCCTCGCTAAGAGCGTACTTGGTTATATCTGAAACAGGCGGCGGTGGGGTGAGAGCTGTGAATCTGGTTGGATATGGTCAATGGAAATAAGATATTTTTTTTTCTTTTAATGCTGAAATGAGTTTGTTTAGTAGATTCTTGTTTCCCTCCTGTTTTTAAAACAAAATACCTCTCAATAAAAGTCATGCTTAGAATAATGTAGGTTTTCTCTTTTGCGCAAAGCTTGTGTCACCGATTGTTTTGAAAATAATTCAGTTAACGTGATAGCAGTGACTATTTTAGTAAGAATAAAAATCGCAACTGCCTGAAGTTCTTCCAATTGTGTGTTGTAATACACGGGTTTCTTTTTGCTATTGCAGAAGAAAACTTACCGAAACAAGTTGATGATTTGGGAAGTCAGTTCACAGAGATTTTCATTAAACAGCAAGAAAATGTTACTCTCTTGTTGACTCTGGTGGAGGTGAGTAACGGTGTCATACTTGGAATACTGAGAGACCGTACAGGGAGGTTTTCTTACCGGATAAAGCTGTGGTTTTTGTCTTCCTGGTGAAGTCTGTGTCAAATGCGAGGTGTTCTTAGACGTAGCGAACGTGGGCTTGGAGGCGAGCAAGGAGGGTGACCTGGAGGAAGGCCGTTAGCGCAGAGTTTTAGGTATTTGATTAGAAACAGTAAAAACTACTGCTCTGCAAACAGCGACTGTGGTCACTTGTCCAAGGATAACTTTTCAGATGTTCATTAAATGATAATGAGTTAGTCATGTTTGTTGAGAGGCAGTTCAAGTAGAAAGGGTGACTGTTTTCCATCAGCATGATACGTTTAACTCGTTTGCCAATGGTTTTATCTTCAAGGACTGCCTCGTTATTCTCAACTGTTAAAAATTTTGTTTCCAAACTAAGAATATGATTGTGTTTGAGAGAAAAAGAGCAACATGAATCTGTTTTCTTTTTTTTTTCCTTCATAGTCTACCTTCAGTAAAAAGCTGATATTCTGCTCTTCCCCTATGGCATTTACGTCATGCTTTCAGCAGTATTAAACATGTGTAACTGAGGCTTAATCCTCGAGTGCTGAATTTCAGCCTCAGTAGATGGAAATGCAAATCAGGAGCATGGTTTTGTAGACTACGGTTAGTGAGTCAGTAAAATTATTTTTCTGAAAGCTACGTTTGTGGCTGACAGTCCTATAAAACCACTTAGTGAGTGTGAAAGGCTGGCTTATAAATACACTCCCGAGATGCATAAATGTGTTACGTATTTTAGGAAAATCCAGGACATACTTTAGACTAGAGCCTTACTGCGCAGCAGGGTTCTGTTGATTTTATTGATCTGAATCTGAGATCTGCGAGTTCAAACCAGCAAGCACCTGTCCTAAAGATGGGTGAAACCTATAGGTGGAGCTGCGTGACTGTGGAAACCGGCTTGGCATGCGATTGCACACAGAAGCGTCCTTAGATAAAAACGTATACAGCATTGTGCAGAGCTGGAAGCTTGCGATGTGTTGTGTAAGCTATCCGTTTGTTTTCTCTGCAGATGCCTTAGTTCGGCCTCCTCTTGGCTAGCAACATCATGCTTGCCAGGGTTTGTCCTGTACAAGAGTCGGTTTTAGAAAAAGCTTTATGAACTACCTGGCCTGTTTGGGGAGACGGTTAGAAAATTGATTAGCTGCCACCTCACTTTTGCAGCAGGCAGAGCGGAGATGTTTATTTGGCCGGTGCCTGAGGTAGGTAGGGTGCTGAGGAAAGGACTACACACGCTCGGTTTTCAGGTGTAAGTAGGAGCAGGGTTAAAATAAGACTGCTTGTCCAAATGGCTTACTTGAAGGCGATGCTTTCAAATGAGCAGGATTAGAAGTACAGAAGGCTCTGTGAGGTGAGCTGTAGATCCCGTCACTAGCTGTTGAATGGGTTTGAGCTGACCTGGGGAGCCCAAAGGTTTGTGGTGGTTGGTCAAGTCTGTCCATGGACTCGCTCGTTCTTGAGCTTTCTCGTGCTGACAAGACCCATGTTTATCAGAGAAGCTGCTGTTACTGTTTGGGAATAGGAAGAAGATATAAAAGAGCTTGCTTTTCTTTCCTGCTTGGATTTCTGGGTAATACGGGCCAGTTCCTGGAGGACCGGACTGATTGCCTGTAGAAAGAATAAATAGCTAGGAAAGCTACCCCAAAGGACAGAGAGGAAGGCAAACTGCTGGGAGTCCGCGTTACTGATGATAAAATAAATACCCGCGGATCAGGATAGTGTTTGACTTGCCGGCCACGTGCTGTAATAGGATGGATGAGAAGAGAAACGGGCAGGAGATGAAGTCCGTCATCCCTTTGGTGTCTACTCGTAACTGGTGTCTAGAAGAGAAAGCTGAATACTGGGCAATTTAGTACTTAACGTACTCCTCTCCACCTTTGCAGGAATTTGATTTCCATGTTCGTTGGCCTGGAGTGAAACTACTTACGTCGCTTTTAAAGCAGCAAGGACCTCAAGTGCAGCAGATAATTCTTGTCAGCCCTATGGGTAAGCGGTCGAGTTTATTGCTGATGAACTTGAAGCTGGAAGCTCAGCAAACGTTATGGCAGAGGGCTGGAGGAGTCTCGAGCAAGGTGTTTTAAAGACCTCCAGCACGAAAAAGCTGCACCTTTTTCATGCTCTTACTTTTAATGTGCTTCTTGCAGGTGTTTCCAGACTCATGGATTTACTCGCAGACTCTAGGGAGGTTATACGAAATGATGTAAGTACAGAACAAAGGCAGTTTATCCTTGTAATAAACAGCAACTGTCAACTGAATCGCTTAGCGCTTGTGCAGAATGTGGATTAAGTTAAGTGAACGCACGTGGGAAAATGGCTGTGGTTGCTAGTTGGGAATGGTTCATTCCTCGGCTGAGTTGGGTGGCAGTCGGGTGTCTCGCCACACTTCACATAAGAAATGCAAACCGTTACTGTGTATTTAATGTAAACGTTGACCCTTGTGTAGGGTTTTCCCAGCATGTTAGCTGATCTTTCTCTTGGCCTTCTGTCAGGTTCACTTGAATTCTTCCTCTTTACTCATCAGATGTCAAAATGCTCTAATTAATACAGAAGAGATGAGGCGCTTTATGAGTTGCCTTTCTTCTGTGGAGCCACTTCGCATCCGTTTTAACAGTTCTGTGCTTCTATTTTGAAGTGCGGGGAGGCGTGAGGGAACTATCACGTGGTGTCGGTGGTGGGTTTCGTTAGATGTGCCGAGCTGCAGGGCATGCGGTTCCGTCCGGTGATTATGCTGCTGATTGAGCATCCTTCTAAGAGCTGTGACTTGTGGGAAGCAATGTAGTTCTGCTAAAACTCGGTTTAATTTCTTTTCTCCCCCACCTGTCAAGGGAGTCTTGTTGTTACAGCAACTGACAAAAAGTAACGCAGCCATACAGAAGATTGTTGCCTTTGAAAATGCCTTTGAGAGACTTCTGGATATCATAACAGAAGAAGGAAACAGCGATGGAGGTACAGCAAAGTCTAAGACTTAATCATAGTCTTGTGCTCCTGCACAAACTATTAGGTGACAGCGTTTACAGGCTGGCGTTAGTATGTAACTGGAGCTAGGTCAGTGGGGAGAAGGATCAAAGCGTCCAGCCTGGTCATAACAAAACAAGCAAAGCCAGACAGAGCGAGTAGGCAGCGTTTCAGCATCTTTTGAAGACTAGTCTTGAGAGATTTAGTTAAAACAACAGTTAATTTCTCTGAGTGTGTCTGTGTGTTCCTGCTTGGCTTTGCTCTGTGACCGTCTGTACTTTGAACGGCGGTGTCAGATAAGCGTATGCAGCATTTGTTACTTACAGAGTTAAGCGTCTGCGTTCCTCCTGCGAGATCCTTGGATGCTTGGAGCAGCTGGAATGAACAGCATGCTGAGTTTCTTCAGCCTCACTAATCACTGCAGTTTTCTGGTCAGCTCCTTGCCAAGTCATTTACCTGTTGGGGGGCGGGGGGAAAGGATAAAAAAAAAAAAAGAGCAAAAATGACCAGCAGTTAGATGCTCTTTTTTTAATTAGCAACACATTATGAGTTTACCACCACTTGTAGTTTGCTACAGGATCTATTTCAGTAACAAGACAGGTTGCTGTTCCATGACCTTGCTGTGGGCTGCAGGAGCAGTTCATGCTTCTCTCCCAGCTGAATTATTCCGGCTATGTTGGCAGGGAAGGACTAAGCAAACCTTTGATTCAAAGCTGCTATTTTTAGGCAGCTAATAATTTTAGGAGGCTTGGTATGTAAATTCCTAAGTGCTACGAGTTCTCCGCTCCCCTCGGACGCGTCCGTTCCTCCTGGCTGCGGCCCTGCCGAGGGCTGGCCTACCGGCAGGAGTGGGAAAGGGAAGGTGACAGCTGGTCTCTTGGTTCTCCCCCTCCCAAGTCTGGCACTGCCTGGCTGTGTTCACAAGCGTGAGGAGTGAGTCTGAGGAGTAAGTCTTCATCCTTTCTGTTGAGTCCAGATCTGGAGGCATCCCAGCAGTACCAGAAGCAGGCTGCCTTTATTTGTGTTGTCTTCTGGACAGAGCTGTCTGATGATTTTCTCTTCCAGAGTATGTAGCTGATTAGCATCTGTAGTGCTTTATCAGTACAGATAAAACCCCAGGGTTAAAAAAAAAAGCTGTTGCAACTCGAAGGAGTTGAGTTTGAATTGGCTCATTGTAAGGGCTATCTCTAAGAATTGCTTCTCCACCAAAATAACCCAAAAAGTAGGTTTGAAATGAGTTGAATATGTAGCCAGTGATGAAAGCAAATGAATGTGTAATCCAGTAAGAGCTGCTGAGTTGGAATCACGATGCAGTTCAAGAGGAACTTCATGGTAGTGCTTACCATGCAAAGAGACAGTCGTGTAAGCCTGACCGTGAAGCAGGTATACTGGAAGACACAAAGTGGTTGTGAGGCTTTGTTTCAAGTTCTGCCCGTTCCTACCCAATTTCCCCACACAAACTCTATATTCTTTGGCAATAACATTTTTGCTTCGGACTTGTGGAAGAAACGCTCCTATGGTTTCCTTGGAAATACGCTGAATCAACATGGATGTATTTAATTTACAGTGACCTTTGATTATTTTTTCATGCATGAGTTTGGCTGTTCTTGATCCAAATCTAATGTTGTTAAGAATGCAGAGTTTGGAAGTGCGCGCTCTGGTCCATCTAGAACGTAATTAGGGCATGGAGAAGCTAGTTCATTTTCCATGTGTCATCTTTAGATTAATCTTTTGCGTTTTGGTCTCACCAGGTATAGTAGTGGAAGATTGTCTCCTCCTCTTACAAAACTTGTTGAAGAATAATAATTCCAATCAGAATTTCTTCAAAGAAGGTTCATACATTCAGCGTATGAAGCCTTGGTTTGAAGTCGGAGATGACAACTGTGGGTGGTCTGCGCAGAAAGTAACTAATCTTCACCTAATGCTGCAGGTACAACACTTCATCTGACTGCGAAGTAGCCATGTCAACGCTTGTTCAGCTCTCTTGCAATGAAGAATAAGTGAAATGTAACAGTTAACTGCAAAATACAGGGGTTGTCTTGAGCTGAGAATTAGCTGCCGACGTTCAGGAGAGGTCCTGCTTTCAGCACGAGCATCATTGCCAAATGGCGAATTTGTAATGGCGGGCACGTGGTGTAACGTCATTTTGTGTAACTTCAGATGAAACAGTGATCTGAGGTAAAAAACTTCATCGGGGTGTTCTATATAAAGAATCCTCCTGTATGAATTCCTGTACGGCTGCGGCACGTTAACCCGAGCGCCAGTAGCTGCCTTCACTATGGGCTCATAATTACGGACCGTTGGGCAGCTGCCCCTCTGCTCACCCCTGTTCTCCTGTTCTGTGGCGCTTTGTGCGGAAGCTGAACTCGACTGATGAAGGTAGTCTCTCACTTCCTGACATGTGGCTCTGACAAATGGCGAACCCAATAACAGAATAGTTACAGCTTGATTCCTCATCGCCTAGTTGCAATGGAGTCAGATGTTTGAAGATTTTAGAGGGTTTCACTGACCTCGAAATCAAATGGCCATATGTAGTAGCGGGACAAAGATGGTCTTTAATTGTTGTCTTCTGTCTCTGTTTCTACGAGCAATTCTGTTGCGTGGCTAAACTTCAACTGGGTAAATTAGTTTTGGTTTGCACTTTGGAAGGTCTCGGGCTCTCTTGATACAGAGACGTTTCTTTTTTTCCTAGCTTGTGCGGGTACTCGTGTCTCCCACCAATCCTCCTGGTGCCACCAGCAGTTGTCAGAAGGCGATGTTTCACTGCGGGTTGTTACAGCAGCTCTGCACGATCCTGATGGCGACCGGAGTTCCTGCTGATATCCTGACAGAAGTAAGAGGGAGCGAGTAGATGTAGGGATGGGGGCAACTACGTGGGTGAAAGCAGGGGTCTGCAGGGATACCCCGTTGCTACAGAGACACACTGCAATTAGAGTATTTGCTAAGCAAGTCTTTCAGATGCCAGAGATGTCAGCTTCGTGTGTGGGCAACTGAAATGTAAGCTAGTCCTTTGTGTTCTAGTCTGCAACCAGAAAGTATTCGGATTGATTTTTTTTTTTTTCTTTTCTGTTGCATTTCAGCACATATACCACAGTGGCTGAATCATTAATGATCTCCCCTGTTTTGGGGGTGTGTTTTTGTGGTTGTTTTTCTCTGTTGAAAGACTCTAGAAGTATTCTGACTGGGCAGGTTGCCAAGGATGAGGGATTTCTAGCTTCGAGAAAGCCCTGTCGGCAGTGTAGCACGAGGTGCGTTTTCCCTTGATAAAAGGATGTGCTGAGATTGCGTGTAGACTGGCGCTTTCGGCGTGGCCTCCCTTCCAGTTCTTTCACCGGTCGATCTATTTACCATGTCCAGTTTAGCTGGCTGCCACAGCAAAACTGATCTGACGTGGAAAATGAAGTGACGGTGGAGCTGTCTGAGCCTTCTGTCTCTCAACCTTTGCTCAGCAGGGGTCACAGCTGATAGCTGTTTGGATTTCCTTTGAAACGGTTGTATTGCATAAATCTCTGTGCTGAGACTCGGTATGTGTTTTTCCACACCGCGCCGTCAGGGTAATCTTGGATCGTTTTGAGTGATCTATGGAGCAGATTAGTGCTCACATTTAACTGTCCGTGATTATTTTTTTTTTTCTCTGCCCTTTCTGTAGACCATCAATACCGTATCAGAGGTCATTCGAGGATGCCAGATGAACCAAGACTACTTTGCCTCTGTAAATGCACCTTCTAATCCACCAAGGTAGAGGAAGAAAAGTGTTTAAGTGTGTTAGGTAATGATGTATTGGTATGGGCAATGGCAGTCTGATCCAAACGACTGTTAAAAATCAGAGTTTGGAATAATTATGAAAATCAGAGTTTGGAATAATTATGATACAGAGCAACAGCTTCAAGTTCACGTTGGGTGTATTGGATGTAGCCCGAAGGCATCAGGTGTGTTTCCACAGAGATGAGGCCTAGAACTGATCTTATTTGTTATGTGGTACCCGAACAGCGAATGATGCCGTTGTCAGCCAGAGGATTGAGAGGCTAGGAAAACAGGCAGGTAACTGGTACTTACTCAGACTGGGGAAGAGCCAGTGTTGCCTTAATGAGATCGTCATCTCGACGTTTGAATGTGAGGGTGAGGGTACCTATCACAAGTTGCTAGTGGCCGTACAAGGCACGGTCCCAGCTGCTCCCTGCTAGCTTCGAGAACGCTGTAGGACTGAATGGGAAATGCAAACATTGCGGAGCAATGCTAGCCGATTGCAGCCAAGTATAATGAATCTAGCGTGTTGTGTTTCAACTAACTGAAAAGCTTTGGTATTACAATCAAAGCTTTAGTCAAGTGTTTGAAATGGTGACAGGTGGAGTGGGCAGTCTCTTTGCTTGCCTGGAGAGCACGCTCCAAATGGTGTATCTGCAGTTGTCTTCATTCACAACTTTGTCCCAATGGTTTTTCTTTCCTTTCCAAACAGGCCTGCCATTGTAGTACTTCTGATGTCCATGGTAAATGAAAGGCAGCCTTTTGTGCTACGCTGCGCGGTTCTCTACTGTTTCCAGTGCTTTTTATACAAAAACCAAAAAGGACAAGGAGAAATCGTTTCAACGCTTCTGCCATCTACCATTGACGGTACGCAAAGCTAACGTCTCTGCAGCGAGTCGTGAACTAGCCCAAGCGTTTAATGCATCAACTGATGCCTTTTGCAAAATATTTATCTGCCGTTAAGCGTCCCATCCGAGCAAGAAGATTTGGCTTATGATTTCTCTAAAACTTCACTAGTTTAATTTTTCTGGGTTTGAACTGTGTGTTGATGTCTTCAATGTTTTGCCGGTTTTGTGGCTTGTTTTAATCTCACTGGTACCTCTCGGCTGTTCTGGTAGCTACAGGTAACTCTGTCTCAGCTGGTCAGCTGCTCTGTGGGGGCCTTTTTTCCACGGACTCTCTCTCAAACTGGTGTGCCGCTGTGGCCCTGGCTCACGCGTTACAGGAAAACGCCACGCTGAAAGAACAGCTCCTGAGAGTGCAGCTGGCGACGAGCATCGGCAACCCGCCGGTGTCGCTGCTGCAGCAGTGCACCAATATCCTCTCGCAGGTACGGCCCCGACTGCCCCCCGCTTTGCCTTACAACTCCGGGCATCCAGGAAGAATGCCGCCCTGCGCAGGCGCATCGCAGGAGGACATGAGCGCTGGCTTAATGAGGAGGAGGAGGATGCGCTCTCTCTTGCAGACTGATTTTAAGTTTTGCTTAAAGCACTCTGCGCTTCAGAGGGCGGAGAAAAGCAGCAAATCTTGCTTTTTATCAGCACTTGCTGCTTGATGTTGCCTACTCTCAAGTAGGCAGAGGGTCCTGGAGCATCCAGACCTTCCACTTGGTAAAAGGACAAGGCAAACGGGCAGGATCCTCAGTCACGTTTTGCTCAAGTAGTGCCTGGTTAGTATTTACCCTGTAACTGCTACCTTGAAACACCTTAAAAACACCAGGCTCTCACTATTGATTGTTTTTGGTTTCGCTACTAAAGCTAAAAGCTTTTTTGAATTTGTTTAACATGTTAACACCTGACCTCGCTACGACGAGCGAGTGAAGGTCACCTCCTGGCCCACGCTTCTTTGTGACACTCGCTTCTGTCATACACGTTTTTCCTCGCATGGCTGTAATAACGAGGAGCTGTTAACTCTGGCAGCAGTCAGACTTGTCTGCAATTGACAGTAATGGCAGAATGCGGCAATTTTGAATTGGTTCGTGTGATTTTTTTTAAAAATTTTTTTTAAATCGGCTTTACCTGAAAATAGTACTTCTTTTTATCCTTTTCCCAGCATTTTTGTCCAAGGTAAATTTGAGTCTGTAAAACTGCCCGTGGCTCTTCAGCCTTAAATGATGCAAGGGTCTCAGACTTGGGGGGGATGTTTCTGAAATGTCTGCCACTTCAAGGTTCTCAAGTAATATGTGTGTAACTTGCAGGGTGATAAGATCGACAGACGGGTATGTATTTTTTGGCACAGCTTTGGCACTTTCTTGCCAAAAGCAGGCCCTTTCCTCTTGCCTTGGGTTTTGCTGGGGAGGTTTTCTTTAACTGCTTTTTGATGTGTTTCCACTTACAGCTTTGTGTTGCAGTTGGGTTTGGGTTTTTTCCTAGCATAACAAGCTCCTTCTGTGTCTCCAGGGGATTCTCTGGGGGTGCTCCACAAAACTATGGGTAACGATCTTGGGTGGCACGGGTGCTTTCTTTCCAGTGGGGCGGACTCATTCACCATCTGTTCACCGAACAGATGCGCTTCCTTGTAAGAAAAATTAAAAGCGTTAGAAATGCTGTTTTCTCAGACTGGCCTGTGGCAAACAGCTGGTACAATCTGAAGTGGGAACATGCTGCCGATTTCCTGACTGCTAAATGAAAAGCTGCGTTTAACCTGCCATCCGGCCCCTTTGTACGTTCTACTTACCAGCCGAAGTGTTAACCTGGGAGCTGCTAGTTGTGACTAGCAGGGATCTCATTGCTAGCAAATGACCTCTGAAGCGAGTTGTGTGACTTTAAGGTTGCGTTACTTAAAGCACTGCCGAGTTGGTTACCGGCGGCAGAAAAACCCATTCTGAAAGATTGCTGCTGTGGAATTGTCTGCTTTATTTACTGCAGTTCTCCCGAGGGGTGGGTTTGTTTTGTTACCAGCCCTGAATCGTAGAACAGCAGCCTTGGAGAGCTGTCGTCTGTCACAGTAGGCGTTAGCATGGTATGTCTCGAAAAGAGCTGTGTGGTTTGGGTTTGGCTTTTTTTAGAGAGGGTGTTTTGGACCACGTGGAAATCCTTTGGCAGGACATGTTACTTTGACCTCAGAATAGCAGGCAGCGCTTGAGAATAAATGCGGTTTGTGACTGCTTCCAGCAGATAACGAGTGCTGTGAATGCCGGGTCGCACAAGCAAAAGTAACTTGGTGTTCCGTAGCAGCTAAGAGAAGAGTTGCTTAAGAAGCCCGAGATGTGCCAACGTGCTGTGGGCAAGACTGCCAGTTACAGTGCTTATTCCCAGTGCGTAAGAACTGGCTAACGGTCTTGGGACAGTAAGAGCCAGTATTTGTAAGTGGAAAAGGATTTCTAGCGTTGCTTGCTTGTTCTGTTTGAAGCAAGCATTTGTTTTTGTTCGGTTCGGGGAGAATTGACTCGATCTTTTGACAAATAGTAAGTCAGCGTGACTGTCTTTGCGCAGATAATGGGCGTCGTAGCCATTTTGTCAGTAATTATTGAGTCTGAACTTTTAACGTGGACTGTTTCTGGTTGCTCTGAGTAACTTTTGCCTGTCCTAGAAGGGTGAAAGCAGCGTTGTGCGCATGGTTACGGGGGGATTAAATGCTGACTGTCAGCAATTAAAGTGGTTAAGTGTGGCAAAGTCTGGCATTTGAGAAATAGGAGTTTGGTGGAGTTGCTCACGCCATGTTGCCTCTTCTCAGGTCTGCTGGAGGCTTTGAGGGTGAGCGTATGGAGAGGCAGAGCTCTCCCTCGCAGAGGGGAAGGACTGGGGAAAAGATAGTCCCCGCAGTTCTGAACCAGTCTGAGGTGTGAGGAGCAATGAGTAGGGAAAAAAGGGCAGCTTAGTGAGCAGAGAGCTGAGAGTTGCGTTGTGTACAAGTCATTAATTGCCAAGTGCAAGGCGAGCGGGGGAAATGCACAGTGGGGAAAGCTAAAAGAGCTGGGCAAGAGGCGAACAGAGTTTGCTGGGGACTAGGCCACTCGCAGAGAGGTCTAGGTAAGTGGAAACCAGTTGTGGCACTCAGCTAGAAGGGCAGCAGCGGGGAAGATAACCTGTGTGTTAATACCGGGTCACAAGGAAGCTGCAGACAAACCTATAGCAAAGACTAAATAATGATTGCTAGCAGGGCATGTAGTACTCACTGTGAAACACGGCAGGCAGGTGCTGCGAAGTTGTGGTGATGGCTGTGTTCTCTGCTGTTCTGTCACTGTTGGCTTGGTCTCTGGAAGTCATGATGATGAAAAAAGGCCGGGTGCTCGCTTTCCCATGTGTGCAGCATCAGGGGTGGCTGCCGCAGTCTTGATAGCTGTAATCTGTGTTCCCCTCCAAGGACATGGTTTCATCTCAGTGATGGTGATACACTGCAGCAAATCGGAACACCTCAAAGGGACGTCCTTGAAGGCAGTCTCTTCGGAGCTAGGTATTTCCTTCCAGAGTTGCCAGACCCCGTTCCCATCTGCCCTGTGGTCCGCAGTGGCAGCGGGGTAGCCCGGAGCCTGCTGCAGGAGAGTTTCTTGCCAGACTGCTGCTCGCTGGCTGTTTCGATGGGCAAAGTGGCTTATTCTAAGACCTCGGGGTTTTTTCTTTTCGTGCTTAGGCAAAGTTTAAAACAACACTGCCTTCAGCTCTAAAGCACAGGGCTATCAGAGGCAAGGAGGGAAGTTCAGTGTCTTAAGCACAGACTCTTTTGTCGTGGTTGATGAATGCTTCTCTCTTTAGCTGCTGTCATGATCCCTGCCATCAAGTGCTTGTGTGCAGTCTAGTTTTCCGTGCAGGGAACGTTTTTTTGGTTGTCTTCTGAATGATGACTACTGCAAGAGATGTACGCCTGTCTTCACGCTGCTGCGCCCACAAAATCTACAGCAAAGACAAGGGGGACAGAATTGAGAGGACGGTTAATTTGCAGATGAAAACTAATTTTCCCTCTTAACAAAAACAAATACTGCAGTTAGCGTTCCTCTTGCTGGCCTAGTGTGAGTATTGGCAGAAGCGAAAGCCACTCCAGTATTATCTTTCTTTACTTAGAAAATAATATTAGGAACACATGGCAATTTTTAGTAAGCAGGGGAAATCTTAGTGATGCATCATCTCTTCTAGGGAATCCTTACCTGACTGAATTTACACCTCGTTCCGTCTTTGCAGGGGTTGTGTGTATGTTCCTTCATGTTCCCCTAGTATTAATTATAAATGCAGAACTAATTTGTTATGATTTTTTAAGCTGACCCCGATTTTATATCGGTGCTAATTTGCATTGAGTCATATTTCACATCTGCGTTGCTGCTTGTTTTGCTCTGAAAACAGTTCAGTGTGAATAGTTTAATACTTGTTTCATCCCGGCACTAAAGTTGTGTTCGGTGGAACTAACGAATGGGTATTTTGAAAGACATGCCTCGTTGTTTTTAAAATGGTGAGGCGGAAGTGGGCGAGTTGTTCATCAGTACAGCTTCTTTTGGTTTTGTAGTCCTCTGCTGTGGGAAGATAACAATGGGGGTTTCATTCTTTTCAGGGCAGCAAAGTACAGACCAGGGTTGGACTACTGATGTTGCTTTGCACTTGGCTAAGCAACTGCTCGATCGCTGTCACCCACTTCCTTCACAACCCAGCCAACGTACCTTTCGTATCCTTCGCCTGCCTGCAGAGTAGAACTGCTTGCCTTGAAATTCTTTGGATTGTCCACTGACTAAAGTACATAAGGCTAAACTGTCACCTCACCTAAACTGCAAGTCTGTTTTGGAACAACTATATATCTCTTTGGTTAAGCAGACAGTTACTGAGAAAAGGAATTTCAGGGAAGCCCCTGAAGCCACCCAAGTCCTTCAAAGTAGGAGCTAGCCGCCAGGCTTTCATCTGCTATTTTGCCTGCTTCCTAAGGAAGCTCGGGATTACTTGTGCAACTCACTTGAACTGGGAATTGATACAGGGAGAATTACGTTACATGTGTTGTGCTTACGAAATATCTCCAATACCCTTAACAAGAGCTCTAGCTCACAGGGCAGATAGCTGAAAACCTTGGAGAAGAGGAGCAGCTCGTCCAAGGCCTCTGTGCACTTTTGCTTGGCATTTCCATCTACTACAATGACAATTCCCTTGAAAATTACAGGAAGTAAGTATGATGTAGAAATGAGAGGACTGTAGGGAAAGGTTCTGTCAATGGCAGGTGGTGGTTTGGGGCTTTTAACTGAGGTGGTGCAGTCGAGAATATTTGGTTGAGTGTTTTCTATGCGTGTTTCTTGCGGGATGCTAAATAACTGACCCCGTGTCTAGCCAGGGGAAGCAGAAAGTTGTTTTGCGTAGGTGGTGCTAGCCTGCGTGTTCCTGGGCCGAGAATAGATGTCGGTGGCAACTAAAAAATCGCAGTTTGAATGCAAAGCATCCCGGGAGGTTAAGACTTGAGAGAGAATCAGAGTTGTACCTGCAAAATCCACCTTGAGGGAAGGGTGGGCTCATTTCTCTTGAAGTCTTGCACTGTGATTCATTTCTCTCTTCCTTTTAGAGAGAAGCTGAAACAGCTGATTGAGAAGAGGATTGGCAGGGAGAACTTCATTGAGAAGCTTGGCTTCATTAGCAAACATGAACTTTATTCCAGAGCTGCTCAGAAGCCACAGCCTGGTTTTTCTAGCCCAGACCACATGATGTTTGATCATGAGTTCACCAAGCTTGTGAAGGAATTGGAAGGTGAGATGTTCGGCTCATTTCTGGAGTTTCTGTGATGAACTGACGACTGAACTACCAAAATGTGCTGCGTGTAACTCTCTTAAAAGCAGCGTGATGATCCTAAAATGGTGTATTCTGAAAAACATGTTACAGTAATAGCTGTAAGGAATGATACACCCAAGCTCGCAGTTCAAGCGCTTGGTAAACATACTCCCGGTGCAAGCCCGTAATCAGGCCTTGTACTAACTGGATAACTTCATATTCTTCAGAGAAATGACTCTTAATACGTGCTGTGAGTTAGCACACTGTGGCCCAGGGCGTATTTACCTGTGCTCACGTAGAGACTGAAGTATGAAGCCCATACTGTGGTCACAGAAGCTTGATTTGTGTAAGTACGCAATTAGATATTTGCTGTTTCTAACTGATTCATTAAGAAAAATTACGAATGCTGAATTTCCTGGCTTGTTAGAAAACAACAGGGACTTCAGTGTTTTCCATCCTTCACAAGAGTCGGGTGGCCATCATCCTTAATGTCTAACTACTGTCCTGTTTATTAGCATTGCCCAACTTAAATCAGTCTAGAGAAGGAAAACACCTTGAAGCAGCAACAGTAAAGATGGTTTTGATGGATCTCACTTCATCTGCACGTTGCCCTTGTAGTCCCAAATCTTTCACTTATTTGCACGACTGCTTGGGCAACCGCTGTAGTGGAGCCGTAACGCAAGTAAAACGCACCTTTTCCGATAGGAAGGACTCAAACCCCACCCTTTAGCTTTTCTGAAACTGTGCAAAGCACTAAGTGTGCAAACCTCGCTATAAAAAATGTGCCGTTTCCTATTTTCTTAAACCTCTGTGACAATTGCTTTTTTCAAGTGCAGGTTGAGTTTCTCATGCCGTGAGCTCAGCTGAACTGGGTGAGGCTGTGAGACTGGTGCGAGGACAAAAAAAAAGGCGAACTGGGCTTTAGTTGACAGAAACTGTTTTTGACAGGTGTCATAAGTAAAGCTATTTACAAGTCCAGTGAGGAAGATAAAAAGGAGGAGGAGGTGAAGAAGACATTGGAACAGCATGACAACATTGTGACTCACTACAAAAAAGTCATTAGAGAGCAGGTAAGAGGGAGTTACGCTGTACACGCTGGCTGTCGGAGGCACCGCAGTACAGCTGGGTACCTGATGTTCCAAAACAAGTAACGAGGAATCTAGCGATGCAGAAACGCTTCTGAAAACACTTAAGCCGCCTTATGGCTCAAGTGAAATGTCAGTGTTTAGGATACTGGTTAAGTTTAATTCTTTTCCTGGGGTGCATCTGCTCTTTCCTGTGTTGAAGTGTTTCTTTTCAAATGAGTAACTGGAGAACTGGCAGCCCTCGGCTAAGAGATCGAAGTCTTCCTTCTGTGCTCTCACTTGTGAAAAGATGACAGACGAAATGTGGCTGAATGAAGAAATGAAGTCTGTCAGTGAAATTTGGTTATACCTGCTGTGGTTGGACTCTCAAATTTTTTTCTCCGATGGTAGTTCACTTGTTGCCACAGCTTAGACTGAGAAGTAGAGGAGCAAAGCTAATTACCTTAAATAGCTAATGAGGAACTGGAGCAGGTGGTTTTAGTTCAGGGGTCTGGAGTGGCCACAGAATATAGCGGTACTTGGGGAATTAAGGGGTGCTTTTGCGCTGCCAGTGAGGCTTTATTGAACACGTGATGACTTCTTTAAAGACTCCTGAACTGGACCCAATGTGTGCAGGCTTCAGTGCGAGAGAGCAAAAGTGCGATGACGGGATTTCCTGTATTTCCTTTTTCTTTCCCTGCTGTTGCTGGTGCGGGGGTGCTGGAGGTCTCCTCCAAAAGGCATCGGTCGGCTGGGACGGGCCGCTTCTGTCTTTCCCAGGCTTTTTTCCTCTGAGTAGCGACCTAGGTTTGCGTGCGGCTTTTCTGCCCGTCTGTCACAGGTAGCGCTGACAGTGTCGCTAACCAGTAATGTGCAGTGGTGGAGTTAAGGTGTTTGTGTCTTCATTTGCTGTCCTGACAGTACGGTATTCAAAAGAGTTAAGATTCTAAGTGCCCTTTTTTCCTTTCACAGGACCAGGAGCTTGAAGAATTAAAACAACGAATTAACACTTTAACATCTCAAAACGAACAGCTCCAAGCAACAGTTACGCAACAAGTGTCGCAGATCCAACAGCATAAGGACCAGTATAATCTCCTTAAAGTACAGCTAGGTAGGCTTCAGAAAGAATAATAAGAACTAATCTCGCTAGCGCAAAGATCTTGCGTGATTTATGGCGGGCTACAGAAGAGCTCCAGCGGACAACCTTCTGTCACTTTGGCCACGCTGCTGTATGTCCTGCAGCCTATGAAAACTTCCCCTAGAGATAAAATACAAGTTTTTTCAAGTTGAGCATTGCAAACAATTTTGTTTAAGCATCAGGTTTCTTTCATTAACTAAAAATACTGGGCTTTGCTTTTAACTGCCTTTAACCTTAGAGAAAAAAGCCCAGTGAGAGCTGAGAAGACAGCTTCAAAATGCAAATGAGATATAATTTGTTCTTGCTTTGTGCTTAAGTCTTGGGTCTCTTGGAGTAATAGTACCGTTTTCTGCAAGATCCGTTTGAGCGCTTGAGCTAGGGCCTATCTGCTCCTGAAGGAGACGGCTGTAGAGCAGGCAGTGCACTTAGGTGGACACACGGACATGCCGGGATTAGCGACAGCTTCTGACCCGATCCCAGTGTGGCTGCGGTTGCCCACGACAAAAAGCAAAGCCTGCCCTCGCACCCTTGCCGGTGCACCCGGTGAGGGATAAGAGACGAAGCTTGCTGTAGGAACTGTTGGCTACCGGGGAGCTAAGTTAGTCCAAACGAGTCGCGGCCCGTTCGGAGTTAGACCGTGAGCAGATGGGCTGCGGCGCGTGCTGGTCGGGGTCTGTGAATGAGAGCCCAAAGTAGGGAAGAGGTGTGGTGTGGCCCATGTGCAAGAGGAGGCCTCTTACTGTTGCTACAGAGATGGCTAACCGAATGCTTAAATCGGGAGAGTATATTCAAGTTATTCCAAGGTCAAGATGCCTCGTAAGCTGGGTATGACATGGTTTCAAAAAGTAATTCTGCCCTCAGGGTTGTTTGTGATGGAAAATACCTAAGGAAACTCATGTCCTTCTATGGAATGATTTGTCTGTGAACTTACTTTGGATGAACCGAATGACTGAAGCGGCAGGCAGGTGCAGCCACCAATACGTACTCGAAGGAATGGCAGATTAGAGCTCTTGATTCACCTTTTGATAGAGAGTTCTTAGCTGCTCTGCTTTGGTTCTTCAGTCAGAGTGGCTTGTATTGCCCCGCGGGGCGGGAGGAGGGCAGGCAACAAAGACTCTAATCGGCACGTTTGAAGCTAACTTCAAAATGCTGTTGGTGTTTGTTACCTTTGTTATAATCTCTGTCTTTTAGGGAAGGACACTCAGCATCATAATTCCCACGGTGATACGCTTCAGATGAATGGCATTCAGATGGAAGAAGTGAGCAAACTGAAAGAGGAGTTGGAAGAATGGAAAAACAAGCATGAACTGCTGCAAGGGCAGTTAAGGGAAAAGGATTCTCTGATTGAAAAACTGGTAAGCGCTAACTCTCACACCAGGCCTTGATGCAGCTTCCAATTCCCGTTTTCAAATGTAATTTGCCTTAAGCTGTGCAAGTCCTCATTATGATGGCAGTCGAGCAATCATAACTGATCATTGTTATTATAGGAAATACGGTGGGAGACGGCTTGAGCAAAACCTTTTGTGCTTTGCCCTGTTCCCAAGAGTAATTTGTGCAGCTGACCTGTTGGATTGTAGAATCAGGGTTTTCAGTGTGTTTTGGGAAGAAACAGTAGGAGTCTCTTAGGAGCTTTGATGGGGTAATGCCTAGGACACATTTATGGTGGCCTGCTTGTAAAATGCAGGATGACGCATGCTTGTCTTATTTTGTGCCCGTCTGCTGCATTTCAATCGGTGAAAGATGCTTTTGCATCCACCTTAGAGGAGACCATGCAGCTGCTCGGGTGTAGTCGGAGAGCTTTGACGTGCATTTCTTAGCCTGTTTGCACCTTCTCTGCCGGGAACTTTGACCATGCAAGCACGTGGTTGGCTTTGTGTTCTGACAGCGTGGCTGTGTTGAGCCTGTCTAGTTACACGGCTCATTTTCCTGTTGCTGTTACAGAAGTCTTCACAGTTGGAAATGGGAACAACAGAGCAGTCTTCGCAGATGAGCAAATCTGGTGGCTTGGAGCACAATAATGAACTACAGAAGGTGAACTTGTAGTATTTCAGCAAAGCTGTGGTGAACAGCAGTAGCTTGGGATGAGAAGGGAGCTCTGTCAAACTTGGGGGAGGAGCATCGCCTCCTGAGCCCGTTGGTGTTTGCCGTGCTGTACTTTTATGTGATGATGGCACTAATCTTGGGAGCATCAAGATGACGCATCCAAAAATGAATCAGTTGTTTTTACTAAGCAAGTTTGAGCCAGCAGAAGACACTTCAACTGACTCTTCAGACTTGCAAAATGTGTTTATCCATCGCAAAACATATGTTTAAATGTTGATGCGAAAGCTTCCGGGTATTAGATGTACAGCATAAAGTGTTTAAGTATCAGCAGATTCTGTAATTTAAGGTAGCCGTTGCTCAAAAAATACTTAGCAGGGAACTAATAATGCCTGGATTGATAAGTCACAATGGGTTTCTGCACCAAGAAAGGAAATGCGTAGAGGATGTGTGCAACGGGAGTGCTAGTGGTGTGAAACACCTCTGTAATCACAACCGAGGCTCGGACAGATGTCTCAGTTGGGCGTTCCACAGAAATGGGTTAGTAAGAGCAGGGCGGAAGAAAAATGCTGTGTGTTGCTGACTCATTTTGTCTTCTAGAGAAAGATGCTGTGCTCTCATTGAGAGCGAGATAGAGCTTTCCTCTCACGTATGCTAGTCTGAAGCAGTTAATGTCTGGCAGCATTTAACTTATCAAAAATTTCATGTGAATAACTACCTTGCTTGATCAAATTAACTTAAAAGTATGTTTTGCCTTTGTTTCCCAAAGGAATTAGAAATGCTCAGGAGTCAGATACAACTACAGTCTGCAGAAATCTCTAAGCTTCAGATGGAGAATCAAAAGCTACAAGTAATGGTACCCGTGAAAAAGTTTCTTATTTTCTCTTAGGGGACTAAATCTTGAAGACTTCACTTTGGTGCTTCTGGTGGCTGTAGCTGTGGTCCTAAACCAAGCTGGTTTTAAGAACACACACATCAGCAAGTGATTCCAGTAGTGTTTTAAATGAATTAACGTGTTATGTAGACAAATCCTGCATGAGGAAAGAGGGGGGGACTTCCAGTTACGTTGGTGTTCTGTGAGGCCATTGGTCCTCGGTATTTTTAAACAAAGGAATACCAACTAATCAGTGTTCTAAGCTGATAGCCTCAACAACGGAAACAGGCTCTTGTGAGACACAAACGCGTGCTATCGTGTACGTGAGAGGGACGATTATTCTTAGAAACGGTTGCGGATACTAATGTGAAAGCTGACGTACAGCTGAATGGCGGGTACATCTGTCTGTGCAGAACTCCAAATGCTTCAGAGCTTTTTTCAACAGTGCGTTGAAAACATTAGCCGATAAAGCGTTATAGAATAGCTAAATAAATGCAATCGTATCCTCAAAACTAGCTAATGGCATTCGCATTAGAAAGCGACAATGAGTTTAAACAACATGAGAAGGTTACAGCCGTTTCCGCAGCAGAACCAACGGATAAAGCTGCAGGAGCACGGGGTGCACAATCGAAACGAGGACAAAACATGGCAGGTTCAAGTGCAGGGTCTGCCTAGGAGAACACTTAACAGTCTCTTTTAGAGCGCAACTTCAGTGACATGAGGGTTGCACCTTGTGTTCTCCCCTATGTGCGCGCGAGCACGTGTGTTCGTTGAGACCCCGGGAAGCACAGATCTGTTTCCTGATGCCTTGCACCTCAGGGTATATATAACTACCCCACGTTGGCTAGACCGTAAGAAGAAACTATGCTTTTAAATTCTACAACTGACTGTATAACGTCTTGGTTGGTTGGTTTTGTATGCGAGGCATTCAGTGCTCTGACACTGAATTTCTCGTCCACAGAGTACAACTGCAGATCCCGCGTTAGGAGACAGCGGTGCAACAGCAGCACGCGGCTCTGGGTTGGAGGGACGACTTGAGCAAGAAATCCAAGAACTGAAGGTTGGTAGTGGACGAACACCAAGCCGAGTTACTTAATAGCGAGCCTTCAGCTAGGAGAACTTCTACAGTAGGGAAGGCTTTGGGTGCAAGTGGTTTGTTTCCTCAGCATCTGAAGTGTTTCAGGCTACACGGGGGAAGCTGGATTCGTCTCCTCCTTCATTTTTCACCTGGGAAATGCAGGCCTCGTCTGCCTTTGAAGAGTTAGTAAGGACAGTCTAGGAAATAGCTTCACTCCTACGTGGACGATCCAGTTAGGCTGGAAGGAAGGTAGCCACTGTTAAGACTTGTAGCTGCCTTACTCCTAGTTGGTAATCAGGGGAGTTTGGGTAAGGAAGTGTGTGGGAGCAGGGCCACAGGGTGCTTGGCGGGGTCGGAGCTGTTACAGGTAGTGTATGGAATGTGCTTGTAGGAAACAAGGCTTCAGCTGTTCTGTGCTTCTGGTGTAACTCGGTGTGGGAATTTTCCTGTTGCCAGAATGAAGTTAAAGCCCTTTCTGAGGAAAAAGAATCACTGAAACAGCACCTGGATTCATCCAGTAGTACGGTTGCTATTTTGCAAGATGAGAAAAGTAAACTTCAGCGAGAAGTGGCAGAATCAAAGAAAGAGCAGGATGATCTTCTGGTGCTTTTGGCTGACCAGGATCAGAAGCTATCTGCACTGAAGATCACATTGAAGGATCTCGGTGTACCGGTAAGTAAAACAATGGGTCAAGTGAGTTCTCGGGTCCGAGGCAGGTCTGAGCAGCCTGGGTATGGCCATACCTGATCCCTGGAGCGTGGTGAGGCGTCTTTGGGTGAACAGAGGGCTACCGAATCTCCCAGAGTCGCTTTCTGCGCTAAGATTGGCAGCCACCAAGAAAAGAGGACGGCTGCCCCTTGGAAGAGGTGTTGAGCTGAGGGATCTTGGGAGGTACGTGCCAAACTCCTGCGAGGAAAGCTGCTTGTCACGTACGTGTCTGAAGGACACCTGACCAGGTGCCTGGCCTTGCTGCAGCCTGCTAGAGGGCAGATGATGGCCCTGCTGTACTCCTGAGGGGTGGTTCCACACATAATCCAAGGGATAACTAGACAGCTTTTAGTCTGCCGCTTAAGCGGCGCCGCAAACGGTTTCTGTGTGCCTCGTCTTCTGGGCAGTTTCTTTAAAGATGCTTGTGACGCGCAGCTGGACGTGTGGCTGTGAGGTGGACGTACCTAGCGGTTGTGCTGCAGTTACTGTGGCTGGGTTTCCTGTCGGGAGACAGTCGTTCCGTTGTTTATGCAATCCTTAAAGGAAGGATTACATGTTGGTTGTTACCAGTCACCTGGTTTAGCTTCAGCTGCAGGAATAGGGTTTGAAAGAGTCTGCGGTGGGCAGAAGGGTTACTGGCGTTGCAAAGTATTTGTAGTGATTGTAGATCCTGCAAGTGTAGCCGAGGAAACTTTGAGTCTGACTTTTAAATGACTTAAATAGGGAGAAAGCACCCTCGAAGACCTTAGCAGCTTCAGTCGTGGCATGGCAGAGCATGTTTTCCTCCTCAGCCTATTTGGAGGAGAAGGCGAGTTTCAGTTCATGCACTTGTGAGGGAAACTGAGGCACATCACCTGTGAGGTTGGTTACTGCGGTGCACAGGGCAGAACCGATGGTGCTGGCCGCAGGCGGCCGCTCTCAGTTGTCAGCCATCCCGAGCAGAGAAGTTAAAAACCGTGTGACATTACAAGATGACGCTTGCCTTCATTAAGTGCTAACTGATATATAGCATGATAATTTCAGGCTAGCTTTAAGCTTATTTTCACTTCCTTGGCATTTGTCTTGCCTTCGAAAGGTTGGATCAGAGTAAGGGATGTTACTGCTCACAACAGATGTTTCTTAATTTCAGGTTGAAGATGAAGATGATATTGAATCTGGAGATCAAGGGGATGAAGATGAGGATGGGGATGAAGAGGAGCAAGACTAGAATGCTTTTGTGTGTTAACATGAAAACTAGGTTGCGTTATTATTGGCAAAAAACCCCCTCTCTTACTGGTATACAAAGCAAAACATCTGCTTGTGCAAAGCAGATGGGAAAATGGCAACTGTGGGACTAGTTATAAGTTACTGAAGTGTTTGAAAACCCTTCGTACTAGGTAAAGCAAACAAAAGTCACTGTTTAAGTTCTACATGAGTATCCCAAATTGTACTTGTTTAGAAATTGCTTTAGACACTGTTTAAAGCATGGGGATGACGATGTTGCTGCATTGTCATCGACAGAAGTTCTGTGCGTTTGTCTATGGTTTTAACCTTCTGGAACTCTTGAATTAATTAAATACAAAAGTATTTGGTTTAACATCTGTCAAATGGAATCATTGCCCCTGCCCTCAGCAGGGAGCTTCAGTGTCATTCGTGGCGTCCTTCAAAGGGCAGTGGCGCGGTGGAAGGGTTGGGGTGGCTGCAGCGTGCGGCGGCCGCTGCCGGCCTCCTGGGCTGGCTCTCTGGGTGCGAGCGGACCTGCACAGCTCCGAGTGCCTTGACACCAGCTACGGCTGCGCTGGGAGCCTCCACGGGAACCGCAGCGCTAGCCTAATAACGTGGAAGAGGTAGCGTTTTTAAGAAGATTCTCTGTGGAGTAACAGACCAATATGCTCTTTCTAAAGATCTACTGTGCTACTGAGTCAGCATAAAACAAGTAAAAGATCTTGTTGACTACTTGAGTAAGGAAATGAGAACTACTATGATTTATATTAACTTATTGGCTTACTGAATGAAAGATAAAATTTTAAGAGAAAATGAATACAGTAAATGCATCAATTTCATTTTTTGGTAATAAAAATAGGTATGTCCACGTAGTACTCATTGCTTCAATTCTCTTGTCCTGTTTTAATCAAATAGATTTTAATATGCATGTGAAATTGTCTAAAACCAGTCCAGGGTGGCAGATGAAAGTAATAATAACCACGTACTGGGGTTCTGATTACACGGGTATATAGGGGTGCTGGTTCCGCTTCTGCATTTTTCCACAACACAGACTTCAGTAGCTGCTTCCCTTCCTTAGAGCTTTTTAAAAAGAAAATTATTCCTTAATTAAATGATAATTTAAGGAAGACGAGGAACGAAAGACTTTTTCAAAGTCATCTCATACACTCAAGGGTGCGTTTAACATCAGATTGTTGGAAGGAGTAGTTTAAGCTCGGCTCTTGCACTTCATCCTTGGGCAGACTTTTTTGGCACCGAGGGCAAAAGAGCAAGCATGAGAAGCGATGGTAGAACAGGAGCTCAAGTACCATGTCACTCGTGGGGCTTACTTCCATATGAGGCCTGGTTCTTACCTTCAGCGTGACAGGCTTTCTGCTGAGCACCGCACCTCGAGAAGGAGCTGCGAGCAAGCAGCTTGTGGGTGTTGCCTGTCCCCCTTCTCATTTTCCTGTGCAAAATCCAAGACTGAGGGCAGAAGCCTGCAGGCCCCAGAAAGCTCCGCGAGGTGCCTTTGCCAAGTTTACTGACACAGCAAGAGTTGCAGATAAATTTACTGAGTACTTGAATTCTGAGGCAGTACTTTATCTTTTTTTTTTTTTTAAGGCAGGAGATGCACAAACTACAAGTAAAAAAGCTGGTGCACAAGGCCTGCAGTGCTCTTGCTGCTGGTTCAGTGATGTGAACAAGTTCTGTAAGAACTGACAGTATTGCTGCGTGCAAACCCTTATCACAAACACACTGCATGAATTCAGCCCAATCGAGTGACTTAGGTCTCTAATCTCAGTGTACTCTGGTTGACGTTGAACAGAAGAAGATACCTCACGGAAGGCGGTACAATAGCATGTTGACCAATAACACAGCATGGATTTTTTTTTTTTGTTTTCAGTGCAAAAGAGGGAAGTGAAGGGTATTTACTTTGCCAAGGGTGTTCTGGAGCTCTTGTGTCCAACTGGATTGATACATGGCTTTTAAAGTTAACGGGGTATAATAATAAACAGTAGTGTAACTTAATGCCCGAGCTTTCTGTGTTGGGACTTGGTACGAAGTAGGTGAAATGGTATGCTACCATCCTTACTCGCAGGTACTGCAGTCACCAGATGGGATCCGTACAAATAGCTCACGACTTTAAGCACGCGGCTCCCCCTGTGTGCACGAAAAGAGGCCGATCTCTCTTACCTTGTGAAAATGCTCTTTGTGACTGGGGATGGAGCTGTCTTGCTACTTACAATGTCTCTTACATAAATGGTGTTGGTAAGAACTGCAGTGAGATTCTTCCTTCAACCTGGACCCTAACTCAGGCCTCCTCGAGGTCAGCGAGAGCGGTGTGGTGTAAGCAGGGCCCCAGTTGGGCTTGCGAGGCGTGTAACTGGACCGTGTGCCATTATGAACGGCACTTGGATAGGAGAGGGGAAAGGGAGGGCACGCTCGCTTTTTAGGGAGTTCAAATTTGCACCGAGTGATTCAGTCACCAGTGTTACCACCTGAAGAAATGGGAGCTCCTTTCTGCGTGTCTGGGGAAGTCAGGTTTAAAACCACCTTTTTACGTGAGCCCTGGTAGTGGTGACGGCTTCAGTGCCCAGGTGTCCTGTCAGTGGGGGCAGTGCCACCCCCAGGGGCCGGGTGACAGTTTGTCCTCCCCTGCTGAGGCAAGACAGACCTACTTCTTTGTACCTGCTGGCCTCTCTTCCCCCATCGCTGCTGGCTGTGCTGTGAAGCGGTGCTTTTCGTTGGAAGCTGGATCCTTCAGTAGAGAGCGAAGGTGGCAATGAAGGAGGAGAGGACTGGTGTGGGGAAGTCTCCTGGCCCGAAAAGCCGCCGGGGCCTGTAGAGCTGGCCCAGCGGGGAAATCCGCTCTTCCCTCCCCCTGTCGCCCTGTCCCGCTAGGTGATCTGTGTCCTTGCAGGCTCTTTATCTATGCTACGCACCTTTTCCATTGCCCCAGATGGTTTTACTTCATTGTCTTCTGGGTGCCTGTCTGCGAGGTCTCTAAAAATGCTGTGGGCAAAAATAAATGGATATTGATGTAAGTTGTTCTTCAGTGCGTGACCGTGCCAAGGAGGCAAGCGTGCCTCTCTGGAGCAGAGGGAAGGGGAAGGGAGAAAGGAAGATAGGGGAAAATAAACGCACCTTTTCCTTACACCGATGAGACGGCATCACCTGAAAAATAAGCATAAAGGCAGACTCAGTCTGTGAAAGCGCAAGGCACGTGACGGATGGTCTGGCCTGATCTTCATGAGGAGCTGTTAACCCGGCAACCCTACCTGGCCATCAGTGCCACTCCCCAAAGACGGTATGCCCCAACTTTTTTTTGTTGCCATTCTCTGCAGTGTTATGCCTGGGAAGTTCTTCCTTTTGGATGCAACTTCAAAATGTTTGAAATGGCAAAAAATGAAGGAAGAGATAACTAGGTGGGGTAGGAAGTTCAGGAGACAGACAAACTGGTTACAAACAGGTTTTAAAGAAGCCTGTTCAAAGTGCTTTTCTCAATTAGAAAACCTGTTTTTTTGATTATTTTATTGCACCATCCTAGTGGTGTATCTTCCTGCTGGGAGCAGACGTGTCTGGATTATAACTGTGTTACTGTCGGATGGGTGGCCAGTGCCCAGAGGGTATTCACTTGACTCTGCATTCTTGGCTGGGTCAGGAAAATGAGATTTGTTCTTAATTCTTTGGAATCTTTTCTTGTCCCATCATGATTGGGACACCGTGAATGCAGGGTGGTTTTCCTCGTTCTGCGCAGCGGTTGGATCCTTTCCACATAGTCTCTCTGTCAAAGCAAGCGACTGATGGTAGCGAGGGGGTAAAGACATCATAGATTTCTAGCTCGCTTGCTGCACATACTGACATTGCTACAGATACACAGGCCGAGAGGTGCCGAGCCGTGGGGTACCAGGAGCGAGGAGCAGAAGTGAGTAATTCTGATTATTGTACGCTCACAGTAGAACACCATGCCCCCCTTGGCATCCAGAGCGCCGTGCCCAGCCCAGGCAGCGTGGGTCCCTTCACATACACCCTTTCAGCGCATGGCCTTTCAGGAAAGGTCCCGCGCTGCCTGGCCTGAACACGGGATGTCTTTGGAAGTTCTTTAAGACGGCTGCTACGCCATTTTCTGGATCAGTTGTTTGTGAAGTACTGACTTTGGGGAAGCCAAAGCAACCTTACCCGTGTTACGCAGCCTCTGCCTGCCGCTGGTCTTCTGCGAGCTCACAAATTGCCAAACCCTCTTCATTTGTGTGAAGTTCTTCCTAGAAAATAAAAGCAAAACAAAGGGTTCAGCAGTGTATACAGGCTTAAGACACCATTTTTTTTGTAAATACTTTACTGGAACGAACGTCTCCCTTTCTTTAAACTATAGGAATAAGGGAAAGTTTGAATGGGGAGAGGCTGGAGACTGATTGAGGGGGGAAACTGGTCGCGAAGCAATCAGATCCCCAGCCTGCGCGATGCCCAGGTAAGGCGGGTGTGGGTGTCCGTGCAACACGGCCGCTCGCTAAAGCCCTTCGGCCAGTTGTCAGCACGGTCTGTGTTCGGCAGAGCGAGCGGGACTTAATGCTGGCAAACCTGACGCCTCTGGGGAGGGGTCGGGGGCCCCGAACCACCTGCAGCATCGGTCTCCCTTCCCTCAGGAGGATTTTTACCCACTCTGCACTCCCCTGGCCACCTTGCTCGCTGAATCAATCCGCCCCATGAGCAAGGTTTGCCCCTGTCCCACAGGGCGGTTCCTCCCTCAGCCCCCAACGGACACTGGAGGAGAGCCAGGACCTTTTCACCCGTTCCTCCCGAGTGCCCAAGTGTTCGCCAAACAGCGTCTCCACTTTTAATGAATAGCTGACCGGGTTACCCCAGCCTCGTGCGTTCATGAGCAAAAGGACAGCAGTTGCAAAAGGACAGCTGCCATCACCCAAGAGTGAAGTCCCTGTGGCTGGCAGAGTTGCGCGCTTTTCTTCTGCAGCACAACTCCGTTGTGAAAAGAGTAGTCAAACACGTTTTTTATTTGCTCGCTATCCCTCTTAACTGCTCTGTAAGGTGGGACATGCTATCTGTTTCTCTCTGTTACACCATTTGGCACGTTTGTAAATCACAGCTCCCGTGCACGGCACTGCCGTGCGTGTCTGTGTGCGGTCTGCATGCAGCAGTGACCCTTTGCAGAAACGGGTGTTGGGAAGTGACGTCTACAGCTCGAGTCCCCACCAGGCGAGATGACGTAGCTCACCTGGCATGCCGATCCAACTAAACTGATTTTTGAAAAACCACAGGCCCTCTCTGAGGAGGCACATGGTGAACCTCTGTCACTACATAGGTAGTTGTGGCACTTACAAACTGCTCTCCTGATTTTATAGCCCTGTTGTGAAAGCTGTAGGTTTTTCCATACATATCCGACTCCTTTGCTCCATGAAGCAGGTGCAGAACATGACATTTATTTGAAATGATGTTTCAGAAACAAGAAATGGGTCTGGACAAGCCTGTGATCGCTTCCTACCACTTCTATAAGAAACCAATAACCTTATGACAGCGCTCCTAATAAAGGACATCCTACTGGGAGCAAACTGTGATGCAATGGACTCCCTTCCCGAGGCTAATGTGAAGGTCAGGCCAAGGCTGAAAATACCATTGGTGCCTAGTGTCGCGCCTTGGAGCTGAAAACTCCACTCCCGGGCAAAGAGGGGACAGTCAGTGGTCGCGAACGGTCGCTCGCAGGCAGCACGTGTTTCACTAGAAGCAGTGTAATAAATCACAGGGTAGACAGCCTGCTTGATTGGAGGGCGATACTAAAGAAGAGCCGTTGCTCTTCCTGCTGGTGCCTTTACAGCCGGGAAGACCCTTGAGAAAGCACGTGCTGGGGGGTCAGTGTTACAGAGGGGCCGCAGGCTGATCCCCTGAGAGCGAGCGGCACGTAAGCTCAGCATCAAGAAAAATGACTTAGCCCGGATGGTGGGCGAGACTGGAGGCGCAGGACAGCCGAGACTGCCCCAGCCATGGCAGCAGACGCAGCCACGGCAGCCAGATCAGTATCTCCGTACTGACCCGGGGTGCTGAGCCTACGTGACGGGCTGGGTGAGAGAGGTGCTTCCCAGCTCACAGGGCTGACACCGAGCACACAGGTCGCAAAACCAGGCCCACGCTACAGGAATGAACCATTTCTGAGTTTTCTGTGGCTGCGTCTCCAGTCAGGCCAGGGAAGAGCAGTCTGACTTTTATGCAAGTCCCTGGCTGCGCCTGGAAGCATCACCAAGAAAAGCTCCTGGGCAGTAAGGAGATGTGCCTGGCTCTGCAGGCTCAGGGACAGTCAGACGCGAGAGGACTACGTCCCACATCCAGAGAGCGAGAAGGCTCTCATTTAACGAGGGGCTCCCGGAGCGTCCCTGAGGGCTGCTGAGCTGTCTGGAGCAGCCAGGGCTCTTGGCAGGGCAGGGATTTCTAAACACCCTGTCTCACGCCAAGGAGCCACGTGGTGAGCCTGAGGAAGGCAAGTTCTGCACCCGCAAGAGGAGGCCAGCTTGCTCTTTGGCTTCTTGGCTCTCCGTTTGGGCCACGCTGGGGCCAAAGACAGAGCTGGTGCTAATGCACTTCTCAGCGGTGCTGGCCCCAGATTTCCCACAGAGCAGGAGCCAACTTGTGGAAGCGCACAAGTCTAAGGAGAAGTTTTGCCGGCACTTGCGTGACTCTAAATTTGCTTCTTGAACTCCCAATCACCAGCTCCTCCCCCTGCGGACAGATTTGTTGCTGGTATCTTAACAGATTTCCAGGGATGTTACGTGAAGGACCTTTCTTGCTCATTCTGTATCATCTGACTTACCCCGGGTTTTAGCCTGTCCTGTTTACTCATACCTCCTCTTTCAGAATGAAGTGCAGAGTGGAACAAACGGTCTGCAGAGCTGCGACTTGCAGCTTAAGTCACCAAATAGGTGCAAGATGGTAGGATCTCTGCCACCTCGGTGGAGCAAGGGCCAGGTTGCTGCATGCTCACGTCTCTAACTACAGGCTCTCTCTGTGGTGTGTATTTACACCATCACAGATTTGGACATTTCACTGGGTAAAGAGCTTAGCTCCCAGATACACATACGGTCCAAAGGCAAAGGAGAAATGGGGCTTCCCCACAATGTAGGGGAGTCCTGAGCCATGTAAAGGTTTAAGCTATCAGCACAAGCCTTCCTGCACCTCATTCGGTGACAGATTCTCGCTGCTGAACACTCACAAGATTCACTCTAGACTGAGACCGACGTACAGCCAAATGTCATCTCCCGCAACACAAGCAAGCTGGGTAATGGCAGCACACAGTCAGAAGCTGTGTCTCCCACCTGCCCTCCTGGGGGACCCCTGACTCCCATCTGCATGCTTTCAGCCCCAAAAATGATGATGCGAGGGACAGCAGGTTTGCTGGAGGTTTGCTGGAGGTTTGCTGGAGGTTTGCTGGAGGTTTGCTGGAGGTTTGCTGCAGGTTTGCTGCAGGTTTGCTGGAGGTTTGCTGCAGGTTTGCTGCAGGTTTGCTGGAGGTTTGCTGCAGGTTTGCTGCAGGCTGCATTCTTCTCCCGTGGCTCCGGAGGGCGTGCGTGTGGCTGGGAGGGAGAAGGCTGCGGAGGTGATTAGTTAGCCCTTGTTTATCCTTAGGCAGGGTTCTTCAACCATCTGGGCCTACCACAGTGATCCACGGCGAGCTCCTGCGTGGCCACCAGAGGTCACAGTGCTCCCACGCACGGCACGGAGCCCTGCCAGCCCCGGCTGCACACCGCAGCGCTGCCCCTGCCCACCTTACACCAGGGGAAGGGTTTCCAGGCTGACTAGGCGGTTGCATTTGCTTTTAAACTGAGCTGTAGGGCAAACAGCTATAATATAACTTACTCTCCGGCTACCCGAGTCTAGTAATTCTCAACCTAAAATAGCTTTAGCAGCCGATACAGTTTGAGGATGTAAGTTTATCTGAACCAAGAGCTGGAAATGGTACTTGGGATTGGACTTTAGCTGCAGAGCGCGCGTTGCCCTCCTGAGGCAGAGCGGCCAGCGGGGCCATCCTGTACCCACGCACGCATGGCGGTGCGGGCTGGGCTTCCCACAGCCAGGGCCGGGCTCTGTGGGAAGAGCTGTGCCGGCTCCCGGGATGCACAGGGTGAGCCTGCACCCGCAGGAGGGCTCGGCCAGCGCAGGCTCCGTGCTCCGGGGCATCCTCTCTGCATGCCCAGAGCGGTTCCCTGTTAGTGTGCTCCTGCCTGGTAGCCTCTGAAATCCTGGGGTTTCTGCTGTGGACTTGTTAAGCAGCAAACAAGGCTTTTCTGCTGTATTCCCCAGTAAAGACGGACGTGCTTGGCAGTTTTGAGTTGGTCGGTCCCCTTGTCCCCTGCCCCAGAAAAAGACCCGTTTATGCTCCAGCTGTCAGGCTGAAGCCAGCACTGCGTCAACTTGGGTTCAAACCTTCCACACTCAGTGTGGTGGTGACCATGAAGGCCTGTCTTTCTGCTCCTTGACAGAGAAGCAAAACAGCATAAGAGGGAGAGTTCTGGACCAGGCTAAAAGACCTGTTTTGTCACGGATCCACTGTGCGACCTCCGCAGATGAGCGGCTTGATTTGCCTCAACCTCCACGCAACTTCCTTTCCCGGGCTTTTGCAGAGTTCAGTGATGCGTGCTGTGCTGAAGGTGGATGAGGAGCCGACATCGCTGGCTGTGGGGCTCCTGGGAAATGCAGGTCAGAAGGCAGGCGCAGGGAGCTGCCAGGCTGAAGACAAGCTCGGGCCCTGCGCTGCCCTCCCCTCTCCCTGGCTCCCTTTTGGTTAATTGCTGCTCCTGAGTTCACTGCAAGGTGACTGGAGGGCTGCTTGTTTACCTACGTCTCAGTAAATCAGGGAGTTGTTAGTAAAAAAGCACCCAGGTTGAATGAAAAGCTTTATCTGACTGGAAATGCTGGCATGCTTGAGATGACACAGCGCGCGAGTGGCAGGCAAAAGTGTTTGAGATATCTTGCTAAAGCTTTCTAAGCTATTTTAAAGCACGAAATGGGAAAAAAAAAAAAATTCTGGAAAGAAAACCAATGCTAACTCTTCAACATTTTTCAGTGCAAAAAGTGTCAGTGTCTGTCTCCGCTCACACAAACACCAGGAACTGGAATGGACTGCCTGAAAGGTTTAAATGCAGAAAGTTGTTTAGTTGTTGGGAGGGTTGTTTTTCGGTTTCTTTTTGAGGTAGCTGTTTTCCCAAACATCTCTTGGTGGGAAAAAACATTTTCCCAGGTGGCTAGAGAAGAGAGCATCTGTTGTTAGGATGTCTGGTGAAGGAGCAAAGGGCTTCTCCAGCCTGTCACGGCCACGAGCCAGTACAGGAATGTGGGAGGCTGCCAAGGGTCTGATTTACTGGCGCTGCGTGTGGTCGGAGCTGTCGGTTTTGGCCCAGAGCAGCACACAAAGACAGCAGGTACGGCAGCCCGAGGCGACAGCAGCAAGACGCTCTCCATGCAGGTTAGATCTCCCCTGCTCCCTCCAGCATCGCTGCCCCAGAGGGCTGGGGCAGCGGCCGGTGCAGCAGTGACGAGCACAGAGCAGGCTCCAAGGGAGTCCTTGTAAGGGTAACTGCTCCTTTCTCCGTAGGAACGGACGAGGTTGTGTCAGCCCACCCAGATGTACAGGCACATGTCAAAGCTACAGCAGAAACATGCCAGGCTCACTCATCACTCCAGGAAATCCGCTTGGATAAGAACAAACTTTCTCTATTGTTTTTTTAAAATCTCTCAGACACCTACACTCAACTTTCTGTCATAAGCTGTCTGGAGCTGATTTTATCTTGCACGCTATGCACTTGGATGGGAAGGAAGGGGGTGACGGTTGGGCAACTGATACAAGGCTTCCACTCGGAGCAACGCCGGCTACAGGAGCCGATTACTCACTCCTCCTCCTGGCAGGGCCCAGTCGACCTGCTGTTCAAAGTATTGCCAACCACACGTGTAGCTGCAGGCTGCCGTGCCAGAACTAATGGGGCTCGGGCTGGGGTCTGAGGGGCTTGAACTGCTGGGAGTTTTGTCACCTCCTGGGCAGCCCGAGCAGGCCCGCCTACCTCCTGCGACCGCTACGCACCGCGAGCAACTGCTGCTTCTGTCCCCCATTTTCTGCTCTGCGGTACGAGAAGGATAACTAGTACCTTTCATCTAGAGGCTAGAAGCTTTCAGCAGGGAGATTATACCTTCATTCCCAAAGATGTTTTCAACACGTTATTCCTAATCCAAGACCAGACCTAGAGGCATCTTTTCTCTGGGGTTTCCAGCCCACGTGGATGCCTATTTCCCACCCATGAGAGTGCAGCGGCGTCAGCGAGGCCCCTCAGGACTGTCGCTCCCAGCTCCTGGCAGATCACGTCCTGCTCACCTGTGTGTTGTGTCGGTGGCATTTCCACCCCAAGCACTGTGGCTGGATACAGTATAGACGTCTGTTTGTTTGGCTTGCTTTTAAATTAAAGCCGGGATGCTGAAGAGTGACATATCAGTGATGCTATCATGTGTGACCCCTCAGGCTAAAGCCAGTGTACGCCAGCTACGGCCACGTGCCACCCCCGCGCTGCTGTGGCGGCGAGGTCCCGTTTCTGCGGGCTGCCCTGCCGGCGCTGGCCCACCGAGTGGGCTCACAGACGTGGCTGTGCCACCGCACCCGTGGCCTCGCTTCACGTCTCTGTGCAGCCTCGAGGACTCCACGTTACTGCGCCCTGAACGACGGGTGCTACCGAGCAGCGCTGCCAGCAGTGCTACGTTTCTCTGGCTACGGCGGAGACGGTGGCCTTGAAGGGCTATCCCAACGGCAAGACCATGCCATGACTTGCACTCGTTTATCATGCGCTTTGCAGCTCCACAGGAGCGGCTGGACTTAGGGCAGCTATGTCAGACACCTGACAACTTGGAAAACATGCCCTTTATCCAAAGCTATGCTCTAGAAGCGCGCTCTTAGGCTGGTTGCATCATCCGTACAGATCGCTGACTTGGCCATCTACAGACGAGTGCTCCTCCTATGCACACAGAGCGTGCGAGTGTCTGAGCTGGGCCCAGTGCTCCGAAGTGCTCTGATGTCATTACATGGGACTTGAGACAATTTCCCGGTAAAGTTTCATATATGCTTGAGTCACATCTGCCCTTTGCTCTGGAAACCTCCTGCTTTGACCTCAGCAGACAGCAGAAAAGATCCAGTGAGAAATTCCCCCATTTCTGCTCTTACCCTTGAAATGCAGCTTTTACAATGGGGCTGGCTGTACAGTATATTGCTTCAGCCTTCAACTCCTGCTTGGATGTTCCTGGTGACGCTCCCTGCTCCTCTTCAGAGGTTTGTGCCGACTTCTGATTGAGCAGATAACGTGACTGTTATTCTTTCTTCCCTGTTGCTTCATGGCATGCAACAGGACATTAATCAAAACAGTTGCTTCCAGGTACCTGCTGTTTCAGGAATGACCTATCTACAAACGTCTATTACTTGCATATTTGCTGCTGTATTCCCCAAAGAATATCCCAAATGAAGTGTCAGGGCAACAGGATTGATGATGTAGCACATTGTTCGATCTCTGAGAAGATGACAGGACTGACAGCACCTCTAAGTCAACGTGAGATCAGGAACTCCACAGAGGATCCCTGCTTTCTGCCAAAGCCACCCCTCACGTCCAGTCCTCCCTGCCATCATGGCAAAGCGGTGCCCCTTCCTCGGAGGATGCGGCCGAAGGCGTGCTTCCAAGTGCCTGTTGCGCCTGGCATTCAGCAACGGGCGTGAGCTGACTGAAGCTCTGGGGCCTGCCTCAGCTGTCTGCTCACATACAGTGCCCGTTACCCATACCTGCCTGGGAGGGAAGAGCAAGCTCGGAGGGAAGAGCGCTCTTGCAGCATGAAGCCCACACTCAGTTTCTCCTTGCGTCTCTGCCTGTGGTTTTCTAGGTGCGTGTGTATTGTCTTTCATCCGTCTGGGCCCCAAAGAAGCACCCGAGTCCCAGACTCCTCAGGAAAGAAACAGAGGGAGGGAAAGCCCCATTTCAAATGGCCTCTCTCTGAAAAGGTGTGCTGGTGCTATCCCCCACGTCTGCTTTCCACCGCAGCCCCTTACATCCAGTTCCCGCAGACACGGGTGAGCGCAGAGCCCTTCATCCAAAGAACACGAGACAGCAAGAGAGAGAGGGTTGTCAGTGTGATGGAAAAGCTGCCCTACGGGGGAGAGAAATGCAGACCACCTTGCAGTTGTGGCCTAAAGACAACGTCATTCACGTGGCCTGTGCGTGCCCCTTGCTGCGCAGCCCTCCGGTACCTCAGCTGGACAAAAGGAGGAGAGGGGTCCCGCCTGCTCAGTGTTTTCTGGATCAAAGCAGAAGGCAAATTAGGGAGGAAGGAGCCGGCCCCACGCAAGCTGGGTTCTTGTAACAACCTCGGAAGACAGACAGCATGTCGGAGCAACGGGCAGCAGCCGGTGTCTGAGTGTGCCTGGCAGAAGAGCAAGCGGGCAAAGACAAGCTCTGTCTCCTGAGTAAATGTCGAGCAATCTCCTGTGAGATCTTGGCAGCGGGAGCTATTCTGTAAAATCACAGCTTCCGCTGCAGTGTTTGTTTTGTGTGGAGCTGGGTTTTGTCCTATCGCCATCGGCAGGCGGGAGCTGCTCGGTCTGTGTGAACACAGGCACTCAGGAACCCTGGGCTGCTGGGACAGATCCCAGCCCTCCCGCTGCCTTTCCATGAGCCGAGCACGTACAGCCACCCAGACATCATCCTTCACGCGCCACGCAGACCTCGGTGCTGAGAGCTGCTCTTTGACTCAGCTGTGCTCCCGCTGCCCCAGCCCTAAAGGGTGGAGGATTTCTTTAGAAATTTCCAGCCACTGCAGAATAAAGACTGACAGGCAATACGGCTCCATGCTAACATCCTGCACGCCCCGCGCTGCCAGAAGAGTATAGAGTAAGAGTACCAGAAGGAGTTTTGCCTCCCTGTATCGTGGCTTTTGTTTTCCTCAAAGCACTGAGACTCCCGGGAGCTGCCGACCTGACAGCTCTAAAGACCAGGACGGCATACGGGGCAGCTGCAGCTCTGGTGTGCTTCTGGCGTACGGGCACTGCTGGCTCCGTGCTCCGTAGTTTCGCTGTATCTGGGCTGCGCTCTGCTGTGGGGAGCGCTGCTAACACCGAAGTACCAGGGTCTATGGAGTCATACCTGGCATCAGTGAGGAAACTTCAATGAGCATGTATTTTTCCCAAACCTGACTTCACAGTTTTCCAAAAAACAACAAAACCAGTTGCTTATCCTGCTGAAAAGCTGCAGGTCAGCCAAAGCGAGCCTGCTCTGCATTTAGCAAAAGCCAATCGGATGTGGCAGCTTTGACTTAAGTATCTAGGATGCTTTCCAGTTCCTCTCTGTGCTATCAGGAAATTCTTTACAAGAGGGGCCTCGTAGAAGCATTTTGTTACCATTATTACCACATGAAGTTTGGAATGGAGCTCGAGGAAAGGTGGTGTTTAAAAAGCACCTCGTTTGAATTCATGCCAACGGCACATTTTTGATACAGGATTGAAATGTCCTGGAGACGGATTTATGGCATGTGATGGAAACACTACACCGCGGAGACGGAGTTTGCACGAGTATGGATACATCCATGACTGTACCTTTAAACTGCCTGGGACTCTAATTAACATTTATTGCCATGGCTGCAGGTCAAGTGAAATACCTCCAAGTGCCTCAAAGATCCTTCCATGCTAAGATCTTAAAACTCTGTACCGATGGGGGGCTGCTCCTCAGCATCCATCTGGAAAGCGAGATACTGCGTGCTGGGGTTAACTGCGCCCAGGACATCCTCAGGGGACCGCAAAACCCACAGCTTCCGATGAAAAGCTCCCACTGACCTGAGAAGCCTATGGCTTAGTATTTGTCAAAACTGTAAAGATCTTTACTGTGGCATGAAACTTGAAAAAAACCTAAGGCAAGAATGTATTTAAATACTACCACTGGATGCACGAGTATTATTTTGAGCTGGTGGATTGTTTATACACTCAAAGAAATACACTTTCAGGAAACAAGGATTATAGCTTGGATTTGGCAAATACGTTTGGCTGAGTCAAGGTGGCATTTTTCATTTTCGTTTCATTTTGTTTTCATATCACTTCTTTTTAAGGAAACCCTTTGTATTTTTTCCTTTTTAATCGTGTTCGTGGTGAAAATAGCCAGGATTAGATGCTGAAAAAAGGAAATGTTTTGATCAACGCCAAACAAAGTTTTTATGAGTCTTCCTTCCACTCTGTTGAAAACATGCTTTCAGGTTGATGCAAAAGACCGTATTTTCTTTGATTTTTTTTTTTGTTCATCCTTAACAAAAATGCCCCTCTCAACCTAGCTTTCTAAATTTATCTACTCACAGCAGCTATGTTTTAAATATATCATCTATTCACAGCCTGTGAAGCTGTAAAGTAGAAACTGAAAAATAAAAGCAGCATTTCCAAGTTGATGCAGCTCCATCAGACTACAAGGTGCAAATGCTGCTCGGCCGAATGTGGACCGAGACGAAGCGCCCGTCCTGCTCAGCGAGGCAGACGGTCGCTCTGAAAGCCATCGAGTTTCTGTGGCGTGCTTGCTCCGAAGAGAAGGCTGCTCTGGCTGATCTTGTATGACTTAGCATTGGGTAAAACGAGGGCGAAGCTGGCTCCCTGTTGATTCAGAATACACACTGACTATGTGTACTCATAAATACCGGCAGCTCACGGGTGTTTAGGAAAATGGAAGATTCTGGTTCCTTCACGGTGCTCAGGAAAAGCTTTCCCAGTGCACCATTGATCCACCCTCGTTTGAGGCAGCTTCATGTGTAGACTGGGAAGAGTTCCTGACATTTACTTTCTATTTGGGAGGGCAGAGGGTGCTTTTTAGAGTCGGCAGAAAGAATGCAAGGGTTCGCATAGCCCCTCGGCAAATGAACAAAGATCACTTGGAAGCTATGCTCCTGCGTCGCTCCCTTTCTTTCTATTTGGTTCCGTTTCTATACTAGCAAGGTAATTTTTGGCGAAACGCAACTGAGCAAACCCTCTGGCTCAGAGCAGGCAGAAGAAGAAAGCACAGACTCAGCTGCCAGGATGAATTCTGCCAGTTGCAGAAGTCAGGACTCACTCCCCCAGTCGTAAAATTGAGTTAAAGGTCCAGCAGGCATTAAGGGAAGGCACGAACCGCCCTGCAAACCGCAAGCCTTGGAAGAGGTACAAACTAAACGCAGACAGGAAATCCCCCACCCAGCCGGGACCTGGAAGTTGCCTACACCTGAAGGAAAAGTAACTGGAGATGGTTTACTTTAGGTTGATCATTTGCAAATGACTGAATGTGAGTGACGTTAGTTCCCTTAGTTCTACAGTAATGTTATCAGATGAGTGAGAAATCGGCCCTTCCTATCTCCCTTGAACAGTTTCCTCTAACTGGTAGGTTCTCTCCTCTCTGAGACCTGATCCCGGTCTCCTTGAGTCAACGGCACTTTGTCACGATGCAGGTGCCAAAGGAGCCCTTCTGCTGGCCCGTACCTCTCTAGACAGCTGGGTCACGGTCTCGGGGCATTCAGGGCTGGCTGAAGCATGAGGAAAGGGAATCGTGACCTTGAGCTGCAAGGAAGGCTACATTTCTTGGTAGAACTGGGCTGCGATGCTCCAAGGATTGCTGTCTACGTAAAACGTCTTTGCTCCCGTCTTTACTGTTCCTCCACAGAGATCCAAAAGCCGACAAAGATTACAGGGCAACAGCTAGAGGTGCCTGTTTTATGGATAAGGCAAAACAGCCGCAAACGTGGCCAACACTCACGAAGAGGAAGCTGGCTGGGACAACAGTCCCATACTTTCCTCTCTGGCATCCCATTTCACCTGGCCTGAAGCTTTGCTAGAGTAACACATCTTTTCTGAAATCCACCCCCTCGTACTAGCAGTCAATGTTTCATTTCCCTATTCAGATGCCTCCCCTGCCCTAGCATGCCCTTGTTCGTTCAGACTAGCTCCAGCTAACTCTACGTGTATTTATCTTGCAGAAACAATCAATCACTTACGTTTTCTGGTTTATGGGCGTTCTCCCATCTGGCACCTGGCTCCATTGCAGTTTGTTGTGTTACGTGACCTCCCTGCCCTCCTGGAGACTCTGCCATGGCTCCCAGCTCCGTGCATCAGCGCCAGCAGCAACGGGTTAGACCCTGCAACAGAACGGGGAAGGACCGTGTTGCTACAACGGCCAGCTACTCCTTTCGCCTTCCAGGTATGCTTCTGTGGGGAAATGGGAACTCGTTCTAACTGTGTGCTGACAAAGGTGGACTGGGCTGGGTGAATCTCAGAGTCGTCCGGGAGAAAGGCCTTTGGCTAGTGTACAGATGGGACACAAAACTGATCAGAGACACCACGTGTACACATGTTCACATGTCACTTTTTCAGCACAGAAACCACTCACTATGAATGAAGGGAGAAGAATAACTCAAGGCCTCTGGACACAGAGGCTGCGGTGGTGATGAGCTATGTTTCCTACAAGAGGTAGGAGCTTGGTCTTGTTATCTAATTCTCAGTGTACCAAGGGAGCATATTTACACTGCAAAGTGTTCCACATATACCAATGGGTCTATGCAAGGCAATTAGTAAGTATTTTTAAAGCTTTCCAAATAAACTTCAAAGCAGGAGCACGTCCTGTTGGTAGGGAAGGGCTGGCTACGAGTGGGAGCTCCGAACGCCACCTGCTAATCACTTCCTTCCTGCTGTCAGGGCTCTCCCCACGGGTGGGCTTCTCCTGCCTTTGTTTCCTAGCAGAACAGCCTTATGAATCACGAGGAAGCTCTAGAAACAAACCAAATATTGAAAAAAGAGGCTGGAGCAGCAGGCCTCAAAGCAGAGCCTGGAAGAGTTACACAACTCCCAAGCCCGATGCCATGAGTAAACCCAGTTTCACGGAATGGGCTGCTGTTCATCACCTCTCTCCCAGCTAGCATTGCTTGTTTCAGAAGCAGGACTACTCACGACCGATGAGGCCAGCGCATCAGGTGCATGCTGGCCTGATACGGGCCAAATAAGCAGAGCAGAAACCAGAGGGAAAGGACTCCTGCTCTGCCACCCCGCTGGCCTCTGGCCCCCAGGAGAGGGGTGTACTGCCAGGCCCCACCGCGGTCCGACCACGAGCTCCGTGGCTCAGTACCTCCTCGCTGCTCAGATGCTGACACTGGAGGCAGATGCCACACTTCACGCATCCCTTTCCACACACGAGATGGAAAATGTGACCTGCGGCTTCCTATGTGACAGTTGTTTTCTGTGAACGCAGGCAGGGTGAGCCAGGAAAACCTTTGGTGTGAGTCTTGGGCCAAGCTTTCTTTTGCGTCACATGCCTTTATTTGCCCAAACTATTTCAAATCCAGGGATTTAAAAATTGAGAACCAAACGTAAAGGAATTGCACCTCTCTAGGTGAGAAGCCTCATGTGAGTTATAAGGTCCGATTGGCCTTCTTTCTGGGCCTACGGATATTTAAAACGCTCCCTTCTCCCTGCGACATTCACTCCTGGCTCAGGACACCACCGTGTTTCTCTGCCGCCTCCTGTCACCACGCCAGAATCTCGGGTCCCTGATGGCCTCTGGGAAAGGATCAAGGCATGGAAGGGAGACAGAAAGCTTGGCTCTTTGGTAGCCTGAGAAAGCTGTGGTGCTTCTCAAGGCAGACCAGCAATTAGACGAAACGAAAGGCAGTCATTACATGAGGATGCTCATGGGTTACCTGGCCTGCCTTAGCCATACCCACGGTATTTCCCATAGTCAAATGTCAGATTGCAGGGCACAGAAACATGTGTCTTTTGGAAACATAATTGACCCTTTGGAACTGACACACCATGAAGGTGAAATTAAGAAAAGCAACAACGCATTGCAAATATTTGGGCGATTTCCTCTTGGCACATAATTGCGTGTTTTGTGACCTAAAAACCAGTATTCCTTACGGTCCTTCCCAAGGGTACGGGTTATTTAGACTATTTATAGATGCTCGGATCCTTTCTGCAATCGAGGCGGTGATACATGGATCAACCAAATGTGACATAATTCTTGATGCTGCCACCTTAAGCTATGCCTCATGTGACCTGCCAACTCCTCGTAGCTGCTGTGGGCACGCTTTATCAGCTCCATCGATTGCAGACTTCGAAGAGGTCCCTCCCTAGCGCAGAGGATGCTTGAGAAACGGAGGATACCAGGCATGCTATGTTGTGTCATCGGCCCTTGATGAGGGGGTGAGGGAAGTCCGCCTTGGCAGTACTTTTCCACTTGCTTTCCTACCGGGGAGCTGCTAACCGGGCTGTTGCGACACGTACGAGCTTTAGCAAGGCTGATCCTTGCAGAGCCAGAGGTCAGATTTGGCTTGGAATACTTCAGCGGTTTGGTGATGCTAATGCAAAGCAAGTTATTTTCAGGTATGAGGGATCTCAGATGCTCCCTCCTTCCAGAAAGCACCTGCAGTTCAACTGGAGTGGACCCAAATAATACTTGTTCAAAGATTTCTGTTAATAATCACCGGAGATGTCTGAAAAACACGAGGGTTCAAGTCTGCGGAGCCTCTTTTCATTCAGCAATGACTTTCCAGCATTTCCCATGGTCAGACAGGAGCACAACTCCAGAGCTGGCAATCTCCCACAGAACAGGAATCCTAAAGAACATGAACTTTCTGTTTTGGCAATGCAGTTGCTTTGTTGCCATAACATTAGCGTGTTTCATTTTGACAACGGTGAAAGTATTTGTCTGTCAAAAGGTAGGAATGATATATTGCATTTCAGATCCGAGAAAGTAGTAAACATAACTCTGAAAAGCAAATTGTAACAACACAAAGAAACTAATGAAAATGACAGTCTTTGGAGGTTGGATGAGAGAAGGGGAGCAGTCCCTATGAAAAGGAAACCTGAAGAGAAGCAAGAGGAAGACTACCCCCCGCAAGCGCGTGGCTGTGAAGCCAAGAGGCTGGCTGAGGAGCAGGCGCACCCGCCTGGTCGCCACTGGTGCCCACGTGCACCGTGACGTGAAAGGTGAGCAGGCTCCCGTACTGGGTCTCCATCCCAGGCCGCAGCCTGTGGCTCAACTGCCTGCCCCCAGAAAACATTTTCCCTTGAGGAAGTGTTGGTGCGTCTCAAGGGGTAAAGGCTGGAATAGAAAATGTCATTTTTTTCTTTTCTATCCCCCAGACAAGCTCGAGCTGGCTTCCTGGGAGCAAGGGCTTGACTCCTGTGCGTGGCAACAGCTCTGGTGAGAGACAAGGGAGTGGTGGGACTGAGCAGTGCAGGGCTTCGTTGCTCAGGATGTCAAAGATGTATCGAGGCCTGGGACAAGCTGCAGGCTTGCTGGACCGTGATTTACTGCAATGAGCTAGTCACGTTTTGATCCGAGGCAAAATAAATCCAGAAAAGTCAGAGACTGTATCGCCACCGCGACAGTGAGGATTAACCTGCAACTCTGCGTGTATCTTCTGCTTGTGAAATCCTGGCCTTTCCAAGTCTGTATTCCCATTTGAGCCTCTTCTGTAGTTTTATTATAAAAACCTTACAGTTAACATACACAGGGGAATTCCCCCCTCTGCTGCCTAAGAAATTATGTGACAGATAAGCCTACAAACAGAGCATCTGAGACAAACTTCACTAAGTGGCCTGTTTCTCCAAAATTACACTTCCTATAAATATTTTCTCCTCTCATTTCCTGTGTGCTACTTGTTACGTTATTTGTTTAAGTCAAGTCAAACCACCGCGGGGCAACTGCTAACATACCTAATCTGACCGTAACGGCTCTAGGAGCAAGTGACACTGCACGGATGAGAAGGACAAGTAAGTGGAAACGGAAACCGTTGATAGGGCAAAGTTCAAACTGATAAAACCAGTAAAAAGCCCTGTCCTTTCCTGACTGGCAACGGAGCACACTGGCCAACTGGCCTTTAACAGGGGTGCCAGAGACCTGCTTTATGAAGGGTTTCTTTGAAAGACCAGAGGGTACGGCGTTCGGGCTAACCGTGGCAAAGTCTAAGGCACATCTGCTCATGAGTCAGTGCCTCTGATGTCATTCCCGCTGTCGGCACGAAAAGAGAGGAAGAGCAGTGAGTTCAGATAGGGCCGAGGCAATTTCTAACAAAATGGGGGGGATGTCGCACACCGAACTCTAGGAAGGCAGCGGCGTCCGGTCTCCCTGACCACCTCCTCATTACAGCTCCTCCTTCCTCCCCACAGAAAATAACCGGGGCCAAATCCTGGGTACAAGTAGCCACCAGGCTCTGCACAGTCTCTGTGAGGATTCATCGTGCTTAGCTGCAGGTGAAAGACCTTTGCACCGAGATGGGGAGGTACCCAGCCCAAGACGGTGAGGGATATTTTGCTGGAAGTATTTTAGCATTCAAGTGGTTACTAAAGGAAGATGCTATGCGCAAGTGCTGTGTCCGCAGGCCTTTGCCTCTTCCCTGCTGCACCTGGGGATGTTTGCATCCCGTTCTGGTCCTGGAACGAGCAACACTACCTCTGTTTCAGGCGGCCTTTCGGGACCGCTGGGCCGGTGTCTCAGCGCCAGCCCAGCAGATTCTCCACAGACGCGAACCCGCCCCTCGGCAGTACGCACCGCTGTGCTTGTGCGGGTAGTTTCTCCTAATGCTGGCTGTCTCCAAGGGCTGTGTCGGTACCCATTTTGCATCAGCCATATCTCACACAAAAACCGACAGAAGAGTGCTGGCTCTTCTATGAAGATGCTTTGGAGTCCGGAACTGTTTTTAATTAAGACTAAACTCCAGCCCCTGGAGTAATGGTTGCATGGCATTTCAAGGGAGGCAGAATTTTAAAGCACGTCCTTCCTCTCTTGTCCCCAAGAGGTCGGAGCCTTGTGCTGTTGTCATCCTTACTCCCATTGATTTCCCTTCTCCCTTTTTCATGAAGCAGCAATTCCTTCCCTGCATCGGCACATCCCGGGCAGCCTGCAGGCAGCATCAAAGAAAACGACGGGCAAGTCGTGGCCTGTCCCGTAGGAATGCCATCCGCAGCCAGAGGGAGCAGCAGGAGGCACGCGGGACTGACCTCGCTGGCGGAGGCAAGCTGCGAGGTACGGACCTGCAGAAGATAAAATGCACCTGTTTTATTAAAGGCGTGCTTACGTCGAGGATCAGATCCTGTCTTACTCTGCTAAAACCGTAAAGTGGAGCGGCTTTTCTGGAACAGCTCCTGAATGGGCTTGTCCAGACAGCAGCAGGGGAACATCAAAAGGTGCAGCGATCACCCGCAGATAAGCACCCGAACTGTCTGATCCTGAGCTACCCCTGGGCATGGCTCAGTAGTTTGTCTGCCCGTGATGAGCTCCCTCTATAGCTCTCCCTTATTCCGGAGCCTCTTTCCGTGGTGACTGCTTCATACACACGGTAGAGGGCTAACTGACTGCCGGTCAAGGAGGTTTGATACCCAAAGAAGAGTTACGTGCCGCGGAACCCTCGGCGTGAAGCCCTTTGAACAGAGAAAGGAATGGGAACGCAGGCTTGGGTCAGTGCTAGAGCAAGCGAGTTCCCGCTGCAGTGACCCAGCCGCAGTGGGAAGCGTGTTTGCATCAACCATCTTTCAGTAATTATAGCAACAGATGACTCAAGATCAAAGTGTCTTTGTGAATGATGTGGCGAAGTAAATCTATGTAAATTTGAGCTTTTTTATCTCTGGATCTGTCTTTAATGCTGACTTCTGTCCGGCTTTAACCTGCCCTGGGAAAACATGTGAGCTTCCACTGCTGCAGCGCCGGTCTGGACAGACCCCCGAGAGCCGCCTGGCTTCCTCCATGCTCACCTCCTTGCCTCGTGCGCGGCGTGGCTGCTGCTGGCTGGCACGACAGCCGTGGGGACAGCAGCCGCTTGTCTGTGGGGCCTGATCCCCGTAGATTTTCTCAGCGCAGAAGGGCACGTTTGCTGTCACAGTGAGTCAACAGAGCCAGGTGCCCGGGAGCTTTGTGCTGACATGCCGAGGTGCTGCCGGTGCCAGGGTCTGCCCCTCCCATCATCAGCACCCCAGCGGGCAGTTGCTCCTCCGCTCCCGGCCTTGCCCAGCCGTAAGGCCGGCCTCCAAAGAGGGCCCGACTTCCTGTGCCCCTTGATTCCGGGTGACACAGGTGGCTGACCAGCACCTGGAGAGGGTACCGCTGCCCAGCCCTCGGCGTACAGCCCACGATCACCCTTCATCTGGGTTGAATCTGTTCCATCTTCTTTCTGTCACGTATCCTCCTATCAGCTTCTATTATGTGTTTATGCTGTATTTTCTAATTAGCTAATTACTTTGCCCATGATACTAAGCTCCAGTCGTTACCCACACCAGGTGTTCTCTTTGTGCCATCGATCGGTAAGCGCTCAATCGGGACGTCTCCTCTCTGCACAACCTGCTCTGGACAGCACCACACTCATCTCGGGAGATCTTCCCAAGCCCTTGAACGCACTGCAGCTCTCCTGCTCGTTAGCCTAGTTCCCAGCAGTCTCACAGCCTTGCTTTCAGAGGACAGGGAGAGCTTTTCTAAGTGTGAAAAGCAAAGAGAGAGAAGGTACTCCACACACCGGTCTCTCGTGCGGTTGCACGCTGGCTCCAGACATCTTTCCTGCACGGCTCCTGGCTAAAGGTGTTTGAGTCACAAGCAGCAGAGTGTGGAGAGAAGGCCAGGCTGGCGGGGGTTAGGTGGAGAGAACCAGTCCTGACTTAAAAAGCGTTCCCCAGATGTCCGAGACAGTCTCGATCTGTCTTGGTGATCTCTGTTGCTTTCATTTGCTGTTTCAATTCCAAAGGCGTCTCCACAGCCAGTGCCTTCTGCACAGTTACCACGTGGCAAGGAAGACTGCGTTGGGTCAAGTTTAGCGCTGCCACCTGGGACTAGGGACCGATGCCATCCATACACAGGATTTCCCAAATCACATCAATCATCTCGATTTTTCATTGCTTATGCTGAGATGGTGTGTTGCTCCTACATGCTTATTTCTCAATAGAGCAGAGAGGCTTAATTAATGGGTTGCAAAGCTCCCAAGGGTCTTATGAAAATTGAACTGGAAGAGCAAAGTATCGTGACGTACCAGGACTCCTTGCACCTTGATAGGTTACTATCCGTTGATTTGCTGTAATCCAGGGGAAGTCTGTCCTCAAAACCAGCTGCCCAACATGCATGTGTTTTGGTTGCTATCATCAAAGTCCACAAGATGAACAGGCAATTCATTATCATTTAGGGTAGCGCTTTGAATGTTATCATTTGAGCTGCTTAAAAGCTTAATCCTTCTGTCCCCGGGATCACATCTTCCCGATGAGGAACAATTAGAGTATCCTGTGGTGAAACCCTGGATTATTATTAATGAAACTTGCGCTGCCCTGGAGTTTTAATTGACTCAAGAGTTTAAACACACGCCTGACTTAAAACATGTGGGCACTCTCATTCCTGCCACAGGAGCTATCAATGCTTTTTACACAATGCCAAGAAATGTTAACTATTAAGAACATGTTTGATCATTTATTAACCTCAGTTCCTCACATGTCCTACTCAAAATCCCTCGTTAGAAAGTGGTGAGCGCTTCATGTGCCCTTGAAACTAAGCAGGGCTTTAACTACATCGTTCTTTTCCTCAAGTCTTGCAGGAAGAAATGTCTGGGTTTTGCAAGTGCAACAGCTATCCATAGATTGCTGTTTGCCTCTGAGCCACATCCAGCTGAGGTCTGTCCTGTCTGGAACCATTTTTGTCAAAATTTTCAAGACAGGAGCCAAGCTTTGACATTTGCATGCCCAACTGCAATATCAGGACACTTTGATGGTGGCCCTTGGTGGTAACATGCTTTTGTCAAGCAGTATATAAGGTTACAGCTGAGAGGAAATGCTCGAGCAGCTTATGTGGCGGGACAGAGGGCGCACCCTGGGCCCTGGCTGCCACCCGGATCGGGTTATAGACAACACAGCTGAGGTTTTTGCCCATGTGTAGAAGGCAAAGGGAGGTTTGCTGATTATTTAAAGGAAGTCAGGGTTTGACATCGATGTGTCTGTTTTCTCATCCCACCCTTCCGATTCTCCTTTCCCACTGCACGCTATCGGATGCAGACAGCGAGGTTCCAGGAACATGTCCTGTCTTTGCTACCTGTGTGTACGACCGGGATACGGCTGCATCTCCATTCCTGCATGGACACTCCCAACCGCTCCCGCAGTACTGACTGAATTTCCTGGGCCGTGTGCTGGAGCAGATGCAAGGTCCTTGCACAAAAAGCAGCAGAGATGGCTGGACTTGGTGCTCTGGGCCTTCCTCTCGGTGTGCCTCATCTTCATGGGAGAGGAAGGCCAACAGGAGCAAAGGCACTGGCTGCTGCCAAAGGCTATCAATGAGGGGCGCTTCGTCTAAGTCGCATCTGTTGCCCTGCTAAATGTCATGATCCAGGAATGCAGCTGCTGCTCGGGCAGCTGCCAGCTGGCCAAAGGAACCGCAGGTGTGTATCTTTTTATTTGTTTATATATGTAAATCAAGTCCAAGTCTCAAACGATTAAGTCATGCGATGCAAGGCATGTGACAGAGCGGTTAAGAAATAGCGAAGGGCAGGCAAGGGTGACAGGAGGAAAGCATTTCAAAGTGGCAGCTGTGAGCTAATTCATGTTGGAATTGGGTAACCTGGATTTAGGGGAGAGGTTGGAAAGGAAGGGCGTAGCACCGGGAGAGGAGCTCTTTCTTTTTTTTCTTTGGCAAGGGCCCTGATCCTCAGGCTTGGGCCCTGATTTCTGTTTTGCTTCCGCTACCGCAGGGCTGATGCGCGCCCACCAGCTGCATCGGAGAGGGGCCTGACTGACGCCCAGAGAAGCCACAAGTTACTGGGGTCGGCTGCAGGTTTTGGGGCACGCTCCCGGCACAAGCAGCAGCGTCCTCCTCTTCCTCTCCTCTCCTCTCCCCCTCCTGTGTGAGGGCGCAGGCGATGGTGCCAGTGACAAGCTCGAGCCCTCGCAGTGCAGGTCAGCTCCATGAGAGATGTGCCAGCTCACAGCCGGGGTGACAGCACACTCCTCAGCACACCCAGTCTCCCTTTTCTCCGTCGAATGGACGTGGTGGCACGTGGGTGTCTGCCCTGCTCCTCGCTGTCCTAGCACCCTTCTAGGCACACATCCTTTTCCCCCAGGGGGAGCGTCAATGGCTCCTGGCTCCAAGTGCCACTGTTCAGAGGTGCCAGAGAAGTCAGTCACCTCTGGCAGACATGCGTCGCCCCAGTAGTTTACTCCTGGCTTCTCCGTGGCACATGGGCACAGGCAGAGAGTGAATGAAACGGGCTTGTGGACGGGATCCTGACTGCTGGACTCGCGTTGGATCCCGCGGGAAGTCTTAAGCTGCGTGGAAAATGCCCAGTTAATGGCGACTGGATTCGAACCCATCATTACCACAGCCATCACACGCCTGATTTGCAGTTGTGCGCACAAACAAATGACTTGCCCGTGCACTGACTGTGCTTTACGTTAAATGCTCCTGGGTCCTGGTCTTTAAAAAAAAAAAAACCCCAAAAAGCTGTCTTTAGTGATACTGGTCCGATCCTCATGGACATAAGCAGGAATTTCTATACTGACTTCAGGAGAGCCAGACTGTACCCTTACACACAAACCGGCCCGGTGGCAGACATCAAATGATGTTGTTCCCGAGCAGTCTACTGATGTTATCACCATTTCTTTGAGCAGTTAGAAAGAACAAGATCCTACAACGACAAACCACGACGTTTGCTGTGGTACGTAAAGACAAGTTAAAAAAAAGAAAAAGAAACCTTCCCAAATAATAATAAAAAAAAGTGCACTTCGTGTCCCTTTTTCTTTTTCATGGACCAAGCACCTTACAGACAATTTGCTCATGATCTGCCAAACAAAGGGGACAAGGGTGCGTCATGGAAAAAAGACATGAACTAGCTGGAAAATCAAGCCTAGAGAGGAGAACGGCACCATTAGAAGTGAATCATTACCTTATACAGAAAAGTCTAAATCAGTCCCACATTTACTAAGCTTGGAAGCATACAATTCCAGGGAACAACGAAAAGCTTATTGTAAATTAATTGTTATTGTTACTTCTGAGGTTCTTGTTGGTGGCTGCTTTCATCCAGAGACTAAATGCTGTTTACAGCACTGCCATATGGAAAGCACTGGAAGAGCCAGTAACTGTTTCACCTCCACTGACTGTTGGCTTTGTAGAAATGTAGTGTTTGCATTTTTGCTATGACTATTTCTCTTTTAGGTATAAGGCTAATACAAAACCAGCACAAAGAACTAGGTCTGAGTCTCTGATAAGCAGCAGAGTCAAATTTTAAAGGCTGTTGTGGCCTGGGTTTTTTTCAGAAGGGATTTCCAAACTCTTAAGCCCACATTCATCAAATCCTGTGAGTTTCTGAGACAAGACCGTAACAAATCAGCAAGGCGGACGTGGAATGTGTGTTAAAGACCAAACTTGTGCCTAAAGCCAGTCAAAGGGAGAGCGAGAAGCGTGCAGACGCTCAGCAGGGACGCATGCTGACATTCTGCCGCGGCCCTTCAGTAAGGGAAGCTGGGGCAGGAAAACTAAGTGGGTTTAAACTGGAGCATGATATATGAATTAACACAATTATATACAGTGTTTGTTTGCCACACCAGTGGCTGGACTCGATGCACTAGGAATTACTTTCCAGTCCCGTATTCCTACACAAAGCCTAAAATACATCTTAAGTCATCTAAATAAAAGTGCTTTCTGACCTCACTGGATGTTGCACAGATGTGGCACAGGGGAAAACAAGTCAGACTGTCTGTATTTAAAGTTTACTCGTTGCATATTTACACTAACACCGCAACTTACACACACAGCACTGATGTATGTAACCATTGACCTAAATTTTGAGGTTCAATTGAAGGTATTTGCTCCAACACGCCATATTAGTTTGGCCGTGTCCCTGCTAGATACCCGTGGCAGGTCTCCCCTAGGAGAGCAGCCACTCCAGATACAGAAAGACGCTAAGAGGGTTGAGCAGTATGCCCTATAGACTGCTTTGCCCTGTCATCACGAGGCCGTATGATTTCATTCAATTACCGAGTCCTAATACGCGTGTGGCCATTCGGACTGATTGTCCGTTGGCTTTTGCAGAGCTGTTAGTAAGAGGGGGGAAGTGTTTTTTCCATCGGTGCTGTTTGTTATTCCGCTGTGAACTCCCCCAACTCCTCAGCGTCAAAGCACCTGGCAGCGCTGCCGTGTGGGTACTGCTTGTTTGCCCTGTTACCCCGAGCGCCACGGCGGGTGGGAATCTGGCTGGCCCCGGGGAAGCGAGCCACATCAAACACTGGCACGCCGAGTCGCATGTGGATTGCGCTACCTGTTTACTCCCGGCCTGGGCTCAGCTTGCTGGGGGAAGACGATCCTCTAAGACGATGTTGCTGCGCTGGCGAGAACGATGGGAAGGATCTCCGTAAACGATACGGGGTTGACACGGGGAGCACAGTGATTCTGGACTAACACCACCAGGGTAGATGACACCCCCGTGGCCACACATCACTTCGCAGAATTCAGCTTTAAGCTTGAGGCAAGAAACATCACGTAACCCTACAGAAGTGAAGTCCTACATCCACATTTGCATCGCCAGGTCCGCTTGCCCTCTTTTCACGGTTACCTGAAGGCCCACAAACTCAACCAGGCCAGCTGCCGCCCCTGCCCACTGCACGGCCTCATGTAAAGCAATTTTACCAGCACCTGTAAATCCAGTTCAGTCCCTGGAAAAACGTGAGCAGAGCAGTGGTACAGACCATACTTCAGGGTGGAGACTCTTCTCCCAAAACCAGCTGCAATTCTTTGTTGTGTAATGGTGCCAATGAAGTTTTGTAACTCCCTCATACACCGGGAGGATTCCTTTGATCACAAGAGTAATTTCACTTTCTGGCATCTATCATCCATCAGAAATTCCAGGCCAGACCTTTAAAAAGCAACTAGTGACTTAGGATCTCAGGACTGCTGAACATTTGGATTGAGGTATCTAAGCAGGCATGCACGATCCTCCTCCCCAAAACTCCTCCTCATAACAGGCATCAAAACTGTGGGTCACTCCAAAAGCCCTAGGCTGTGATGTGGAGCAAACACTTGCCCAAGATGAGTCACAAAAGCTCCTTCTGAACCAAAATGTCAGCTCTAAGCCCCAGATGAAGATCCCTGCCCAGGATTTCAGGCAGCACGCACATCCTTCCCTCAACTATGGGACCACATACAGGTTTCAGGCGCAGCGGTGCCAGAGGCACGAGGGGCACAGCTTAGGGACACCCAAGGCCACCTGCCAGCATCGGCAGAGGCCACCAGCCCTGGCAGTGCTGACAGGCTTATGGCAACACCAAAACACGACCCCCCTCAGCCTCCTGTCAGGCTCCGAAGCTCACGCAACCAGCTGGCCGACACGTGAGAGGGGACATGGACGCAGGGCAGGGCCGAACACAGAGGGTCCGATCAAAGTCGTACAAGCCGACGCTCCTCTGGCAGCCTCCTCCAGGCCTAGCTCACAGGCAGGTGCAGGTGTGACCTCCGAACGCTTTCCTCAAAGCAGTCCTGCCACACGCTGTGCTTCAGCACAAACAGCATGGCGAGGGGACGCCCGGAAGGTGCTGCTGCGCTTCGACGAGACTGGGCTTTCCTTGTGAGACCCTGCAGGTTCTTCCTGTGGGGGAAACCTAAGTAGCTCCAAGACCTTTCCATCAGCGAGACTGACCCTATTTGGGTGATGCTGCTAGTGAAGTGAGTCCAGGGAAGCTTGGCAACTGTGTCTTGCAGCTAAAGGTCTTTAGTTAGGCTATAAAAAAAGCATCCTGCCTTCCCTGAACCCATCGTGAACTCTGCCCTAAACCAATCCCTGGCAAAACGGTACCTGCATCTGTTCCACCCAGGCACACAATCAAATGGTGACTCACTGTCACATATTCTTATTCATGCATGTATTGCCCTGATAACTCTCCATTAAGCTAATGAGTCATTCTTTTACGCCCACCAAATGCATAGCTAGGATGCTGTTGCTTTCTGCTGTTCATAAATTAGGAGAAGAAGGAGAAGATTTCTGTGACGTCCACAAGGATCAGGGCCCAAAAGGCACCCCTCCTGCTCTGTGAGAATGAGGAGTTCAAAGCTGAGCTCCATGTGGGTCATCCGATGTTTCCAGGGGCGAGCTCCATTTTCCAAATTCAAGGAATTGGGTTTTCTGTGTGTTACAGGGAACAAACAAGGCCCCAGTGACCGCTGCAGACAAGCACTGAGGAGCTAATGTTGCTCGGTGAAGCGTCTGCTTCCAGAGCCGGAGGATTTTGGTCAGGGCTTCGCGGGCCTTGGAGGCCCAGGACTCCTTGGCCGTGTTTGCAGCTGCTTCTCCGAGATGAGCGGATGACTTTACACCAGTAAACTTCAAGCAGGCCAGGAGACAAAATGCTCAGCATAGCCTAACTATATGTACGCACAATCCATGCAATATCTTCTCTGACATATTAGACTAAGAATTGCCAGTTCTTGCCAGTTTGGCAATATTCTGAGCGCTCCTTAAGACCTCAGAAGATGGGGATTTCTGAATGAGGCAGGAATCTCTGGGGTTTTTTCCTTAAAACAGGTTTCACTCCCTCAGGACTGTGCACAAAAAATTGAAAACATGATTTCAGTGCATCCAATGAGCTGAGAAATCAGTTGGCAAATAAGAAAGTGTCTGTAATACACATTTTTGTGAGAATAATACAGTTTCTATGCAGTATCAAGGTTATGAGGCCCAGTCATTTATTTTTTACATGCTTGATGTGGTCTATAACGTATGGCTGTAGTCGAATGCTCTTTTGAGCACTTTCAACGGTGCTTTGCGGCTGAGGAGATGAGCTGCCTGAGCCTTGTAAATAAAACGTGGCTTGGTGTCACAGAGAAAGGTGATGGGCCAAGTTCTACTGACTTTCTCTCCGGTTCGTGTTGCCGACACAGGTCAGGAGTGTTAGACCAGACCATAGTTTCGCACTGACCTTTCATCCCGCCGGAGCAGCGGGTGCCCTCAGCCAGTGAGCTGACAACTGCTTAAGTCAACAGCCAACCGGTTCCACTTCTTAAGGCTTATCAAATTATTTGCATAAACACTGTGATCAGAGCAAGAATGAAGGAAGGATGGGCTTGAGCTTTAGAAAGGCTTTTCCCCACAGTTTTCTTATCTTCCCTCCTCTCTCTGTCCCTGCACTGCCTGTTTAAAGGACTTGCTCCTCAGGGATGGATGATCCCAGGTTTCCTCCGGACTGGTTCTAGAGCTGGAGCCCGCGGGCTCTCTGAGGCGAGCTTGCCCTGCCAGTTCCTACTTAGTGGAGGCGCTGGGGGGGATTTTGTTCTTTCGCCAGCGAGCTGTATTCACGACACAGACACAGATCCTCGAGATCCCTGACGTGTGTCTGCATTTGGTCTGTTGTTAGAGGGGGACTAAGAGAGACAGGCGTTGCACAACATCTAAGACTCATTTCCTTAGGAAAATAAGCTAAAGATACTGCGCTGTGATGCAGCATTGCGGCAGGCCTTCTGCAGCTTCTCTGAGTAACGTGAGGTTTCTGTACCGCAAAGCGGTTTGGCACGCGAGCTTTAGGCAGCTTTCTCTCCGAAGAGGGGAGGGAGGTGTGGAAGGGTGGTCTTCATGATCATGTCCCCTGACAGCAGCGGCTGGAGTGCAGGGCAGCGCAGGTCAGGACAGAGCCGTGCCTCTGCCAGGCTGCCCACCCCTCGCGGGGAGAGGAGACTGCAAACCAGTCCACATGCGCGTGTGGCAAAGCAGCTCCCACGGTTCCTCTCTGTCTCTGAAAGTCCAGGCTCCGCACTGGACTGCCGTAGCTTTTGCAAATATTCTTTGTTTCTTTTTCTAAACAACTAGGCGCGTTTTAAAAATGTTGAGCTCTTCTTGCTAGAAGCTTTTGCTGGTTCCCAGAACTTGCAGGGGATCCCAGGCCTATCATCTCTGCTAAGAAAAAACCAGTTCTTCTCACATCTGTTCAAAAAGGGAAGGATGTAATATTGACCAATATTGAGTAAGAAATGTACTCTCCTCGTTTTGGAGGCAGTTATTGGAATGCGCTCGGTATTCAGATGATAACTTACGTCTGTAGCAACTTGCTGAGTGATGCCTTGAATCATGCTTTGATAAAGCGATGCGCTTGAAGTTTCTGAAGGCAGTACCTTGCTATCATTCCCTTTTCGGTGCTGTCACTCAGAGCTCTTCAGCCTTGCCTCTGTCAGCAGGTAGTCAGACTACAGTCCCATTCAATTGAACCTAAAACCCGTCTGGGCTTACTTGAGTACTGATTAAAAACAGGCACTGGAAAAACAAGGTAAACTATCTTTTCCTGAACAAGTTCGCTTAATACAAACAGCAACAGCGTGTTTTCCTCCAGTGAATGTACGCCGAAGAGCAAGACCCTTCCAGGCACCCATACAGCCTAGCTTTGCGCAGGCCATGTCATGTGAATTTTGGGGTGTTGGCTTCTCCTGTTTCGAGGCTATCTATCTCCTACATAAATGGGGTTTAATTGCTCCTTCCATCAAGCCTGACAGAAGAGTGCTAACACACCCACTGGCTGTAAGCAGGCCTGTGACTGCAGATCAAAGTCGATCCCACCTCACGGCAGCAGCCATGAGCACATTCCAGGGTAACGAGAGCCCTGCGAAAGGTACGGAGAACCCTGTAGCCTCGCAGTGCTCCCCACCCACCGCTGACTTCCATTAATTAATGAACTCTGCAGCTTTGTTCCCTTATCATAATCCTCCCAGCAACAGCACAATAAATTGTACTTGCAACAGATGCTCAAGTGAGATGAGGCCAGGTCTTTGCAACTTGAAACGAGGGTGGGAAACTCAGAGCTTTGTGGTGATCTCCAATTCATTCCTTATACAATCGGATCTTAATTGCTTCAAGAATATGATTCTAGTGAATCTGGCCTCTAGTACCACTCATGTTAAAGACTTCAGTTGCTAAATCTCCGCTGCTATACGCAGTCAGTCTATCCCTCTGATAGAGGGGCTCTGAAGTATGGAATTATCTGCAGAAACTAATGCTGTGTCCACTCGCTCCCACTGAGCAGACAGGTACTGAACTTAAGAAGTTAGCTGGTTTGAGATAGCAAAGGAAAAGGCATTTCTATAGGGAAATTCATTTAAAATGAGGCACCTACAATAATCCAGACGAATTATCCACTGGAGATGTTTCTTTCCACTGGCTATGAAGGAGGACAGGAAAGGGACGCTTAACTTACAGACCACTGAAGTTGACTACAATAAAGCCCGCCTTACGTGCGCAGAGACCCGAGTATGAGAATAAACAGAAGGTTGCTTCAGCGTCAGATTTGATGTGAGAAGCGCAAGGGGACTGATGCCTCATCCTAACACCGGGGAAAAAGTCTCCAAGTGGGGAGATTAGTAGCATTTGCCTGACCTGTATAAAGTTCTGTGAGTACGCACGGGACAGAAAGGGAAATCTGCAAATTTCAGCAGCCATGCAATTAATGATCTGCACGACCAGACCAGGCAGCGTGCAGCTCTGAAGAGGCACTTTCCAAGCAGAATGAATTCCTCGCAGAGTTAAAAACTTATTTGGGACAGCTGGAGACGCAGGAATTACTCAATGTCCATGTATGTGTGCGTACTGATGGGGATCAAAGAGAGTTCTTGGGGACCAAGATTTTGAAAGGAGGGAAAAAAGCTTTTCTTTTCTGATCCTTTCAAACTGTCGAGCATCGCTTTAATCAGAACATCAGCATCTAAGGCTCAGGAGTGTTTACCTGATTTACTCTGTGGTTGGCTTCCCCAGTATTTCTTCTGGGGCGTAGCTCTCAGCAGCAGTTTTTAATAGCTCCTGTGGGAGCCCCCTGTTATGAACGGGTAACATAGAGCAACACCCTTGGGGTGGTTTTGAAGATGATTCTTCCTTAAAAAACAAGACCGCACTGAGCAAACTCGTACCAAAGTCCTTCTATCCAAACGAAATGTGTCTAAATATAAACATACTGCAAGAGATTGATGCTGCTAATGAAAAAACTCAGATCCAAGGGTCCTGCTGAATCCTGCACTGACCGAGATCCTTCCCCACAGCACCATGCCCTGGCCTGCCTGCTCAGAATCCTCAAAGCCACGCTCAGGTGTCACTTGGAGGCAGCTGTAGGTGGCAGCCTTCACCTTGACTTTGCAAGGAGTTGTCACCCTGTGGAAGGTGTTGGGGGATGGCCGAGCACCGGGGACAAAGGCACCCCTCTCCGGGCGCCAAGTGCGGGGCCTGGACAGAGCCAGCTGCGAGACTTCACCCCGGGCTGTGAAGAGCCCCGTGACAAAGCGCTACAACAACTGACCTCCGGGACAGCAAGTGGCCTTGCAGCTTGGCTGAGATTTAGGGCCAGGAGGTGCTGCCAGCATCTCTGGCTCCAGTACACTCCAAAGAATCTTTATGTAGAACCAATGCAATTAAAAAGACAAACTGAACGGGTTTGGCCCTTTGGAAGAGGCTTGGATCAGCAGAATCACTGCTCATTCATATGGTAAGCAGGAAGAGGGAGCAACATAGTTTTTCCCTAGTTTTTTTTGGGGGGGGGGAAATTTGCTACAGGGAAGAAAATGGAGCCCATGAGAGCTGTGTTTTGGGAAAGGGACAGTTCGGGGAGTAAACAGAACCTAACAGAGCTTGCTGTGGGATGCAGCTCACATGCCCATGAAGAGGGGAACGCTTTCGCCACGCAAGCCAACATTCATTCCTCAAGGAAGGTGGAACAAGAGAGCGGGGGGCGGTGTCCAGTCATAGAGGAGGCAAGACAGGCTCCTGCCGGTGAATGGAATCGCTGCTTTCAGCCTGCCTCCTCCTGGCGCCAAGAGCAGGGACCAGCCCCGAGGGACCGGTTTGGTGGGGGGCAACATCCTCCACCTGGGTGGGACAGCACTGAGCGACTGGGGCAGAACCTCTTTACGTGGTTCAGCTGCAGCTCGAATGGCCCCAGCCTCGGCCTTCACATCCTTTCAAACCCAAGGTCTTCCTAAGCATGGTAGTTTTGATTTGCACCGTGATAGTGGACCCCTTTCTCAAAGCTCTTGACGTTTCGGGCACTGTCAAGCTCAATTTTTTTGAACTGTTCACCTGAAAATGAGAGGAGGAGCCATTACTAATGTGAGAAACCATCCTGGTTTCCTCCACGGATACTGGCCACGCCTGCCTTACTACTCAGCATTATGCCTGCCTACCCTCCTCGCTACCCCTGAACAAACTTGAACGAAATAGCAAGCGTATTTTCTCCTCGTACCGAGAGGCAGATTTGTACTCACGCTCCTGTCATTCTCTCACAATACCTTACATAAATCACCATTGTTTTTGGAGAGACGCCAAAACAGTTTGAAGGCATGTGTACAGGACCTACCAGAACAGGGTTTCCCCATGTTTCTGACTCTATAATCCCCTTATTCAGAGCTAAACCAAAAGGCTCACACCTCCTGCACAGAAAACCTTTTCCAACTCCATCCACTGCCTTTAAAAACAAACAAGGAAACCCACAAACTCATGCCCGGCTATTACCACGAAAGAGAAAACAAGAGACACAAAGCAAAAGAATTTGCCGCACGCAGATCTATAAATGCTAAGTCCATCAGCGAGGAGACATTTGTTTTTGTTCCGTGTAGTCAAACGTGTCCTAATCTTTAAAACACCTTCACTCTAAAATTGCAGCTGATTGCTGAGTCACAGGGGATTTGCTATTTATGCAAGGGCCTTTGCTGAGGCCCCACAGCGGTGATACTGCCGGACTATAAACTGAGGCATGGATGATGTTTGGGGAAGAGACTTCTGTGAAAAGCTGCCTGAAGTAAGGCGGTTGGCAGGACTTTGTTGGGACTGCCGTATTGCCACCATCGATCGCTAAATTCACAGTTGCAGCTCAGAGTAGGCTCTGCAGGGTGAGCGTTAGGTGTGGAAATCATCGGGTGCTCACTAAAGGCATTGGTGACTAGCTTTGTAAGCAGCCCACTGACGGCGAGGAAAAACGCGCTGCCCAGAAAGACCGCAAGTCGAGACCTTTACTCTACCCGCTTTGTCTGCCAAGGGGTTAAGCGCCCTGCCCAGCTCCGCAGAAGAGGACCGGCGACAGGGGTGATGTCAGATATAACAGTTCCCAAGCTTCCTCAGTCAGCTCCTACCACCTCTATTTGCTGGCCCTTGCACTTTCTGGCAGGCTCCCATCTGAAACAACCACAAAGACGGCTTGCTTCAAGCTGACACCCCCCGAGGCTGGGAACTCCTGCTCCGAGTCCCGCTGCTGTGCTCACGGAGGAAGAGGGAGGGTCTCACTAGTGCAGTTATTAGCGCAGAGGGAGCCAGCTGTGGTGTGAGAATTACTAGGGGAGATTTGATAAAAGCAGGGACTTACCTTCACTGTCATCTTTCATCTTCCGCGACCTGCTTCATCCACAATGACAGTGTCTTCATCTCTATGTCAGTTCTTTGCCTGGGAGGAGAAGGTATAGTTAAAACGCGAACGTCAGAGCTAATCCCTCTAGCTTGTTTCCTTCTTCAGTGATTGCTGGTTCGGGAGAAACCACAGACCTGCTCTTGCACACTTTCTCACAACCCTGGTATGTCTTTGATCCCCCACCACCTGAAGAAACACACACCTCGCAGCCCAACGTGTTCCTCTGGGTGCAGCCATGTACGATTCAGGGTGGCTCTGTCGGCGCTAGCACCGAGCGTGGCGTGAGAGGCGCAGACCCGGGTGGAAGCGGTTCCTACAGAAGGCCCTTGCACGCCCTTTATTTGCAGTTGGATGCCCAGGCCAAAAGCCCCCCACCTGTGTATCTCAAGACTTTCTGAAGAGAGGCTGACTGAAGAAAGAGAACCTTTTCTTTTTCAGTGCCAGGCCGCACCTGGAGCACTATGCCATCCTTTTGCCTGCCTCGTGGGTAACACTAAGATATCGGTGCACACACCACCCACGAAAGGCCTCGCACGCAAAGGTCTTGTGCCTGCCTTTCCTCGTGCTGTTTCTCTGTGACACCAGCACGCCTGCCATCCAACTCCTGTCCACGCCAGTTTGGACAAAACGCATAGCCAGGCACCGCGGGGAGCGCTCGCTTAATCCTGCAACACGGCCAACAAAACGGGCTTTCCCCTGTGGGGCCTGAGCCAGGCACGCGTACAGAGCGGGGACTGAGCGGCTGTTTTTGAGGGAGCTGCTTTATCTGGAAAGATTTCTCTTGAAGATCAGGGATGCTTGGAATCGCTTTCAGAGGCTGGCCAGCTCAGTGAGGTGTACTGGCTCTCTGCATCTCTGACTGCATCCCCACTACGGGGCCTGGCTGCTGAACTGGGGGAAGAAAGCCGAAATCACGTAGGAGCTTTGAAAAACTGCACCCAAATGAGGTGGATGCAAAGTCCCACAGAGGCCTGTGACAGAGGAGCAGAGGACTCCTGCCTCTGTTGTAGGCAACAGTGCTCATCCCAAGCGCAGCACCCATACAAATTAACCAGCTTTGCAACACCCTGTCGGGTATCTGCCAGGCTAAGAAAAACACCTCCTTTAAATTGCCCTGTTGTCCAAGGGCACGTGGGAATAAAATTTCCATTGTTAATTATTGGTAAGGTTGTTGGTGTCCGGGGCTGTGCAAGGATTTTATACGGAATGCAAACAGGGCGCTCGGACAGCCAAGCAGCTGCTGCATTTAAAGCTTGGCCGTGGCCTTCCTCAGATAAGATAATGTAGTTCACACCCTTCCTGTGCACAGTGGGGGGTTGTTATCCACACCGATAACCGTGCAAATGTTGGGCATGCCCCATGCTGGTTGGGGCAGCTGACCTGGTCACATAGCGAGGGTTGCTTGTTTGGTGTGCCAAGGTCAGGAAATGTTAGCATTTTGAGGAATTCTGCCTGAGAAAAGGCCCCTGACTGTCACTGGTGCAGACAGTGTAGCAGAGCAGAGGAGCTATCAGCCAGATAACGTAGCCTGCTGTACAGTGTGGCCCCTTCTCTGAATCCCTTGGACCTGCAGGCTGAATTTCCCCGTAACCAGCTCCCGCAGCTAACCACATTTCGTTTGGAGCATCTTACTTGGCAGAGAGAGTCGCTTTTATGTCCTAGGAGCTCCACGAAGAAGACAGAGGCGTGCAGGCGAACGCTGTCTTTCTGGACTGGAACACGGCAGCACAGCAGACACACGTTTGCTGTGTACACGTTTTGCATATGCAGGCTCTCGCCCCCTCCACAAAGCCGGAGTGGGCCTGTTTAGAGAGTAGAGCACCAGTAGCCAATCTGCAGAAGGAACGAGAGAAAAGTATGCCAGTGGCTTATCACCAGAGATGGGCAGGACCCCAGAGAGGCTTACTTTCTGCTAAAGCCGTCTCTTTCCCCTGTAAGTTTGGGGGTGGTTTTGTTTTACAATTGTTTGGCAACCATAGGAAGCATTTGCTAAGCTTCATCTGTGCCTGCGAGGAAAAAAATAATCAGTAATTCATTCCCAAGTTATTTTTAGGCTGCAACCAAGACTGTAAAACTGGCATAGAAAAGAGTACATGGCGTCGGGCTCAGTGGGGCACAACGAAAGCAGCTGTGTTAACACCAAGCGTCTGGACTTCAGGAGAACCCCGCTTCCCCTTTCTGTTCTCGGTGATTTCTCCTTTCCTCTGCATATACGACACACAGCGCTGTAGTGGATTTATTTGCTGCTGGTCGGATTGGAAAACACCGTACTGAGTCTGTCTGTACTGCATGACAAGAGGGCAGAAAGTAAGAGACAGAAGGAAGTGGCTGGAGCGAATCCTTCTCCGTGCCTCAGAGCATGTCTATCCAAGACACCACTGAGCATATGTTCTTTTTGCTGACAGTGGGAGCTGGGCATACATGTGTAATTCTGTATACGCTGACAATGCATATACATACAGATCTAGGAATACTTCCCACAGCCGTACTCGGCACGGAGGGCTGCGGAGATTCCACATGGGAGCTGAAGGTACATGCCCAGCCCTGCAGAAGACCTTCCTCCATTTTTAGCGTCCTCTCTCATTTTTTCCCTTGCAATATTCAAATACCAGAGTATTTCCAAGCCAAAAACACTTGTGAGCAATGAGTACCTTGTAAAACTGCGTATGCTACACATCTCAGGAAAATAGTACTTGTGGAAAGTCCACAGCCTCCTCTGTGTACACAGCAATCTCTGTTTCGGGGAGATTCATCATCCCGGTGTTTGGACTGCTGTCCTCAAGTAGTTATCTGACACAGGGCAATGAACTGCCCTCGGAGTGAACCTACCGCCTTTCCACTGACAGCAGACAACCAGCGGAGACCCGACGTCTCCTCCTAATGCTAGGGTACCAAGTGTGCGCTCGGAAGCTACGGGGACCGTGCTAATGTATACGGACTGGCAGAGCTAATGGCTGATCCCTGGCACTGCACCCTAGGAAAGCACAGGGGCGAGGTGGAAAGACACGGATGAAGGGCAGAGTTCCCTCCATGCTCGCAGTGTTCCAGCTCTGACCCCCCTAAAGAGGAGCTGGCAGTGACACCAACGGTGACAGAATTTGGCTAACACCAGAGCGCCCTGTCTACGTGTTTGCACTAACAACCAAATTTCTACCTATAAACCCTGTGGGGCCTAAAGGAGGTAATTAGAGAAAGGCAAGCCTGGGGTGATGTGCTTAAGGCACGGCTTTTTGAAGACGTTTCCCCTAACCCAAAGGCAGCAGGGAAGAAGTGGTGGATATACTCGGGGAGTCTCCTCTAAGCACCACCTACTACAGCAGTGATGGGGCAGACAGCCCTCCGTTAAGCCCCGAGTGCCTAACCTGCTCTGGTGCTTCAGAAAATCCCCCAGCTATCTCTATAAACATCCCAAAGCGGCACGGGGTCCTTGGGTGCCGCAGACCAAGTTAAGTGTAGACAGCTAAATGCGCTTCTGCAGTCTGCCTACGGAAAACAGGATTGCTCAGGCTTGCAAAACAGCGTGAGAACGTGTGAATGAAGGCTGCGGACTTCTTCCTTGTTCCCAGTTTACACTGGAATAATCGTTTACTTTAGCCAAGCTCTTCCTGATCTATATCCGTAGATCAGCATCAGGCTCAGCACTCAGCCTGTCATGCAGTATCTCCAACATGAAAGCAGGCTACAGAGATACGACGGGGCAATCTTCTCCTCAACAACTCTGCGACAGCTTTGAGGACGTCGTGGCTTTTAGGCACGAGGCAGTGCATCGGAGTCTGGTACTGGGTTTGAGTCACTGCCTTGCAAGCCTGAGCATCTGGCCAGCTGTTTGGCCCCGAAAGTGCGCTGCCGTTTTCCAGGGCAAGTGTGGTTGTTTTGTGGTTTCTATTATTTACCTGCTCAAGAACCCCAGCTTTTATTCTCTGGTTACCTGCCCGCCTCCCACCAGTCTTTCAGGTCTCGTGTTTGGCCGAGAGCGTGCTGGGAACCTCCAGTCGCATCTTGCTGGTCCCAGCCACGTGGTTGGTCTGGGCTCCCGCCTGCGCTTGTTTGATGTGTGACCCATGCGCAGGCCGCCCCTTCCCCGACAGGCTTTCACGCAAACAAAGGAGTGACCCGTCTCTCGGGGTGCGATTCAGGGGAAGGCTGCACTCAGACACCCTGTCCTGATGAGAGGCTCTGATGCTAATCACCTGCCTTTGATCCGTCTGCCTTTCAACTCAAAGTACCATCTTCTCCCTTGTCGCCCTCCGGGCTCTTCCCCAAATGAAGTCCTGCACAGCTGCCAGGGCACATGATAGGAAGTGCCACATCCAAGCAGATCAGAAATCTCAGGCCTTGGCGAGGATTTTCTACAGGTAATTGAGGGTGTTTGCATTTTGCACAAGCAAAATCAGTACCGGTTTGTGCAGCTAAGTACACGGCTGCACCACTGCCTAGTCTGGACATGCAAATAGTCCTCGGTGAGAGCAAGTGCAGCCTTTGGAGAGACAATACAAATCTGAGACCTCGATTTCACGTCTGCCAGCCCCAGAAAATTGGGGTTTACTTTGCTAGCCCAAAACCAAGAAAGAAGCTCAGTCACTAGAAAGCAATGCCAATTTCCTGACATCAGTAATCTGTTAGAGATGGGTGAAGCTACGTTCACGGCCCTTGTAGATCTTCCTTTTAAAGCAGGAGGCTTCTTCTACGTGTAATTTCTGTACACCCGTACTAGAAATGTTACCATTTGAACAGTTATTTTCATCTTTCTCAAAGGAAGGATTAAATGAGATTCCCACGGCAGGTTATCTTCATGGTCTGAGGAGGAATTTTATTTTGCTCTTTAGTTAGTAGGTTTTAAATAGTTGCTTTTAAATTTGTCTCCTAGATCCACATCAAGTTGGACATCAAACTCATCAGCATTTGGGAGACATTATCCTCGATCAGAATCCAAATTTGACCCTGGACAGAGGCAGCTTTTTTTTTTTTTTTTTTTTTTTACTTTTGAAATTCACAGCTGAAGACCAGACCCACGTCTGGGTTTGGATCCAAGTATCCCATAAAGCGTCAAAGTACACGGGTCCCCCTGCTCCATCTAACTCCCCTAACTAGTCCAAAAGAGCGCATTCCCGGGCATGCTGTTTCTAGGAACAGTATCAGTATATTAGCCTTGCAGCTCATTAATGCTAATAGCAGTTGCATAATGCACAGCTGAAATGTGGTTGTACAGTAAGCTAAGAACATATCCCAACTATATGAGGTACGAGTGCCAGTCAAGTTTTTAAAGGAGTAGCTTTCCTTACCATTAGAGTTGAATTTATCTTTGATTGTAAATGCTCTGAAGGGGCCCACGTTTCAAGGTATCACAAAGTCATGCCATTAACTCGAGCATAACCCTCCGCTTAAACGCTGCACGCTTGGCTACGGTCTGGAGAGAGGTATGAGCTCACCTTGCCATTGCTCTCGCTAAGCAAAACCTCAGGAGACCTCCAGAAGGTCCCTCCTTGCACCTAAATGACAGGGACCTCAAGCATCAAAGACGGCATGGGGTCCTTTAACCCTGAGGGAGGGAGCCCTGAGCACCGAGAGCCAAAGCGGGAGAGAGTGAAGGGAGATCCAGGTCCAACGACGTGACTAGCTATTCAGAGGGAGCCTCCGAAGCTGTGCGCGCAGTGAGCCAGCCACTGAGGTCAGGCAGCAGCCCAGTTAGGAGATGCCTGGCAGCAAGCGTAAGCAGAACCACGCTCACAAAATGGAAATCTCAACCTTTACAAAAATTGCTAAAGCCTGGTGTGTTGCGCGCAAGTGCAGAATCAATTTCCTTCATATTCTGCGGATTTGGTCAGTTCTCGTGACTCAGTGCAGCTGTCTCATCCCGCTGGCTTGCTAAGAGAACATAACGATGCCCTCTTCAAGGCCCTGCTTCTCTTCTGTTGTCGTAGCCTCATTTAAATGCTCTTGACTGTCTTTAGATAAACAAGTTTTGGACCATATTTAAAATATAAGGCCAGCTGTATCCCAGGGCCATCAGATAACATCCGATGGAGCTCTGTACGTACAAGCTAGACCGAGCCCTTAGTTCCTCTGTTGCGTTGAATAGCAAACAGATCTCTGCTGCCTGCTCCCTGCCAGCAAAAGGGTGCAGGGTGATTCCCTCAGGAGACACTTCTCTGCGTCCTGACCCTCGAGCTGCCAGTGCTCAAACTGACCCTTGCAATCTGGTGACAGGCACCTGAAGAGTTTTCAGCTTTGCTTTCCCTTGAGTCCCACTTCAACTGGCTGCTTTGTCAGATCCCCTGGCTTCCCCTAAAGTACCGGGAAAAAAAAGCTTAACAGGGGAAACAATCCAGTGAAGAAAAAGGGCAGAATTCTTCACTATGCTTTTCTGAGCTACATCCGTGTGCCGTCTGGCAGCTGTTCTCCCTCTGGGCTTTGCTGCTCCAACAGCCAAGGACTGCCACACTGCCAGTAAGGGTGGAGCTTCTGCGTGACCAGCTCTCACTCCGGGGAGCGAGTTTTCCTCCCGGGAGAGCGAGCTGATCTGCTTCGGGTGAAAGCCAAAGCGCCAGCCAGCTTGTAAACAGTATGGATGACGAGCGAGTGAGATATAGCCTTCAAACACCGATGCGGTGTAGGCAAAGCCGGAGCAGCTCATGCAGCAACAACACAGACAACAGACTCGGCCGTTCAAGGCTGCTCCTAACCTTCCGCCTGTGGGGGCCGGTTTGGGGGCTCCTGCTGCCGCTGCGGTGCCGGGAGGGATGTGCGGTTCATCCTGCCCTCTGTCTCCGGCCGGGCACTGCCCTGCGGCAGTCCTTGGCGGGGGTTCCCCCACGCGTGTACCCAGAGAGATCAGGGCTCAGCAGGAAGGCGGCTCCCTGGCTCGCCAATCGTTCCTGTCTGCTGTGCCCACTCGCTCGCCACCATGCAGCCTTTTGCTCTAGCCGCCAGGTTTTGCCCAGAGCCACAGAAAGCCGTGTTTAACTGTGCTGAAGGTTGCTCCCTCCTGACATCTGCACCTGCTGCAGCGTCGCTTCCACTTGGGAATGTGTCGTGCTCGTAGCTGAGTGAAACGAATGATGGGGCTCAATTATGAAGACATGGGGCTGTGGGAGGATGAAGGGTGCTGCTGCAGCTTTGAAACAACGGAAAATATTAAATAAACCCTAATTCCCTGCTGGCACATATACGCACTATAAATAAACACTATAGCTATGTAAATAGCACACAGCTCCTAAGAGCTGGATCACCTTCTGAAATAGCATGCAGCGGAGTCTGCTGCTCTTCAATAGAGGGATCATGTTTGGCTAAATTATGCAATTCATTTAAATGCATGCTGTACAGTAACATAATTTTTGGAACCCATATTGTTTGGCCCTCCTGAGCGATTCCCAGAAGTAATTCCTGCGAGGAGCACACACCCAAGCCAGTCAGAATTTCTGGAATGACATTCCAGTTGCTCAACACCTGGTTATGCAGATCGAAGAGAAAACAGAGCGACGCCTTAGCCAGTATAATAGATAAGGGTGTGAGAATTCAACTCGCTGGCTAGCACATGAAAGTGTGAATGACCTCGCCCCACGTCCAGGATTGCTCAAGTCATAGGAGATGTCAGTATCAATACACACATCTTCGTTTATAGTCACAGGACAGCTCTCTTCTCAATGTTTGCTTCTGCCCTCAGATCTTAACCCCAGAATGGAGAGAAAGCGTGACGCTTGCTGAACAACCTGCTTGCAAAGTTGTTCGCTTCTGCAAACCGACTGCAGAAAAGGATTAATGAAATTCTCTCTTCTATTATTCCATCTAGTGGAAGACCTTCCACCTCTTCAGATAAACTCCCATGCAATTAGAGGGAGGTCGAAGTAACGGGTTCTAAGTTTCCTTCAAACTGAGACTAGTGGCTCCACTATATTATCTCCTATAGAATGACTGGGTGACCTTCCCTGTATCAAATAGAAAGAGGCTCCTCTCAGTCATAAAATCACCGAGTGTATTCAGCTTCTTTTTATAAAGCAACAAACAGCTTGAAGCATATGCCATTTTGCATCTGTGTCCTCAGTATCTATCAGGAACGGGCCAAGAATTCTTGTTTTGCATCCATAACCAGAAGAAAAGACGGATATCGATAAACCAGAGTCACTTAATTCACTGACTAGCAGATTTTGGTAGTTGTAGCCCAAACTCATGGGTTAGGTAGGAGGGGTGAGGGGAGTTGTTTGATGTGAATTCCTCCTTGTCTCAGCTGAGGTGCAGAGACCGTTTTGCCAGAGCGAGATGCAAGAAAACAGATGGTGGGTAGAAGTTGGGGATAGGTGATGGGTGAAGAGGGCACCAAAATCCTCACGCCAGCGACAGCCGAGGAAGTTCTGGAAGGAGTACGAAACCAAGCAGTCTGGTGCTGCTACAACAGGCCCAGCACATGTCCTGCAAAACCCCGAGTTGAAATGAAGACCACAGTTAAATGGTTGCAGGGCACGTGTTCACATTTCAAGTGAATGTTTTCCCCTGAGCTAGAGGGAGATCTTCAGCAGCAGTCAGTGCGCCTTGTGTTACAACTAGGATCCTCACCTGGCTCCAGCATTGATTCAAGCGATTAATCTAACCCTGTAAAGGCAGCTTTGGTAAACAAAGACCTGTGAGTATGAGTAGGCAGGACTAGATGAGAGAAAAACGCAGCGAGCGGTGCCTCTCCCATAGGAAGGGAAGATGCTTGCAAGAGATGCTAGTACTCATCCCATAAGCACTAAGGAGTCCCTCAGTCGGTAAGCCGGCTTGCAACTCCTGGTTTTCTTTATTAGCAATGAATCAAACCCTTCATTCCCGATCCAGGAAATTCCAAAGGCACATGTTTTTCTACTGACTTCTCTATGCTCCAAGGAAGAGACAGTAAAGGTGAGGAAATAGGAAAGCAGTCTCCTACTCCTCTTTCCTATGATGGCTACATAATGACAATGTGGAGGAAGGTGTTAATTGTAAGTATGGCTGTAGTACAGCCAGGGAGTCCCAACATACTCTAAACTTAAGAGATCCTTAAGCCTAGCGGATCCAGCAAGCAAACTCTCCACCTACGCCGGGGACGGCATCATCATTAACCACTGCATGCGGCTATAGTGCAAAGGCGGGATTTGGCCTTCACCAGAAATGATCCGTCTCCTCTTGGAAGAAACGAGCCGGACCTAAACAGATTTCACCCTCTGAAAGACGCTAGAGCTCTGGCCAGAGAAAACCATAGATGCACAGGGACGGATTTCCACCTGTTAATGACGTAGTCCGCGGGACGTGGGGCTGAGAACGGGCTCATACCAGTCCATCTGCTGTGAAACTCTGACCTTCCCTTTTACACTGCAACAGCAGCTGTCATATGCAGCATGGCTACAGCTATAGCTCGTGGCAGAGTGACACCTCCCCGGCCCGGCTCGCACAGACTGCACCCCTTTTATCAGCACTTGTAACGAAGACCATTTCATACATCCTGGCAAAGGGGGTTCACAGAGTTTCTCGCACCTTCTGCAACGCACACAATGGCAATGCAGTTGACACCTAGTTACAGCTGACACCTTAACTCCAGAGTACCCACTTCCAACCATCCCCTTCTTTTGAAATCCCACCACTGCCAGCAAGCAGTACCGGGACAATCCGTTACTTTCAGAAGGGTCACAGAGGCTGCGAGCGCGCGTCGGGGATAACAATGACTCAGAGGTTTGTTCAAGACAAACGCTGCTCTGGTGTCCAACAGATGTAGACAGGTGCCTGGTCATTTGGGCTGAGCACTCAGGCAGTTGGAGATAGCCAGCTCGTGCTCATGTGTGCTCTTGGCCCAGCAGCGGTAAGACCACCCAGGCGTGAAGCTGTTCAGGTCTCTCTCTTGGGAAGAGGGTACGGGCCACTGGAAACCCGTGCTTTTCTGCTTCGCGCTACCCACGGGAATTAAACTTGTTCCACCTCACTTGAGCCATGTCAGAAGTTAAGTAACTATCTTCCTTGGTCTGGGCGCCGACCTCAACCTGCGGGCCGCCTTCCCACCTGACCTCTGTCCTGCCTGATCCCCACGGCCTTGCCCAGTGATCTGGACTCTGGGCTGACCCCACCTGCATCATAACAGAAAGACGTGAGACACTGAACACCTAAGGAAACCCCTTGGCCCTGACTAAAAAGTGCCCCCGTAGCTTTTTTATGCTTGTTACCCAGCTCTCTACCAGAAGGCGGAGCACGGGACAAGTGACCGCGGGTATTCATTTTATCAGACAAATCTATTCCACTGAGAAATATTAAAAATTCCTTTCATTTAAGATTTAACAAAAGATAAGAAGTCAGTAAAAAGGCTTGGGTTTACCTCAAAACATTGCTGCGCTTAGTAGCTGAACGACTGCGCAAGGGAAGCTTCGCTTTAGTATCGCTTTGGTGATATATGCTTTCTGGGAACGGCAATGGTTTCTAGGCCATTAAGTATTTGTCTGCATGACCGATGTGTTCTCCCTCCTGCTCACCTGCACTGCTAACGTACTTTCCCCGGGAGATGGAATGTTTGCCATACCAAAATAGCAACTAAATGAATGAAAGTTCAAATAAAGCTATAAATAGAAAGGGCACCGGGTTTTCACAGAGCGCATATAAGCCACTTCACACCCACTTCCTTTTGTCTGCCATCAACCCTGAGATCTGAAGTGAAATAACCTTTCTGCACTTTGGAAGAACAAACAGCAAAACAATAAAGAGACCAAACTGTTATGAGGAAGTCAGTGAAGTGCTGTGTAGGAAAGATGGACAGGCCATTATATATATACAGTGCTGTGCCCCACAGACGGAGCTGCCAAAAAGTAATACCCGGTTTAAATTTTAGCAAAACTTACGTGGGAATTTGGGTCATGGCTGAATGAAAATGCCTTGGGTGGAATTTCACTCTGCCCGTTCTTCTTTCGCAGTCCCTCTCATGCGTGATGTGGAGCAGAGCCAACGCTCAGTCCATGGGTAATGCACAGTGGCACCTCCTGGTGGAAACCAGCTTCCAGGGCTGTGGGCAGCAAAACGGAGAAAAACATGTGATAGTAAGTAAAATAAGAAAGAAAAGCTAACAAATATAAATATAAAATGTGACTTTTTTTAAAGGATAAAACCGCTTGCTTTTTGATACCAAAGACAGAGCCGGCACTACTCCAGTGTTGCTTTTCCATGTAAAGAAACACCTTTTCATGTCGCCACAAGGTGTGTTTAGGACAGCTACGGGTGGAAGGGAGAGGGCTACAAAGGCACACGGGGTGGGAAGGTGCTCTAGGAGGCAATCCCCACTGTGAGACCCCGTCCTTACTAAGAAAGCTCACAAACCCTCACACTACACTGTATTTTCCTGTGTTTCCCCTGGACTGGCACTGTCTAGAAGTTCTCTTGTGGAAGGCTGTTAATGTTCAATAATTGACACTGAGATAACAAACAAGTAAACTTGGAAGAAAGTAGCTGAGTCAGGCTAGATTAGATTGAGGTGGCAATTTACTATTTTTAGTTTTAGCTGTTGGAAATGGATACCAAACAAAATCTCACTAAAATCCCCCTCTAGCCCCCTCTGGCCTTTATGGCTCATAAAAACGTTAACGAGCTCACAGGTTGGGTTTATTATTGTTTCAGTGTGTGATAGGAGATATAAAGGAATGCCCTTTTCTCAGTTTATGGAGGTTCTTCGGAGGCTGGCATGTGTAACACTTGGCCTGTTGGGAGTTTCACGCTGTTTCTAGGTGCAAACGCGATAATGAGTAATAGAAGAAAATATCACAACATGTTTCAGTGTGTCTCGTCTTCCGATGAGAACTCCAGACCATTTCTGCACAGCTGTCTGAACACAGCTTCTATCTGATCCTTATCGTTTCACTCCCAGCAACGGAGGTGGCTGTACTTTTTTTTTTTTTTACTTTAAAAATGTTGAGGAAACTAGATGGAAATGCTGACAAAACAACTTCCTGCCCTTTCTTCTGAGCAACTGGACATGCTAGATATTTTCTCTATCATCTCGTTTAGCTCAGCATGTATTGCGCTGGGGGCTTGGGTGGAGAGGTGACGGCTGCTCACACGCACCGAACGGGTCGCTCCTGCGATCCCCTGTTCGATCACCGCTGGTTATCCCTGGGAACAGATTTACCAAGCAGGATGGTCACTGCCAGTCCGATTTCCCTCTCATCCGCCCCAAAACACCCCCAAAGGGAAGCAGCTGGGATGAGACAGGAGCCCTAGCGGTGTTTATAAAAGCGCTGCAGTGCGAAGCTGCTTATCCCAGGACTTGCACGACTGTATACAACGCGAGCAAGGAATGTGCGCCCGCAGCTAGATTCCATCGAAGAGCAGATCTGCGGATTGATTTTCCCAGTAGGACACCTTCCATCTGCAGAGCATCCACAGGTTCTTTTATTAGCCCCGCTGTTGTTCATGATTCCAGCAAGATGACGAAACAGCTCATGAAACGGCACTCGGCTCCACGAACGCTGCCCCGTACGCAACACAGAAAGTCCCAAGATGGGGTGGTGGCAGAAGCAGAGCCTGGTAACAGGGGCAAGGCAGGAGCACGGGGAACCCTACGAGCGCAGACCACATGAGCAGTGACGTTCAGCGCCGGCGACGGCGTTTCTCAATCCGTCTTTCGATGGGAACGCACCTCATCTAGGCACAAAGTCGAAGAATCGGCTTGTGCCAGTGTAGCTCACATGAGCAAACGGCACCAGGAGCGCTGCGACTGCTGGCAATAAAAACTCATACGTTCATTTACTATTTCCGTCCCTCCGCTTTGGTTCTCTGCATGCATGGGCATGTTTTTATGCATTTTTATTTTATTTGCAATGATGTCACAGGCAACCTTTTGATGACTTATGACCCACAACAGGCTAAGTACCACTGGCTCATGAAACAACGAAGGAAGAAAAAAGTCAGGACGAAGGCTGGAATAACATTAATTAAATCAACTCAGCAACGAAAAGGACAGAAGTGGCACATACTTTCCACAGCGACCTGCCACGGGTATTTCGGGAGGAGCAGACGGATAAGGGAGGCTTTTGGAGTACCTAAGAGATTTGGACACAGCAGAATATGTTCCCTCGGGCTGAGCACCTGAAGCCTGAGTAGCCACATCAAACATTTTTGGGGCATAGCACGCAGCACGGCAATTTGCTGGGGACTGGGCTCTGCCACAGGATATGCTAATATACTATACAAGAGGTCTGAACACATCCTTGGAGTAACCACACAAATTTGCATATCCTTCTTCAGAAATGGATTTTATTAGATGCCCTGAACAATTTATTTAGCACAAGCATGCTTTTATGTCCCCAACCTATCAGAAAGCTCTATTAGACCGTTATGCTGTTGAAAAATAGTCTCTTACGTGTCGGAGGGAAACTACTCCTGAGCCATTCCTGGCGCTTTTAATTGATGGGAGAGGAACACGTTGTTCCCCAACAGCATTTCCTACTGATTCACTTCTCCTTCGCATCTGATTTACAGGTCCGATCTTGACTTTTCACCACGCCCAGATCTCCCAGTGACTTCAAGGAACAGGGCTCTGTGGGGGCAGTGTGAAAGTCACCCAATAAAGGTTTTCGAGAGGAGGCTGCTGAATCCATCATCACCGGAATTTACATAGATCTAAAAGACGCTAACAGGTTCGCTAAGGCAAGTATGACAAGCTGCGTCAACCGAAGCGGCACGATGTAATGAAGAAGGACCGTGCAGAACGGCCCAGGTATTTGCAGTGACGATCCTCCGCGCCCCTTGGCAGAGTACGGCGCGTCCACTGCACGCGTTGTCCGCATCAGGCGGACCCCCCTCTTTCGGTCCCTGGGTGCGAAGGAGCTCTACCATACATTACTTGTGGCTTAAGAGGTACTGCAATGTGTGCAGATTCCCTGTCATTTCCTACCGCCCACTCCAAAATGATACCAGAAGCCGCCTTCTCTAAGAGAAGCCGGAACACATTGTGATCCTTTTGTTTCCCCCACGAAGAATTTCCCACAGACACTCAGCTAGTCCTCAGCTCAAATTAAAGATTTCTTGTGTTAGATGCTCCATAATCACATAAAGCACGCGTTACCTTTAGAGCCGGGCAGTAAATAGGACAGTTATACGGGGATATGACGGAGTGCAGAGAACCCGCACGCAATGTTGCGGCAAGGGAAAGCCCGATCCAGCCACGTAGTCTTGGAGAGACGCTGGGACACAGCGAGGCTTTGCCAGCTTCATCCTTAGTGCATGGTACATCCACAGCAGAGTGATCTTGTGTCTGGATAATCCTAATGCTGCAGTGATTAATTATAAGCACTGCTTCTTTAAGACTGGGAGGGGAAGAAATCCATTCCTTCTGCTGAGGAGAAAGAGAAATGATACCCTTGAATAGCATCATTTGTATAAATGATCGTGCTTTTTACCCATGGTTCATCTGCCAAGTTCTCTTGTTTGGGAGGAACCTGCGTGCGTTTTGAAGTGCAAAGTAGGATAATGGATTATTGTTATTAAAAGGCTTACAAATTGGGCAGGCAAGCCCCAGGTGAGAGGTCGCTCTGACTGTACAAAAGCAAAGGTTTGACATGAGCGAGGAAGCGTGGGTTTGACCGAGAGGATGGGGAAAAAGGTTTTGTTCTCCAAGACCGCAGGTCTGTCCGTCTGCCTGAACAGAAACTAGCTCACAGGCTCTTCTGAGTTTCTCAGTCTGCCCGTTCGTAGTGTGCGCTGAGCAGGGGTGACAACAGCAGCATTCATTCCACCCCGAGCTTTTGATAAATCTGGCTGCTGCAGAAAGGAACTGAAAACAGGCGCTTCATATTGTGGGGCTGGGGAGGGGCGAGGAGGAGCAGGAAAGCTGTCTGAATGACTAGGAAAGTTTCGGCTGTCCTTCCCAGAGGGCGAAGTCCTGGGACGGAGATGGAGCCACAGTTTCATTTACTCCAGAGAAGGAGCCCTAGACAGACCGATGGTTGCCCTGGGTATTTGGCTGAAGGGTCATATCCTAATGACAGCAATGATACTTGCTTAAAGTATGTCAGGCGTTGCAGCTTGAAGAGATGCCGGGTCCTCAGGAAAAAGTACATCGCTGCCGACAAAGACAGCCAGAGCTAACGAATACAGAATGAGGCGCTGTATAATGGGATGTCTCTTTACCAGCTTGAAGCCTGTTGCTGCTCCCTCTGATCTCAGGCTGACGCTGTGGCAAACACAGGCTTCAACCAGAAACAAACAAAACTGGAAAGAGGAATCAACAACCCGGGTTTCCCAGAAGGTTGAGGAGGGGCCGGGTCCAGCACTTCCCAGAAAATAATCAGCTATGGTGACAGTGCTCTCCATCTCAGAGCAATCTTTCCCTTTTACAGCTCCAACTCCTGCCAATTATACAAGATTCCCACCTTTGATTTTTAAGAAAGAAAAGAAAAAGAGCTACCTTTCCAGCCCACAGGGTTACAGAAAGACTTTAAAATGCTTGACCCCTGAATTCTGAAAGGCGATTAGCAAACAAACACAATTCAAAATATGTAGGCTAAAACACCGTGTCTCATCAAGTTTACACCAACCTTAAGAGTTTTTTGAGGGCTCTACTTGTGATTTCTGAGCATGAGGTTTTAGTTACACTGCGCTGGATAACAGCAGGCCAGAGTGCCATGCTTGTTTTCTTAGCAATTCTGTATCAAACATACCTCATTTAGAAGCAGAGAAATGCAAATTTAACGTGTGATCGGAGACTCCTGACTATGTCGGTCCCCTTTGTGCACTCTGTAATGCAGACTAATCAGAAAGTGCCTTCACTTATCCCCATGCAACACCGTGGACTTTAATTACTGACCTTCGCGAGGCATTTGCACAAGGGCAGTTTAACAGAAAATTTGCGGGGGAAGGAAAAGATGATCATGGCAGGAAGGGAGCCACTCCTTTTTCTCTTAGCTCCCCAGGATTTAGGCCAAAAGGAAGTCAGCACTTTTGGAGCAATGGCTATTCTTACACTGAAAGCGGCACAGCAGCGGCTGCTCTGTGCAGGCTGCCTGTCTCAGAGGACAGCACCGCTCTGAAAAGAGCATCTCAAAGACACTGCAGGCCTGGGGAGAAACGGTGGTCGTGACAATTTACTTACGCTTATCTAATCCTCTAGCAACAGAAATACTGGGCTTTATGTATTTTATGTGCTTGGAAAAAAATGTTTGCACTGACCTCCCTGCAGGGAGCTGCATCAAGTGGCGAGAGAGGGGTCATTTTCCCCATGTTCCTAAAGCTGCAGGAAGGGTGCCAGCACGTTCGTGTCAGGTCCCTCCAGGACATGCCACCCTGCGGATCTGACCACCAGAGATGTGCTGGCAGTCTCAGACCCTGCAGCGGCCCAAGCCGTGCTCTGGCAGCAGTAGTCTAGACAGGACAATCTGGGATGGCGGCTTTACTTAAGTCCTCCAGAGGAGCCTGACGTAGACTCAAGCTTTTGATTCATGTTCCAGCTCTTGAGCTCAGCGCTACCTTAGCACAAACCCAAGACGCTTTGTTTAGTTTCTTCCTCCTTCCCTTCATGAACCTCACTCAGATGTCTTCCTAGAGCGGAATCCTTTCCACCCATCGCTGTTCTCCCACCTGCCAAAAGCTTTGCCTGTTTCTTCTGTACAGTCTCATCAGACTGTGGCAGTAAAACTCGAAGACCTTCCTAAAACTGTCCAGCCTGGATGCAGCGTGAGTCTTCCTCCTCCTACACAGTGCCCTGCAGAGGCCAAAAAAGCCCAGAGGATATTAGAAGATGTTAAGAAAATACAGTTGTGCCACAGTGTACTTTAATAATGCAGTAACATCTTGAATCCGCTTGCAGTCTTAAGTCATCCCATTGCTATGGCCTCCTTTTTTTTTTTAGAACTGGGAAAGTCTAAGGTGACATTGTTGATGAGGGATGTTAAAGTGGCTGCAGGAGCAGGACAGCAGAAACAGAGTAGGCCTCTCTCATCTGAAAAGATGATGACTGCTGGAGCTCCAGAGCGGAGCAGAGATTGTGATCAGGGAATGATTTGTCACTTGTTCCTGTAACACAAGAAGTAGGCAAGAATAACTGTAATTATTAGACTGCAGTTGTGAAACAGAAGAGCTTCTCCACACGGGGATTTGCTCCAAGGCTGCGGCCTGAATGGGCTCACCGGGGCCATCATTCTTTTTCACGTTTTTTGTGCATCATTCACCTGTGGAACTCAATGCCACAGCCTGAAGTGAAAGTCAAAAATAGAAACCGGTTCAAAAACTGCCTCAGAGAATTCAAAGAGGGATCATCACAGTCTAGTGAACGTAATGGTGTGAACGTTTTGTTATTGTTTCTGTTTTCTTTTTTCCTTCATTCTTTTCTGCCTTCCCCTTTCCCCTTCTTCAACGTATATCCCATTTGCCGTGACACCTAAGTTTTCAGTGTTACTTCTGAGCTTGAAGAGATTGTTTCTTTGGTTTCCCTTTCCACCATAGGGCGCGATAGTTTCACAATAGTTAAGAGCCAACAATGAGGTGCTGGGATGCGGTGAGATGTTTTTCTCCAGAAAAGGAGATTTCAAGCTACCAGAAAGTTTGGCAGAACCACGCATTGTCAGCAAGGGAACATATTGTCCTGAAAAGATAGGCTCAGCCCCCGAAGTGTTTCCTGGGTGTTGCAAGTTTTTGTTCGTTGGATCCTCCTTTATTTTTTTCAACTTGGTGCGTCACCGTAACTTGGATTTCAAGTACCGCTGATCACTAGGAAGGCATGTGACCACATCTCCATAACTTGTTTGGTCCTGGACTTATAAACTAACAAATATTTGACCGCTGCCTCTGCACTGACATGGTCATTACCAAAAATGGTCCAGGTTACAAACCACCCGTGTCCAGCCCAGAGGAGAGCTGCTATCTGCTGTGTGGTGACAGGGCTTCCAGCAGGGAATGCTGGCCTGTGAAGTCACTCAGACTCATTATCTCTATTTCCAGCACCCCCAGAGTGGTTTATAGTTTGTGAAGTACTAAACAAACACTCGAATATACTGTGGTTTTACATCAGTGACATGAACTCGTCTCTATCCCCTGCTCCCCATCACTGCCCGAGGGGTTTGCTGAGACGGGGCTGGCTTTAGCAAGTGATAAGAAAGTGAGGAGAGGGCACAGGGAGATCGGCTGCCCCAGAGCAAAACACTAAATCCTCCAGACAGGAGAAGGAAGTAGCATGCCAGAAAACAAGAAAACCTTGTAAGACCCTCAAGTGTTTTGTCAGAGGCAGTGTTGGAAACCACTGCTGTTCTTTTCCACAGCAGAAAGAGAAATTGGGGTGGGGGGAAGAGCTCTCCACCACAGATCAGATGCAATGCGTTAATAATATACTCGCCTGTTCCGCCTGAACAGCTCGATGTAGCGGACAAGCCTCATCAGTGAGATGGCCGCAGTTCCACTCAGACGCTGAAAGACAAGTCTGCATTCGGCGCGTTTGCAAGGGGTTTCTGCTGTGGCCGTAAGGGTAACTGAGGGCGGCTGCAGCCCTGCAGCATTAAGCACTGTTTTCCACTGTGGCAAGGTCTGGAGAGAAAACCCTTAAGGTAGGTTTTTTCCTGGGAGGCAGGTGTTTCAACGCAGGCCAGAAGGGTGACAAGAAAGGGATGCAGTACCAGGCTGTCTGTGCTGGGGCGCTGCTTCCCAGCGTAAATCCAAACGGTCCTCGCAACAGGCAGCGATCCCTCCGCAAGAAGGGAAGCAAAGCCAGCCGAGGGGCGCAGCTTCCCTGTCCAGACCTCGCGCCCCGAACTGAGGGTGAGCCTGGTTAGCCAGAACGATGGGAGGGGATTAGAGAGTGCTTTTACTTTGCATTTAACGAACACGCAGACAAACCAACACACCCTAAAACTATTCATTTCTCCACAGAATGTGAGCGCTCAGGTCTGCAGGCACAGGAAACAGCTTCATCGGAAGGCCATAGAGAATTTTCCACAAATTTCTGGCATGCACTAAGTAATGCCAGAATACAAACCAATCTCTTGTTCTCTTCATTTCGAAGTCATAGATGAGATCGTGGTGGATATCCAGGAAGTTTCACAGATAATCTGGGTACTGTGTGTCCAACAGCAGTGGCCGGATGTCTGATTTATTCTGCATCTTCAATGCAAAACCTACACAGTGAGCCGCCAGGTAACTTGGTTTTGGGTTGCTATGTGTGTCAGTATATTTTGTTTATGCTCCGCCAGACTTGCCAAATGGCTACAGAGCTGCGTGCATCCCCAGTAATACCATACGGAGACTATGGAGACCGCTGAACAGGTTAGTGGTTTCTGACAGAGAAGGGGGCTCTGCAGCATCTTGTTTGACCTGAGAGTCCTGAGACAGAGCTCAAAATTTACCTTGTTCTGTCTCACCGACAGAGACGTGAGATCCCTTTGCTCCTGGTGGCAGGATAGCGTGTCTGTGTGAGAAGAAAACCAAACAGCCCCGACACTTTCTACCAGCCCAGACGTAAGAGTTTCAGAGCCCTTCCACGCTGCACAGCAATTGCTCCCTGATAAGAGAGAGCCACTTCCCATGACTTGTAACACAACCGAGACTTACTTTCTGTGGAACACGATGGCGAAATGCGTGCTTTGAAATGACTGAAGTCATTCTAATTCAAAGCTGTACTATAGTTAAAGTGGGATTAGCTCAGAGAGCCTAACCTATTTGGGGCTTGAGACAATTTCCTGGCATTGAGGTCCAGGCCGTATCTTCTCGCTCTTCAGCAGCAAAAGATTTCTGGGCATCGCTCTGGTACAAATAGGCGGTTAACAAGTCATTGCACAGGGTCATTGGCTGCAGCTTGTGAAATCCTGGCTTGGAGAATATTTGCATGACAGACGGTTCATATTCAAACAGTCTGAAACAGCAAAATCCCTTCAACTTGTGAATGTTAAAGCACTTCCAGAAGCAATAGAGAGAAACCGGCCCTTGACGTATGCCCATAGCGTAAAGCCTGCAAGAGTAAATTTCCGCTCGCCTTGTCCCATTTTTCCAGCCGATAAGGCCAACTCACACAGAGCTGTGCCTGGGTCGAGAGAAGTAGCAACCAACAAATCCTTCCTCCTATCCCATCCAGAGGAACAAGGTCTAGTAGTGGGGGGCTCGTGCAGCTTGCAGGAGGTAGCAAGGCTGACGCTGCTCTGCAGGCAGCTGGCCGCATTCCTTCTGGCCCAACAGCCTGACCGATGCACCAGGCGCTTAGCCTACCTCTCTCATCTTCTTCACCTACAGCAGAGAGAAAAAGAGATGGTGCTAGCAGAAGCCTAAAGGAGGATGGGGGACTGAAGTTCAAGGTTCTGTCTCCCCTCATGCCTAAGCAAAGATTACGAATCTTTGTTTAATCATTCCCCAGGTAAAAACACGCTGCAGCAATTATCCCTCCCAGCGCACTGTTCGAGGGCCTCTCCCTCCCTGTCGGGACAAAGAGAAATACCTGCTCTTGCTGCCTCGACACCCTACAGGTGCTGAGAGTTGCAACATGTCTCAGAAGCCAGCACCAAAGCCCTCGCTCCCCTGATGGTATCGTTGCACCAAACAGAAGAGCTGGAGGTGATACGGAGGAAGGGGGACCACGACCTGGGAAGTCAGCAGCTCCACCACTCGGAGAGATGGCTCTGGGAGAAATGAATCACCTGAGATCCAAAACCAGCAGAACAGGACTTGAAGCAGTGCTTTATCTCAGGCAGGTGCCTAGACCAATGGGCTATAAATTGGGGCTTTTTCTCTCTCCCTCAGAATTCTCTGCTGGAGCTGCCCTTCACCATTAGGTGTTAAGTGGTCTGTTTTACCTCTCCGACTCCCCAGCCCAACAGAGCTGTCAGGACCCAGACCGCTGTCACAGCCAGCACGGTCCTTGCTCACTGGAACACAGGGACAACCTGCTCCTTTCACGAATGCGGCACTCTCAGAGTAGCGTCTTCTGATCTAACTGTTCCTCTGCACTAATATCAAGAAGTTGAGCTGAGGGTAAGAATTCAGATGCGTGCAGCCCTGGTTTGAAGGAACGTGGCGCAGCTCTTACCCTAGGGAGTGACCCCGATCATCTCTCAGATCTTACAAAGAGCTGGTGAAACCAAAGCAGAAGCGCTTCAACGGGCGAACAAGAGATATAGAAGTGGCTCCTTCTAGGCTAACAGCCTGCTGATAGACATGTTCTCAGCATGAATGAGAGGCAGTCCAAGCCTTAGTCTGCACCTCACTAGGGACATTTTCTTGAAGGCTGCCCGGCAATCCTCGCAGCTACCAGCTCTTCCCTAGAGTACGCCGTTCCCTCTCGGCCATACCAGCATACTTGCGAGTGCAACGGAGACCAGTTAAAACAGAATGAAAAAAGTGAGATTAACTGCTTTGGAGGCACCAGAAGCAGCACCCTAGCAGAAGTGGAGGCCACCAATACTGTTGGTTGCAAAGGCCTTTAGATGTACGGAACCCGCATCTCCTACGTCTCTAACAACCTTAGTCATCACGAGAACATATACGTGTGGGGTAGTTGCAGTTTTTTCATGCTCGCTTGTTGTAGCTCTCCTGATCCGGCCTAACTCCTCACTCTCTAAAGGCATGGCACATCTAACTTTGCAGCGTCCAAGCGGGCCAGTGGTCTTTCACTTGTGTGGGATGCTGAGGTCCAAGACTGAACTCTAGGAGCAGCCTGCGCCGTACAGCGAAGGGGGCTCAGCTCTAGCGCAGAATCCAGAGGAAGATCCTCTGCTACAGCTGCGACGATCCAGGCACACAAACTAGATTTAAGGTTAGATGTTAGATTAAGCTATACAAAGGTGCTGAAGTGTGACTACTTGAGGAATGGCTCAGCGGTGCGAGACAACCACCCTCCTCCGCCATACCCGCTCCTGAGCTGTACAGACTGCCAAGTGGTAGGATTCACCCCAGAGCTGGTTAGGTCACAAATCAGTCCAAATAGGGCCACTGTAAAGGAAGTAGGAAGCTTCATTTATTTGGGTACCTTTGGAAATGGCATGTCTGTACAACCCTCATTTGGCTGTCTTGTGTGTATGCATTATGAAACAGCCTCATTACACACACAGGTCCTATTTTATTTTTGCCTCCTTTCCTACACAGGACAGGGCCTGCTCTAAGGATGAATCAGAGGAGAAGACTATTGTCTGCAGCATCCCAGCTTCAACATCTGCTGAATTTGGACCATAATGTGTCAGTGAAGCGGGGAACTGTAGGAAGAGAAAGGATTAGGGCAGCCAGTTGCTGCCCTGAGGACTTGGCAAGTTATCAACTTATCCTGCGCCTGCTGAGCAAAGTAACGAACCAGAATTTTTCAGGGTTGCTCACCAAGTATGTGTGCACGCACCCCTTTGCTGAACGCTCATCTGCACAGCCTTGCACTAGTCCCGCAGAAATGCAGGAAACTCGGTCACCGAAAGGAAAGAGCATTCTTTTTTTACGCTTAGCGCTTACCAGCCTCGGCTTAGTCTGTACAACAGGGACCAACGTCTCTAGGTTTTTCAACAAGAGACTTGAGAAATACATAGGTATCATAAGGATGAAGCACAGAAAAGCTCAAGGAGAATATAATTGGTTTGGTCTGCAAGGTACGATTTGAATAGTGAACTGCAGCAAGGCCTAGAGACACGCTCACATACAAAATCAGAGGACTTCCACCAAATGCTGGCTCATAGCACCCTTTTGCCACTACAGTTGTGCGTCTCTCCCTCCCTAGAGAATGAGAAGCTGCTTCCAGGATCCGGCACAGGGGCGTATAAAACCCACCCACATTTTAATCTAGCATTTTTCCATCAGGAGATCTCAAAGCACTCTGCAAAGGAGAAGCCTGTTATCCTCGCTTTACTGATCTGGAAACTAGGGCACTGGGCGGTGAAAGTCAATTGACAAAATGCAAAATTGGCATCCAATACCTCTGGATGTTTTCGTTACAGTCCAGCCCCTGGGCACGGGTGCCTCCTTCTCTGAAGGGTGGCTGCAGGGTTTCCAGCTCTCGCAGCACATCTCTCCTTTCCTATTTCAGCCCACAGTCGCTACTACCGTGCCCTCTTTCAGGCCTGTTGCTCCCAGTCACTTTTGCCTCTCTTCTACTTCACCAGGCTTCTCCGGGAGAGCCCATTTCTCTGTGCCTGGCTGTTCCCAGGTAAACTAATTAGGAAACCCTCTGCCTCCAGAATTTGTATACTGGACGATCCACCCTTGCACAGAGACAATGTCGAGCAGATAGCTGGGAAGACAATCATCTTTTTAAAGCAGGTCTCTGAGCTCGAGCAGAGGCACCGAAGCATCGCAGATGTATAGGATAGCCAGAATCGTTCGTAATTTAGGTGGCTACAATAGCTGAGGAAGGGAGTGTTTTGTTTAGCTGTAGCTATGGTTACCGTAGCCTATAACTGCACGCATTTCCGTTTTGGAGCACTCGTGGGGTAATATAAATTTCCTTGATGCCACAGGCCTGTTAAAACGCAATACAGTTATTTAGTGCATTAGTGACATACTGCTCTTTGGCATGGCAGGCTGTATGTGGGCTAGTGCGCAAAGCGAAGTGTCACCAAAGGTTTATGGGAGGAAGGATTCCTTCTGCTCGCCTACTTAGGAAGGGAATTAGGTAAGAGGTGTTTGACTCTTCAGTTGCCTAAGCACAAGGAGACCTACATTCTCGACACACCGAAACAACCAGCCCCGAGAGAGACTGCGTAAAAGCCCCGTAGAGTTCAGGGAGAATCACCCCACCCGGTGCCTGCAGCGCAGAAGCGCAAAGCTAAGCTTCCGTTCTAAATGGGGTTTTGAATTATTTTTTTTTAGTTTGGGATCTTAAGCTGGAATTACCTGAAGCCTTAAAAAACACACAACAATGACCAGCCTGGTTTGTGGCTGCTGCCTTTACTCCCGGCATGTCTAAGCTTGCTGCGGAGTTACGCCAAGGCAAACTGCAAAAGCGCGGGGGTGAAGGATACAGTAAGTAGAATGTAACGACTGTATTACACGAACGATACGTTCAGGCAATGAACTTGATGCAAGCGGTTAGTACCTTTCAGTATCTTTAAAGGACAACTCCTCGAGCAGGTGGAAGGGAGCGGGCGCAGTCTTTGCCCACTGATGTCAGCGGGAACGCCCAGTGCCTTTTGAAGCAGCTCCCGTGTGGAAACGCTCTCCTGCTCCCCTCCTGGGAGCGTGTGAATTCTCAAGAATCTGAGCTGCCTTTCAGCTGCAGAGGTGACTGATTTACACAAAACCGGATAGCAAGAACTTCCTGAGATGACCCTGTTTTGTGAGGAGATTCTAATCTCATGACAAGTTTGTCTAGCCAGATAATAACAGTAATTAGCCAGGAGGCAAGAAGGTGGATCTAGGTATTCTACTTCATGAGTAAGAAGGAAGTTTTATGGCAGTGGAGGAGGAGGATGGAAACTACTAATATCCTTCAAAACGGTGTTGGAACGAACAGCACAGCAGAGACGACTGCACTTGAGGGGAGAGTCCCAGCCTGCTCTCTTCCCAAAGTGGAGATGCTCGGAAAGGAAGAGGTCCTTTTCCAGAATAAGCCGGTGCTAAGCCAGTACCAGCATCACCCTTATCATCCCTCCTGCGATGTAACCCGGTTCGTCTGAAACACGGAGTGGGGGACAAAGAGGACGAGTGCAATAAATATATGTCAGCATTTCAGATACTCAAATGAAATTTGCAGCGGATAAATGAGCAAATAGAGGAGGCAGGCTCTCAGTAAAGACCATACTCATTCTAGGATACGATAAGCTGAAAAATATCCTTGCGGTTACCGTGCAGCTTGGTAGGTGCATGCCTGCTGCAGCACTAGCAGATTATCACCTGTCCTTATCTCTTGTCGTTTCCAGTCAAATATTTGCAGAATGCTTACATACTGGGTAGATAACAACCCACAGGAACGGAGAGAAGAGAATACTTAATTCAAAAGCGCAAGGATTATTTTTTTTTTTCCCCTGGAAAAAAGGGTCTTTATAAGCCAAAGGTGAGCCGTTCCTTGCAAACAGGTAGCTCTGGTGGAATCAAGTGATGCAGTTTTGTCTTTCTGGGGTGCTGCCAGACAGCCTGAAATGATAGTGTGGAGAGGAATGTGAGATTTCCCCCTTTCATCATAATGGTTACTTTGAAGCCTAATTACAGCCATTTAAACACCAGCCCATTAGCCATCCTACTGCTGATGGCTGCACCGAAATGCACAGCCAGACGGGAAGTTCTCTCCCGGAGCTGGCTGGGTGGCTCAGGCGTTACACCGGAGTCCGCAAAGGGCACGGACCAGCGGCGGGGTCCTGGGCCTGGCAGCCTGCGCCGTGCCTGCTCTAGTGCCGTGCAGAGGACAGGAGCGCCGCGGACACGCTGCAGCGTGACCCACCACGTGGTGACGCTTCACGTGCCACAAAGGCTAGTGCTAGGCAGGTCCACCAGAGAGCTTGGCCACTTCACCTCAGACATTCTGCAGTTCAGGGTTGTGTCAAAAGATGACTACAACAGTAAAGATAACCAGCAGGCAGCACGTCACCTAAGGCTCCTCTTGAAAGACAAGTACCCAGAGCCAGCGCCGATCCCTGGCTGCTGCAGGATACTCTGCAGGCCGATCCCCACTGCTTCTAGTAGCTGTGATGAACACAAGGCCTGGTCGCATTTGGTGCTCTCTTCTGTTGCAAGACTTGTCCCTCCATTATGTTTCATATTTCTGTCTCTGTGCAGTCCAAAAACCGGGCAGCTAGGTTTAAATCGTGAGTGTCCAAGCACTTTGCCTTTTCGCAAGAGAAGTTCAACCGGTGAGCCATCTCTAAAATAAAGGCCTAGCACAATGGTGTCCCTTCAGCAGTGGAGAAGGCGCAGAGAGGTGAGAACGTCGACTCTTTTACATTCTCACCTTCCATGATGAGTGACGACACCTGATCCCCGCATGGCTCCTAACGCTGCCTCTCACAGGCGGGCCGCCCAGCACAGGCCAGCTATTCACCTGCTGTAACTGGAATAGCTGTGTCTACTTCATGTCTTATGGGGATATTCATGAGCTGAAGATCTGACACTAGTGAAGTTCTCGTGCGTCTGGTCACACTGTAAGGTAGGTGAAACCAGCGCGGCTTTCCTTCAACTTGTTTGGTTATGTACTGCGGCAGTTCAGCTGCTTCCTGACCGACCGAGACACCCCTGCAGCGGAGGCGGCATCCTCTGAGGGCTGGAGCAGAGAGCTCGGGCAGGATTAACAACAGCTGTCCCAAGACAAAGTGTTCCCACTTGTGAATCAAAGCCCTTACTAAGATCGTATCATGTCCAGACATGTTTGATACTTATTCTGGCAGACACAATATGAAGGCAAGGATCCATCCTTTTTCAAGTGCATCTCTTTTTCTTTTTTCCTCCTTCTGCAATGGGAGAGGAACGCAAACCGAAACATGCGCTTGCTGAAAGGTTGGAAACAGGAAGTTCTGTTGAATTTGCACATTCCCTGTTTCTGATGAAAAGTAGGAAATATAAATCACAGCCTTTTATTTCAAGTTTGGCATACAAATTTGCCTTCAAGGTAATGTCAAATAACAGACTTCACACTGCTTGGAATTAGGCTGATGATATTCAGCGAGAAGTACGAGGCAGATGCTCAGTTCTGGGAGCGTTTAATTTTGTTCCAGTTCCCCATTCAAATCTCATCTTTGAGAAACGCACAAAAATAGCAGCAGCAGCAAGAAAATAAATAATAGCTATTTTACAGCATTTTTACCATTAAAATGCATCTTCCCTCTTTCTGCTTCACATCTTCTAAGTGCTGGGGAAAAGCCCTTAATTGAAATATTTTTATGGAAAGAAAATCAACTTTTTTTTTTCAGTTATTGTTTTCCTCTCTTTTGCTTTCCTCCTCTTACGTAATTTGGCCTTATTTTTAATTTTTTTTGGTCTCCTACTATTTCCACCTAGGAACACTTCTGGTTATACTGGAAATTCAGACCAAGACATTCAGCAATTCAGAAAAAGTGTCAAGTGAGTTTATGTTTTGAATCTGAAAGAACAAAAGCAACTTTGAACTATTCAGAGGAACTATAACGAGTCTTCTAACAAAGTCATTCGGCCCTATGTCAGGTGTACGCTTAAAAGGTTTCTTGAAAAAAGTATTTTTCTGCTACAGGTGTTATTCTTTTTCACTAAAGTTATCGCAGACAAAACCGTATCTCATTTATCTGACTTACTCACAGACAGAGAGAAAGAAAGGATCCTACAGCAGAACGACGTTTTCCACATCTAATGCGAGGAAAAAGAGACTACGCTGACCTACCAGAGAAATGAAAGGTTACAGGCTGGCACGCAACGACCACCTAGATCCCTCCTCATCCCCGCTCGGATCACGAGTAAAGCTTTACTTCACTCCGGCCTCAAGAAAGGGCAGAGGAGCGGTTGTGCACAAGCAGCATGTGAGTACAAATGAGCCTGTTGTTCTTACGGGAGGATGCGGCGACCTTTTGTCACTATGCGAGCAGCGCTCTTTCCAGAGTGGACTGCTCCTGCTGTTGGAAGTTAAATCTCTGCTTTGTTCCCTGCAGATACAGACCTGATGTTTGTGCAATGACAATGAGTAATTTGGCTTCACATAAAGACTTAATGCAATTACTCCAAACACGTGACGCTGGCATTCAAAAGCAAGTACTTCACATTACTTGTCTTTCGTTTCCACTTTGTGACTGTAACTGTGCTGCACATTGATTTGGGAATCTGTAGTGTTGCAGAAAGGGGGAAAGCCTAGAGCCCCGGTCGCCTGCTGTCATGGTAACGGTCACGAACGACTTCACGGTCTTGAGACGAGAAACTGGCCTGCAACGTGATCTGAACCTCCTTGGAGGAGCTGCAAACTATCGGCAAGCCTTACCCGAGCAAAACAGTCTCTTATTCTGCATGAACTGCCATATTCTGGCTGTTCTACTCACGTTCAAAGGCATCTCAGTTCAGCTGGGCTGTCCATGCAGGAGTCACAGCAGCTCTACGCAGGCGTGGACCTTACTAGAGGCACGGTTACCCGCAGTCTCCTCAGCTGGGAAGGCAGATGGCAGACGTCACCACCCCGTAGCTCAACCGCTCCGTCCCCTCTTTCTCAGTCGTGACAGCCATTTCAGGAACCAGGTTTTAAGGCTTTGTGATGCCTGCATCTTCCAAACTGAAAAAGAGGAAAATCTGATTTAATCTTGAGGGACAGGGCCTATGCAAGTCCTGTTAGGATCAGCAGTTTCTACAGACGAAATTGTGTTTATCTATGGCTGCACTGTTCTAAAGAATTTTGATCTGATTTGACTTTTCAAAACTTAACAAACATTTAAGCGAAAACATGTTTTGGAAGGGAAGTGCAAGTGCCCCTGTCCAGCAAGCCAAAAGAGAATGATTCCCATGACTTAAGTAAAACATTGTCACAATCACCATATAATTGCAGGAAAGTTTGGGCCCAGCGAAAGAGCATTTCCTAAGGTTAATTCCAAACAAGCTGTTCTTCGAGCAGTGGAATTAATGAGTCCTAGTTCAATGGGTACCTCTGTCCTTCGTCCCTTCATCTCCCCACCACAAAAACCTCGACCCCTGTGTCAAATGTAGATGAAATTAGTCAATGCCTTCCAAAGTTATTAAGAGGAGAGTGACAAATGATGAGACAGATCACACAATCGTGCAGGCTCGCCTCCTCCAGAATCCAAGCTGAAAATGACCCATACGGCTTCTGCCCAGCCCAGCAATTATCATCGCTCACAGTAAATAGCAACAGAATATAAACAACGTAAATTCATTTGTATGCAAATGTTACATTGGTGTTCCATGCACAAGTATAATTCATGTTGTTGGGGTTATAATAATTCCATGATTGATTTTAATAACTGTTCCTCTTAGTGATACAGGATCTAATAATACCTGCACTGTTTAGCCTAATAAAGGAGATTATGGACAAAGAGGAAAAAGGACACAAGTTTAAGAATTAAACAACAGAAGAGTTCCTGTCTCCGGCTATCTGTGAGCAACACTGCGAAACTCTCGGCACAAGCAGCAAGCGGGTCTCCCCTTGTCTCATACCTAGGTATCGTATGAACAGCTAAGTGAGAAGGAGTCCCACGGCAGTCTCACCCAGAAATTGTTCCCTCAGTGAAACTCCAACTAAAAGAAAAAACCCCACCCCAAATGAGATTTTTTTCCCAAAGAATTTGCCCAACTCACGTGCAGGAACCATCTAGATCATGAGCACTGCAATGCAAGTATGATGGTAGGGAGCAATTTTAATGATCTGCCGTGGCACACCCACGAAAGCTCGAATATATCCGAAAAAGTTTGCTCCTAAGCTATGATTCCACCTCCTGAATGGGAAACCACCTTTTTGCGTTCCTTTTCTACTGGCGGTTGCTGAGAGGGCTTGTTTCACAGGATTTGTTTTTAAAAAACCCTGTGTGTTCATACTCTTCCCTTTTAACGTGAATCTACTCACTCGCATTTATGCATCGTTACGGAGCTGGCTGTCACAAACGAGAGAATCGTCACCTCAAGAAGAGAATGCGTATGAGCAGATGGCCATCGGCCTGTCCGTTCCTGTAATCATCACACAAGCAAATTTCTAAGATTTTTGCCACAGTTTTGGAGTCCTGGATCAAGTATCTACAGCTGAAGTTGCTGAATGGTCCACTTACCAAGAGGCTGATTTAAAAGCACATTCCTAGCTCCACGCTCCTGAGCTAAGGAAGATGTCCCCTTCCATACGTATTCCATATGAAGACCCTGGGTTTTTGGTCTACTTGACTCTAGCCACAAAGGCCGCTCACGTCAGCAGAAGCTTCTGCTCCGGTACGAGCACAGGCAAACCTTGGGGCTGTGCACAGTCTCTGCTCTAAGCCCCTGCCACGTGCTGCAAGTGCTTTCCAGTGCAAGTTGGCAAAAAGGACAGCTCTAAGGGTAAGAAATTCAGCTACAGATCAGAAACCAACACTTGGAAGCAGAGGTAATCTGCTCCTGCTTCGCAGTACAGCCTCTGTGGGTAACAGCCTTGATGGCCCACAGGCATTAGGAACACCAGCTGTGTTGCTCTAGCACCTACATCTCTCTCCGCTCTCATCCTTTTCCTCTTCCAGGAAAGAGCTTACAGGACAAAGATTATTAATCTTATTTTACAGACGGGGAAACTGAGGCAGCAGCCAAGGAAGCTGAAAGGAAACCAGCTGCCCCGAGTAGCAATCCCTATGCCAGCCACTGGGCCTGGCAGTCTCATTTCCTCTCCTCCAGAAGGGTTTTGTGCACGGAAAACCACGAGCACGAACGAGAAGCACTCCTCGCAAGTCCCAGGAGAGAGGATGCTTGGATTCTTCACTCCCAGATGATGCTGCAGCCCAAAGAGACCCAGCAGTCTTTGGAAGAAGCCTAACAAAGTTAATGAAGCCAGCTACATCTGTGATCTTTATCCGAGTGCCTCTGATCTCCCCACACAGCTGCAGGGCCAAGACAGCCCTGTCTGCAGGGATGGCGTGCGCCTCCACCGTGCCCTCTGCGGGCGAGCCCCCGCCTGCCAGCCAGCGGAGGGCAAGGAGCGGGACAGCGGGCAGGCACAGCCGGCCTGGCTCCCTGCTTCTGAACCATCAGGGAGAGCCCAAATCAAATTCCAAACCACGCTGGACTCACAGTCATTACAAATGGAAACACTCGTGTCATTAGGTCAGACTGTGGACTGGTGAGAGGTCTGTAAAGTTCAGCTGCTCTCCGTTTCCCTTATTACCCTTTGCTTAAAAATTCTTAGCGGTTATACATTTAAAACTTTGAACTTGTTGCAGGTGCTATTGCAAATGCAGTTTCTGCAGATTCACAAGTTTCCATTTTTCCAAGGAAAAAACAAGCTGATTAGTTCAGGAAAAGCAAACAGATTTTTTTTCCCTTCTGAACTTTCAATCAACAGAGCAAAACACGTCACTGGATCTCCCTGCTGGACTTTGTTTGAGTTGAGTAACAGACCAGGTCCTCATTCCCCGCTCTGAACTCCATCGGCCGTAACACACCCGACGGCAACGTTGCGCGCGGAGCACCGCCGACTCCCCTCTGCAAGGTACAGCAGGGGAACACGTGATTTTGGGTGCCCCATGCGGTCACGGGGTTGGTTCAGAGAGGACAACAAGGAGGCAAGAAACGCTCATAAAGCAATGTGCTGCTGTGGGAAAATCTGGCTTAGTATCGAACTGACTTGCACTGAAGTATTTCAGGTTGGGGTAAGCGAGATGGAGTAGTCTGAGTCGCGTCCCCGCATCCTTCTCATGCTATAGTCTGTTGGAAATTTATGTTAAATAAATAAGTAGCCACTGTTGGACTTGATTTGGGAGACAAGAAAAGCGCAATTATTTTTTGAGGGAGACAGACTTGCTTATCAAGGCATCCTCCCCAAGCCACATCTCCACACAGGCCCAAGCGGACAGGACAGCCGCCTCAGTTTGCTCCAACTCAGGATGGCGTGTTCAGTCTCCAGAAGCCTGAACAGGGCTGGGCTGATGTAGGTGTTAACAAAAATCACCGTGCCTTTTTTTCCCTTAAGGAGCCAGACACCCTTGTTTATCCTGACCACCGATGTTAAGGCAGCTGGCCTGCAGAGTCCTTTGAGGGTAGAGCTGCAGATCGTATCTTTCTAGCATCGTTTTGATCGTCTCTCTGATTTCTGAGCCTCCGGCCCACGTTACACCCCAGGTCTGACATCTGACCCTACAATAATTTCCCTGCAGACAGACCCTCTGAGCTTTCACAGTATCACAGGGCTGCCATTTGCCAGAGACCCCAAAGCAGGACCGTGAACACACGCTGGAGAGGCCATGCAGCCGAGAGAGAACAACCCGCCTCCAAAAGCTGCATCTGAAGGAAACAAGTGGGTTCGTACCACAGACGCCCCGGTCCCAAATGGAGCTTCAAGAGATGATCATAACAAAAATATCAGATAGCACCTAATACTTATAAATACAAACACACACGCAAGCACTTATGTAAGGATGCGAGAACCGATGGAAAAAATCAAAATGGAAAAATGCGGTTTCTTCAGGCTGAAGTGAGAGAGAAGCAGCTCTTGTCTTTCCTGTGCTAACAGTGCTGAGCTGTGCCTTACAGCAGGTCTCGGCTGAGGATCCACGGAGGAGCTCAGCCAGCATGCTTAACCAGATTTTCCACCACACCTCTGGGCTGCAGCACACTGTCATTATATCATGCGTGCCTGAAATATCTCAGTAAAGCCGGGACAAAGGAACCAAGGGACCTGTTTCTGACTTTGCTCGCTCTGGCCAGCAACAGCTCTGCGTGGATTCGGGGCGGGGGGGGGCTGTTCTGGAGGGGTGAGCCCAGCCAGTCCCAAGCACACAGGAAGACTGGCATCCTAGCGGGGCAGCACCTCCCTGCTGTCTCTGTCCTAAGCAAGCCTGAGCATCTCTGCAGAGGAACCGAACCATTACAGGGCAAGAAGGTGTCCAGGTCGTTACGGTGCACACGGGGCCCTTCCTCAACTGGGGTCAGGTGAGTCACGACTGTGTAGGTGTGTGGGAGAGTGCATGCGCGTGTACTGACACACACATATACTACTGCTTAATTCCCCCCTGCAGACAGATTTCAGATTCAGAAGGAGGAAGAAAACGCCAAAACCTGGACAAATGCAGAGTCCTTGGCCAGTGCAGAATCTACTGGGCCTGGGGAAGTGAAACCGCAGCAAAAAATGTATGGTGAGTTGTGTGCAACTTGAGAGTTAGCCTTCAGAAGCGATGGGTACCGTGCAGGCCTTGGCTAAGTTCCAGCGAGGCCGAGCCCACCTCCTGCGCACGTGCCTGCCCTAAAACAAGAATACATGGCCTGCCCGCTCCGTCACCCACGTGCTGACTGGCCCCTCACTTCACAACACCATTTCTGAAAAAGTTCAGGTTCTTCCCATTCATGGAGAAAGGGGCTGGGGATTTCAGAGCTCGTTCTTTGCCCAGCCCAAGCCACCGCTATTAACAGGTTTAATTCTCCCAAGAACCACACAACCACCTTGATGGAAAAGCGTGAGTCTTTCTATAGGATGGGCCCTGCCGTTTCTATCAGGAGATAATGTCTTGCACTTTACTCATTCCTTTCTCCTGAGTAGTACCTTCTCCTGTAAATCGACAAGGCAGGGAGGGAAAAAAGGAAGCCGAGCAATTCCTTCATTGCCTCACAGAATGCTAATATTCCCAGAATATTTGTTTTGGAGGCTAGTTTGAGCCAGATCAAATGGTTCGCTTGACCGGGACCAAAGCCTTCTTTCAACCTGCAGCTGGGCTGTCGCAGTGCCTTTCGATCTCCTTTTTGCAGGACATTCAGACCAGTTGCGGCTGTCTGGCTGCAGCACTGTAAGAAACACGGCCTGGCCGCACGGCTCGCCCCGAGAGCAAGGCAAGGTCAGGCAGCACTGCGGCGACACTGCCACGTCCAGATTAGTCCAGCAGAAACTAAATGCTTTGGCATCTCCAAGTGGAACTTGCCGGTGCACAAAGCACCGTTCTCCTCCTGTTTCTCCAAGTTTAAGCCAGCACAAAAGCACAACTTATGGGACCGAAATCATCTGTCCTCAGCACCAGAGCGGCCTTGTGCTGACACGCAGAGGTATCGTTCCTGACTCTGCCCATCTCTTTAGTCTCCACCTCTCCACTATCATAAGCCTTCTCTGTGGGCTGGCCTTACAGCGCTTGTTATTGCTCCACCTCAGATGTACTCGTCAGGTGGCTTCACCAAGATCCTACCAACCCTATTCCTGCTTTCCCTGCTTTTCAGTGCCATCCAGCCCTGGCTCAGAGTCTTGACATATTTCCTCCACACCCAGGCTCGCAGCAGTTCTCCGGTGTCTCCTACTGAAACCAAGAGCCCATTTGTATCCTACTTCTGTCCTCCCGGCAGGGCTTGCTCCTCTCACTCGCCTCATTCCTGGAGTACGCCTTAAGAAAACCCCAGGGATTTGCACACCGACACAATCAGGGGGGAAACAAAGAACAAATGAACATCAGGACTCCGTACACTGCAAACTGCCCACGTGAACCCAAACTGCTCCAACACGAGCGCAGTTACGTACCTGCGCTTTCCTGCCTCCCCAACAGAGAAAAAGAACTGTGTAAATCTTCGACAATACTTGCTATTCAAAGCTTTGGCCTTTGCAGCAATTATGCTGTATACTGAGGTACTAACTGGTAGCTGTTAAGCACTTACGCTGGAGAGGAGTAGAGCTGTCAGACTTTGCTGTCTCTTACGGCGGTGAAACATTACTGAGTTTGCAAGAGCCGACGGGACCAGATCCACAATTGCAGAGCAGCGTTTTCAAAAGTCTTCAGCATGGGCCCAACTCTGCCCTGTTGAGGGAAAACACCACAGTTAGCGACTGCAGAGTGTGTTCCAGGCTTTTGAAAATTAACCATAGATTGCAGAAGGACTTCTTCTGTCATCTGTGAAACTTGGACCGAACAATGTGGTTACACGGCACCTGTATTTTGACTTAAAGGATCCCAAACTATTTATAGTCACTTGCGTTTTCCTTTGAGGCGTGTTCGGGTGGATAAGCAGCAAGGACAAAGCCAATACACCTAGGTCACCTTACTGTAAACAAAGATATTTTCAAATCACGTGCAGCACCGAGTGAATGAGCGGGCAGGCACCTGCACATGCATACTTTGTGTTCCGTCCCCATTGAGCGGTCAGAAGAACTCTCACCTCACAGGGGACGTTCCCCTGCGTTCTCAGCCAAATGAAAACACAGCCAAAGACAAAACTTCAGGTCAAACAAAATGTCATCTTCTACTCAGAACAAAACATTCTGTTTCTTCAAGTGATTTCTTCATTTTACAAGAAAAGAAAAAAATAAATTTTTTTGAAAAAATTAAATGATCATTTTTAGAATAAATAAAAGATTTTTGGATTGAAAAGAGTGAAATCAGACCTTTCTGCAACATTTCTTTCTTCCTGGACTAATTTCACGGATCTGCCATTCCGATCAGAAGAAAGCAAAGCACTGGGCTCCCTGAAATCTCTCCTACCTGTAATCATGGTCAGCGATTAGCAGCTAGGCACTTCACCAACAGCCCTGCTTGCTGATCCCAGGGCAGAATTTCCCCTGCAGAGTCTCCCCATGTGAGATTATATGTTCATCAAAGGAGAGCACTTGAAGTACTAACCTGTGTTTCTTGACCTCTAAAACAAACACACAAGCCTTTGGATCACACCCATCATTTCGCATACCTGAACCTTCTCATGTGAACTTTAGTATCTCCCGCAGCCGCACGTGTTAACAGCAGGGAGGTCACTCGGGGTCCTCGCTGCCCGTCACATCGGCTGTACTCGGTACCGGGCTCGCGCCAGGCAGGTAAGGAAGACCAGCAAAGATCGGAGCAGAGCGTCCCTTTGTGGACAGTGATGGCTGCCATTTTGCAAACTCCCAAAGAGAGCCCTCGCTCTGAGAAGCTTCCCCCGTCTAAGGTCAAAGAAAAAGCAATGGCGATAGCCACGCAGAGCTTATGCATGGAAGAACAAGTTCCTGATCGCATGGTCTCAGGCTACGGTTCCTCACTGCCCAGCCAGAAGTGCCACATCAGACCAAACTTCCTGGTTTTGCTCCATGTGCCACGAATTAGAAAAGGAGAGAAATCCCAAACGGCACCTCTAATATTGTACAGCAAAGGAAAAACCAAACAAGAAGCCCCCAAGCCGTTCCCTCTCCACCACAGGCTTTCCAAAGCAGTTCTCAACCACCTCTTAGATCCCTCTACCTTCAACATCCCAAAGGCCGCTCTTAAAGCAAAATCCATGCCCACAGGTGCCCCGGATCCATGACAGTGGAGAGAGCGTTTTTCTTTTGCTATTTACACTAAAAGACTATACAGACCCAGAAGGGCAAAGTCACTTCTGTGTCTGTTAACTGAGTCAGGGTGACAGTCAGAGCAGTGGGCAGGTCAGATCTGCATGCAGGACACGGTAGGTCCCACAAATTACCAGGATTTCCCTAGTTTGTTCCTCCTTTTCTGCTGGGAAATGGTGTCCAGGTAGAACGTGAGGCCTCTGGACATTTATTTGCCCAGGATTTCTAGATGTCCTACAGATGAGTCAGGGCATTAGATCTCCAGAAATCACAGCCACGTCTGCAACACATGTACAGACCGCCAGCCAGACTATCCATTTCTGAGTCACAGTGAGAGACACTATCTGTTTTATTTATTTGGGTCTCATTTGGGTGCTATGCTCCTTGAAAAAGGCAGACTGTCCAGAGGACTGGCCTGACAGCTAGACCCCAAAGATAGAGAGGTTTCGCTTCTCCTGTGGGGCAGAAGTGCAGTTTACTGCAATCCAGAGCCACCGAGTGGGCAGAAAGCAAGCCCCTGCAAGGACAGAGGGTGTCTGCGCATAGGGGCGAGGTGTTATTGCCAATAACAGCTCTTATTTTCAACTCGCCCTTTGTACTTTTCATTCTACTCAAGAAGTTAATTATTCTAGTTTATGTTCAAATCTAACCAGCTTTGGAGTTTTACAGCCTTGTTGGTCGTCTTTGGAGAGGTGGTGATACAGAGAAGGCCCAGGCAGAGCCACCTCAAAGCTCTGGTTAACTTGGGATCCTGCCACAGTTGCAGAACGTCTACGTACGCCTACACAGAGCATCCGGAGATGTCTCGCTTCTGCTGTGCCGCGGAGACCCAAGGTACCCCAGAGGCCGTTACTCCCCGTGCCTGTACGGTACGCTACAAACATGGGAGTTGGTCTCAAACCAGCAGCGACTCTGAGTATTTTGAAATCTCTGTTCCTGCTCTGAAGAAATGTTTCAGGCAAACATGGGCTCCCAGGCTTTGGACCATCTGCTCCAGCGCTGGGGAGGCGACGGAGGGGGCAGGAAGAAGGGCTCCGGAGCACAAGGCACGGAGGGGCAGCAGGGGGAAGCAGAGCTTGCTGGAGATGGCTTTTAACAGCTGTGCTGAGAATGGCTTGGGACGGGAATGGCTGTTTGACCCGACTATCTCTGGCACAGCCCTGACTCATGGCATTGCACTTCAGCAACATTCCTTTCCATACAGACAGTATTTACACAGTAATAACAATTCAACAGCCTCAGCCATGACTGGTGCAGGATCAATACAGGTAGCTGACCCCTTTGGCCATCGCTGAACGTCACAGCCTTTCCAAGGCAAAGCTCTTCTCCCAGAGAAAGGCAGAAACCTCTGCAGCACTCCTCTCAGTCTCTTTCCTGCCTTGAGTAAGCTGGGACTTCCAAAGACTGCAGCTGTTATAACACAATACAACATGCGTTGGCAAACATCCTGTCGCTCTGTCAGAATTAGTCAACCTGTGAAACACACTTGATGCCCAAAGGACAATCACTTGCTTACAATGATCCAAGCATTGCAAATCGGTTGACAGCAGCACTGGCCACCGTTCCTCCACGATTTAATTTTCTAAGTAGCTTGGTATGTAAAAGGAGTTAGGCACTATCTTCCCGTCAGTGCCAGAGACTCGGCAGGCTTCGGGCGACCGAAGCCTTCGGAGTACCCAGCGTTGGGCGCGTTGGAAGATTTTACTGCAGTGCTTCCTCTCCATCTGTAATTCACTGATGGAAACAAAAGATGGGATTTCGGCCCTCCTTCCTTTGGAGGCAAGCTAGATATAACACAAGGACACCAACCCACCTTCTGCTGCCTGATGTCTGGTCACGTCTCTCTCTCCCCGGCTGGATGAAGAGGAGTCCCTGGCCGCGCAGCACTTTACTAGGTGCTTGCAGAGTGCAGGGACCACAAGAAAGGTCCAGGATTGTACCTCTAACGGTGCCTGAAAGGGGAGCGGGACAGCGCAAGTACAGAGCACTGGGCCTAAGAGCCTACACTGTTCGGTTTCTGCCATTGAGTGTCTCGGGTCAGCTTTAGAGGGAGGCTGTACTTTTATCTTTGCAGTCAGCACCTTTCACTGGAGTTCTCCTTTCACTGGCTCTTTGATTTTAAAGCCATTTATATTCCAAGCCGCTCCGTACTAAAAATAGGATTCCTTACTAAGAATGGCACTGGCATTACTCACTTTCTGCTACGTTCTCATCTCACGCTATGTTGCCACACCTCCGGCTGGAGGAGTGTGCTGCAGTAATCATCCACAACTATGTGCTTCTGCGAGCAGGTTTTGAACCTTTGCCATCCTTTGGAAGCTCCCACTGTTTTTTCTTTCATGTGCTAATACAGTTCAGTGGCTTATCTCCTTTCACATCCTTGGGGCGCACCTCTTTGCAGACTGTATACTGATAACTCAACCAAGTGGGAAAAACACACAGGAGATAGAGCCGTCCCCCTTCCTCCCCCTCGCAATTCAGGCCAATCTGCAGTTCTCAGCTGAAGGGGATGCTGTTCTTACTCGCATTCAGGAAGAAACAATTTGCTCTCCCTGGAAGCTACTGCATCCTTTGGCTTTGACCGTGAGCTGCTCCGCTCAAACTGCTCATCAGTTACTAGCAAGGAGGCTTTTGGGCTTTCCTCGTGGGAGGTATGATTTTCCAGCTCAGTGCTGCCAGATGCTAAGCATTTCTGCAGGGTATCGCTCCTCCTCAACATGTCTGGAAACCAAAGGGTGTGGGAGGTGGGACATACCTCTGGCCAGGTCTAGCTGCGTAGTTGAATGAGTCCTATATGGAGTTTTGCTTTCTTTTTCAGGGCTCTTTTGAGTTTTGCACACTGCTTTCAAGTGCAGGAACGTGTTTCCTCCTGCGGTCCCTGTTAGAGGTGCAGCCAGTGCCAGAGCTGACTGTCATTTATTTGCTCTGATAAGGGGTTAAATATGCACAGGCAAACCTGGGCGTATGTTCATAATGCAGGTGGCAGTGATACTTTAAAGGAGGCACCTTTCTTTGTTCCCTTAATGATTCATTCATTGGGAGTGTGGGAATTAACCTATATAAATTTTTGCTACTAAGTAGATACACCTAGATCCTGAAATAGTGGATGGGTGAGAACCAGTTATAGAGACTCTACACCTTGTCCTGGTAGCACAGAAAGAAACAAACCCACAACGGTAGGCTGGGAATAAATGACTGCACGGCATTTCTCACGGCAAATTCTCTTCACCTCCTGTTTTCCGGTGGCTCGCCAAAAATCCTACAGGCCTGCAGCAGACACCTCTGAGGAAGGCCTGACTTGACTGAGACCTTCGACCGGGCCCTCTCTTCAGGGGGCTCAACTCTGACAGCTGGAACTGCGCATGGGTGTAACTGATACGGCATAGACTCGGCAGCGAGCTCAGGCAGCCACCCTTTGGTTGGACCAGCACTGGGAAGCAGGTGTGAGATTGCATCAGGAAGCCAATATGAAAAGGGAGGTTGGCTTGCCAAGCCTGGCTCCGTGCCCCCTCTGTAAGCTGTAGCTTACACCTCATCAGCTGGGAGGTGGAGAAGCAGCAGATTTGTATTTAGGGCACCTCACTAACGGAGAATTCGTCTCCGTCCCACCGAGCCAGAGGAGGAAAGAAACCTTTCCGGGAGGCTGCGCAGAACGGGCCGAAACCTCCAGACTAACTCTTGTGCTCCTAGAATTTTCTGGTTTTGTTGGAAAAAACTTTCAGGCTCAATGAACAAGAGTTGATCAGTCTAAGATTCTTTGCAGAGGACAGATCAATCTCAGTTTATCCACTGGAAGTTATAAATTACATTAGCATCCGAGGAGCAGCGGGGGCTGATGGAAGCATGAGGCAATGGTCAATGCCCTGTTGCTGGTTTCCTACAGCTTTGAAAGGAGGTCACATAGCCACATAGTCACGGACTGGCTACTGTTGCCAGTCCGATGAGGTCTTGGTTGCTTAATCTCTTCAAGGTAGGCTCCATCGGGTGAGGTAACACCCCAGACACTGCAAAACCTGCCTGCATCTTGCAGGCACCTCCAACCAACCTTCCCCTCACAGCCACAGCCAAGAGCACACCGCTTCGGACAAAATGCGGGAAGAACTTAGAGAGCGCAAGCCTGAAGGAGACACCAAAGAGGTCCAGGAGAGGCATCACCATCACACTGCGGGTGGGCCAGGACATCAGAGCCGTGCTAATACGCTAATGGGGTCCTTAACGGTCACAAGCGACTCACAAAAGTTAGAAACTCGCGCACAGAGCCGAGTCTCACGGGAGATCCGGCAACCGTCAGGTCTTTGTCCGTGCCGGGGACGACTTCCCCGCTTAGCCGTGCTGATTCTCTGAGAAGGCGTAGCACATTTCACAGATCTGACAAAGGGTGGCGAGAAAAGGATGCTTAAAGATGCAAAGCACCACCAATCTCAGCTGCCTAAGGAAGGGAAAGCAGAGGGCTGAGGTTCCTGGGGAAAGCACACTGCAACTCCCAGCTCAGAAGGGCACACGTATCAGGGGGAACAGCTGTTCGCGCACACTGGTGCTGCACTGCCTACAGGACAGAGACTACAGCACGGAGAAACAAGAGGTACCAGGAGGCTATACTCTAGGCAGGATGAACCCTCCCTGGCAGGGCAGCGCAGAGAAAAACAACCACCCCCAGCGGCTCCCTCCTGCCCAGTGCCTTGGCATTGTGCTCAGTGGCCCCAATGACATGGGCCAGGCCTCTGAGCTGCAATTAGCCACGTGAGCCACGGCAACGTATCTGTGGGCTGCGAGTGAGCGTCCCCTGGGAGACAGACACACCACGCCAGATCACGGCGGAAGGCGTGTGGGCACAGCAACCCAATGCAAAGCACTCTCTTCTGTGGCGTACCCTGTTTCTCCCCAAGACATGCAGAAGGTCGCTGGCCTAGCCACGCTCGTGGGTGATACCATCTGTTTAATCAATGTTCTCTGTGCTACGAAGTCATCCCAGATGCTTTGCATTGGAGACGGCTTTTCCAATAGTAATTAGCTAGGTAGGGGGGTGAAGAAGCAATTGTCGGGCTGCTTTTTTGCACAAGTCACGGCATTAGTAGCAAACTGCCTCCCCCCAGCCCCTGCTTCCTCCTCCCCCTGTGAGCCTCCCTCCACTCCCTTTGGGAGCTCTGCACAGGCACATTTCATAAACAGGCCTGAGGGTTTGTCTGCTGCCTGTCCTACTTCCTCCAGAGCACCTGAGATCAGCTGGGCTGGAATGTCTGCCCATATCACACTCCCGTGCTGCCTGGATAGGAGATGGAAACTTACCTACTGAGGTGGAAGACAGCTTCTCGCTCAGGGTCTCGGGCTGACAGCTTACGCCACGTTACAGTCGGCAGACGGGCCTCCCAAATCACAACGCTGACTCTAAAAATCAGGAGAGGAAATAAACTAAGTCTTGCTATTTTCAAAAGTCATTAGGGGAACATTTACTTCATATGCTGAACTTCATCCCTTCTGGCCCTAGAGGCGGGCCATAAATGCCCTTGCTCAAAACAGGTGTGTGAAAGTTTAGGTTCTCAGGCCATGCCTCCACGCCAGGAGCCAGTCCTTTGTGCAATACACCATTAAGCACCTCCGGGGACTGGACCCCTGACGGGACCGCCTCGTCTAGTCCTCCACAGTACCAGGCAACTGTAGACACTTAGATTTGATGTGCACGTGTACAAATACGTGTACAAAACACTTTAAGCTCCCGCAAAGCTTCATACTGAAACACTATTAATATAAAAGACCAAAAGCTACAGCTGTTTCCTCCATGAAGCACCATCGCTGATGGAAAGGTTCAGAGTGAAGCCACGAGCATTGATAACGCCGCACGAAGCAGTCGGTCCGAGACATGGGCCTTTCTGAAAGGCCAGAGTGCTTTCCATGAAGTTATCTGTATCATCAGCTGTTCATCAGCACAGACCGATTGATTTCGTCTTCCACTAAACAAGGCCTGGCCCATCCTTGTTTTGGTAGATGTTCGTCTGTGATAGTTCTATAGCACTGACGGTGAGAGACAGTACAGCTAGGTAGCATTTTGGTGCTGTTTCACTTACCATTTCACTCTGTCACCAGGCTTGGAGCCCAGGGAAGGGTTAATCCCTTCCCTGCTTTTGCCAGCTAACAGCTGTTCTGCTTTCAGGATCCCTGGATCACCCAGGTTTTGGTGAGGTAAGTGGATGTCCTTGCAGGAGCTCCTGTGGGAGCTTTGGGAAAACCAGTCAGGACTGGTCCCGCCAGCCCCGGGAGCATTCCTGCTCCCATGCTGATGCAAGTGGATCCAATCTCCTGGCAGACCAGCTGGCTGCTTCCCAAAGAGCTCCCTCCAGACTGGCTCGCAGCTGAGCCGAGACCGGGGATGGCTGTGACGAAATGCGAGCGAGGGGACGAAAGGCATTCGGCGTTCGTTAAAGCTGGCAACACTCAATAAAGATAATGCTTGTTATTAATCGGCTCCTCCCAAGAAAACACGAGCGGCTGTGATTTGCTGCGAATTTACCATTCTGTGGAGCATCTCCACAGCACTTGCGAGACCGTGGATGTTGAATCATAGTGTTGAACCGTAGCGCAATCGTTCGGGATGTACGAGTGGGATTCATTTAGAGGCGCTTGTGCAACACCGGTATGAGACGGTAAAGCACGGAATTATTTCAGCGGCAACGCTCATCCCACTCCCGCTTGGGATTCAGCGTATAAAAGCTTTATGTGACATACTCTGCAGCAGAGCGTGGACTTAAACGCATCCTGGGGATGAAATAGCTGAACGGTGAGCGTGGCTGAAGTACGCTCCAGAACCAGGTAAAGCCAGAAACAGGGTTCTAACAGAGAGAAAGATGCCAATTCAAACCATGTGTTTAAAGTATATTCCAGATGCACCGGGAAGGCCTCAGTTACCTATGTATGTCTTCTGAACGAAAGCCACTATTAGCACAAGCCAAGATAATCTCCACAGAGAGAATGATGAAATGCTTTAATCATGTCTTAAAGCAGAATTTTTCAGACCCCAGCAAAAGGATGGGATCTTCTGAACACTGCTGTTTTCCCTGAGTTCCTGCTGAATCAATGACAAAACTCACGCTGATGCTGCCAGGACCCTGATTAGACAGTGCTGATGGCTAACGAGCTCCCCGCCATCGGTCTTCATTGTCCCTTCCAACGCTTCTTGCGATATTTTTGCTAACAGACACACATTGTTGAGTCTTGCACGGCTTGCTCATTAGCGTTGCAGTAAGTGATTTCTTATGTAAATTGTGCCAGCCCACAGAAAAACCAGTTCGATTCCAGTCTGCACTGCTGGGATGGACACAGAACAGAGGAGAAGTGGTGCTAATGATCCTGGATTTTTTTCTTTTTTAAAAAAATAGAAAACCAAGGAGCAGGCATAAAAGCAGCCATTGCGTATCTTCCACTGCAAGCAGGATTACCCTCACACCTGCAGAGAGGCTACTGCAAATACAAAATTCCCCTGGCTACCTATTTGCAAGCACCGACACCAAGCTTGTACGTACAACAGCACTTTCTGTGCAACTCATTAGATGTTTGAAACTGATGAGCATTTTTGTCCGTGGACCTCACGTCTTCTTTCAGATCTTAACTTTATCTTTTAAAGACACGGCTACGTAGCTAGTGGCAACAGATCTTTTCTATGTGGCGTCTCATAAACTTAAAGACCATAAATGCGATAGAGGGGAAAAAAAAAAGCGTGCGGCCATGCTAAGGGGATCCTTTCCTTCTTAGTGCTGCTGCTAATACAAGCTTCTTAGAGGCCTGGAGATGGCTTCTGGTTTTATCCACGTCACAGCGTGCATCGCTGTGTCAGTATTCCATCAAGCCTGCAGACACGTCAGAGGCGCTTACTGCTGAGTCTACAAAAGGCACGGAAATGCTGGCACTATGGTATGCACTTATATAGCACCGGGGCCGTCCCTTACTATGCCTTACTACTCCTCTCCTTAATATCTGTAGTGGTACGAGAGAGATATTGGTCGAATTTAGCACTTCAGAAGCTCCTTCACAGGCGATAACAAGAGCTCTTGGGAATGATCCTAGAAAAGTCTTTAAAACTGACAGGGAAGTTACTATTTTTCCGTGGCAGGGGTATTTGTTGGCGAGTCATAACGTAAAATCCTGTACTTATTCTGGCCCATTTTGCTGTACTCTGCTACTCTATCCTTCCACCTCACTTCCCCCTCCAGCTGAAATCCTAGCTGCTACTGCCTTTTTCAGGCAATACGCTAGCGCTTGCGCAGAACATCTAAACAGGATTAAGACACTGAGCTACTGTTCACGTTCTTGAAAGCTTTCACCATAAATGACAGGGACTAAGACCTGACAGGACATTTGTTGCCCTAAGCCCTGGTTTGGTTTTGTTCCGTTCTGCTCCACCCAAGAGGCGTCTGCCTTTCATCCCTGACAGTAATCATCTCTGGGCATAAGACAGGAAAGCACCTTTTCACTGGAAGGAGACAGATCCATAGGAGGCAGATACAGTACAAAAGCAATGCAGACACATATCAACGGGAGCCACACTAACTCCCTACCCATGGAAATTACATTGAAAGTTTCATTTGCGACTCTTTCTACCTGCATTTTCTGTGTGCACCTTTAATCATTTTTGAACATAAATCTCACTGCTTAGAAATGTGAGGGCAAAGGATGCATGAGGAAGGGAAGTCTTGTGGCTCAAACTTGGGACAGCTATCAGGTTCAGCTCTTGGTTGACCACCACCAATTCACCTTTCCATCCTAGCACTGAAATAAGGAGTGGAATGCTAATCTGACAGCACATCATACCATCCGGACTGTTTCTGAGGTGCTCAGACCCTACGCTGACAGGAGCTGTGGACGCTCTAATAGAGACATTTTAAAATACATTCATCGCTTTAGACACCTAAAAGTCATTTCTGTTTCCACGATTTTTTAACTAGTTACCTGCAGTACTGAAGAGACGTCTTTTCCTAAACAAGAAGAACATAACTGACGCCAAAATACGTACTTCCTTATCTTCCAAAAAACTAGCAGGTTCCAAGCACCACCCGTGAACAAATTCAGTCTGTAAGCGGCTGCTGTCTGATACCCAAATACAAATTCATTGCCAGCTGCGTAAGGAAAATCACACGCAAAGAAGGAAGCTATTTTCCAAGGTTGGGACCAAAGCTTCAGTAGGCGATAATCCAAAGGCAGTTACAGAAGTAATGATGGCGTTATCTGACTTAGCGGGCATGGCGTGGCAATGAGGGTATGACATCTTGGTTAAGACATATTGGAAATGCTGGACTGCATCAGACTCTCAGACTATTTAGCTTTGGTTTTTGTCCCAAAACGCAAAGAGAACAGGCCGTGTTATTTCAGTCAAAAACCCATGAGCTGAAAAGTGGCTTTTTTCTGAATGATATGCAAAAAGATATGTCTTTCTGAGACAAAAAGCGTATGAACGAAAATTTGTTTTTTCTCCAGAAAAACTGCTACTTTCCTTACGAGGAAAATGTATTTTCAAAGCATTTCTTTCCCTTGGACTTAAGATGTCCCACTTCACATGTCTCCTTTGGTTGAAAAAGGCACAAATCCTGCTTCCTTGGCTTTGGGCCTAGATCCACTGTAAGCAAACAATAGCTTCCTCCCTCTGACATTCACAGGCGTAGCTGTCTCAACCGAGCAAACTCGCGAGTCATAGGCAAAGCCAGACCTGCAGTGAGGATTACTCGCTCAAGGAAGGTGTAACCAGCAGAGGAACGATAGGTATGTACGCCTTTGTTCGCAAAATGAGAAGGAATTGAGGTTTGCTTATTAAAGGCTGTCTGACCCTTCCGTCCACTGATCTATCTCACGTGAACAGACTCCAACACTGACACCGACAACTGGGCCTTGCTCCCCGAGCACGCTCGCTCGCTGCATCCAGCTGTCACCATGAACGCAAAGCCGTCGCTTCCTATCAAAGATAACGCCTCAACAGCCAAGCGATTGCAGGATCCTTCACTGAAGCGAGACATACTGTTAGCGCATTGAGAAAAACTCTTCCAAAAGAGGCAAGCATTTGTCCCAGGTAACAACCTTGCTTTCAGATATGTTTGCTCAGGTAGTTTACTGAAGTATTTGTAGCGCTAACAGGCTAGGTAAGTATATTGATATAAAAAATGCCCAAAGCTTTTTTTAAGAACTCAAAACCTTATAGCAGTTACTAGAAACGGCATGGAACAACTCAAAGGTGGATTTAGGCAACAACATCTGCACTGCACAACATGTACTTGCGGCCACTGCCAGTACAAACACCTTCATAGCTATCCATATATATATGGATTTACCAAGGAAAAGAAAACATCTTAAACGTGTACCTTTTCATTGTCACAGAGCAGAACCGGCCTTCCTATAGTATCCAGCAGGCCAAGATTCAAAGTAACATCTGCTACGGCTCGAGGGAAAGGGGGCATGCTGGGAGGAGGGAAGCCAAGTCCAGAAGTAAACAGGAAGCTACTCTGGTCATAGACAACTGCAAAACTCTCAAAAGCTCCGCAAATACACAATACAGAAAAATACCATGAGGAACCATTGTTTTTTCTACAAAATGCAGTAACGACGGAGAACAGCACATTCGGGAAAGAGGAAGAAATTGCGCAAGCAGACATGACCCTCACAGTACCGGAATTCCTAGATACTGATCCGGATATCGAAAATAACTTGCAAAATCAGCCGTGTGTGCAGAAAATTGTGCAAGAGCACCAGGCTACTCTTCCAGGTCTCGGCTGAAGCAACTGCAAGTGACAAGGCCGTAAAAGCTCTCCTATCAAAGTAACGTTGCCACTGGGAGGTGAAGAAAAATCCAGAGGCGTAGCTTACTAATAAGACACGGGACCAGAAACCCTGACATGCTCGGTGGAACTAAGGTAACTCCACCGTGAGGGGAGCAGGTTAAAGCCAAATGATGTACATATACCCCGAAGAGCAGGCCTGGCTGTGCAAGATCAACAATAAAAATTATCTTTGGCCTTGCCCTGCAGCAGATCACATTTGCTCCTCACACAAGCATAGCATCCCTGGACAGCAAGAGGCTCCCAGACGTACAGTTCCACCCATCGGTTGCGTGTTTTGTTTTTTAAGCAACCAACCAACCCACTGGACACCGTAAGTCTTGACGGTGCTTATGCATCAAATGCACATTAGGTAGCTGGCAGCAAGCTGTTATTAGTCAGCGCCATAGCTCAAGTAGGAAAAAACATTACTGCTTGCTAGCGAGCAATAGAGGGACGCTGGATGTGACTGACCCATAGCAAAAGTCTTCCCTGCAAGAGAGGTGCTGGCTGCCCTACCTCTCAGAAAATCTAGCTGTAACCAAAATCCTTCCAAAGGAATAAGCCTTCTACAAAGTCCACCCAGCCCTGTTTCCAAACTCTCAGCTAAGGAGACTCAGCAATGATTTTCCTTCCTGATGATTATTGATACAAGCTCAAGCCCAAGCCAGGACAATGCCAGCTAACACTCAAATTTTCAAGAGTCCAACCTCCCAGAAATAGGTCAGTTGGGCCTCTACAGGTCCTAACTGCCTATATTTGGAAAACACCCTGCAGTCCACTCACTCATCAGAGCACAAAAAAACCCACAACAGGTGGGATTTACAAGTTATACTAGTAACTTCACTCCTTTTCAGCTTTCAAGCTGGGGAGGGAACAGAAAAAACAGCTCAGTTCTCTAAGCTCGCAGTTAGCCTATCAAGTAGAAAACCTGACATTTACTCCGTAAAGAAGACTAGACATAGAAGAGTCTGGAAGAGTATCACGGTTTTCAAATGGGAGTTGTAATCCATCCCCAGTCTCGCTCAGCTATGGCTCAGTTACCACTGAGATTGAGCTTGTTTACTCCAAAGCAAAAAGCTTGGCATGACTTACAGAAACAGCTTTTCTTGCCAAAACTCTAATAGCAAATGTCTGTCGAAAAGCCACTTGGAGAAGTGCTGTTTACTCTGGTAATCAAGCAAGTTCCCTGGAATGAAGTCTTGCAATCTTCCCAAGAGGTGTCGCAATACATTTACCTGTACCTCAGCTACATACCATACAGGCTGCTGTCAGAGTCTGAGAACTACCTAAGTCAGGAGGCCAAGGCAAACGCACCTCAGCTACTAGGGACCCAACGACACTCTATTACTACACCGGGCATGCAGTTTGGGTCCTCATTGAAACAGGTTGATTGTTTTTTTGTGGTTTTTTTCCCCCTCTCTCTTCTCGGCTTCAAGCTAAGCCACAGCCAGCAACACCTCTTGAAGATGCTTTTGAGAAAAAGAACCTCAAAACAAGGTTCTCTGTAATCTTCTTTGTAACTGTGGCTTTAACACCAAACTCACCCCCTTAACCCCTTTTTTTTTTTTTTTTGGCCACTCTGAACTAAGAGCCCAGTTCAGTGCTGGAAATGCTTAGAGGAAACACCAGCATACAGCTGGACTAATAACTACCTGGGAGGAGCGGCAGACTGCGGAGGCCAAGGCTCCCTTTCTGTTTAAGGAGTCACTGACCTTAGGCTATTCTGCTTTTCCTCATTTATTTAAGACCAAGTTTCAAGTCCCTGTCCAAATTCTCTCTAACCACACGGAGATGAAAGGCTCTACCCTCTTCAATACTCCCAGCTTTTGAATCCAGTGCAAAGGGCTACTCATTTGCTCAAAGTTCAGTTGGAAATTTCGTTTCCAAAGAGGTGCCTCACTCAGCCCCTCCCTAAGCCAGTAACTAAAAGATTCCTTTGTACCTGAATTAAGTGGACTTCCTACTGATACAGGTACTGCCATTTGCACATTTTGTTTACAAACAACTTGCACTCTTGTGAGAGCAAGGAGCACATACTTCACACACAGCTGCTGTTCTTCACAGCCCTACTTTGCACTCTTCAGCCTTGAAATTCCTGCTTTGAGGAGAAACCAAGCTCTAATTTCAAGCGTTTACATGTACTCCCAAGAGCAAGAAAAAATCTTACCATGATTAGGTTATGTAAAAAGTTTAATTATAAAATAAATAAGTTTGTTATGGAAACATTAAATATTAAATACAGAAATAAATATTTACACATTTACAGATATGACTTGACAATGAATGGCGTTTCTCTGCTACCAGAACAATTCTGCTCTGTTTATACAGAACACATTCACTCTTTCAAGAAGAGGCTCAACTCAAGTAATACTCTGTGCTCAAGACTGCATGGACACTTCAAGAAACCAAGGACACTGGGGTCAGAAAAGTTTGAGGTAAGTAGAGTTCTTTGCACCAGAAGGTAGAGCACAAGAAACCACTGCTTGCAGAGTGTCAGCGTGTGAATTTCATTCTTCAAAGGAACAGGATCTTGGTCAAGTTCAACTGACTGGATCTGATGTGAAGCATTTTGTACTTTAAATGCTGCTTAAAGCAGCATGGTCTATCCGAGTAACAAAGTAGCTTTGTGTTTTTAACAGATGGGTCCACGCTTATCAGCTTGTTTGAGCAGGGATCATTTCCTTCACATACAGAGCTTCAGCTCTTGCATTTACTGTCTCAGCATCCCAAAGAGACTAATTTCAAGTCACGCTAACACACACGCAAACCGATAGCTCCACTCACACAACAAGTCCTACTGAATGCAGAGGGATTACTTTCCACACATACAGTAACAGAACCCAGGTGTGGCTGACAAAGTTCTGTCACCAACACCCTGCAAGTCAGAACTAGAGATGAAGTTGCTGGAAGCTGATAACAACAGGGAGCACAGTGACAGCAGAATTAGGTTACTCATCCACCGAGGTCAAGGGAGAAAAGCCATCCAGAACTCTTCCCTTTTTAACTGTGGGAGAGGGAATGGAATTTTTTCCCCTCCATCCATTCCTGAAAGCCACAACAAGCTCTCTCCCTTTGGGTTAGGGCTGCCCAAAGAGACTTGCTAACAGAAGAAAGTCCATCCACACAACAGCAGAGACTGGAGCTCCAGCACTGATCGAGAGGGCTCAGTAGCAGTAGCCTCTAGCAGATCTTCCACCCCACAGCGGCAGCTCCTTCCACATCCTTCTGCCAAGATGTAACGGCAGCTGTCCTCCCCAGCAAGTGGCATGTTGACATCTCCTTGCAGCAGCCTCTGTCTTGATGAATCAGGGCTTAGTGGCAACAGCTCCAGCCCACAGTGTCCAGGTGGATGTGTCAGGTAGCCAGAGGTACTCTGCAGCTCAGCAGTGGCCACATCAGAACTGCTCTGTAAGGGGCAGACCAGGCACGTTAATCACCACCAGAGACACAAGCACTCTGCGCTAGAACTGCGCCAAACCTCCATCTGAGGCAGGTAGGTTAAGGAAGTGCACACACCTGAGGACACTCTGCTAGGTACTCCTCAGCTTTGAGCAAAATATTCCAATTGTCACTGGACAAAGCTGGGACAAGGTCTGTAGCTGACATGTAGCAAAGCGAAACTTCCGAGTGCTGCCACAACTTCTCAAGACTATCCTTTATAGTTTCCTCCTTCAGCTTGTAGTATAGCTCCTGTTCAATAAGGGTCCTCGAGTCTGCTGCTAGGTACACTTTTGCTCAGAAGATACCAACTTGCTTGCTCATTAACGTCCACTAGATCTCTCCCAGGAGTGATGCACCTAGACCAAGGAGCTTTAGCACTCAGTTGCTATGACAGTATTTAATTTGACCGAGAGGCTACCTATGGTGCTCACAGAATTGGCAGCTGCTTCTTGGTCTACAGCTCTCTAAGCACCCGAAACTCACGATGCCTTGCAGACAAGACATGAAAATGCTCAGTACTTATGTTACATGGGGTGATGATCCACTTTTAGCTGCTGCACCATCTTCCATGATGGAAGTCTACCATAGTTTCTTGCACTAAACCTGCCTCTGCCCAGATATTAGGGTTTGATTTTTCCTTCCTAAGTCCACCCATGACGGTACAGCTTCCTATCCTCACTTTAGCTTTTTGGCTGCTGTGTTAAAGCAAACAGCACTGCTGAATTCACACAGCTCAAGGTTTCGGGAAACCAGAAAACTGAGCCAGTCCTTCACACGTAACCTATGTGTTTCAAGGCGGTTCAAGCTTTAGAAGCAAACACGAGCTACGCAAAACATGCATGCAGTTCTCATATGGTAACTCCAGCCTTGAAGGACTGGAAGGCATTTCAAGTCAGCTTTCATACCTGCTTCCTCCTCATTTACACACCAACATGGCCATTTCTGTTTTCTTGTCGAAGTTTTTTCCTTTCTTCTTTCTCTTCATACTGAGGACACTTTTTCCTGACCCTGCGGAATTACGGCATGTTAGAAGTCATTTTGAATCCCGATGTACGTCCTGTTGTTACCAGCCCCCACATCCTCCGCAACATTTGGACTCATGTCCTTTGAATCCTCACGCAACTCCTCAGCACCAGCAAGTTTCAAGCAAGACAATTTTTAAGCATTTGGCATCAAGCACAATCTGACAAGACTATCAAGAAGCCCCTGAGTTCGGCACTGGCAGTTTTGCCTCACAGGGCCAGGGCTTCCTGGCTTAAGCCCCAACAGATAACAAGATGAAGAGGGTTTACTGCTGGACTCAGCAAAGCAGCAGCAGCCTTTCTAGGGGGACAGATTTCCTGGTGGCTGTAGCGAACAGCAGCTGAGACCAAACTGCCTTCTCCCCACAGCAGAGCCCTGTGGACTTAAGTATTTCAAGTCCCTGTCCTCTCGATGTGTCCCTCGAACACATAAGCTGCTTATTGATTTTCTCCAGTCTTTTCTAGCAACTGTTCCAAACAGACCATGTAGCTTCTCTGGATGAAGGTACAGATTCAGGAACCTCATGCTTCAAGCCTGTGAAGGTTCAGAGCATGAAACATGCCATCCTCGCTCCAGAAACTAACAATGATCCTTTCTCTTCCACCACTACAGAACTGGTTCTCTCTCCTAGCAGCAAGGAATGAAGCAGTGTTCGGACAACAAGTGTTCATCCCAGCATTCCTCAAGGTCATATCTAAATATGAAGCAACAGTGAAATGACAAATGCGCACCTTGTTTCCTGAACTGCAGTAAAGGGTACAGCACGTACCCAATTCAGTTGATGTACTTCATCAAGAACTAAAATTAGACTGAACTTCTGAGTTTCACCTACAACATCCCAAGCCCTACTGTGGTGGAGCTGCAGCGTCGGAACTGGAAGACTGTTCCAAAACTCAGGAAACACTGGAGGCAAGCTCCCCGTCCCGACCATCCAATCTCAGCACTAATTCCCGGCGAACACACTGGCAAGACGCAAAGGCACAGGCATATATAAGCTGCTGGGTACCGCTTGTAAGCGGGTACAAAGATGAGTGTGATGTAGGGCCTGAAACATCTATCTGGAACAGCTCTTAGTTTATTCGCAACAGGACCCCCAGATTCTGATTACCCACCAGGCTGAGCCATCAGCAGTTGGTCAGGCTGGAATGGTTGTTCCCTCCATCTTCACAGCAAGCTGTACAGTACTTGGGACTGACAGCACTCGTTCCCCCATTTGATTGCCCCTCAGCGTACGTATTTAAGCCCAGCAACCTCCATGAATAAATGGACAGTTGGAGCACCATTTCCTTCCCTCCAGCTGTGTACCCAGTCTTTGGCTAGTGGCCACACATGAGGCTCTTACATTACTGCTTGCAGGCTTCTCCACGAGGATTAGGGAAGGCGCTGCTGTGTCAGCATTAACGCTCCTCCTCCACGTCCTGCTGGTGCTCTGCAGCACTGTAACTACCCTGGTCGTCCCAAGAGCAGAAAGACTCTTGTTCTAAAACCTACGGGGCACAGGCTGCTCACGGCCAATACGAAGAGGGGGCAAGTGAGCACGCAGTCACTTAGGAACTTCTCAGACTTCGCTTCTAGCCTCAAGACGTATCCGAGTTGGGCTAAGAGCACAGCCCTTTTGACTGTCTTCCACACAGGTAATTCAGGTGAGCCATGCATATTTTGGGGCTAATGGACACAAGCCCCGCTCACCCTCAAGCTAGACAGACACCAAAGAATGTAATACTTACTGCACTATCACAATGATAAGTACAGTAATGAAGCTGACGCTCGAGAGCAGGACAGCTACCACTACCAACACAGTCTTCGAGTAGTCTGCCACATCATTCTTCCTTTGAGTTTTCATGAACTGTTCACCACAGCGCTCACCAAAAAAATCCTGATGACACCTGCAAGTAAACATTAACACAAGTTCTTATCAGCTCCCGTGCTGTCTGGAGCCAAGGACACCCACACACATTCAAACCCAACTTAGACATCTTCAGAGTTTCCCATGAATCTCACGATGCTCCCTTTAGAGCGTGTTCATGAAACGCCGTCACGGCTCTAGCACAACGTTTGTCAGCATTTCAACAAGTCGAGATTAGTTTGGGCGTGATGTTCCAGGAAGACACGCCTTTTCATTCTTTTGGTTTGAGTTTATGACCAACTGATGAGTTCAGTGGCTTGTTATGCATCTCAGATTCCATCATCACTTAATTTACATGGCAGAAAGACTCTCAGTCAAAATACGGCAGGAGATGGATCTATGCCCAGTCGACACCGATTTTTCCTCTGAGCCCTCACACGCCACTGGCTCACGCCAATCGCGCCTAACTCGCAAGGTACAAGTGACTTACTTGCAGGTCACCATCTGGAGATGTTCTAGGTATACGCATTCACCATGGATGCAAAAGTTTTTGTATTCCATTTCGCATGGAGTCCCTTTCTTTTTGTTTTTCCCTTTGTTTTTCTTCCTTCTTGATTTGCCGGCATTCTTCTCACCCCCCCTCTTTGTTGGCTTGGGTTTAACCACAGGTTCAACTGAAAAAAGGACAAGATGACTCAGTCTAGCAATGCTAAAAAGCTAGATTCTGTGAAAACTCCATTACAGGACTTGGCAAGGGGGAGGGGGATGGTCACTGCAGGAGAACCTGTGACCAGGAAGCATAGGATGGAAGCGAGCACACAGCTGGACATTTCACACCCAGCACAAAGGCAGCAAGCTTAGAAGCTAATTAAGCACAACTGTGCCAGCATTAAGTCCTGTGCCATGCAGGATAAAGCAGTACAAGCAGATGAGCTGAGAGAGCCCCCAGAGATGAAGAGCCGAGTTGAAGGACTGCAGCATTTCGCAGCATGAGGTACTTGAGTGAGGCTGTACAGGTTCAACCCCAGGCCTGTAAAGAACACCAAGTTCTCACTGAGCCAAGCCATCCACCGGTTTTGCATCGACTCCAGCAGAAAGCTAACAGCCTCCGTCGCTCTACACTCTCCATTTGCATCAGTGATGAAAGGCTTTATAACTCACTAGATAGTCCCGGGTGCTTGCAGAGGCAAGACGGCTCGTTGTCCCAGTTAGAACACTTACTCCCAATGACCTGCAGGGCTGTCTTCAGCAGAAGATAACCCATTTCCAGTTCTCCTACTTTGAGGGAGAAGCCAAGTGCACCAAAGGAGAGAAAGCAGGATAGTCTGCAAGAGGCAGGTTATTTGTTCTCCCGCTTACTGTTGCCCCTTATTATCTCAATTAAGACAAACCTCTAGAAGAGTGTGGTTTAAAATGCTGGTGACTTAGTAGCCTTTGGGGCTACTAAGGGCAATCGTCTTCCTTGCTCTGGGGAGAACAAGCTAAAGCCAGACACTAAGGGACATAAGCTCTGCAGCTGCTTCGTGCGGCGGTCATAGCTTAGTAGCAACGTTTTAGAGCAAGTCAGTAACAAGCTGGTTCTCTAAAGAAAGCGTCCCTTTACTGCTAAGCATAAAGCAAGTCTTCTCAGTGCAACCCTGTGCTATTCAGGAGTAACAGTTAAGCAGGTGAGTTTGAATAGGTCTCAAGTACAGTAGACCTATTAACAATACTCTTCAATTTCTCTATTGTGCTGTGCAGACATAATGAAAGTAATCTTCGGAGTATTTATATTTTACCCAGAGCACTATGCATACGGGCAATCACCACAATAGGACACAACTTGATCCAACTACTTCATAACCCTGTATTTCTAGTGACAAGAAGAGAGCCTGCACAAAGAACAAGGTGTAGTTCACTGTTGTCTAGACAGCCGATCGTTTTAACTTCTAGAGCAACAAGCCTGGCTTGAAGTTACTTAAAAGCAAAAGCGCCTTCAGCAACCAGAACTCTGATTCAAATGGTATAAGCTATATTAATATGTAAACGAGGAACACTGTTCCTCCAGCAAGGTTTCCTGTCCCTAGAAGGGTGAGCTTACTACTGACAGTAGAGGCCCCTGTTCTGTCCAGTTTGACTTGATACTTAGGTTCACACTTTCATAATTGAGGTTGTTTCCATTCTTCCCTCTTCAAGGCTCAGCAGCCTGTCGGTTTGATCTCCGTGTCCCTGTCTTGGTAACAATTCTGGTTTCTGTGCAGTTATACAACACTGAAGTCACCAAGCCAGTAGTTTCACAGGCCGAGCTGCTCAATAACTCTGACATTCCTGTTTCTCCTGGAAATCTCCAACTCATGAACAACTTCAGCAAGGGTCCACAAATTCCCCAGATGGAGTATGTGGAGCACCGTACCCTCACCTAAGTTTAGTCCTTTAGTCTCATTCAAGTCTCAGAGTGTTTCTGCAGAAAAAATAGCAGCCAGATCTACCCTGAGGGGAACAGCACCAGCTACTAACATCTACTCAAGTTCAAATCACTTTTAAGTACCTGGCTTGTATTACAACTGCACTTAAGCCAGAATCAACAAAACCCTCCCCTCCCCATAGTCAGGTGGGCTATTCAGATCTCCTCACAGCTTCGAGGTGGACAAACTACAATAAATTCACAAAATAACTATTGAGAGTGAAGTACTGCCTGAAAGATGCCTAACAAACTTTCCTGCAGCCTCTTAAGGGGTTTAAGTGTTTGCTTTCCCAGGAAATTTTAGTCAACTCCAAACCAAATAAGCCAACATGAGAAAACACCCAGAAAATCGGTCAGCCTGATGCAAAACACACCTTTTGGGCCAGACAGCACCCACAGACCCCACTGAGGTTTCCACGGCAAGTCGGTGGTAGCTGGCCCATCAGAGCCCTCCTGTCAGGTTTATCGGAGGAGAGCAATACAGATGGCAATCAGCTAATCTGCAGCTTCCGCACAACCTAGTCACACTCACGGTAAGTTTTCATCCCTGACAGCCTACTTTTAATGCAACAGTTTTAAGTAGAAGCCCGCTTTCGCTCTACGAGCTCCACACAGCTGCCTTACAAGAGAGCTAAGTCAGAAAGAAGTCCGTGCTCATATCCAGAGAGTCCTCAGGCCCGGCACTGATGAGTCCATCTCACACCTGGCCCCGTCCCCCACCGCCGGCAAGGCCGCCGACTCACCTCGGATCAAGTCGTCCACGATGTACTGGTGAACGGGCAGCGCCTCCTCGTACTCCTCATCCTCCTCGTAGTCGGGACCCGACGCGGCCTCGCCCTCGCGGGCCTCAGGCTCCCGCTGGCCCGGGCCCCCGTGCCGCTCCGGCTCCGTGCCGTTGGGCGAAGAGGAGGTGGCGGCCGGCCGGCAGGCTGTGAGGAGAAATGGCGCCGTGGGCAGGGGGCAAAACAACCGCCGGCGCGCGACGCCGCGCGAGCCCCCCCTCACCTCACCTCAGCGCCGCGCCCCTCCCCACCAACGGCCCCCGCCGCGCGGCCCCCTCAGCGCGCCGCCCTCCCAGCACGCACCTGCCAGCAGGGCCAGCGCGGCGACGAACGCCACAGCGCGCATTGGCAGTCCCGGGGCGGACGGGCGACGGCAGACGGACGGGGCAGAGGAGTAAAGAACGTCGCAGCGGGCGGCGGCGGAGCGCAGCGTTCCATGAGGAGCCGCCCGCCGCCGCCGCCCGCTTTATAGGCGGCCGCCGCTCGCGCGCCCGGACGTGGATCGGCGTCAGCGGGGCGGGGCGGGGCGGCAGGTGAGGGCGGGGCCAGCGGCGCAGGCGCACCTGAGCTCTCCGCTGCGGCCGCGGAGCTCCCTGCCCGCCCCGCCGAGCAAATGCGGGGACGGCCCCTGGCCGCGCTCCGTGCGGGCCTGCTGCAGCCGGGCGGAGGGGGGGCCGCGCCCCCGGGCAGGGAAACGGGCTCCTTGGGGGCGCTTTGGCCACCGGTCGCCACGGCAGCGCGCAGCGCAGGGCGCCGTGCCACCGCCAGCACCGCCGGCTGAGCCGCGGGGCGGGAAAGCGCGAAGCAGACCTGCTGTTGGGGCGGGCAGGGTGGGAACCCAGAGAAGCCCCGCGGGGGGACGAGGATGAAGGGGTGGGTGCCCTCTGCTCCGCTCCCCACAACGGCACGGCACGGCACGGCGGGAGGGCAGCCGGGACATCGCACCTTTGCCACGCCCGCCGGGGCAGGGCCCCTCGAAGCGATGCAGTGGGGCGTAGGGAAAGGAGGATCAGGGCAACCGTCTCTTCCGACAGCGGGGCTGCAAGGCTACTCACAGCTCAGGAGGCTGACGGAGCCTTTGCTCGAGGTGGCTGGGATCCAAGCTGCTCAGTCATTAAAACTTCTCCCCTCTGCCACGCACGCCGAAGGAGGATAGGCGGCTCCCGGTGCCGTCTCCGCCGAGCCACGCCAATCCCAAGAGCGATGCCCAAGAGCCCTGAAAAAGAAGTCGCCAAATCTGTCGCTCGGACGTTGACCTGCAACAGACAGCCCCGGCACAGCTCTGTCAGCCTTTTGTGCTTAGGGCAATTAAAACTGATTTTCACTAGCCGACGGCTTTACTGTTGGGTGGTTTTTTTTATCGTTGCGTTTCCCCTCGTTTCCTGTGCCTTTTCTCATAGCGTCTACAGCAGAGAAAAGACAAATCCTGCTTGGCTGCCGCAGCCCCGGGACAGAGCGTGCTCGGTCCCGCTGCAGCACCGGCCGGCAGTCGCTGAGCAGCTCCGGGCTACGGCTGGGGCATCGTTTGGGGGCAGCCGGGGCTCCACAGGGCCCCTCCTCTGCCCTCGGACTGCAGTTCCCTTCCCACCAGACATCCGTAACTCCCAGGGCCCGGTGCTTGCAGAGACTGCGCGCGTGTGAGGGGACGTTCTCCAAAGGCAGAGACTTTGCAGTTTGGGGTCTCTCGCGTCAAAACGTGGGGCTGGTTGCGTGAGAGTGGCCCAAGGGAGGTTTTGTAAACGGGGAGATTTCCTTCCCCCCCGGCCTGCCGCGCTCCAGGCCGGCTTCCTCGGCGAGGCACTGCCACTTCCCTCCCGAACTGGCTTTTTTTGCAGCTGTTAAAATGAAGCTTTTCTCCCTTTTTTTTTTTTATCAGAGATTCACTGGAAACATTGGCAATTAATTTTTTTAAGTTCAGTCCGAGAAATCTACTTAGCGCTGAAAATTTCAGCCCCGCGCCCTACGCTTGTCACACTGCTAAGCAACTGCAAGAGGCTTAGCAGGGGAAAGGTTGAATGACCCGAGTGCAATTGCCCGTGTTACCTGAGCTGTTTAGAGACCAAACACGGCATATCCAGCGCCTGACTCACCACGTTCCCTCTCTCCTCCAATCTCCAGCCGATGGCTCTGTCTCACGGACTGGCGGCGGCGAGGAATTTAGCTCAGCATGATGCGAATTCATCGGGCATTTCGCTGACTTCCTCCTGCCGCTCCTGCTTCCTTGAAGAGGAAGGGGCATCCTGGCATCAGCCAGCACCGCTCCTTGGCACGCAGAAAACGCAGCGAGGGGTGGTGGCCACCGGTTGTGCACGGAGAGGTTCAGGTGGGACATCAGGGGAGCTCTTCCCAAACGGTGGCGTGCTGGCCAAGCTTGGCTGCTTCTCGGAGAGGAGACCCTCCGGAGCCCACGTGTTTCCGGCCATCCAGGGTGGGATCCCGCCGCAAGCCCCGGCCCTGCTGCGTGCTGTCAGGGAGGAGGCTAAGCTTGGCCGCGGCCTTCTCCCAGGGCTGGTAGGACGCTCGGACCCTGCCCCCAGGCTGAGCTCCCCGAGGACGTCCCCAGGAGCGGTGAAAGGAGGAGAAGCCTTCAGGGGGCTGTGAGGCTCCCCCCGTGGGCTGCCCCGCTGCGGCTGGGCCGGCGGGGCAGGTTGCTGGGCCAGCGAGGGCAGGGCTCGCCTTTGGGAAGGTGCTGGCTCCCCGTGGGTGCAGAGTGCCACCTACTGAGCCACCGCTCCCGGCAGCACCTGGGGTTTTTGCCGGGACACCCGGGCCGGGGCTGCTGCTCAAAGTGCCCTTGCCTGCTCTGGCTGGTCCATCATGCTGGTGCCAGAGGACACGGAGCTTCTCCAAAGGCCGGAGAGCCCGACGGGGTGCACCGGAGAGGTTAGCGGGGAGCCTGTGCGGGGAGCTGCGCGCACGGGCGCAGCCACAGTCTTTCCTTGGCGTCTGCCCTGAGCCAGACCTGGTTTTCCACGGGCCAGCAGTGCAGTGGGAGATCGGCCAGTGGTACGCTGCCTGGACTCAGAGAGCACCCGACAGCACGCGGCACAGGTGGCGCTGGGGCCAACTTTTTTCCTTTCTGGTCTCCAGCCACGTCTGTGGAATACAGCACCGCGGCCACGTCGGAGGGGAGGTTTCTCTCTGTCGGTCTGCCTCTCTCCTCCCAGGCTCATCTCCAGAAAACGTCCCAGCAACGAACACCGTGGCTGTGTTTCCTGCTGTGGAGCGGTGCATCACCTGGCTACCTGCAGCCCCAGGGCCACAAGGCCACCCTGGCAAGGACCTGGTGTCCTGAGGCAGCGGTTCAGCATCTCCCGCTCGGCGGTGAATCCCAGCAAATTTTGCTGACTTGACATTAATGCGTTCTCTCCTTTCGCTTGGCAGGTCCTGGGACCTGCTGTCCTCCTCACTCACCGTGGCCTGACACCGTGAGGTGGCTAAAAAGAAGGATGTGCCCAGGATGTGAAATCGCCAATGTGAAGGATGTGCCCAGGATGTGAAATCGTCAGCTCTGGTTTGTGCTGGGAGCGCCCGGATTGGCAGAGTATTTGGGTTATGTTTCCTTCTGCTCTGACCCCGGGGACCAGGGTGAAAAGCCACCCCGCTGTCACGCCGGACGGGGTGGCCAGTGGCCAGCACACAGCCCTTCCTTCCCCAGGCGTGCCGTGGCAATCAGGAGCGTAGACAGGGACTTGCGCAGGCGAAGTGACATCGATGCTGACAGCTGCTTGGCCTTGGCGGAGCGCGCTTGGGCATCGTGTCTTCCAGAAGAGTCCGAGTGCCAACTGCGAGCTCGTTATTCACTCTCTTTACTTTTGATAAAACCTCTGAGAAATGCGTGAAGGGAAGGGAAGTATCTGAAATACCTGCCCATTAATTTTCTTCACTGACATCAAATGTTTATTTTACAAGGGCGGACGCAGCTGACCTGGGTGTTTGAACATGAGTTATCCTTTCTCATCCATCCAGTTGAGGACAGGTGGAAAAGGGTAATGACTCAAACCGGAGCGGTGTCTGTCTGGGCAGCTCACCAGACTTTCACTTGTGATCCGCAGACGCCAGGATCTTCTGCTATCAGCAGCTCCCTCACAGGCAGGGAGGGAGCTTTGAAGTGAGGCGTGCGTGACATCTGCTGATGTAAATCAAGATTGCTGTAATAAAGAGGATGTAGATGCGGAGCCGGGGTGTTGGGGAGGAGGGAAGGGGAAAGGCCCGGATACTGCCTTTCTGGAGATCGGTACAGATTTTGCTCGCCTCTGAGATATGCGGGCGTTCGGATGGCCGTGCATCCCTGCTGTGAAAGTCCTTGGCAGATCATGTTTTTCAAAGGTGGTGACGTTCTCCTTGTGCTCCGCTCCTTTCCCTGAGACTTAGGCTGAAGCAGGGACTGCATGAGCGAAACCTGTCCAGAAAGGGAATAACTGATGTGCTTGTACTGCATCGGCTGTACGCCCTGCCCGGTGGCACGTGCTTTCAGTCACTCCGCATTTGACTGCAAAATCTTCGGGAGCATGTCTAAAGAGAAAAGGACAGAATCTGCTGGCCCCCAGGATGACAAGATGTGGATTCTTCTCTCATTTATATCAATGCAAATGAAAAACAGTCCCCCCTGAAAATCTAAGGGCTACCTTATGAGCCAACAGAAACTCCAGCAGCCCCGAGCATCCCTGCTTCATCTGATGAAACACGTGGTGGTGCTAAGGCCTTTAACCCTACCAAATCGCAGCGGGGGGGGCTTTACACTTGCTTTCCACAGGCCTTCACAAATGGCAGGCAGTGGGGAACGAGGCCTGATAATTTGCAGAGTATCGTGGGCCGTGACGTGGCTCCTGCTGTTGCCTGCTCACTGGCACTAGATACAGCTGAGCAGGACGGGCTGGGCTCAGTTCTGCACTGGCGGTGGGGAGCACGGTGCAAACCTGTCTGGGACAGGAGTCTTGCCGCGTGCTAGGAGGTTTTTTGGGAAGCTGCCTGATGTTAGCATGCTGCCCTGGGCTTCGACTGCTCTATTTTCCACACAGCACGCATGGAGCAGCCCGCTCTCGTTTGGCCAGACACATCCTCCAGCGCTCGTTTGTGTGCAATGGCTCAATTTGCAAATGCTCAGGGGCAGATCCTGACCCCAGCACTAATTGTACCGGCCTGAAGCCCCACGCTGGGCGAAGCAATACTGGATTTACACTAGAACGGGGAGCTGTCCCTTAGCTAACGATCTCCTTCTCTAATACCACATCCCGCCATGCCCAGAGCACTGGCAATTGCTGCTCTTTCTTCCAGTGCCTCGGGCGATTTGCAGAAACTTCCCTCCGGGGAGGGTGCGCTCGAGGCCCTGCCCACGTCCCCCGAGGCAGGCTCCCCACCGCCCCGCCGTGCAAACCCACCCTCCTGACGGTGGGCAGAACGGGGTCGGTGCTTCAGACAGGGGTCCCTAAAGAAACCGAGGCCAGAGCTCAGCCTCTGTAGTCAGTGCCGTTACAGCCATTTACCCGGCAACATTACTGCGGCCCTTTACCTTCAACACGACGGCGGTTCACCGGCACTGCACGTTGTTTTATATATTCAGTGTACCGCGTCACGGTTAGGTGGGCAAAATCACCTCTCTTCTCTGTAACGTTTCCAGGATTGCAGCCCAGCACGGTCCTTGGAGCAGAGAACCCCCAGCTCACCGCCTTCCAAAGGAGTCGGTAGCTACTGGATCATTCTGCAAGCGCTCCAAAAGTACTCATTCTAAAAAGAAGAGAAAAAAATGTTTAAATGTGGAGCTGCGCTCCAAGTAGCAAAAACTGCGTGACTGCTGTTCATTAAGTTTCATCAGAGAATGCGCTCAGCTTTGAGAACGTGTGTAATTATGTGGCTGTTGGAAAAATGATGTCTATACCTGGGAAAATATAGGGTTTTTTTTCCTCTAGAGTCTTAGAGATTGAGCTGAAAAAGAGCTGCAGCAGCAATCTTCCTGTTGAAAAAAGGCCTCCACAAAACACATCGCCATATGGTATTTTTAAAAGCTAAAACACGGTTACCTCTAATGCCCGTAACGTGAGCTATGATTTTTCTGTTTTCTTTATTTCAGGCAACCTCTGGACAGCCACTTTTTTGCTTACCGTAATAAAGTGAGTTTCTGTAGGCACGGGTGGCTTTGAATTCTTTTTAAGGATCACTGGGTACTACAATCAGGGCAAACGCAGCGGCTAGCTTCAACAGCGGGGGAACAACCTTTTATAGTCAGAAGGCAAGGCAAACTTCCCCGAGATGGTCTCGTACAGAGGGAGCGGCAACAATCGGGGGTTTCCTTTAACGCTCCCCTAAGAGGATCTCGGCCACCGAAGTCTGGCTGACCTAAAGCGCCTTGGCGGCAATGAAAGTTGCGGTGGGCCATTTTGACTGAGTGGGTTAAGTGGGGTGAATAACACATCCCTTTCCTCACCTCAGGAGCTTGGGTATGAAGTCACCTCGGAGATACGTATCGCAACTCATTTGGAAGCACGTGGCATGTCGGTAAATTATACGGTACTGCCCGTTTTGAGGGACTGCAGTCTCACGTGAGGACTGGGAACGTGTGACAGAAACAGCATGATGTTTTCCTTGCGTCCCGTGTTATTTCCAATAGTGTCCAGAGTAATAGAGAAATAAACGACGTGAGGATTGTTTGGGAATTTTCTCCTGGAAGTGCCGCTGAAGCCTTAGCTTTTTCCTGTATAATCTTCCTTGCACGACGTTTTTTTCAACCTGGTTCCCAGCTGAGCAGCTGGCGAGGCAGGTAAACACGCACGGAGGAACAGAGCGTGGACGTCCTCCCGGGTGAAAGGATTTCATCTCAGCAGGAAAAATGCCGTGAGCTGCCGGGATCCGTCCCTGCAGGAACCCGGGCAAATCCCCTCGGCCCGGAAGGGTCCTCTCCCACCCAAAGTGAACGCTTTTTGTCTCGGCATCTTTACAAAGACACGTACATCCCCTGGCTGAGAGAGGGGCTGCCGTTTGGTGGCTGCGTGCCCGTTTCTGCTCTCCGCTGTGTTCGTTGGTTTGCTGGTGCTCGAGTCCTATCATCTGATGCGAGAACCCAACAGAAATTTTAGAAATAAACGCTCCTGCTCTCATGTCCGCCACGGCCATTGGGGTCACACGCTCTGTCCATCTCCTGCCTGACAGCGAGTGGATCCAGAGCCCCCGACTCTGATCGGAGATTCACGGGGGCAGGATGAGGCAAAGGCCAAACTCAGGCCCGGTAGGGGCAAACTGAGCGGAAACGGCGCACAAACAAGTTCTTGATTCTCCTCTGAGTCCGTACGACTCCTGTCTGGGCTGACCACGGCTCCCCATGAAACGCCCTCGGCCCGGCCGTCGGAGGGACCCTTCACCGTCGGTCCGAGGCACGGGCAGTTTGTGTTGCTGAGCTCCCTGCAGCTGAGCAGAGCAAAGGCTCTTTGGCAGCAGCGAGACTCACAGCATTTCCCCGGATGCGAACGGTTTTCCTTCTGATTCACCCCGCCATCGGGAAGAGGAGGGCATCTGGTACCGCCTGACCGCAGCTGAGTTTTTGCCTAGTGCCTTCCCATCGGTGCATCAGGTGGTAAATTTTCTTTACCTATTTGAAGTCATTTCATATGTGAAGAAACAATGAATCACAAAGAGAAGCCTACAGCAATTAGAAACTCCTTTCCTCTCACCTTTGCCAAAGCTAGATTTTTTCCCTAGAACGAAGCCCGGGCAAGCCTTCCTACGCACAACAATGATTACGTATATTGCTCTGGATTTTGTTTTTTTCACAGGCCGTGAGCATGCAAAGACGCTCAGGAGATCACTCCATTCCGCGGGCACGTTTGTTATGCTTCCTTGGAAATCCCATTGTTCGCTGGTAGCGCCTGCTTTTGGCTGCAACGGCTGTGCCCTCGTGACGTCGGCTGCCCTTAATTGTGCCAGGGCGTGAGCAAATAGGCATGAAATTTGGCAAACTAAAAAGATGCCACTGGACTAAGTCGGTCTCGGCAGTTTGGGCATTCCTTTCGGCGTGCTGAAGCGGGATCAGTGAGCGAGTGCTTTGCGAGGCTGCTCCAGTCGCACACGTCCATCGATCGGCGAAACCGTGCGGGCAGCGCTCCTCGTGTCCCCTCTTCCTGGCGTGTTGCGCGTGTCCCCGGCACGCTGGAGCACGGGGCCAGCGCTTTCCCAGGAAAGGACTGCTGAGACGCACCGTGTGAGTAAGGTCTCGTTTGCATACAGACTGCACACTCATGCTGTGAAGGAGGTTTCCTAGGCACAGCCTCGTTTCCTTCTCTAGGTAGCTCTGCCTTCACGCAGGAAAACCCCTATTCTTGAAGTCCTTGGCCAGAAACCAGTTTACATTGGCACGCCACAATGCCGTCCTCCTGGCGTGTTTGGGTCCGCCCCAGCCTGACTGCGTGGAGACGCGCTCTGCCCCTCCGAAGAAAAACTGAGTCTCCGCTCTGAGCTGGAGTCAGGGGTCCCGCTCGCGCGAGCCGTGCTTGGCTGACGAGACGTCTCGTTCCACTCCCGAAAGGCTTTTCAGTGTCACCGATGCACCAGTGTCTGCGTGGCTTCTCCTCTCCTCGTGGGCTTCACCCAGGAGGTTTCGGCGGGAGCAGGAGTCTGCTTCGAATGGGGAGGGAGGACCCTGGAGGTGGCGAGCGCGGGGCTGAGCGCCTTGCTCCCCACCGCCCAAGGCTTTCCTGGAAGTGTAGAGCTCGGCTCTGTTCCCTTGCCACGGTGAGAGGGAACTCAGCTACAGCAGGTGACGTAAACTGGTTTCGGACTAGTGCAGGAGCTAGTGCCGGGGAGCGGATGCTGAGAGGAGACCCTGGTAGTGAGAGGGATTTGTATCAAAATCAGGGAATCAGAGATTGTTGTCTCTATTCCCTCTTGCCTTGGTGATGCTGTTCTGAATTGCAGAAGGGCAGGGTGGATTTATCTGCCCCAGGGACCCCTTTAAGGTACAAGCTTTTGGTAACAGGATTTGTGCCCCGCCGCCCCCGCCCAGTGTCTTCTGAAATCTTTATTCAAGATTTACCTGCTTCACTGATAACGAACCATCTCGTTCATTCTCCATTCATAACTCCAGAAAGTCATTCCCAAGCGTGCTCAAGTTGCCTGGAACTAACGTGTTTCTGTGGCACAAGAGAGAGAAAATTCAAGGGCATTCGAGTACATTTGAATTATTTTAGGATTTAAAGACATATTGTCTTAACGTGCATGAAACAGGTCACTAAGCATTGCAGCCAGAAGGCCATTTTCCCTCCGCGTTAGCAGAGCGGTGGCAAGTAAAGAACATCTAAAAGAAGGAGCTGAGCTGAAAAAAACGCAGAAGACTTTGTAAGAAAATTCAGAAATGGCCGTACAGTGTCAATTCAGGAGTCATGTTTCAAGTATCCTGACCCCTACGAATGCCAAATGCTTCATTTCGCAGGTGTTAGGCACTACACAGTAAGCACCACAGTAAGCAAACACATTAAATGTTTTGGAAGAAACTGGAAGGAGGAGAGCCGAGGCTGCTCGGGGCCCTACACTCAACTTTAGAAATGCCTCTGCAAAAGCGATTTTCGCACGGGCTCTGTCCCGTCCCCGCTCTGAACGCCCACAGAGGCAGAGCCGTCGTGCCCGTAGCCCAGCTGGGTGCTTGCTCCCATCCCCACAGCCCTTCCCTAAAGTTCGACACCGTGTCTCTGCGAGGCTTTTCAGACTGACCGGGCTTTGCCTGTCGGTCCGCTGCCGGCGGCTGCCAGGCGCCACGTCCCCATGTTGCCGTCTCGGCGCTCCGCGGCGCTGCCGAACCGGCTGTCCCTTGCCCGGCGATCCCAGGAGGCAGACCTTCGGTGCAGCGAGTGGGGCGTAAAGGCAGCTCTCCACCACCCCTGAGCTCTGGTGCTGGAAACGGGGACTCCCTGCCGCACTGCAGGCGAAAACCTGCAAGGGAGACAGACAGACAAAGTACCACTTCATCAGTAAAGAGAGGGGAGTGCCAGGGACAGCCCTCTCTGACACAGCTCCGCACCCCTCGCTAGGAGAGCCACAAACTGCACCCGTGCCGTTGCCTTGCCACGCACGACTGCCAAATTACCGTCGCGGCAATCGGACATCTTGCCTCTCTGCGTGTCTGTCGGTGGGCTAAATGCATCAGGGCTGAGGTCACTGCCAAATCCCTGGGAAGACACGGTGACTCCTGCATTCTCAGACCGTGAACTCGAGCAGCTCGTTTTGAAGTTGATGAATTTGCAGGAAGGGCGGCTGTGGGGGGAATAAAATCCGTCGTATCGCTCGGCATCGCTTCCAGCCTCCGCCGAAGGCAGCCCGAGGTTCAGGGTACCCGCTGCTGCGAGGGACAAGGCTGACAAAATGCTCCGGGTGGCTGCACAGCTCTGTGGCAGCTGATGCTAGCCTCTGGTTCGGATAGAAAGGAAGACTTTGCTGGTACATATCAGGAAACGGAGCCTTGCAGCAATGATTAATCACTCCGAGTACAGCAGGCGCAAGGAACGGTGAGAGCCTTCTAGAGATGCCATGCGTTTCAGAGCAGGGCTGACCAAAGCCACGTGTCTGCCCCTTTGGGGAAGTCTGGCTTTCCAGCTTCCATTTCTATCCCAAAACAGGGCATTATGCCAAAAATGTCACAATGATTTTTTCCACGTTGGGGTTGGCAACGCTCCAAAGTTTGCATTAAGAAAATGCTGAAAGCCTTAATTTCCACTTTTTTGGATGCATACAAAAATATCAGCTTTCGTAAGCTCAGAATGTTCTCTGCTGGTTTGAGGACGTGCACAAAACACTGCTTTTCCACAGGAAGTTTCCAAGCTAGCTCCCCGTGGCAGGACGTGGCAGGAGGCTGTGCTCCCACCCTGCTCCGTTCCTGCTGCACCGTGTCCGATACCTGAGCCCCACGCACGCCCGCGTGGGATGACACTCGCGATGCCCCACGCAAAGAGATCGGGACCTGGCAGTGGGGCCACAGTCTCCGAGGTGAGACTGGGTTTTCCAGCCGTTGTAAATCCAGTCTGATTTCTGATATTCGACCTTCCTCATTTAAATGCTCCTGTCCTAGTGAGCTTTCCACAGGGGCTGAAACCTGCTGTGCCTTGCTCCGCCGTCTCAGCGATGCTGGTTCTTGGCACGGGTGGGCTGAGCAGGCGGGCCTCCGGAATGAGCTCCAAACGTTGGGGACGCCACAGGTGCACTGGTTTTGCGAGGTACTGAGTTCTCCTGTTTCCTCCTGACACTGTGTCCTTTTTACAACCAAAAGGCTCGCCATCTCTTCTCGCCCTCACCTACACCCTATTCTTCCCTGATTTTCCGTCCCCTTATTACAACTCCCGCTTTCTGCAGTGACCTGAAGGTTTATTCCCCTGCTGCTGTGTGTATCCGGATGGATATCCACCTCCCACCAGCTAGTCTTCTCTCCTGAAATTAACCCCTATTTCCTCACCCCTACCGCCTAAATGACAGCAGTTCTGGGAGAGGCAGCTAAACTCGCTTCTCCTCCTCACGCGCGTGGCTTGTACAACTGCCTCGGCTTCCCGTTATAATGAAGGGCATCGCAACCAGCCCGACGAACCGGAACAGAAGGAGCCGCCCTCACGGGACCGCTGGGGACCACTGACAAACAAATGCCCATGGACAAACGGGGGGTCCCGGCGGGGGCTGGTTCCTGTTCGCTATCGCATCTCGTCTCCCAAACTCCTCCTGGGTTTTCCCGTCAAGAGGCTGATGCCCTCTGGTGACTGGGTCAGAAGCATGGGACTGGCATCCATCAGGGTAGGGCAGAGAGGTTGCTCAACATTTTTTGATCAGTTGTTTTAATCTCCCAGTTTGCTGGGAAAGCTTTTAATCACACAGGATGGGATTATATAATGGGAGTGTTGGAGTAATTTAGGTTTGACACTGGCTTTATTAAAATAATGACGACTATTTGTGCAAGACCAAACTTCTACAGTTACTGACAGAACACCTTCCATCCGTCCCTCCTTCCATCCATCCGTCCTGTCTTCCCTCCTTCCATCTGTTCATTGGTCCATCCATCGTCCATCCATCCAACCCTCTTTCCTTCATCATGAACGCAAAGGATGACTGCCGCTGACCCAGCCCACATTTGCAACGAGCGTGTGATTTGTAAGTCTTTCCAGCCCATTTAACCTCCCCTTCTCACGAGCGGCCCCGAGATGAGGCGCTGGATGCACTGGGCAATCCCAGGCTTGCCTCAGCGGGGACCGGTTGTCCAAAGGTCCTCCGCCTCTCTGATGTAACCCAAGACCGTCGCGGAGGCTTCGTCCAGCTCTCGGCAAACCTGTGACATGACAGGCTGACGCACTGCGAGGAAACCCGCTGAGGGGGACACATGACTCACAGAGGCTTGAGATTGCCCAAGCACCTCTAGCGACATTCCCGTGAAGCACGCAACAGGCAGGACGGCGCCTGGAGAAAGGTCAGCCTCCCAGCTGAAATGCATCGCCGTGTCATCGGTTGTGTGGGCCACGGATGAAGAGCGTACTAAAGGAGGTTTGGGCTTAACCCTTGCGGGAGCCACAGACATTGTGGAAATGGTAATTCCAGGTTTGGTAACAGCGGGCGCACGACGGACACCGAACAAGTTTCTCCCTCAAGAAGCGATAATGGGATGGGTGGCTTGAGTAACTGCGACTGCGCCCGTTCCGATCTCTGCTGTTTTGCAGCTGGCTGCTGCTTTTGGAAAGATTTTTCTAATGCCTTCTTAAAAAAATTCAGGTATGTTGTGACCAGGGGAAATCTCAACAGCAGTAACATTTGCACAAAAGCACAGCATTTCAGAGAGCTTATAGTAAGCCTTACTTCAAAAAAGCACCGTCCTTCCACAGAGCACTAAAAGGGAGGAGTTGTTGTCACTGCTTTCTAGGTCAGACAGCCCCAGGCTGGAAAGCAAGCACCAGTTGTCCTTTGCCTGAGTCCCAAAGGGCCAGAATGGGTTTGGGCTATAACAGACAGACTTGTGGGCAAGAACCCCCAGCAGGGCTACTGCCAGGGCAGGTCTGGGATGGGGCAAGTTCTAAAATGACAGGGAGATGTCGAATGGAGCACCGCCGCAGCCGGTGGGAGCCGTGCTTGCTCGGTCCTCCGCAGAGCTGCCAGCAAAGGTGTCCCAGGCAGAAAAACTGCACAGCGATACGTCGGTGGCCCTGAGGACACGTAGACGGCTGTGGTGCCAGGTGGGTCTCCCCAGTGCCAATCCCTAGTGCCTGTCCCCGCCTGTTCCACGCACCTACTCTGCCGTGATGCAGTTGGACACGGGCACGGGAGAACTTCCCTGGCAGGAGCCTGTAACACTGGTGCAGGAGGCGAAGGTGTTCGGTAAGGAAGGCTTAGGCAGGACAACCTCAGGGGCACACCGCAGGCGCTCGCACCGGCGCAAAGAGCTGCAGCCAAAGGTGACTCTGACAGCGGGCGGTGCGGGCGAGGAAGAGCTGCACCGGAGGGATGGAGGTGGTGCCAGCAGAAACCATGGAAAGAATGAGGGAGGTTCACTCGCTGAGACAAATTATTCAGGGCGTGTCATCAGGACCCAGGGCCGCGTGGTTGCTGGACTGGCAATCTACGTCCAGCCGGCACAAGCTGTTGAGGTGGCAGGCTGGTATGTGGCCCCAAGCTCTCCAGTTGCTCAATCATGTGCAGGAGTGAGAAAAACACAGGGTCTGGAAGGGCTGTCACGGGCTGGGAGCAAGATGAGCAACAGGGTAGGTGGAGAAAGCCGAAGCCAAATGAAGACAGTCAGCTAAAAGTTAAGACAAATAAAAAACCCAAGCAAATCCTGCTCAGGTCTGAAAGCGGACTATTCCTCTTAGATTCGCCTGACCCGAGCAGCTAAAGGCATGACAAACCCCAGGCTGTTGCTGTTACTGCAATTTAAAACTCCAGCAAGTGCAGCAATGGGCATTTGTGGAGCCAAGCGCCGCAGCAAAAAGATGCATCTTCGGCTGCTGCGGCTGCTCAGGGGCAGAGGGGCTGGCAGCGAGCAGGGCCGGGGTAGAGTTTAGAGCCTTTTGGCCACTGGAGCTCTAGTAATGGGACCTCGGATACATGGGGTCATCCTGCCCAAAAGGTGGGGTGAGAGGATGGAGTCCCCTTTCGTGATGCTCCTGCCAAGCGGAGCAGAGGAGCGGAAAGGGCGGCGTGTGGGAGCCGGAGCAAAAGCGCGGCCGGGCTGCACGTGCCTCTGGGCTGAGTCTCTCCGGGGAGTCCAGGAAAAGTTTCTGGAGGATGAACCGGGACCGGCCGGAGCAGTTCACGGACAGGCAGGGAAGCCCGAGGGGGAAACAAACATGCGTCACCACGTATCCTAACTGGGTCACGGCAGGAATGGAAGGAGGCTCCGAGAATCGATTTCTGTCCCATCTTCCCACTGGAAAAGGCTGCGCTAACAACGAGGCTGTGGCTGGGGTTGCCATTAGCCGTCACTAGTTACCCGGCAGAACAGGTTCCTGTGTGACAACTGGCTTAGAGGAGAAGGAGAGAGGAAGTGAAAAGCTGAAGAGCAGCTAATAAGGGCCCTGTGACACGGAGTTAACCCTGTTAACCAGGAATGACCAACGATCCCCTTCTAACTTGATGCTGCAGGGAGACGCAAAGGACCAGGCAGACCAGGCAAAAACTTGTTCCATCCAGATCCATCTTAAACATCGACTGACCCATACCGAGGGCGGGATGAGGACCGGTCTGTAGCAGTGCCAAAGACGAGCGCTTCAGTTACCTCAGAAGATGGCAGAAGGTAGCCACAGGTGACTGCACAGACCCAGCACGTTGGTGTTTGAAAAAGATGGGCAAGATATCCCATGGTCAGATCAACACAGGCTGTTGTGTGACAGACCTCGAGTCAAACAGCGCGAGCTAGCTTGCCTGCAGCCGTCAGGACGTGCAAAGGGGGTTCCCTTCTACGTCACCATGCTTGGTCTGGAAGATTTTCTTGTCTTTGGCGCACGTCGCTTCGTCAAGCTCCTCCTCCTGAGAAGTGGCAATGAGCAAAGCATCGCTTACGTTGGCTGAGCGGGCCTGGGTCTCGATCGCACTTTGTTCACCCGCAGGCCTGCGGCAGGCAGAAACGACGCTGCAGCTGGAGCGTTCAGAAGCTGGTGGTTTACCTGCCAGAGAAAGACCATGAGAGCGGCGCATACTAGAAGGTCTGCAGCGAACGCAGCGGAGCGAGCAGCGCGGAAAGGAAGTCAATCCCAGGCCGCAGCCTCGCAACCAGAGCTCACGTGCACCAGCCTGGAGCATCTGGGCTCTCCGGCTGCGCGCTGCCGGAGCGATCCATCGGGCGTAACGTCGGTCCGCTCAGATCACACCTTTGTTTTGCTAATGAGACATCCCTCCTCCTCATCACCTCACGCACTCCCCATTGGCGAGAGATGTGTGATGAAAACTGGCCGATTCTGGGCAGAGCTATTTCATCACACCCAGCTCTGCCTGACCACACCTTTGCTGGGGCTGGTGCTCGTTAGAGGAAAGATAGCAGGGAAAGTAAGTCCAAGTCAGGCAGCGAGTATCAAGCTGGGAAAGCAGCAGAGCTGTCATTTCACATGACTCATCTTTTCCAAAGAAAGGGGTACAGGCCACGTGGCCAGGGCAGAGCACTCCCGACTGCAGGGACCCTCCTGTTCCCCTTGGCAGCCCCCTCTTCTCCCGACGGGAGACTGACAGCGACGCTCCCGACGACCGCTGCTGGCCGAACGGCTCGTCACAACCGGCCTCCTTCCGTCAGGTTGCTGCGTGTGAGCGCGGACGAGCTCGTGGGCTCCCTTCCCGGGGGGGTCACGGACAGGCTTTACTCTACAGGATGACGCACGGCAAATGTAAGCCCTGTTACCTACAAGCTCAGATGAAAATGGTTCTTTCTGAGAATAAGATCCCCCCTTTCATTCATGTGCTCTCAAGCGCATCTAAGACCGGAGGGCAGTTCAAGGAGAGAGGGAAAGAGCCCCTTTACTCCTCCACAAGTGCCTCCGGCTGACCGAGAGCTTCTGAAATAGCACTCCCACTTTGAGATGTCTCGGGTCCCACCACTCTTCCTCACAAGGTCCTGCTGCACAGGTCAATGGATCACGGGTCTCCCGCCCATAAGCACCAAGCAACGCAGGCCGACGCAGCTCGCACGGACCTCCGGCAAAGACCGGGAATGACGTCAAGGTTGTGCTTTTTCTCACATCTTCTGAAAGTGTGAGAAGTGACGGGATTAACAGGGATGATTCCGATGCTGCAAGAACCCTTCCTGTTCACAGGGAGCCACGGCGAGGGTGTAGCTAAACCCAGCGGGCTAGTCTATCATTATTTTAGGCCAGTAAGATATCTACATTAAGCCCAAACTCCAAACCTTTCCTTTGCCCCACAGACGCTACGGCGGGAGCGCCACAGGCAGGACTCGAGCGCTGGTACTGGTTCAGAGGGTTTTCTTCCTGTGGCTACGCTCATACCCTGAGCTGCCACGTGCTACCGCGTTCAGCTGCACCGACCCACCAACCCGAGCTGCCGCTTCCCCGCTGCCACCCCGAACGTACCCGGCCCAACTTCCCAAGCATGCGAGATCTGTGCCACTGTCACGCAGTCCGTGATGGACAGGCTGTGCTAGGACCTGCGCTCTGTCTTCCTTTAAGTCTTCCTCCAATTATGCCAGCTGATCGCTATGTTCATTGGAACTAAGGTGCATCGATGCATATTATTAGCGATACTATGGTTTCTCTCTCCAAAACTAACTGCTGGGGCTTCAAACATCCTGCTCAGCCACACCACGCCACGTTTCACGTCAATCGAACCACACAGACTTTTTGACTTTGTCTAGAACTTTTATTTCAAGGAGTAGAATTGTTCTGAGTATATTCACAAGAATAAATATAAAATTCCTCTTCAGAGTAAGAAGATGAGTTTTTATAAAAATATATCTCTATCCCACAGAACCACTTAGGTGGGGTTCTCATTAGGAAACATTATTTAATAAAAAAATAAAACACTGAAAATAAAATGCTTGACCTATACTGATTGGATCACCAAACAATTGAAATTTTTAACAGGATATAAATATTGTAAATATTGTTAATAAAAATAACATTTAAATAGATGGGAAGCCACTGAGTCCATCCAGACAAACAGAACACTGTAGGAAGCCGCTGTTTCGTCTACAGGGCGCCAACTTCCTTGTATTCGTTGGCGTTCGTTCGTCTCTTCTTGCTTCGGTACCTGGAAGTAGAGAAGGGAAGTGTGAGTTCTGGAAAGCCAGCTGTTCCAAATGGCTTTTTAGGGAGTGAATTGGGGGGGGGGTGGGGAAGGGAGAAAAAGAACACTGTATGACCTCCTCATGTTGCCTTTAACTCTCTAGCAGCTAGGCTCTGTCTGTGCTCATTTCCAGGTCTGAGATAACTTGCATGCCGAGTCTCCTTCCTCAACTCTTCACTGAGGATTTCACTTCTGCATTAAAGTCTTGCTGCTGGTACTAGGTTTGTTTTTGAAAAATCCTGCGGGATCCTTCCCTGCAATAGGGCTGAGTACCCTAACCATCTAGGCCACGCTCTGCTTGAGATGACGCACCATCGAGTCTTCAGGTAGGGAAGAGCAATTACAGTGGTTATCACCTAGCTATCAGATCTGCAAAGCCGAGCTCTCCCTCGGCGGGTTGTTCCGCCTTCTCGGCTCTCTGACAGCTGCTTACGAGTAGCTGTTAGCCTGAAGAACGATTCCTGCTGCTTGTGGGTCCGTCAATGGAGAAGACTGCCGTCCTTCATGGCAAAGCTGATAAGGCAGTGCTCCCGATATCACAGTCACCACAATAACACGGTCAATAAACTAATTGGCTAGCATTAATCCAGCTGCTCTCCAGTTCCTGATGACTGGGGAAACGGCATTACCAAGAAAAGGAACTCGAACTTTCCTGTTCCCTCTCCGCTCTGTCCTTTACCCCAACACGCCCTCTAAGACAGACGTGAACTAAGCTACACAGTCGAGAGGCAGCTGAGGGTACTGCTGCCCAGCCTGCGATTCGGGCTATGCTACGTAGTCAGCATACCGCCTTTTTGGAACACATTGCTAAGCGCAGGCTAGCGGCTCTGCGTATCGAACTATCTGGAGGTACTCAGCAGACATCGTGCTACGCACGCAGCTGACCTGCCTTCCTGAGCCACGAAGAAAATCTTCCTTACCTTCTGCAGATGTAGTAGCTTGCAATAGAGATGGCGGTGAGGAAAAGCAGAACTACGATAACTGTCAGCGCCACATACTCCTTACTGAGGGGCTGTCTGACGAGTTCTGAATGCACACATCGGACTCCAGAGAAGCCTACGTCACACCTGAGGATAAGAGACACAGAATTAGAGACATCGCCATGGGGTTACACTTCAGCACTCCACAAAGCCCACTGGCCTGCTCTTTCCTCAGCGACAAACAACTTGAACTGATGTAACTCAAGCCCATGCCGTCCTAGAAATGGTTGCAAATTCTTCAAATAAACGACTAATACCCTTAAAAATGCCTAGAGGGTCTTTATTTTGTAGGCTGAATCAAAGGAGAGACTTTGCTGCTTTGCCTGAGGTCTGGATCCCGCGCTACTGTAAAAACAGATGAACGGAGAAGCACATCAGAACGAGTGTCCCAAGCTTTAATTGGGTCGGTGACTAATTTCAGGTGTCTAAACCTCTCGCCCAGGTCTCACTAGGACGAGCCCACGTGCTTCACACTCGCTTCAAGGCAGCTGAGGTGCATTCTAGATACACTGCTCCTTTTTAAGTTCTGCGAGCACTTAAATGCTTTGCTGGACTGGCGTCCCAGCTAAGCGTCAATCGCAGCGAGACCAAAGGCCACGCGCGGCTCATCTCAGAGCTCACCTCAGGGAGGTGCGCAGGATGCATTGCGTCCCGTCCATACCTGCAATAGTGCTCATCCAAGTCCACTATGTACACACACTGGCCGTGGAAGCAGTAGTCCTTCATTTCAGGCTTACATCTCGTTATCCCAACTTGAGCCACGCGTGGGCTGTTCTCTGTCTGGACTGCAAGGAGATTTGGTTAGCATCTCGTCAACCTTATTTCCCCTTCGTACTTCCCAAACAACATACAAGCACCGCTAATAGTCTCGCTGGCAAGAGACCTTCAGTGCGGTAAGGCATTCAAGCAGGAGAGCCTTCTGAATGGGGAGAGGATTTTCCCAGGCCAGAGTTACACTGACACTTCCTTCAGGAGTTCCACATAAACTATTTCTGCTCTTACAGCAGAGTTCTCACCTAAGACAGAGCTCTTCTGCTGGAAGAAGCAATATTAAATGAAACGCAGGCTAAATAAAGGAAATGCGGGCTAAAAAATGGTTCTTGTTCAACAAGTACACTCACTTAGTGCTGTTGTGCAGTTGTCCATTTCACCGGGCCCACACAATGGGATGACAGTTGTGCCCAGGACTGCTTGCAATAGGTAACCTACAAGAAAATAAAAACAAGAGTCAAAACTAGATGCTTTTCAAGTACAGTTAGGTATTTCAGCTGGTGTACTCATTAAATTAATACAAGAGGAACAGAAGCTTTTTATCTTGGCAAGAAAAAACTAGTGTTGTAAGCTGAAAAAATGTGGCTCAGATCTGCTGCCTACATTATATACGGCAGCCCAAAGAAACATCTCTGAAATACAAACTTCCAATGTAGAACAGAGATCGACCAGAAACTCGGTGTCTGCGACCACCTCTCACCACACTCTGAGTGAAACTGGGCAGGAACACGCTTGCAGAGGTTACACGGGAGAGGGAGAAATCAGTCCAGCTCCATTACGTTAGGTTTCTGAACAGTCTGGCACGGCGCTCGTGCCAGGGACGCGGCCAGGGTTCCGCAATTAGGCACGACAATCCAGCATTCATCGCAGGAGGATTCTTCTGGTGATCAAAATAAGACGTCCTTGAGTCACAGCAGTCCGCGGGGAAAGGATTCCCTAGGACTCAGCAAGCCAGTGTGGCTGGTGACTCAGTACAGCAGGTCAGCGCCGAGCCAGGCTCAGCAGCCCACCGCTGCCTTCAGGGTCCGCATATTGCCCGAGGTAGGCTTAACACAAAGGCTGCTCTTGAGCAGCAGAGAGCTTCCTCAGACCTCTCCTTGCTGTAGCCGGCCTAAGGCTGGACAGTTCCTGCACTAACGCCCGCTCGTGTTGCACTATTTCACTCAAAAGCCCACTCGCAAAGACAGCTACTGCGAGATACCAAACCCTCTTTGTGCGGTCACTGGGCTGCAGAGGTTACCGACCACTTTATGGATCCTGGGCCAGCGTTACTCATCTCAGCAGAACCCCAGAAGAAAGCAGGTATGTTTCTGTCCTCCCTCCACACTAAAGCAAACCGCAGCTCGGCAGGTCTGACGCGGGTACCAGCACAACAGCAGACTGCACCAGGCAGGCTGAGGAGTTCGGCGCCTGGAGCGGCGGCTGCATTTCCTTGGGGAGCCAGGGCCCTCCTTCACTTCTCTCAGAGATTCAGCTTATAAAGCATTTGGACATCTTTCGGGCTGTACAGTGCGGCACGGGCACAGCTTTCAGGTGTTCTACTAGTTAAATGAACATTTCCAAAGAGGATTTGAAGTCCAACACAAGTACTTGTAGCTTCGTGGCTAGCCCACGACGAATAGTCAATGTTTCCCCAGCTGGCCATAAAATCCACTTGGCTAACACTCCTGCTGTGGTCACAAACTAACCTGCTCATGAACTGCTTAGTCATCAGCCCCATTCCACAGAAGTCTGTAATTTGTGTCTTTGGGCTGTTTGCCTCTATTAACTTGTCAGGTCATGCATGTCTAATGGAGGGAGTGTGCCTTCCTAATTTCTTGATCACTCTAATTCGACTCCAGTTATTAGAAAGTTTCATTACATCCCAGTATTAAATCTAGCAGTGATTTATGGATTTCCTGCAGCTCATCTATTTTGGGGTGATTACTAGGCTTCCTTTAAGCTTTATTCCAGCTAGATACAAGAACAGCAAGAACGTCCATCTTAGAGAGACAGCAGGTTTTGTGCATATGTGTTTCTTTAAAAACACCATTCCCTCCCCTTACCTCCCTCTCCACCGCATTCCTTGCGAAGCTAATAAGCCAGGCTTCCGCCAAGCTTTAGAAGGAAAGACAAGGACTAGGTCTGCCCAAGCAAGAGCCCCGGTAATAGACCAATGATGCCGGCATCTTGACTCGTACAGGAGCTGGAGACATCTGCGCCTGCTAGCGTGACTCAACATGACCTGCCTTTCACTCCAACGAGGCAGGACCAGCAAGTTTACTTTCAGGGTGGGATTTATTTTTTAAAACAGTACTGCACTCACTATAGATTTCATCAGTAGAAGCAGTTTAACGCTTCTCTAAGGCCACAACAGAAAGTTAAAGTGTGTGAAGGATGAGGCCATCAGCCGACAGACGGTGGCACCTCAGTTACTGCTGGAACGGCAGCCTTTGGGACTGGTGTCCCAAACGACGCTGGGAAAAGAAGATTTACCGGGTCAGTGCTCCTTTGCGGGAACCAGAGGGACATTTCAGGAGCGCTCCCTGGACTAAGCTGCTCCCTTGGCTCTGTCCCATGAAGCGTACACCACGTCACTGCAAGAAGGGATGCTGAAATCCTATGACTAGCGAGAGTTAGTGACCTGAGGCTCCCTCCTGTCCCCACGTTCCGCTGCTCTCACCTCTGTATGACGTGCTATGGCAAGACCTGGTCGGGGGGGGGCCACACGACAGTAAGGAACATCAGTCAAGGCAAGATATGCTAGAGGTACTCGAGACATCTACTTCTACTGTACTCGGTTAAGTAGAGGGATTAAGCCAGCTGACCATCTCTCTTAGCCTACATATTTCTGCTTCAGCTTGCACACTTCCTCGATCTGAGCATAACCTGAGCAGTTGCTTTTTCATCTGAAGTTCCCAGTTGGAGAGTTACCAGAACCTGGCTTTCGCATTTGAGAAATTCAAACCTAGGTACATACAAGAGACAGGCCAGCTGTTCTTCGGCTCCAGGAGGAAGCACTGCTTTACAGCTAGAGGAAAGGCCAAAACTCAGACACCTGTGAGGGACAAATGAAATACACCTCCTCCTGCCCCAACACCCAGCAAAGGCTGATAGCCACCTCCTCCTGACTGCAGGCACACCGGCCAGAAAGGCTGGAATGCAGGCACGGATATTTGCTGACACCCAGCGGTATTTTCTGCGTTGGGGCAAAGTTCGTCCTGCTCTGCACTGTTATATTTTGCCCCTTCCCCCATGCACATATTTCTCCTCTGACATCAATGGGAGGGGGATCCTGCGGGAGGATAAGGGATCCACACGCCGCAAAGGCAAAGGAGAGCCTTTCCCAGAATAATTATCAGATGATGTATGCCAAATATAGGACCTGGGAGAGGTAGTTAATATTTTTATTCCTTCACCGTTCACTAAGCAAATACTGTACAGGGTACAAGATAACAGCAATGAGACGGTGGATATTCACGTGTGCCTCGCAGGAACGCGAGCGCAGCACATAGCCACAGCGCCAGCATGCGCACACAATACCAACAGGTATTGCGGGTGTTCCTGTAAGAGTAACGCTGACAGCGCTGGCCGTCGCTGGAACAGGAATAATGCTGCTCTTTACTCGTCCTTCCACAAAGAATTAAAGGGAAACGAGGAACAGAGACTGGCTGCCTTCGCTCCCTGCACCCTTCCTCAGAGATGACAGGCAAGGACTAATTACCCGTTCATCCGCTGAAAGCCAGCTATCGGTTCCAGTTACGGGATGAGCGCTAGGAATGAAGGACACACATACAGGATACGCGTAACTGAGAACTAGCCTCTTTGCAAGATTTACACCTATTTTAAAGAGGAACCGTCAGGTTCCTGAGAGGTCAATCATCATCTGAGTTGGCGTTGCCTGTCACCAAGATCACTAGTCTGGCACTAGTTCATCTGAAGAAGACCCCATGACGCTACTTCACATTTGGCATCTCTGCGGTCTCTCTGCCGCAGCGGTAGCGCCTACCCTTTTCACGTGGGTTGCACTTTCAAAGCAACGGCAAGCGCGGGGGTGTCCGAGTGACACGCACCTGGAGGATCTCAGCCCATTTTAACTCTAGAGACAGATCAAAGTGGATCCCCGTCAGCTGGTTTTGGACACCCAGAGCATGTCTGACTGCCTAAGGCCTTCTCTGCGCAGACTAGCCGGGAAACATGAAGTTAGCCAGTCTGTCCTACCAGCTTTGTGAGCATCACTACCACCACCGTTTAACTCCAGCGCGTCGCCTTCCGTAGCCCTCTGCTGCTAGCCTCCCTAGCTAGCCACAGAAGTTTGCAGGCCATCTCAGACAAAGCAAGCGCCTCTGGCAATAAAGGCTAGGCGGGTGGTTGCGTTTTAGATGAGGATCACAGAAACGCACAGTTAGCCAGAAAGCCTTGCAAACAGCTTGCTCTTGAGTCAAGACTTGGCTGCGCAACTATACCCCTTGCTCGCATCAACCACAGCATGTCTAGAGTTCAGGTTATCCACGCAGGCTGAGCATGTTTCCTGGGAAAGGGGAAGAGGTCATTTGAGATAATTTTGATTACCTCAGACAGAGCACACCGCCCTATCCCTGCACTCAGGATATATCATCCAGTTTCTTCTTGCTGTTTCGGGGAGAACGTACCTGGCGCCTAGCTGCCTGGCCGTGCCCGTCTAGGCGGGTGCCCAACACTCCTCTTCCTGAGATGAGACACACAAGACGCACAGCTCGCTCTTCTCACCCGTGGGAAAGGAGGAGCTGCCATCCCTTTCCACCCCTCATTCCCCTGCGGTCTGCGTACGTTTGGCCTCTTGTCTGAACGGCGGCACCACATGTGATGCTACCGAGAGAAAGAGACTCAAATAAGTTACCCTTAGGGCAATGGGACAGAAGTGCCTATGCACATTTCTGGGAAGTAGCGTTCAGATTTCCCCATCTCACGTTTCGTGCCCATGACTTCAGGACTGCCGACTCAACGTCACGGATGCCCGGGGCCAGGCCGGAGCAGCTCTAAGGCAGCCCTGGAAGCACCAGCCTGCGTGGGAACGCTGTCGCTCCAAAACTGCTGCAGGCCCGCGTGATCACTTTCAATACTGTGCCAGGACTTACTCGTAAGCAGACATACTGCAGATAACTACGTATTATGTGTGCCCAGTGATCTCAGCATTGCTTCCATCCCTGTGGAGAGCTCCATGCCAGTGATCTTATCCACGTGCTACCCCTGGCCTGGACCACTCTGCCTTCCACCGCATGCCTGGGGGCAGAGATCCCTACGCCACAGAAGCAGCAGAAATCCATTATTGCTTCTAGCCAGACACATCAGCCGCTGACATTTTCCACATCTCCAGACTCAGGGACCTTTACGTTCGCCCCACTTGACCATGGCGAGACAAACGTGACACAGGAAAACTAAGGTCAGCCGCTCCTGAAACCATCCAGTGAGCCTGGAGATCCGAGGCCTGTCTTCCCAGTGAGAGACCGCAAGGAGACCAGTGCCAAGGCTCCCGCAGGAACTCACAGAAAAGGCAGGGCCTGGGCTTGGCTCCATCCCCGCCACATCACCGTGTGGCCGGCACGGCACCGTGGCTCCTCAGGGCTGGGCGATGGCTCTGTCCCACCACCGCCTTCTGCTGTGCCAAGCCCTCGATAGCCAGGATACGAAGCTGGCTATGACTGTCACTTCAGTTAGGCTTAAGCCATTCTACAGGGAACCCCAGGCGTAATGCCAGCTACAGTCTTCCCAGCTTCTGCCAGCAGCACCGAGTTCTGCTTACGCTACTGACCTGGGAGGTAAAGGCAGTAAAGTGCTCCTACCACTCGTTATGATGCCATCTAGCTATGACTAATCCATCCCTTACTATTAGATTTTGTGCCTGCCCCGGAAATAAATAAATCCATATACAAATCCATGAAGACATACCAGTTCCTTCCAGTGCCAGTTTTGTGCAAAGCACGGCTGAGTCACAGACTACAAGATGTTTAGCCTGCTGTCAGATGCTGTGCAGCAGCTGCTCCGTAAGCTATTATGGAAATACCTGGCCAAGATGACAGACACAAACTCAAGCTGCGGTGGGCTTAGCAGATTAGGGAACACCCGCCCCAAAAGAAAAGTTTCAGGAACTGAGCTTCCCATCGACTGCGACCCCGAGCCCAACACCACGACAGCGAGAACGTGTTTCGTCATTAAAGCACCGTGCGAACGCACCGGGTCTCGGTCCTGCCTCAACCTTTTCCTGCCCACACAGCTCGAGACACCTCACAGGGTCAGCTCTCAGCAGGCGCTGCCTGTCACTGCCAGTGCCCAGCGGAGGTGTGCGGCAAGGATCAGTTGTTGCTTCACAGTGCGCCCAGGCTCCAGGACTCTCTCTGCTCTAAGGATACACATGTTCACTTTGGACTTTCAGGTAGCTTGTGTCACACAGTACAGAAACACGCTCCCAGCGAGGAGGTGGAGGTGTGTCAAGCAGAGGGAGGCCACAACCTGTTTTGTTACCATAAGGAAGTCTCTGCTGCCGTGGGGATTCACCTGCTGAGCTCACCCAGAGCACAGCCTGGGTGAAGGCAGCAGCAGCAGCCTACAAACAACACAGGGCAAGGTCAAAGAGAACAGATCACATGGCCTTTTTTGGGGGACACAGTTTAGCAGTGAACTTGACAGCGTTAGGTTTACAGTTGGACTCAATGATCTTAAAGGTCCTTTCCCAACCTTAACGATCCTACGATTCTATGCCTTGAGCAGACTGCGCTGCGAGCAAAGCTGGGGAAAAGGGGAATACATTCACCTTCACTCAGTCACACGGCACACCTGGGCATCGCACAAACAACGAAACACCCCAGAACAGCACACCACAGAGTAAGATCTGCGTGTTCCACTCCTCAACTCGTACAGCCACCCAGGTACACCCAACCCTGCCCTGTGACTTCATCTCCGAGAAGAAACACGTCGACTTCACCTGAAGGTAAGCCCAGCTTTACCTTTTACCAGAAATTTTCCATTACGGAAAGCATGCCCCAGACCAGTGACCCGGCGCCCTCCCGGCCCCGGCAGTCCCGCCCGGGGAGCAGAGGAGCCGCCGGCCCGTCGGAGCAGGGCGCAGCGGCTCACCACGGCCCCGGCCCCGACCCCGACCCGCGGGGGCCCGGCGGCGGCACTCACCGAGGAAAAGCAGCAGGCTGCGGGCTCGCAGACAGCCGGCGTCCATGGCCCTCGCGTCCCCGGAGAGAAGAAGAGAAGGAAAGTGAGGAGGCGGCGGCAGCCGGCTGCGGCGGAGCGGCGGCGCTGCGGGAGCGGTGTGGGTGCCGGCCGCGCCGCCCCGGCCCTTTATGGCTCGGCGGGAGAGGCGGGGCAGCGCTCGCCGGTGATGAAACCGCGGCTGGGCTCGGGGCAGGTGCCCGGCCCCGGCCTCCTCGCTTCCTGCCCCGCCGCCCCCGGGTGGGCTGTGCCCCCGCCGTGCCGTGCCGTGCCGTGCCGTGCCGGCCCCTGCGCCCATGGGGCGCTGCCCCAGCGGCGGGCAGGAGGGCGCACCGCGGCGCTTCGGGAGGCAGGGGAGGGCAGGTCCGGCCCCACACGTTCCTGCCTCAGCCCTCCCCAGGTTCCTGATTTGAGCACGCGTGACCGCACTCGTACGTGGGGTCGCAACACGACCCGTCCCCTCTAAGCCCTCAGGCTCAAGGCACCCACGGGCGTGCCCGGGCCATGCCTGCCCGCAGCCGGCTGCACAGCCTCGCACCGCCGCGTTCTGCTTGCCTTCGACTCATCCGTGCGAGGCGTAACGGTGTGAGCCTTTGCCCGTGCTGCCCGGGTGGGCCCTGCATGTGCACGAATGCCCGCCGGGCCATCGCACGGCCACGCACGCCGCCCGCGCGTAAAGCAAGGTTTGGAAAACACGTCAGGGCGGGCGGCCAGAAACTTGCTGCCTTCCCTCCTCTCCCCTCTGCCGGCATGGCTGAAGTGACCCTCGGCACACACGTGGTGCTGGCAGGGAGCCTCAGCCCCAGGGGCAGAAATGGTCTATTAGCTTACAGCACAGGCCGCAGGAATGCCAGCACCTCACCCAGCACCGGGGCCAGACACGAGGGGCTCAAGGTCAGCGAGCGCTGACACCACATTGCCCCTCCAGCCCTCAGCCTCCTCGCAGCCCGGTAGCATCTTTCAGTTACTTAGACAGCAGTCGACTAGCTACCGCTACTTTTTAAAAAAGCCCTGCTTTGAAGCATCTGGTTGAAATCTACCCACGCTTTTGCTGTTAGTCAAGGCCTTGGTTGGCATTTACATCCCGTCGTCAGATAGCTGAGCGACACCACGCCCCCAAATCCCTACTGCACGCATTTGCCTGAAATATAAAGTGTGTTTTATCTACACATGCTGCTCCACAAGGGCGGTTATTTCTTTTCCTTTTAAAGCAAAAAACTTCTTCCTCTGCCTTACCGCTCTCCATCGTCAAAAAAGGCAAAGTGATAACCCATTTATTGCAGAACCGATAAGCCTATCTCACAGCGTGAGGAATTTGCGTATTGGTAGTGACGAGCAGTTTAAAAGCTGGTGACTCAGGTATCCATAGCTTGTCCATTTTGTAAGCGGTTATTGATACAAAAGAGTTAATTGTAGAAGGTACTGCAGAATACAATATACTAAATCTCCACATTGAGATTGCAATTACAATTCACGAACACATTAATTCAGGGAGCTGGAATAGATCTCGTACTTACAAATCATACTCCTCCTGATTTTGTGAGCGTTTTCTTAGGTCTACGGAAGTGTGGAAATGCTGAAATTAAAGAGAGCCATGTGTCACTATGCAATGGTCTATCAGCACCATGTATTAATTATCCAAATGCTCTTAGAGTCGGCAAGATAAACACAATAAAAATCAGTGTGAAAGCAGCCTTCAGCAGTTGGTGCTCCACAACTAAGTGGGACATGATACAGTTGGAATCTCTTTCTGAGTCACTTCCCCGGCCCCCCGCCCCGCATCAGGATCATGGCTTACCCCCCCACAATCAGTATATCGCTTTAAGATTAGCACACGGTACCTTTTTTTGATGCCCCATGACTGTTTTTGTTGCTGCTTTAATTTGGGCTGATCCCCCTTATTAAGGATTTTATTGTCTGCTCTTTCAGGGATCCCAATGAGTAAAGGAAGCAATCGCAATGATTAGTGAAGCATTTCTCTGTGTGTGGGCATACAGATGCCTTGAAAAGCAGCATCACCGTAGAACTTCCACTTTATAATTAATTTCACCCTTAAATTCCTGCATGATTTATCCTCTGAAAGAGAGCATTTAATTATAGTCTTGTACCGGTATCCAGATACCGAGTAATGCTGACACAATTGGAGCAATTCATTGGAATTTCCTCTTTCAGATTTGAATACATGGAAAACAAGTATCATACACGCATCTTAGTTTCATCTTTCTGTCATGTTCTTTGTCTCGCGGAATGCGATTCCGCACCTGGCATCCCCGCTTGCGGCTTTCGCCATCCTCTCCTCCACATGGAGACTGCCTCTCGGAATAAGGCTGGCACACGCCCTAAGAGCCAATTTTCCAAGAGGCTGTTCTCACTGAGTAGCGCCTTCCCGCACCAATAGGTTCACTGTAAGGTAGATTCACTGCATCCCACGGATCTGAGTACGGAGTGACATGTCTGTACAACGCCGAGAGGTAGCACTGGTTGGGCAACGGAGCTTGGTGGGAGCATTTCAGCCAGTGGCCTCAATTCCAGCTGGGGTGAACTGGCACACCCGGCTCCAGTCGATGAGGGACTTAGGCCGCTTGGCATCCGACCAGCGAGGAGCCCCCAGAACGCTTGGACATCTCAGGGTTGTCTTCCTTACAAAGTGTAACAAGTGTAGGAGGCAATACCTTAAGAGCTTGTGCAAAAGACTTGCTTTTATTACCTCGCAATGATTTAATAACCATCTTTCAAGATAACCTCTGTTTACAAAGCACATGTGCTCAACTCACATCCATGTTGGGCCTAATCCCCCCTTTCCACGTCACAGGTACTCGGACACAGCAGCAGATTCAGAGCAGTGATTATTTCACAGGTACGGATTGAGCTCCGTCTATTCGTTTATGTGTCTTTCCATGAACAGCATACCCTTTGCAATTCAGAGAGGAAAAATTACAGGTTCAATGTACATTTTTCTGTGCTTGAAAATACTTTTCCTCACGGTGATTTGTTGTAGAAGAATACACGTGTGTTCATGGCAATGAAGTGCCACTTGATGGATGTGTTTTTACATAACTAAAACCACACATGACGAGCGACCGCACTACTTACTTGAGCTGCTTTCTGTAGGACTTGCATCCAGTTTCATGCATTGCCGTTCTGGGGCTGGATCTGCATTGTTTTTGTCAACAATAAGACCTATTTCCAAAATCAACATTTTTTTGGTTAGAAACTATTTTCTAAACTGGAAGAAAATCATTCCTAGTCTTGCACTGAAGCACTCGGCACTGTCACACACACGCACAAAGTAACAAAAAGCAGCATTTTCATAAATTCCTGGAAAAAAAATCTGCCGGCATTTTTGAAAACAGCACCAGTGCATACGTCGGTACGTGTGTAAGACAAATTTTTATATATAGCAAGCTTTCACTGCACAGCATGAGGCACTCTCAAGAAACACTCTCAAGAGATCAGACAGCTAATTGGAGCGCAGGCCACTTGACAGCATTTTCACTTGAACTACAGGAAATTAATATTAAGCGTGAAAATCCTCAGCGGTAGAAAGCACGGGGCTCACACGTGAGTACACGCGCGCTAGGAAGGGACCATGTTTCACCGGGATGCACAGACGAGACAGTCCGGAGGAAACCGAGTAAGGAAAAACCTTGAGCCAGACTTGCTCCATGTAAAGGTCAGTTCCCAATCTGCCATGTATATGAGCGATGAATTAGGTCAACTGTTCTTAAACAACCAGGCTTTCCTATAAACTATCAGAGTTCAAAACGCTGCCCCCAAGGCTCAAAGTGGCTGATGCCTCTTCCTGTAAATGCAGTGAAGAGACAGATGTTTTGCTGCTTTAAAAAAAACAATCCCCCAAATTCACTGATTTCTGAGCCAACTTCTTGGGTCAGCATTAACTAGCAGTTTAAAAAAAGAAAGAAGAAAAACCCAAACAGCTTATTCCCATCCATCTCAGCGTGTCTTGGAACACGGACATGAAAAGGCAGACAGATCCGCCGGTTCATGCTGGATTGCTCCCTACAGGGCAGTTTTTAAAGTTTCATTCTTCTGGCTTGTATGAAATGTCCATTACTGTCCCCTGGGCAAGTCCGGAATGGCTCAACACATCTCACTGGCAGGCAGAGCTTCATAACACTCAGCTGGTGTTTTCCCTTTCTTAATTACAGCTCAGTGCTCCATGCTAAGTGATTTCTTAGCCTCCGAGGAGTTTGTAGCTTTTTTCATTTGCAGAGTCTTTTCACGGCCTCTGCTTTTACTTGCTGCTAAACAAACCTATGCAAGCATTTTATTTGTACCCATGTAAATGCTGTTATCAAACCAAGTCCCTCCGGTATCACGGCCCATATCTTTAGTAATTGTTTCTCCTTGCTCCGAGTCATTTGTGAAGAATATGAGAAGGACCAAGGTGGAAGAAAAGTAGTTTTCCCCACAGCATGGTGCAGGTCGCAAGCAAGCTGGGAGAACACCACCAGCCCCTTAGCCATCAGTCCTGTGTGCTGGTCTGTCCATCGACATGTCTTCCGAGTTCACAGAGTCACCTCTTCAACAGTATTCTTCATTCTCCAGGCAGATGAGAGTTAACCACTGAGAGAGAGAGAGCACATGCAAACATGATGACCGCCCGCCGTGACCGTTTGCCACGTGTACGCGTGGGTGCAGGTTTAGACCCCTGACCAGCGGCCAATATAACCGAAATCATTACGTGAAAGCGTGTTCCTGGTGGCTGACCGTGTGGCACATCCGCTTGACAGCTCTGCCCCGAGAGCGACGTCCATCTCGGGACAGGGAAACGACAGCCGGAACCACCACGATGGGGAGCGGTATGATTCAGCAGGCACTCACCGGCTCCTGTCGGGCTTTCACCAGAGCAGTCACTCCCGGCTACGGGCTCTCCACCGCAACTTCCATCCCTCTCCTCTATCTTGACCTGGACAGCCGGCGCAAGCACGGGAAGAGGAGGACACGCTGTATATGAGTGCCCCTGCCACAGGGAAGGGAAGACCTGCCTTGGGCTGGAGCAGGGACAGCTCTAAGGCCCGCGCTGAAGCCTAAACAGCAGGCCATGCGCGCATGCGATCAGCAGAGCCCTCTGCCTCTCACCCGCTCTGCTTGGGAACCGTGGCCATCAGCTGAGCCGGTACACAGGCCTCAGCTACAGCGGCTTCAACCCCTCCGGCCAGGCGATTTCGGCCCTTTCACTTCTGCAGGGGGTGAGGGGATAAAAGCGGGGCAAGAGCGGAGCAGAAGCTGCCTGGCGGGCTATTTCCCAGCCGCAGGGTTCCCGTGCTTGGCCTGCTGAACGAGAAGAGGCAGCACCGAGCTGTGACTCGCCCTGCGCTCCAGGCCCTGCACCGCCAGCGGGACTGCAGCCGTCCGCAGACGCCGCATTTTGGCTGCGCCTCAGCGGTGACTGTCACCTGCACGCCAGCCATGCGCACGGGGAGCTGGGGCACCCCGACACAGGAATGTGTCGTTAGCGATGATAGAGTAAACAGCAATTCACCTGAAACCAGCTTAGCCAGCACACGTTCCAGAAACCAAATCTAGGAAAGAGGCACGGGTCCACGGTGTATTTGTTTGGCCTGGTAACTAGCGCTAGGCATGGAGGAGATGCACTTAGTGGAATTCCCCCATCCACTAGCATTATGGGACACTCCCATTACTGTTCTGATAATTACTGTTAATCATTACTATTACTGAAGTGACCAAAAAAAAAGGCTGTCAGGATCAGGCCTTTATTGTGCTGGCTGTTGTCATGCAGAGGTGATGAGACAGCCTGCCCCAGGGAACCTATAAACACGGGTGCCCAATCCATCGCTACAGTCCTGCTCCAAACTAGGACACCGTGGTCCGCAATGAAGCTCCCCTACAACTCCAGCATTAATAAGCCACGGCGCTCCCTCCGGCTCACATCAGCTTGGAGCCAGGCTGCTCGCATCACGCTCTCTGGCTGCTGAGATGCGGCTAGAAGGGAAAGAAGCTGATGAGGAATACTTTGGGGTCACCACAACACTGAGCAAGATGTTCCCATTCTGTGTTTTCCCTGTCTGGGCCCAACCTGCTATAAAAGTCCATATTCTTTGATCTCCAGTGAATTTAGTACCAACTCCCGAGAGCCAACCCTGAGTCACATGGTATGCGGAAACCTCCAGGGTTCGGTTGGGGAATGACCAAGACTGTGTGGAATCATCCTCTAGTCACCTTCTCCTCCCATCCACGGTCTGACCATCACCTCAGGTATCCAAGCCTCCCCAGACACTCTTCCTAGGCCACAGACTGAAGAAGAGGATTAGCCAGCTTAGCCACAGACTGGGTACCCACCGAGAGCCCCAGGGAAAGGCTGTACCCTCCGTGGGGCTGAGAAGGACAAAAAATTCCAGCACAGGTGGGAGCCGTCTGCTTGCAACATTGATTTTTTCCTCCCACATACGCAGGTCCGGCTGCTGTCAGCCACTGGCAAAGGAGACAGACCCCAGCTTTCCGGTCAAAGCTAGCTGTTCCCCAAACCGCCTGGGGAGCGCGGCCTAGATTCCTCAAAAAAGACTAAAAAAGGAGAGCACAGCAAACCCAAACGTGTTCACCCCTGCACGTTTCTTTGCTCTCTCAGCAAGGAGCTGTGGGTTTGCCCAAGGGGGAGGCAAAGGCGTAGGCCTACCTCCAGGCCAAGTCCCCCCGGGAACTCATCCTCACATCTCCTCCCATGGGTGGGGAGGGTGCTGGTCACCTGTTGCGTGCATGGGATATGGGACCGGGAGAGGGATCTGCAACCACATGTCCTGGGGGAGAGGTGCCAGCAGCCGGTCAGCTGCCTGTGACGCTTCCACGGATAACACCTCTGCGTGGTATCTACACATCCACCCCCTCATCCTCGTTCCTGCAGCTTGATGTTATTTAAGAGATGTGGGAGATTTCCTTTATGACACTCAGAACGCATGCGTGTAAATCAAGTGGGACAGGACAAAAGGCCGGGGCTGGGTTTAATTAGGCTGGTGTCGGTTATTAAATTCGGAACAGCGCTAAGCTAGGGCTGGCAGTACTTGATCAATGCTCCTGCAGCTGGGGTCTTTGTCCTTCGTACGTGAAAAAAAGGGCTACGGATAAGGGTCAATTAGCCAGAGCTGCCAAACACACGGTCGGCTTCTGAATCTAGTTCAACTCCTCAATAACAACCGTCCCTCTTCAGGACTTGGAAAGAAAATAGGCATCCCTAAAAAGTACTTTTCTGTACGGGTCCGAAGAGAGGCTGCACATGAGGTGCTCGGGACGAGGCACTTTTGCCCACTGACTTGCAGCATGCCTACAGCAGAGGTCACCCCATCGTACATAAACACGCTCACGTTCCAGCTCCACACCCAAATTAATCTACCCTGCCCAAACCAAGCACACCAGCAACCCGGCAGCAACCGAAACAGAAAGACCATGAAGTTAGCGCAGGAGACGGCCTGTCGTAGGCGAAACATGCCAGATGCGAGAGCCCGTGCAGAACACATGCCCGCTCTTTTGTCGCCGTCCCGGCCTCTCAACCCTTCCCCCTGATTTTGTTCTTGTAATATTGCCCTTTGTGAACCAGGAGAGAGATTTCCAGGAAAGGCTGGCTGTACACAAAGCTAATTACCCATCTTTCCAAATCAGCCACTTTAAAGGGCGCACAGGTTAACTAAACTAAAAAAAGAAGAGGTCTCTCTGCATGTCTCTTTCCCCTCTCTCCCAGAGCGCTCTTATGCAACGCGCCGTGCGTTGCTGCGTGCATTGGATTACACTGGGGCAACTTTGATTACCGTGTCACGTATCATCAGAGTTGCCAACTGCATTGCAAATGTGGGAATTGTCTTTTACGTAGATCTAAATAACATCGGAGCCTTTGGGCAATGGCCTTCGATTGTTTACACGGTTTTCATAAACAGGATACTAACAATTTCTAAATATCCTGTTGGAAATCCCTCAGCTGTACTTGCAAGCTCACAATAGACCAGTTTGATCTGTGCCCATCAGCAATAAGTCTCTCTCTCTGCATAACCGCTACTGACCACAACAATTGCCTCTAATTGTACGTACCTATGCTTCTACTTCACGGCTTCTACAAATTGTTTCTGCAGTTGGTATATCTTTACAGCCTTTGCTCCGGGACTATAAATCAAAGAAGTAATATATTATTGTTGTCATCATTTTCCATAGGCTTGTGTTCTGTAGTTCTCATTCAGGTAGAGAAAGCAAGGGAATCAGAGTGGTCTCCGTTCCTGTTGCTACATTTTACCTAAAGGTAGGGTTTTTTTCCCCTTCACGTAAACTTCCACTCCAGCTGAACGAAGACGGTGACATGCACGCGTACGCGCAGACACACGCGCACAGAAAAACCTGAAGTATTCTTGGGAATTCCTTAGGTGTTGCAAAATAGGGCGTTTCGATGGAGAAGAATTAGATACCTGTCCATAATCCTGCAAATTTTCTGCAGTAAATCTAAAAATACCTTTCGAAAAGAAGTCGTAACACTAACCTCTTGTGTTTTAGCAGTCCACCTCAGGACATATCCTCTCAGCAGAGTTAGAGAGAGGCTCAAAGTTCCTTCTAAGCTAAATACGTTATTAAAAGCAATGCACGCCTACCCCGGTTGGCACATATTTAACTGACTAGGTGGCTAACTATGGGGGACGGAGGAGTTGCCTTCACAGAGAGGGAAGCTCCAGCTTGGAAGCTGACAGAAGAACAACAAGAAGAACCCTCGGTGTAGAAGCACCAAGATGTGTCACTGCTAATCCACATGTGAATAACCCACTACCAGGACCGCGCTGATGCAAAGTAGTGCAACCGTTCGTCCTTAGCTCCAAAACAAGTGCCCTAAAGAACTATAACTCCAGGCTACAACTGTGCTACCTAAGGTCGGATGTCAGTAAAGCATTCAAGAAATAACAGTTGACCCCACCTTACATACTATTTGGGCAGGTGAGGGAGTCCTCGTAAGAAGGAATATTGTTGCTGTCTCAAAACATGTTGCACCTAAAAGAGATCTTGTCTCAGCTACCTGGTGCCCTTTGAAGTTCAGAGCGATTTCTGACCAAACCCCCGGGGTCTGCACATTACACAGACCCTAACGTTGTCTCCATGAACTTTCATGCTTCCCTGAGTCAAGCCGGTTTCCCCCAGCTCCCATATCCCCATCTCTGTCATACCCTTGCCTGCAAAACACATACGGCCTCCCATCCAAGGCGCCATCTCCCACACAGAGACAGTCAAGCCGTGCACTGCAGTAAAAGCTGTCTGTCCCAGCCAGTCCAGCTTACTGTCCTTGCTGAAGACAGTTCTGAAAATAAAGAGGGCACAGCTTATTATCCTGGCCTCTTTGGAAGGGCCGTGACAGCCCCTTAGCTACGTCCTTGTCCCAGAATTGCACCTGTAATCTATTTCCCAGCGTCACGGGCTCTTCTTTCGCAGAGCAGTCCCGCTTCTCTAGCGGCACGTGCGGCATGCAGCAATCCTCGCTGGCCACTAGCTGGGCCCACTCTAAAACCCAGCCTTTCTCCTCTCCTTGCTCCCAGCGGGACGCTACATAGCTCATCTCCCAGCCACGTCTCCTCTGTCACCGGCACATTGGCATCCTCTCCCATCTCCCGGTTCCAATCCCCTACAGCCATTGATCGCTGCTTTGTCTGACCGCAGTCCCGAACAGCCACCGGGCAGAACGGCAGTGTGTAAGGCCAGGATCGCCTGGCACAAAATACATGCTGGCACCTGGTGGTCTTGCAATGATTTTTCTTCCCAACAGTCCTCAGTATATATGGGATAAAGGTACTGGACTTGCCAGTCTTGTTCATCCCGCACAAAACTCCAGGGAGACGGAGATAAACTTTCCTATGTTTCATGATCTCCCCATTCTGCACCTCCTCCCCCCTGCACACACATTTCCCTCAGACTTGGGCAAAAAGGACATGAGTCACGCGCTGTGTCACAAACAAGAACAAACTTGAACACGTCTCATTTCGGATGGATTCTCAGAATAACCTCAGTGGGGCCGGTGTCACCAAAACCTTCATAGACAGGACCCGTTTTCTTCTTCTCTCCTCCTGTGCCAGTCACTTGGGTGAAAGGAACGGGAGGGCAGGAGAGACCGCTCCTGACATTCTCTCGGCCCCCGAGAGCAGCCTTTGCTCTGCCCGAACAGCAGATGCGGGGCACAGACTGCTCGGGTGTCATTCCTGCTGTCACCACAAGTGGGAAATGTTGGGCCCATTTTTCACACCTCTAACCCATCCTTAGCACCACCCAACACAGACGATCGCATCTGAAATAGGTGTTCACGGTAAGCAAAGCGTTCGTAAAATTTTTCTTTCATCTAAAACCATGAGGAAAAGGCAGTGGTGTGAAGTTCTGTCGCTACCCATTCTAAGGTAAATCACTGTGTACCGCACTATGAAGTCAGCTGGGCTTCAGATGGCTTTGGAGATAAAGCAGGAGGAAACTGTAACTTACACCCACTACAAGTGTATCTACGGCTAAGGAATGAGATAACTATATGCCCTCGGGGAGATATGAGAGGCATTTCAAGCATAAAAATTGCTTACCTTTCCCTTACCAGGTAGGCAGATAAACACAAATGTCTCTGTTCAATAGTGCCTGACAGTCTGATGTAAGCCCTCAAAAGCAAAGGAAATTAAGGCTTAGAGGCAAGCACGGTGCAAGGACAGGCAACCCCAATGACAGAACGCTCCCCATCGCCTCAAAAATACGCAGCTCCGGAGAACTGCAGGAGCTGGCAGACATGATGGGCAAAGCGGGCGTGGGAGGGCAGCGGCTGGCGCTTCCGTGCTTGACACGGAGCCCTGGGAGTTTCACAAGGGCACTGCCATCTTACCGGTGCTGCGCTGCTTTCAGACTTTCAGTCACGTGGCGGCTGGGATAGACACTGCTTACCGCGTGCTAAGAGAGGGTGGGAGCAATTCCCTTTACTGCTCTTGCCAAAAGCCTCTATTAGTATATGTTATGAAAGCTCCAGAGAGGCAAAACATTCCTAAAACCACTTTATTAAAGTTAGTAACACCCGAAACTCCCCCCAGTTGTTTATGGATGGTAGGGCTGAAGGAGGCAAGCAGCACAAAAAAAAAAGGCAGAGAAGCTTCACTTTCTCTGCAGTGTGATGGGCCAGGGGAGCCTCCCTATCATTTCTGCTGCTAAAACGCTGCCCGCTTTCCCTACCCGTTCTCCATCTACAGGTGCTACGTTTTCCTCAAGGACTAAGTATCCGTTTACCATCCCCCAGCACCTATGAACTACCGTCACAGTCTGTAATAGTTCCATCCCTGCGGCTTTCCCCTGTAGCTATTTTGATAGTTCTCTGATGGTACCACCGAGGCACGCACAGCGTCTGCCACTTACCGAACGCACAGGCGGAGGCAGAGACTTGTACCCGCATCTCCCGTGATCCAGACTCCTGCCCTGCTCGCAGATCGCTTCCTGCGTGGACGGCGAGGCTGAGTAGCGCTGGCTGCCTCCCAGACTCCTTTTCCTGATGCTCCAGCCCCGGTCCATGCTGCGGGAGAAAGAAAATTTAAAGCTGACCGAGGAGAGATTTACAAGTGGCAAAACTGTGTGGTCATTGTATTCGAATGTGACGACTACTCTGTCCCTTGGGCCTGTTTACTCTGCAAGTTAGGACACGTCAGATGCTGTGCACGGTGGCCTCGGCAAATCAACCCAAGCTTCTTGCCCATCGCTGCTTCCTCACCCTTAGCACAGGGTAAACTAACTTTTGGCTCATGTCTTGTACCCAGGTAGCTTGTTGCTTTACAGAAGAGACAAGAGATTTACAAGGTCTACTGTTTGAGACGGACCCATGTTTGAGCTCAAGCTTCTGAACTAACTAACAGGCCTCCTCCTGAAGCAGATGCAAGCTTTCATCTAATTTCTCATGATATGCAGAAACCTTTGCTTTGATTTCTTTGGCAGTGACTTGCAATAAATCATATGGAATCGTAGCTCTGCGTTATTTCTATTAAGTTATCGTTTTTGCATTTTGCATAGGACCCTAAACCTTGGGGGAATTTAATGTGTGGAAAGGACCGGACTAAAGATTTTGTGCAGAATATGAAGAACCACCCACCAGTGTTACTAAGTTCCACGCTGTCCGGAAACAGAGGTTTTCCCTCCTGCAGTCAGCAGCTATTAGCTATTCATTGTAAACAGTCTCTTGTCTCTTGCAAACTCCGCAACTTCTCCACACGCTCCGGGCCGTACAGCCGCCTGTGCCCCTCTGTTCAGCGTCACCAAGTCTCTACTCTTTTACCCTTCATCCCTTACTACTGTCTTTACACACACGAGCGTGGAGCTGCTGCACGCCGACCGGGCCAGGCCACCCCGCAGCCACCACAGGCTGTAACCAGCCTAACACATGTAGAAGCATGCGGGGCCGTGGTCTGCCCGGAGATGCTTCATACGCAGGCCCTGGTCTGCACCTTTGCCAACTCTCCCCAGCATTGCCGGGGTTTGGGTTTTCTTCCCCCCCCCCGCCCCAACTGAGTTCTTCTAAGGATAATGGGATGTTTTCTGCAGGGCTTTCTGCACATGTGCTTATCTGCGAGAACCTCAGTTCTAGGCTAACAAAGATTATTTTTATGAGAAATAAAAGACAAACTTGCTGTTCAACGTGACCAAACCTCCTGTAATCTAAGTCAGAGCCTCAGCTCCGCATCAGCACAAGGTATGGTATGCACATTAACGTCAGAGATTTTCCATCATACACACAGGGTGCCCCTTTGTCAACATTTGACTATGTTTTTCTACGTCAACTAGACACTGATCACAGAAAATATCAGTTAGCATAACAGAAATTCTACGTGTGGCAGCAGACAGCTAAAGGGCCGAAGGAAGAAGGACCAAATAACAAAGCAATGCACATTCTTAAACAATCGTATTCATATGTTTCGAAGACAGAGGCAATTTAGCTCATATCTGCATTATGTTTTCTTTCCATACAAATAGATACAACTATTCGTATTGAAGCAGAGAAACAATCTCATTTTAATTCACTTTAATTATGGATAATGCACACAGACTCCAGAAGTCCTGCGGTAGGCACGAAGGACTGATGGACCGCTGATACAAAAATCCCACGAAACTACACAAACTCTAATTCCCACCGCTGTCGGGTGTTACTTCACAAGTCACTGCTCAAAATCGACAACGTTAATTCTGCTACAATTTCGTCTGCGTGAACAGGAGAGGCAGAATCGCTCCAAACGTGACAGACGCCCCTGGATTCTCCTGTGTCACAGGACACACGAGCCCCTTGCGCTCTGCTCCAAAGCCTAATGAAGTTGATGGCAACATGCCCAGGATTTCAACAGGCTCTGTCCAAACGGCGCCCAAATATTGTCAAGTGCCCCCGAGCTTTATCCTCCACCCAGGGTTTTTTAACCTTCTAGTAATATCCAAAGCACACTTCCACTGAGTTGCTGCTACTGAGTAGCATGGTGGCTTCTATCTCTTACCTTGCTCTTCTTCTATCTCATGGTACTGCTTAGTAAACACCTCAAACAAATGGGAACCTTTAAGAATCCCATGGCACTCAGAAAACATAAACACCTAAATACCCCAGGATCAGACGATGCAAGCAGCCTAAGTCTGCATCCGCTGAAGTAAAAAAATTTTCCTGTAGCCTGCAGCAGGGCTTGGAGTTAGGCCAGAGCTAATAGGGAAAAATCACAGATCCCTACTTTATGATTAATTCTCTTGAAAAGCCTTCAGTGGAGACATTCAATTGCTACATTTCACCAATACGTAATGGTTTAAATAGCAATCAAACTAACCCTACTTGGAATCATCCAAAATACCCCTTTTAAAGACTTTCCAGGCTGCAGTTTGAATCTGGCACCTGAATTACAAAAGGCCACTAGGCGAGTTTATAGCGGTATACCTCACAGGGGTATATTCCCTCCGCCTAAACGGACCGAGCAAGTCAAACCCGTGCGGACACGTGCTGAGTAACAGGAGAGAAAAGCAAGGACAGAAAGCTCCGTCTCTTTCTTCCCAATCCCGTGAGAGCTCTCGCAGGTTCTCCTCAGCAGCATGCAGCTCGTCCCTCAGCAGAGCTCAGAACCAGGGTTAAAATGCTCCTTTGCGGCTCTCCCCTGTGACCCCTTCAAGGGAACACGCTCCACACCGAATCAACCTCCACGTTGGCACTTGCTTTTGGTGGGAAGAGGGGACATCTGCTTTGGGTAGGCCGGGAGGGACGAACCTGAAAGGAACCATGCTGGGCCGGAAGGTCCAGGGAAGAACGTCAAAGGCATCACAGTTCGGTCCGACTACCCCCGAACTCCTCACGGTTTCGCTGAGGTCATGGCCATTTCTGTGCAGACCTCAGAGCATGTGTGTGTTGGTGCAAGGTCATGTCCTTTGCCTGTGTCACTCCCTGTTCTTCTTGGGAACAACCAGGAAGAAACTCCTGGTGTTTCTTGGCTCCTGCACACATTTTTCACGCACAGGGGAGCACCTAGCCCATAGAGAACATTTTTTGCTGCTGTAATCTTGATGGAAAAGGTAGTTAGTGATGGAGGATGGAATTCAGGAGATGGCTGACAAGTGCTTGAGGGAAAGCTTTCAAATATATTTGCACATGAGAAGTCGTGAACGTGCCACCAAAAAAGTCAAGAGAAGTATTAACAAGGCAAGGGGAAAGGGCGAGACAATTTCCTGTCTTTCAGCTCCTCGGGAGCCCTGCCTGCATTTCAGTGTGCCAGTTCAGTCCGGTAAACCCGGGCAGCCGAAAGGGCACTGCTCTGAGAGCGGCAGCAGACACCACAGAAGTCATCCGTGGGCAGGAAAAGTTACCAAATGAGCAAACACCATGCTTTAACCTGTAGCTGTTGGATGCACGCGGGAGCTTACGCGGTCATACCCAGTTACGAGAGGGCACGGGGAGCTGCAGGCACTGCTCTAGCGGGGCTAACTTCTGCCTGCTTGGCATCCACAGCAAAATCAGATGTGCCTTTGTTCAATCAGATCCTTTACAGCACCAGCCCGTGAACTACCAAAAAGGGGTTTGCGACACAACCACCAAAGCCAGCTCTACCGCTGGCGCCTGCGTTCACTTAACCGGGGTCCACACAGGCGGTAGGAAAAGTTAAGGGGTGATGTTTTAGGCTACGCAAGCCCAGCTGCGCACGCTCATGCTCGCGTAGGGGCTACGGACAAGCTGTTTGGCTTTAAAAGCGTAAGCGGGAAACCAGAACGCAGCTGAACCAGAGGCCGATGCACTGAGATATGCATCTCCTGTGACTTTCCACAGATCTTACTCTGCCGTTGGGGAACTAGTCAGCTGTCCCCAAACTTACTTCTGGGTCCTGAACTTTGTTTTGCTTTGCAGTACTCCATCCTGTTTCTTTTTCCTTGTTTTACAGGATCAGGGTGGAAGTGACTGATTTTACAGGTTCATTAAGCAGAGTGCCTTTCGCCAGGCTCAACTTGCTGTCATCTTCTTGTTACACATAAATTGAAATTCAGGTTTCTGCACCTCACCACCACCCTGAGAATAAGGCAGCAGGAGAAATTAGCAGCAACTCCTACTTGAAGGTTTTTAAACCAACACTATTTCAGCCATCAGGTATCAAAGCATTTGTTCCTTTGTGCGGACTCAGATCTGATCTCAAGTCAAACAGAAAGACGAGGCCCCAGAGCCTAACTGAACGGGAATCGCACATTCAATTATTCCCCTTGCTGGAAAGGAACAAGAGTAGTATAAAGAGAGGCTGGCTGTTCTTCTGGACCTGCACTGTCCATTGCAAGGGAAACCCTCAGCACTCACAGATCAGCACCGATGCTGCTAACATCAGTAAGGCTGCAGCCATCAAAAGCAGCCAAGACGGGGACCAACACAGAGCTAAGTGTTGTTCACCTGGACAGGGCAGACACCGTGTCCCCTTCACAAGTCCAGTGGCAGCACCTGCTTTCCCACCCTTGACAGCAGCTCCTCTCCCTCCCCTGCCCGTGTCTGCAACCGCAATAAATCCCAGCTTGCCAAGTTTCAGTGCTTGCACTGCGAGAGACAGAAGGCAGATTAAGCTACCAAAGTCCACCCAGTGTCGCGCCAGAGCTACAAGGACTTTTACCCAACAAACCGATGCCTTAGATATGAAGAGTTCCCAAAAATCACACACACAGGTAAGGCTCTTGGGGGCTCCTCCTTGCGTTTCTCTTCCTGAGCAGCACCCCTCCAATACAGGCACACAGACATATGATGTTACAGCCTTGAAAAGAGGGGAGAAGGCACAAAACTATTGGCCAAATCCTGCATGTTCTCGTTACGTGGCCTGTAAGTCAAGGTCCCCCCTCGGTGTCCCTGCCTGCCACTGACTCATCTCAGCCTGCTTCACCCACCCCGTGGGTGGCTGCTGGGCCGCCTGGCTCGCAAAGCAGGGATGCACCAAAGTGCCCAGGTCCTCCCTGTTACGTAAAGCCATCACAGCTACCTGCGATGCCGATCTGTTGCCCCGCAACCTTTAAATTCTGAATTAGCATCTATTAAGACAGCTTCCTGGAACAGTGCTCATATTCAAATCTGCTGCCGGGCTCTGTCAAATGCCTGGCAGAAGTCAATAAAATGCAGTTCATCATGGGATTTGCCATAACAATGGGACACAAACAGACTTAGTCTTACGTATAGAAATGATGTCAAACAAATTAGCTTTGCCCGAGTTAGTCAGACACTCTTGCAAAGCACGGCCCTGTCCTCTCATGTCTCAACCCCGGTTGTGCTATTTGTCAGATGGAGCTGCGGAAAGGCATCTTTGCACACCAGCCTTCAACATGGGAGACAGGGGAAGGGTTCTTGCATTTCCCCCTACCCCCCTGCCAAAAAAAAAAAACAAAACCCCAAACCCCAACCACCCAAAACCCCAAACAACAATCCAAAAAAAAGCACAGAGCATAACACGTTTCAGGTAGCAACAGTGACAAAGCTCTAACGCTCCTGTCCCTGAATTTGCAAACAGCAACAGCTACTCCGAAGGCCGGGTTTCCAGAAGCAATTCGGGTCCGAGGCAGCGGGCACGGGCACTCGACTCTGGGCTGGCAGACGTACCCCGTCTAGGAAGCTTTCCCACGACGGCCGCCTCAGGCTGGCTCTCCATCAGCCCGCCCCTGGTCAGCCAACGGCAGTGCCGCCGTGCCGCATTTTGGGCTGTCACAACCAGGAAACGCACCCGGACACTTGCATGTCGGGTATTCCAAGTACAGCAAACTGTACTGTTGCTTAGTAAAGGACCAAATACTGTTAAGAAGAAACATCGCTAGGGAATCTTTACAAGGAAACTTGTTTGCCAACATTCACCAGACAAATTCAACTCAAAGCTTTCATTAAAAATTAGGGTTTAAGTGACTCAGTGTTAGACATGGAATCAAAACCTTGCATTTGGACACCTCTGACCTTTTGGAGTTGGACAACTGAGCCCAGAGCTTCAGCTCAAGTTCACAGGTGGCCTTGTTTCCACAATAGGGCGAAACACCCCCAAACCATCAGACGGAAAACTCCCCCAACATGGTAATGGAAGACATGCCTCAACTCCCAAGTTCAGCTCATCTGGAACTGCTCCAGAGAATAAGCATTTAAAACTGTTTTTACCCTAACTTGTCTGTGAAATTTTGTCTCACAGACTATTTTTATGTTTGTAGTTTAAAAAAAAAATAAAATTAGCATTTTAATGTGACTCCCAACAACCTAACAATCGGTTTGGACCAGCTACACGACAGCTTCTAACTCGCCATGTGAACGGTTGCTTCTAGGTGTTCTTAATAGCAGGATACGGCCCATAGCTAACCTTTAAAAATCAGCTAGGCGGAAGAGTCCGTGACAGAAGCCTTCTGAGTGTTACACTGATCTTTGTGTACCACTTACTGCTTCCTTTTTTACTTGCTTTTCCATGCGAACATTTATCGATCTGAAGCCCCAGGAAGACAGACAAAAAGATTTACACTTGGGCACCACCAATTTCTATCCTTCCATCAACAAGGTATCCACCAAACGCAGCAAACAGCAACTTGGTGCTCCTTCCAGCTCTTGGGCCTCTGCTGTTCCCTCAAAGCTAAAGACAGGATGTTGGTCTGCAATCAGGAGGAAAGCACTCGCCTAGATCCTGGAGGGGCAGGCCAAAGGCCCAGGGGCTATGGCCACGTCTGCTGCCTTGCAACTTAGACACAGCAAGCTGCCCTTTTCTGTGCCTCTATTTCCTCTTCTATCACCTCATCCGGCCTCCTACAAGAGAGGCATTCACCTCTTTTCGCTACGGCTACCGAGCCTCTCCCCGATGGGTCTGCCTGCCCACACCGGCAAAGGGCTTGCCTACCGAGCCGAACTCCGCTCCCAGCCCAAACCAGTCTGTGCCCCAGCTGCTAACGCAGCAGCGGCATGAGAAGGTGCTCTTCCCCTCTGCACAGCAACTGGCTAAAGGGGCCTGGCGCAGCAGTGCTCCCAGCCGTAGCACAACAAACCTTTTCCTCCTCAGCGCCCATCGGTGGTGTCGGCTGCGCCGTGACACCTCCTCCTTCAGCTTGCCAAAAGCCTACTCTTACCGAGCCTGCTCTTGCTCCCATCCGATTCAGCGAGAGTAGGAGCAGTCCAAAGTCTAGTCATAGTACAAGATTTTATTGCTGTCATGATGATTAATGACTACTTACACTGAGCTTTTAATGAGTAGCTGCACTTTTGTTCATTTACTGGGTCATAAAGAAGGAGTCCCAAATGATTTCCTGCATTTATAGTACAACAGGGACCTCTACAGGCGTCTCCCTCTTCAGAGCAAGGCTAAGGACAGGACGCGAACGAGCAGCCACACATCAGTGCAGATACCCCCAGAACTCTGCAACACAGAGAGACCACAGAGCGCTGAGCTGTGCAGACAGCGCTTTCAGTCTCTCTGTCGGCAGGTCAAGTTGCTCACTGGCACCTTCGGGCCGCCGAAGCGACACCTTGAAAAGCAAGCCATAACCAGAGCATTTTTCCTACTCCTCATTTCTCATGCTAATCTTCCTAGAGGCTGGATCCAGCTACCCCACTGCCATGAAGCTGTGGGGTTCCACACCAGCAGCTACTGAAACGAGCAGGTCTGCTGAAGACCCTGCCTATGATGGGCTAGAGATAACTGAATATAGTCTTCAGATTATTTATCAGCTTCATGGAAATTGTCTCATTTCAAACACTTACATTTTGTCATGGTACTTCTCTGAATAGCTTCAAAAGAACACACAAACAAAAAATTTGTACTCGTGTCATACAAGACAGAGTTGACATGAATACTCAAAAAAGAAACTCTTGCTGCTTGCCATCAAACTTTCATTTTACCAAGACTGACCCCTCTTTCCCCTCTATCAAAACCATTAGGGCGTTATCCATCTACTAGAGAACCATTTCTGAAAAGAACTCAAAGGAGCAGAAGACTGATCTATCGGCTGTAGCACTAGGAGCAGCTTTGCAACGTTTGATGCCTCTCCTTCCTGTTCCATTAACCCCTCCCTGCCTCAGTTCTCCACAGCACATCACCCCCACAGCACCGCCTCGCTTCATGGGGGTGCTCTGAAGACAAATCCAGTAAGGACTGCAAGCTTCAGGGGTCAGCGGAGCTATTCTGAACTTAATTATTAAATCAATTATTTTGCCAAGTTAGCCTTCTGTTTGTGGGATGCTTTTCCGACTACAGTGTATTTCCTGGACCACAAATTAAACAAAATATGCAATGGGTGTGAAGAAGGACAAAGCTGTAAGATTTTGCTGAGCGCCATACAGTTTCGGGGTTTTTTTTTTTGTTTTGTTCTGGTTTTTGTTTCGTTTGGGGTTTTGGGTTTGTCGGGTTTTGGGTTTTTGCTCTTTTTCAACAAGTCCAGAGTCACTAGCAAGTAACCAGTTTCACAGCTAGTTCTTCAGACACAACCCAGTACTAACAGTCAGACCGCAGGCCAGTTAGCCTTGTCCCAGCCACACGAGCACAAATCAGTTTTTCACTTTTGACGTGCACTGGAAGAAGCTGGGTTGCCACAGTAAGCGGGAAGGACCAGAAACCCCGCGGCGGTGTTATGCAAAACATACTCTTGGTTACCGCAAATACGAGAAAACCTTCTCTGAGGGAAAACTGTCTCCTACCTGCCTGCCTGCCACCAGACCTCTAAGACCTTCCTCAGGAGCCTCCGGCACTGTCTGCAGCGGCTGGCTGGCTACCGGACCAGACGGGCCAGCGGCCTGGCGGCTCCTGTGCCCTTGCAGCTCAGACGGCTGAATCGGCCGTGTGCCATCACAGGCGCTGCTGTTAATCAGCCGCGCGCCCTACCAGGCAGGCAGGACAGGGACCCTGTTACTGCAAACGTTACCTGTCAGTACACTTCCTTCCGAGATTAGAAGTAGGATTTTGCGAGGACAGACATCTTTTCCGCAGGCTCGCATCTCGTCATTTTAAATAGACCTTGCTGGGATCGGGTAAACTGCAGGCCACCTGCATGCCTCAACAGAAAATGGGTGTCCAGTTCAGGGGAGGTATTCAAGTCACAGCCAAGCAGGAGCAATCAAGCACACCTGCACGGTGACTGCAGATGGCAGCAAAGCAGGTAGAGGGCTGGGTGGCTTACGGGCAACTAGGCTCGAGAGATGCGCTGCAGGAAAAGCCAGCGTGGTTCCGCCAGCCAGGATCACGCACAGCGCAAGCGCTGTGTCCTTCGTAAGGGCGGGTCCCAGTCTTTAACGTCGCTCTCTTGGCCGGGCTGAGGTGATGCCCTGACAAAGCTGATGCAGGACTGCCTGAAAGCCACACAAACACAGGGTCTCCTCTCGAAACGACAGGTTTTGGCACGTGCAGCTAATAGGAAGCAGAAGCTTACGACTCTGTTAATTATGCCATTACAGAAGGAGGCTGAGCCTGATAAGTGAGCCAGGAAAGACGATCCTGATCCTCTGATGGGCCAGTTCTGCAAGAAATTCAGCACCGTAAGCAGCAACACACCATACTAGCCCAGTAGCATCTGTCACTTATCAAGGCAGGGCTCAGCACGGCTGACTCCACGAAGCGATGTGAGGCAACGCAGACTTCCTCAGCCGGGTCACTGCATCAAACAGCAGAGTCACTCATTCATGCAGTGATGCCTCAAACACAGCTTGGGCCTGATGAAATCCCTTAAAACTGCCATGACAACACACTCCTCCCACTCAGCTACAGCCTGTAAACCCTGCAGACGGATGGAGGAAGCTGTCATCTGTGTTGGTGCCACCAGCCTTGGATGTCTAAGCAGCTGCTAGCCTGCTTCGAGGCTGTGCTTCGGCACAAAGGGCGTACAGCGCCCCGGGGGTGAGGAACCCATTTCTGGAAGCCTCGATACCGCTTGGAAAAAGAAAACTGAAATAAAGCAAAGACCTCCTTGTCCTTCCTTCTTCCCGTCTGCGTCTTTCCATTTCATTCTCATTCTGCCCTTTACACAAAGTCTCATTTTGCATGCCAGAAACTCATCTGTCCTTTTGCTCTCAAGCTTTTCTTCCACTAGCAGAAAAACCTCAGCAAACTTTCACTGGCAGTCCTTCCAAAGCTGCCGTGGGCCAGAAAGCAAACTAGAGAAAATATTTCACTATTTAGCCCTCTGCTAAATTGTAGCCTTGCGATAAACCTTCTTTTCCAGTTAGGTTTAACTAAACATTAGAAAAAGGAAGTCAGCATGTGTTTCTATAGCTACAGGGTGTCTCAGTGCAACGAGTAAATACTGTTGAAGAAACACTTGCATATCCTGCAAGGGACCTGCTTGGCCACTGCTAATGAAAGGGCATCAAAAAAGTCAGCAAGAGCACAGGCAAATGGTTAAAACCAAAGACAACCCATCTCTCCCAGACAGCCTTCTTTGGACAAGAGGAAGTCCAGTTACTCAAACTCCTTTAACAACTGCACGTAGACCGCGAGCAAGTAGCGCTACTGTGCGCCTCTGCGCCAAAACACAGCCTCTGCGATGCAGAGGGGCTGGTCCTCTAGGAGCGAACGCAACACTGGCAACGTGCACTCAGTGCGGAGAAGGAGATGCGCTCATGTGACAAAAGCTTTGAGGCTTTTCATTCTTTGCATATATAGCTTTTAAAATTTCTCCGACATCTCTGACAAAGATCTCTCACCTATGTTTTCCTGATGACGTGCATGTTTCTAATAGGCACTTCAGCCTGTACAGCGTGCGTGAAGGGTGAAGGGTGTTTTTTGCGCGTCTGCGTGTGGATGCGCAGATTGTAACTCACACCTAATTGCACTCTCGCTACTTACACGTGTCACAGAAAACATTAGGTCAGCTGCTGAAAGCTGACTTGCAAATCGTGAGGAGCAGAAGTTGTCTCTCAGTGGATACTAAGAAAGGCCAGAAGAATGGAAAGGAGCAAACAATACAGAAATCTAAAGATTTGACTTGAGATGAAGAAAATAAAAAGGCTGAGAGTTGGAAAATCAGTTAAGCATCTCTTACAGAACACTCATGTCAAAGCAGAGAGTAAAGGGCTGGTGTCTGTCTCCATCCAGCTCCTCACCAACAATCCTTTCTGTGCGCACACGTGTCGCTTGCTCCAGCCAGTTGCACGGGGACTCCAACCAAACAGCGCGTGACGTGTTGTTTTATTTATTGGTATCAAATTGACAGCCAAGATGACTCAGCTACTGACCGGGATCCCCCCGGGCGAGAAGCCCACTGAACTTCAGACCACTTGAGTGCCAAATGTACATTTACCCTTTCAAAACCATCTTTCATACACATTTCAGCACTACCATTGTAGTCGCACAAATACACAGCGTTTTTTAAACACACGACACGCATCCTTTTGTGAAAACTGACTCACATAACAAAGAAATTGAGCTTTCTAGCAGGGCACCTAAATTCGGGAGCCTATATCATCCCATAAAAATCACAGAGTACCTAACTACCTTTTCCTCGTGGATGACTAAGCACAGCAGATGCGTGTACAATGTGCAACAGCTGAAATGACAATCTCTTAGAGCCATCTCCAGTCTCATCAGCACTGGCAAATACTCCAACTGCCAGTGAGAAGTCACAGTTAGCACCACCGTCTTCAGAACCAATTTTCTTCCTTTTTCCTTGAACGAAGTCTTTCTACCTTTGCGATTCTTCGTAGACAACAAGATGAACAAAAACAAGCATCTGACATGTAATCTGTTTGTCCAGGGCTGAACAAAATCCCTACGGTCATTTCTTTCTTATTTGAGTGGTCACATTGTGCACATAACGTGAGAAGGGAATAAAGAGAGTCTGCTTCCCGGACAAAGCTATACTGAAGTTTCATAACACAATTCCAGCTTCTCTAGAAACTGAAGTCTTGTGCCGAAGTCATGGTGCAGCAAGGTAACGTTCTGCCCGAAGTTTCGTGAATCTGATGAGCAGCTGCTATACGATGTTAGAGAAAAGCAGAGCTCTCTGTCACGAGCACACTCAATAATCCATTTTGAGAAAGACGTCCAAGTCCTTTGCTTATGACAACGCTAAGAACTTGCCACGGCCAGAGGTGTCACGGTCTAATTTTCCAGGAATTGCTTACTCTCTATTCCTAAGTTTAAGCAAGCCTCCATTTTCCTCAGTCCAAAGTATTGTATGATTTTGTCCTTTACGGCAACAGCAGGCTATACTTTGCGTAGCACGCTGAAGATAACTGCTGTGTTGGAAGAGGGCTGTTTACCCGCACACATAGGCAGCAACACTGAAATCAGAACCCAAACGGTTTCTTGTCATCACGTGATGCTCAGAACACAACTCCATCGTGAGACAGGTTGTGCTTTTCCTCCACAGGAGAAAACAGAAGGGGGAAAAAAAAAAAAAAATGAATAGCCCAGAGCAGAACACTCCACAGGGCTTGAAGTGACTGAAAACAGCTAAAACCCAGCAGTCCTCCCCTCAGCAAATACCAACCACAGGAGAGCATTGAGGGCTGCAAGTATCCTTAGCTGTTCAGACCTGCTCATCCAGCGACCTTTACTAAAAAAGAGGAAGTCTTTCTTCAAAAGTGAACAGAGCCCGTCAGTTCTGCAGGAGTTCTTTTTATGTACTCGCTCTGTCATTCCCTTGGTTTCGTCTCGTCAGCAAGGCTGGGGTACCTGCCAGATGGCGCTGGGTGGCCTTCCCAGAAGAACTTCCTCGCGTTTACAGGCAAATTGGTAAGTGTCCCAACGCCACGTCCTCACAACGCCGTCTCGCCCATGCAGACTTTGTAGGGTGATTTCAATTTCCTGCATCTAGAATGGACAACATCACGTGATTTGCATCAGAGCAATCTAAAACCACAGCAGTCTGAACAGAACTAAACCTAGTCACCCAACTCATTGAGGTAGCCCCAACGAAACCCACGTTTCAGACCATCGCACCAGCTGACCCGACTGGCAGATCGGAAAGCAGACCTATCCAGTGTCAGCTCCTTTAAGATCGCACTGCAGATCAGTAACAGGCACGAGCACGCTCCCAGTGCCCTCAAAACTCTGCACGCTGTTTCCTCCTGCCCACTGTAATTCAGATGAATATAAAGGAAAGGTTATGTATATCTGCCGTACCTCTTTCTTACGTAGCAGTAGATGATGGCAAGTATCCCGCTCGTCAGTATTCCTACACCAATTCCCACAGCGATGTAGCGTTCGTAAGAATTACGTGCGTATGAATTTAGCGTTAAATGTTCACATCTCTCTCCATTATAACCCGCAAGGCACCTACAAAATAAATATACACAGTGCAAACATTATTCAGAACTTTTTATGCTTTGTATTTCAGAAACATATGTTAGTTTTCATCAGTTCTAAATCATTTAGAACAAATCTAAATGAGGATCGGCTGAATCTGGTGCCCAGTCAGAACCCCTTCACTCCACCAAGACTACCAGTCGCCCCAGTCTCTCTAGTCTTAAGCTAGCTCTAGTACTGCAGTCACAGCAGCAAGCGCAGTCTAAACATAACCTCATCGTAGAAGGCGTGGACCAAGAGCACTGTGCTCTGCCGATCCTTAGCTGCTCTCCTGTCTCCAAAGGCCAAGGCTGCCCAGTACGGACCCTAGGAAAACATAAGGACGCCGTAGTCCCGAATGGCGTGTCAGCAGTTGCAGAATAAGGGAGCTGCAGCTGGTACCTTGGAAGATCCTGCCCCCTTCTCTGTGCCCACTGTGAACATCCACTTATTCCTCTACTACTTAGTCTACTATCAGCTGTCATCTGAGACGCCATCACTGCGGTGACCCACAGAGCTGCGCATTTTCCCTCTCCCTAGCACAGCACTACTGCCTCGTTAGCAGTCCTGAGCCACCGTAGCGCTCAAGCCTGTGCCAAACTTTAAGCCTCCAAATACTCGACTGGCACTTCAAAGCTGCGCTCTGCTGAAAATTAGTCTCGTTACATTCGTAACATGTAGCAGACAAAGAAACAACGCTCCTGTTGTTATTGTCTAAGAAGGATACTTATAAGCAGTATTCTTTACTTGCATATGGGTTTCCTCAGTTCGCTGTGGAACGCACAGAGCCCATTGATACAATAGCTGTGGTGTTCTTCAAGACAGGTCTGCATAAGCTTCAAGAGCTTGGGCTGCTCTGTGTAGTCTACTGTGAAAGGGGAAAAAGTCATGTTATATTTAGGAAAAAAAAAAATCACTGGAATCTCTTTTCACAACTCAAGATGAACAGACATTGTCTGCACAAAGACACTTAATATATAAATTCACTGTGATATGTCTCGTGAGCCGATTTAAACACCGCTAAGCCGAACAAGCTTCTAAGACATTCCAGCATAGCTTTAGAGAAAGAACAGACTGTAAACAAGTTAATTGCTCTTGAAAATTGCGTACCAAAATGGTAAGGCCAGCGCTACCCAAACTGCAATCCATCAGAAAAACCATTCCACAAATATCACGGGTTTAGGGCACAATGAGAGCACCGAATTATTCTCAGTACACTTCCCAAGTCTGAATTCAGAGTATTAACTATCTCCTTTTTTCTTTTCCCCATTACAAAACAAACTATTGCATATCTAACACTCCTGCCGGCTGGCTCAGCAGCTGTGAGTGAGTGATGAACAGTGGGACTGCTCCCTCCACCCCTTCGCCACGGTCCCATGTTAGCAGAGTGTCCAGTTATGCTTGTAATTACCCCAGACTGCCCGGATGGTCTTCCTCTGCAAAAGCGCGGTCCGTGACTATTAAGTTTCTCAACTTGCGCAACGTTCTATGCGTCCGGCACCGAAAATGAATACCTTATTCCCATTCACGGCAGCTCAAATGGGAATAAAGGACAAGTCAAAACTGTTCTTGGGGATCTTTTAGCGCTGCTACATACCGACAGAAGGGCGCCTGAGCCCAGGAGCCAGGCACCCTGCTCTGTGGAAGGAACGCAGAGGCCAGCATCAATCTCTAACATGGGAGCTGGGGTGCGGCAAGCGAAGAGAAAGCTGAAAAGCTTCACCGTCAAAGCAACTATCTGTTGGAACTGGTCTCTCTACTCAGTACAGCAATCTCAGGTAGGGTGGGGTGTCCAAGCAATGCCGTGCTATTTCAAGGGACTGTTTTAGCGATGGCTGAAGGTGATTTCCTAACCGAGTATATGTCAACACCACCTTTCAGTTATGACCACAAGAAAAATAACATCAGGCAGGAAGGTGACAAGGTCTGCTCAGAGTGACTAAACAATGGCCCAGCAAGCAGAATCCTTCCTTTCTGACTAAGTGCTGAATCAAGGTCTGGGGATATTACGCCGACAGAACGACTGTCAGAGACGTAAGCCTCTAGCCCTCCTGCGGGCAACTCGAGCTCCCACGACGCATTTTTCACGAGTAACACCACCAGCCCCCTAAATTCCTGATCAAATTCCAGCTTGAGTCGTTTAGTGGCAGGAGTCCCTCCCGTGTGCTGCACTAAACCATTTTTTCTTTGTCCTTTATGCGGTTTCGTCACAGAGGTGACAAGCGAGGGTAAACAGCTGCTCTACTCGACGTGTGCACGTCAGGGGAATTCACAACTTCAGTGAATACTGTGGTTTGGACACCTAAGAGGCATGATGCTATCACTGCTACTCAGATCAAACACCACTACTTTGAAAACAGTGCCCTCTAAAACCTGACAGTCATCAGACTTCCAGCTTATCAGGAGATTTCGAGAGAACAAGTAACGATTCAAGTCTGCTTGAAAAAGAACATGTCGGCTTACTACACTTTCTTGGGGAAAGCTACCGAAGTGGAAAAAGCACGTCTTCCTTTAAAATGAACTTCTTTGGGCTGAGAAAAGGACATCTTTTCCATTCTTGAAAGGAGCAATCACGTGTTTCTCTTCATACTGTGGAGATGGCAGACCTAAAGCTAAAAGCTATAAACCAAATCCACAGCGTCCGCCTAGCAATCAGGTGACAATAGATACACACCGAAGGAGATGCCGAGACTGAGGCCCCACCTCTGCCGCACACTGCGATGCGGCAGGGGAGCGCCGAAGCGGCTCACAGACCGGGCGTGCGTGGAGCATCACCTAGCAGTGAGCTCGGGGGTACCGCAGCCAGGTGGTCCCCAAGGACCGAAACCAGACCCATGTCTCTGCTATAGAAAGCCCTGCGCAGGGCAGACACACCCATAGCCTTGAACCACACACTCTGCGAGGGATGAAGTCGGCGCCGGCCACACGCGAGCTGCTCTCGTATCAAGCTCTGGCTGTTCTCTGGCTCGCTCCGGGGAGAGGCTTGTGGGCTGAGAGCACAGTCAGAACAGGGCCAGGCCTTGGAGCGACAGCTTTAAGGAAGAGAACGACAACTTCAGAAAGGACAGATTTCAGGAAGAAAAGACAGATTTTTTGACAAGAGATGGATGACACTATTTTCTGTCCAGGAGGACTATACCATGCTCACCGCTGGGGAAAGCGCGATGGAAAAAAAAAAATAAATCTCATGGTAAACACAGCTGTGGGGCTCAGCATATCAAGGAGATCCAGGATGCAGGAGACCTGCAAAAGCCCATTTTCACTTAGGCCCGACGTACCTGCAGACCACCTACCGAAGCTCTGCAGGGAAGAGTTTCAGAAAACAGGCAAAAGCACATTGCCGCTTCCCCCGTGCCTCTCCTCAAAGGCATAAGCACCCACTGTTTGGAATCACCATTTCAGCACAAAGGGGGCTGAACAGTGCACTACAAAACCGCCCAACTTAACCACTCAACTGCACCCTTTAACGTGCGTTTCCTGCCGCCCAAAGCGCTAGTCTTCCACCGGGCCCTGAGAAGATGTCTACCAGACAGGTTTAATATTTCACTTGTATCTCTGCCATATGGAGAAAAAAAAAATCAAAAACAAAAACGAGGAAGGTACAAACATACGTGCCAGAGGCATGAAATCCCCAGCCCTCTCTACTCAACCTTCCACCAGATGGATTGACGCAGCCAGAACATCCCTCCTCGCTCACCCCACCGCTGCCAAGAGGTGGCAGCCTTCCACCTACCAACGTGTGGAAGAAACCTCGCTTCGTGCAGGTACGCGAAACCTTCCTCCCCCCGAGTGCCCTGGAAGTTAGTCCTGTCATTAGAAGCAAAGGTCAGCCTACAACAGAAGCCTGCCTAGAAAGCGTTGGAGACAAACATCTTGCTGCGCAGGTGACAAACAAACAATACGTTCCTCCCTCGTTGTCAGGAGCGAGGGCTTTGTCCGTTGCGGGTTGCAAGATCAGATCTTAAATGTACACACAAAATTCTAAGTGCTCATTATTTTGGCATTGCAAAAGTACAAATTATCTCTGAAAGAATGATGAGTCTCGAAAACAAAAAGAATGATTTTCTAACCCATCCCAGAGCATTATGCTAATTCATATCATATTATCCACCTAGATACTAAATAAGCTGTTGAATAAACACATCCATGTGCCCTTTCATGTCACATGAGCAAAGAAAAGCATGCTGTGTAAGCACTTGACAGTTGCCTGCAACTGAGTCATTCCAACAGATACACTTGGCAAGATCTGACATGCAATCAAAACTACAGGTACTTGGAAGTCTGGGCATGCCAAAACTGACAGACGGGCAACAGAAAGAGTCAGCCACTAAGGGCACGACGGCTCAGCCTTCAAGTATGGTGCGTCGGGGAGGAACGGGAGAGTCAGAGAGGGGAGGGAGGGAAGGGGTCAGCCCCAGGTTCAGGGCCTCCCTTACAGGCTGCACAGAAGCAGCGGCTCACGGTAATGAAGGGACCTAATTTTTAGCCCTGTAAAACCAAGCCCTTCCCTACTCCTAGCTGCCCATCTTGCTAGGAAGGCTCTCCTTTGGCCCAAACAGTGTCAGAAGCTCTCTACCCCTGCTGCGTCAGCCCCCAGCCGGGCACCCTCTCCATTACCTTATTTCCCCCTGGGCTGATCACCAAGCCTAATGTTTCCTAGCCCCAGCAATGGTGACAAGTAAAGACTATGTAACACAACACAAGGAAATAGGACATGATCTTGTAAATAGAAGGCAAATGGATTGAGCAGAAATTAACGGCTTTGCACAAACTGCACCTCAGCCCCCAGAGGCTCTGCAATCCCACAAGAAACTGCTAGTTCCTCCAGTGATACTTCACCAGGAATTCATTTTCTTAGAATCCAGTATTACTGAAACTTGGTTATAAACCTTACTATAAACTTAATTTGCACAGGAATAGGAGCTACAAGAAAACTTCAGAGAGATTCAGCCGGTTTCTTTGAAAAGAAGTGCTTAAAGAGTCACCAATCTTCTTACTGGAAATGGTGTTTTCTAACTTGTCAGTGGCTACAAGCCATTCAACGAACATCGCTGGTCTCTTAGTTGACTTGCACAGCCACAGCTAGCAAACAAGTACATGGGACCACTACAGACATGGCTGTGTCCCTGAAAATAAGCTTCTGATTGCTTAGAACGTGACCCGTAACTCCTGCTTTCTAGAAATCATACAAACAGGGTACTTCACCAGTCACAAGATATTTCTACTTGATTATACTCCCGTTTGCCCTACGCAACTCTGGAAGAATCGCGTCAGACAAATCCACTAAACCAGACCACAGTGCTGTGCTGATAAATCCAACTACTGCAGTCAAAAATCAACATCATCTTGACTTTGTATACATATGGGTGTGTATATATACAATATATATTATATATACATCTATGTGAAACCCACATACATTACATACTTGTGGGTAAACGTGTGTATATATAACGCTGTACCACTATGCCAAATTAGACAAAAAAAAAGTTTGACTTGTTATGAGAAAAATAAAAGACTTACAGATCTACTAAAAAAAGCTTGTAAGGCATCCTCTGATGACTTAGAATGAACAGAAGATGATTTGTATGCATGTTTATTGTTCTTTGTAAAGTACAAAGACATTAGTAAGTATCACAGTTAAAATCCTTTCCTCCTTTACTGACCTGCCAAAACCTCAGTTCCAGATCGCACCGTTCTCCACAAGTAATGACATCACTAGCACCTGAAGTAACATCAAGAAAGCAGCTTGCAGGATAAACACAGCGCTCTCGTCTCAGATGTTGGCAGGCAAATAGCTTGAGTTCATATTTCAGTCAGAAAAGAACAAGAAAGAAAAGAGAGCTAGCACTCTGAAGAGGGCTGTGGAAGCTGCGATAGCCAAAAGCAAAACTTCAACAAAAAAAGAAACGACAGAGTAACAGTAATGAGAGGCATCACTTCAAGTTATGCTTGCTGCATTCTCACTCGTGTGCATAGATTCACGCTCAAGACAGCTAGAAACCAAGCGCTAGTTAAAACTAACAGAAACAGCCATCAGAAATACATATCGCCTATCCCAATTAGCTTTAAAATGTCTTCTTCCAATTATAACTGACTTGGGATAAATGGTCCTTCAGCTGGTCAATGCTGAGCGTACCCCAGCTGAGTGGCCACTATTACTTCAGAGAGGTTTCGAAGGCTCGGTGAAGCAAGCAGCTCATCTCACAAAGAAAGCACACACAAAATTCAACGGAGTCCAAGTGACAGGAGCATTAATAGCGGCTATCACCACAACAGATCTTGTTGGCTTGCTTTTTGTGTGTTGGTTTGCTTGGTTTTTTTAAAGTGACAGATGAATAGAGACAAACAGAACATAAAAAGAAATACCTTCAGCGTTGTTTTTTGTCCAATTATTCCATAAGTCTGTGCTGAGGGATGAAACAGTAATCGCTGACTCTTCACTCAGTGCCCCCATTGCTGTGTAATGCAAATAGATGCTTACTGTAACAGAAAAACTCAGTATATCTATTCAAGGTTCATTTCATTCAGAAAACACGTACCCGCTTAATACAATTCTGATACCATGTAGCAGTATAGTAACAACTCATTTAAAACATTCTTGTCTCAAACTTCCTTTTGCCACAGCATAGTTACAATTGTGCGAAAACAAACTGTGGCTTGCAAATTTCCAAAACACACATCCCTTCCCTTCTCCATTCTATCACCTTATGCAATTTACAACACTCATACCTGTAATATACTACAACGTTACACCTATTTACCCAAGTAGCTTATTTTCAAAGAGTCTAAATTATACCCTATCAGTTAAAATTTCATCCAGGTTTACAATAGCTGAAGTAATTCTGCTTCACAATGTCTTCGCATGCTTCCCACCCCTACCGCTTATTTCAGAAAGAGACAGCTGTTGTTCAACAAAGCCCTCGTATCTTACGACACTGAAAAGCCTCCTCCAAACCCACCTTTCAGCAAAATATAGATTAGCATTCCAAATGCCATGGCAAGCGGCTGCTTTAACACCTTCTCAACTCTTCTTTCCAGATGGCTCGCTCGCGCTGCTTATCTGCGCTCCCGTGTTTTCTCTTGCACTTATATGCCACGGAGCGTCATCTGCTGTTCTCACCAATCAAAAAAAGGTGCATCTGGCAACAACCTTAACCCCCGGGGCAACCACACATTTATTCAGGAAACTGCTATTATCTAGCAATGGGATCAGGTTTTCTTTTGAAACCCGGGTTTCCTATTACCTGTGGGCATAATCGTGCATGCAAAGATACAATTTTAGAGAGACCCGGTATCTGCCAGAGCAGATGAACCAAGTACTGCAAAACGGAGGTGAGCAAAATGAAAAATGACCTATTGTGAAAAACACCACCTTTCTTTGCATTAGCAACGCAGGTCTTGTGTTACTTCCAGGAGGATAGTCGGTGCTCAGGATGCCGCTCTAGAGTTGAGGGTCCAGGGACAAGCCCCTGCTTTGCTAGCGTTCCTTCCTTGGTCTTCCCCGTACCTCAGTTCCCTGCCATCCGGAAGCGGGACTGCGAGAACAGCTAGTACCGAGATTAGGAAGCGATCACACACAAAGATAACGGACAACGTTCGCCATCAGTGACTGCAGGAGGCCTTTGATCAGAGGCTCCGGCGAGCCCGAGGGCCCTGCTCATCGCTACTCCTTCAGCCTTCCCGTGTGCACACCGGTCTGGAGCAAGGGAGGCCACCAGCCCTGCGCAAGGCCTGGGACTGATGGTCAGAGCTGGCAAAGCACAGGCACCGAGACAACACATAATTGATGGCGAAAGCTGGCAAAGCACAGGCACCGAGACAACACAGACTGAAAGACGGGGGAAGCTGTTGCCTCCTTGATGAGGCGATCCCTTCGTTACTCCCGCCACTTACTGCCATAAAAGCCCATCTCTACCTCTTCAAGGAAGCGAGTATGCATCAGGAGAACAACCGTACTTTTTACATAAAATGTTTGTGGGTCTCTAAGACACACCTGCCATGTGCATTTCTTGTACTAAACAGCTCTCCACAGCCCCAGTCGCTGTCCAGCTTCGCTGGCCACAGGCAGCTTGGCACGAGGAGGACTGGTCTCTGCAGGGTACCGACGTAGCCAGACGTACCGGAGCAGACCATCAGAAAGGCCCAGTTCAATCACGTACGCGCACACCCACCACCCGACTCTCACCGGAGGAGAGCTACGCGCTTCACCTCAGCAACAGCTTGCGCATTCTCAACTGTGAGCTCCAAGCAACAACAGCATTTCACAATTTTTATATTTTTAAACCAAAAATCTCCTGATAAATGCTCTAACATCTCCGGTCAGCTCACGTTCTCCCTCTATGCTGCGCTCTCCTCAGTGATCTGTAGGATTAAATCTAACCACTTCACATGTTAAGGGAAAAACACAAGCTAGTTGTACACATTTTAATTATGCCTTCTCCTCCTCACGAACTGCATTCCAGGAGGCTTTTCCCTTCTTTCGCTATCCTGAATGGCTGCATGCCTGCACACTGATCGAGTGCAGCTTGCGCACTCGCCGGATCGACAGGCATGTTTATGCCTACCCGGATAACCTCTGCTATCAGTCCCGAGCAGGGCTACGTCTCATGAGCCTTGCTTTCAACACACGTCCACACAATGGGAGCTTAATCCAGCTTGGATCCGAGAGATGGCCTCATCGTTAGGCAACACCGCTGGGCGCGGTAGCCCTGTGAGAAGGCTTCTGCGGATAAGGCCGTGCCTCTGTCCGCCACAGGGCGTTTGTGCTCGGACCAGACTTGACCGGGTCTGGCACACGAGCATGCTTTTTGGGTTTGTAATAGGCCCTTCCCTCTGGATGCTCCTTCTGGAGCTTCTCCCAGTGGAGAATGCTCTCACAGATGTGTCTGGCAGCTCCGAAAATAGCACACCGCTGAGCGAAACCTTGGTCTCGCTGCCTTTTGTGCAATGCTAAACCACGCACCACAGGCGAAAAGAGAAAAAGCTTAAGACGTACAAAAAACCGTTTGCAGGACATGAAAGAGGGAGACTCACTCAAGCAACTTAAGCAAAACACCATAAATTGTTATTCTGCCTAAAAAATGCAGAGATGATTTTAGTTAAAGAAACACGAATCTAGAACAGCAATGCAAAGCGATGAAGAAAGTAATGACTGAACATACCAAGTATCTCCATCCATTTGCTCCACTCTTAATACAAAAAGGGAAAAAAAACCAAACCACCCAAAAAAACCCCAAAAAACTCAGAACACAACCATTCTGCAAACAGTATTAAAATTTTTCACCAAGACTAACAACAGGGAACAAGTTTTTTTTCCATCTTGGCCCACGATGAGCTGAGTCTACGTATTGTCTCCACAGGCACCTAGGTACCTCGATCCTCCTAACATTTATACTACCGCTTAAATTTGAACAGATAAGCAACCGTCCACACTATTGCCACTATGTATTTAGTAATGATTCCATCAACCTCTTTTGCATCACTGCATTAAACGCAACTGTCAAAGTCCATCATTAGAACAATCAGCACAGAAACGATGCTCCATCTTGTTTCTTTTATTACAGTAAGTGCATTTTTTGCGTTCAATGGCAGTAGTATATAACCACAGGGTTTTTTTCTTCTCCTTTCAAGTTACCTATAGTCTACTAGCAAACACCTAAGGCTCTCGATGAAAACAAAGCAAAGTTATCCCAACTGAGATAAAACCATGAAGACAGAAGTCCAAACTGGCTCCCACTGACTGCAGCGGGAATTGGGGTAGGCTCTTCGTGTCAATAGCGCGCGCACTCAGTCCAACTGGCAGCTTAGCAGTAACTCCACTCCAGTCCATCGCATGAGACAATTCTAGATCCACTTTTGAAACTCAAAGTTTTGGGAATAGAAACATACTGATCTTCTTATCCCACACAGTCCTCTCTAAGCAGCAAAACGTTGTAGCCAAGGATTCATAGGGCCGAGCCTTACATCATGGACTAAAAAAACCCCCTCGTGCAGTTTGAAAAAATAACAAACTAATTAAATGCCTTAGGATTCCAATACAAGTATTTCATCGGGGATAAACTTTTGCTTTTCTCTTCCTTCTCCCCCCCCATTATAGATGTTGTACATACATAGTAGTTTTAACTACATTCTACCTAAATTCAAGTCCAATCCAGTCCAGTCATCTGTTGAGGTTTTTTGCACCAAAACATTTTGTCAAACACATCCAGACATGGCAAGAAAAGAATTCTGGCCTCAATTCTAGCTACTTATTCATGCATACCTCTTGCATATGTTTAAGGTCAGAATGTCGCCAGCGTTCAAGTTTACATGGCAATTTTAAAACACGCACTGAACATTTGCATTCACGTCAGCATTACTGCCTGGCAGCCGAAACAAAAATTTCAGTCTTCCACTCCTTTCGGATTCAATACTGCTGCTGCTGTTGACACTAAGCGCATTAAAAATCCAATAAATTCAAGACTTCAAACTAGAACCAGAGTGCTTCATGACCTCAGAACCCAAATCAGTATTTTTAAACGGTATCTAGCATGTTGAAACTGAGTTTTTATATTGTTTGATCAAAACTGAGGGTCCCAAGTGCTTACAAGATCTTTGTCATTGCACCCCATCCCCAGATACACAGGTATACTTGTAATTCATGCTTCGTCCTTCATTTTCACACCCATAATTGACCACCAACAACCTATCTGCATAGGCTGCGTTCTCCAATTCATTTTTGCTCACATTAAATCAGTAGGAGGTAACACAAAGTATTTTAACAGTTTGTAAACCATCAGGTTTACTGTACTTTACATGAAAAAATAAATACGATGTAGAAATAAATATCTTTGTAGTAAAAAATAACAGTTTTGTGTATCAATAAATAGAACAACTTGGATTCTTCTTCCAAAGTAGCCCGCTTGCTCTAGTAAATGAGCTTTTTAGCAACTACGAGCGTGTTCTTCAGAAGCATTGCAACCGTCATAGGTCCTACCCCTCCTGGCACCGGAGTGATAAAGCCAGCCTTCTTCTTCACTTCTAAGAGAAAAGAGAAAAAGGTAATGACCACCAATGTTTCCAAAAACATTTTCCCCCCCTTCAACTGCCCACCTATGCCTAAATGGCAATCAGCACAAAGGACCATGTCCGGGCAAGTACTGGAAGATAAGGGAAGACTTAAGGCAGAAGTCTCATGACAGCCACGGTAGTGACAGGATGCAGTCAGGACCGGGGCTGCAAGGTAGTTTTCTTCATCTGAATTATTATTACCCAGGGGCTAGTTCCAGGGCACGGCTTCACAATCTGTTGGAGCTGATCTACCTGCAGAAGGCTGCCCTTTCCTCAGGGGAGCAATGCACACTCATGCAGCCTGTGGTCAGACAGATGGAAAGTTAATCCCGCCAAATTTCTTTTGTAAGGGGCAGTTTTCGACTGTTTGAGCTGGCTGACCAGCTGGCCCAGGAACGCCCGGGTGACACGAGGACGGGACGACCCCAGGAGGGCAGCAGACACGCACATCACCATCTGCCAACCGTGATACTGCGCCTTCAATACCCAGGAGAGCTATGGAAGCTGGGGATCTCATGCTGTAGGTAAAGAGATGACAGCCCCACACCTCCCCCAAGCGAGCGTGCCCTTGAGGAGCAGCGTGCAGAGCAGGCATCTGCTGTAACTATCCAAATCGACAGCAGAGAACCAACAGCAGTCAAGTCACCTATTCGGCCTCTTTCCCTGCTCTGGCTTGCGGCTTCCACCAAAGATATTCTACAATCGGAAAAGGGAACTTAAGAAAACCGCAGAGGCATAAAATATGGTTTCCTGGTTGATTTTTCTGCTCCACAATATGGACAAAAAACAAAACCAAGAGTTGTCTTCAACATAAAATAGATTCTAGGGGCAAAATTCCCATTGCACCTTCAGCCATAAACACTCAGCTCCGCCAGAGAACACTTTTTTTTTTTTTTTTTAACCAGCGTCACTAGGGTGCCTATATTGAACTAGGATTTGGAGGCGCAGGTCTTCCCAAAGTGTCAAACAGAAAGGAAACTCTTACAGCTGAATTAGCTCCAACCACAAACCACGTCAGACTGCCCAAAGTTAGTACAGATCTTGAATGCTTGTGTTAAGAGGTAAATATGTACAGATTATTTTTTTTAAGCATTTACATTAACACCTGACAAGTTAACCTCTTTGTACGAGGAATTAACGTAACTTAGCAATAAATCTTGACTTGATATTCTTATCTACTGTGCAAAATGCAATCAACTGGAATTGCAGGTTACTTGCAAAGGAATTCAATGCAACTGGCTGGGAAGTCATTGCATGACAAACCGTAATGAGCAGTTATTTACTACTAATGTTTAGTCCAAGTGGCTTACTACTAACCTGATTACTACAGAGGGTTTTTTGTTAGTTTTTTTTTTTTCTCAAGTGCCACCGTGAGAGGATTTTTGTTTGTTAGTTTTGGGTTTTTTTGCTTGCTTAGAAATAATTTCTTGGAAACTCACCCCCTGCTTTTAAAAGCACTGTTTTTCAAAAGTGCACACACACACACAGAGAAGAAATCTAAGCAAGCCTAAGTCTGAGACAAGCGCATACATTTCTAGTGAAGTCACTACAGAGCAGAATCTATACCTGGCTATGCGAGGAGATCAACGGATGGAAAACTAGGCACCTTGATTTTGGAACAAACAAGACAAAGTTGCCTCTGCCTTAAGTGTATTCACCTTGAATCTATATGGTGCTTCACTGTTTAGAATAACAAGGTCTCACAAAAATAACTCTTGAAAATTCATTTGAAAAGTTGGATATTGGGTTTTCTGAATCAAATATTTATTAGATTTTAAGGGATGCGGGGAGACTTAAATGAAATAAAAACCCCACCGCTTCAAGTCCCCAAGGCAGGGACTTAAGACAAGCATTCCCAGAAGGTAACGGCGAATATCTCGCTGAACCGAAGAACAGAAGATTAAGCCTCACTGAGGACAGATGGTAATTACAACTGTGAGGGTTTTAATTGCTCAGTTGACTGGTACCACCAGATATACTGTTAAAATATTTGGAAAGGTAAACAAATTGCAATGTGGGTTTTTTTACATGCAAATTACCACAAAGGAATTAAGATGTCATATGACAGTTATTCTTAATTTTCTCAAACACAAATAATTTGTCTTTTTAATAGTTACACTATTTAAAACTACCTACCATTTGAGATTGGTATTTATGGTTAATACAGTTACTATAAATTCCCAGATTAATGTCATAATTATTGACATGTACCCACATCTGAAATGAACACGGTAATTAACATAAAACATATTTTAGGCATTTTAAATTGAAATAAGTTTTTTTTTCCATGCCAATGTTACATACGTCTTTTTGCGGTATTATTCGAACTACTTCTATCTTACTTACAAAGAGGTACAATCCACAACCGGACCATCCTTACCTAAAGAAAGCCTTCTAATGAATATCATGTACAACATTCATTGCCTCTAGTGTTAGTAACCGTACTCGGCAGTAAACACACAGTACACTGTTTTCACAAGTTGTTGGGGAATTTCTCTACCCGTACTCTATCATTATGGAAACCCTGTGGGTCAGTGTGGCAGAAGACATATTTTGTATGAGTTTTAGCATAAAACCACCCGGATAGCTTATTCAGAAAAGCCGATCTGGATTTTAAAATGCACAACAGGTGTCTATGTTGGGGAAACTACCATCTGGTAAGTTTCCAGCTGTAAGAGTAAATACAGATACAGAGAATGCAATTTTCCAAGACTGATGCCAGCGACCAAACGGGGAAAAAATAGCCCGGCCCTCAAAACCGTAAGCAGATCTTCCTGTCCTTGGGAAACATAGCAGGCCAAAGCACAGTTCCAAGACGGCACCTCAGCGTGACCCATCTCACGTCGGCGAGTAAGGTGCCGCACTGTCGGTTCCTCCAGGAGGTCTTGTTTCTGCTCCTCAGCAACAGCCTAACTTCGTCCCTAGCTTTAAGTCTGCTTTTCTCGAGATGCGTGCCCTTCTCCCAGGCTTTTCTCTGCCAATCTGGAAAACGTTGGCGTGCAAATTAGGTGCCTATGGGGGAGGAGCTGCTATTTTGCAGCTTCTGTAGAACCTTAAAGTCTTCCTTTGATTCTTCAGAAGAAATGAAATGTAGATTGTTTCCTTGAAAAACAGGACCCACTGCTTTGGAAACAGCCCTTCATTCCTAGGTTCCTTTAAAGGTAAGGACATCAGACACCTAACAGGGTTAATCACACAAACCAAGGGCAAGTCTCAACCTGAAGGCAGTTCTGGGTCTTGTGCATCTGCATTAAGTGATGCAGAGTAATTTCTGCCTCGGCACTGTTTCCACACAGCTTTATGAGTCCCTGTAAAGCTACTCTGCAACACTGCATCCCTGCAGCACTGCACCAGTGAGAATCACGTGCTCAGCAATCACAGTAGATATCCCCTGTTCTGCTCTACACGCTCTGGGATTCTTCTCACTACGCGCTGTGGAATACCACCCAGCAACCATCTACCCCATTTCTCACAGTTCCTTCTTTTTGATGTTATCCTCGTTTCTCTTATTGCACTTATTTTAACAGCAAGATAAAGGAAGGTCAAGGACTTCTGGCCCAAGTACTGTAATTCTAATAGCGCATACATCCTTCCTCCTCCGGTCCCTCTAAAAGCTAAGCGACAGAAGCATCTCGGGCAGAAAAATACAGCATAAGGTTATGCGCAACAGCTTCTTTGCATTCAGCTGATTAGCACAGACAGGTAGATGGGGTATCGCTGTAGCCTTGTGACAGTAAGCAGCAGCAATGCAAGACAGCAAAGATGACTTAGACCTCTGCACGACATAGTGTTCTGCAGAGTACCTAGACTTGGCCATCCAGCAGCTTACTGCCACCAGCTAGCACTCAGTCAGCCTGGCCGCCTGCCATCACAGCCTAATGCTCATGCTTATTTATTTCTTGCACTAGCGGACCGTAGCAACAGGCAATGCTTCCTCTTACTTTTGCAGAGCAACAATACGGTGACAAGATTACGCAGACTGGACTTAATTATTAATTGCAAAATGAATAGCAGGTCTTCAAAATCACCTGAGAAATTAACTTAAAAAAGCTATAGCAAAAGCAACGGGAACGTGCACTTTCTCTGTTTGGAAAAGCTGCACAGAGAAATAAGTTAGAAAGGATCTGATAGTCTAAAGGGAAGTCTACAGCCTGGGAGGTAACACAACGAACGCAAAGCGTCAGCAAACAACCTTCGGAAGCGACTGCTGTCGCAAAGCCTGGGTTTCCCGCAAACCGTAGCTAAGGTACAACTGCAGGACCATCATTTCCATTAAGAAATTCGATTAGAAGATTATGGTGGTAAATCTCTTGAGCTACATGAACAAGTTTCAACAAACTTGTCAATTTGCCTGATGACTTTGTAGTCATTAGTCCTGTAGCCGATTTCTTTTTGGTACACTTGGTCCATCCAGAAACGATATACGAATCCGGTCCATTCTCAGCCTTAATATTATTCAGCATACCATTTCCCTAGTTCCCCTGCATTCACCGTGTACAGTTATCCCTCATTCAAAGGAAGCTCATAATGTACATCCATCACCCGTGACCACATCGATTATTTGTTGTTGAGGCAGTCTTTTCTGCTGTTCAGTACTGGGACACCCCCCGCCCCCGCTCTTGGTGGCACCCATTTTCCAGAATCTCTTTTACATTGCCTAGGCTGTGCAAAACAGACGAGTCGGGAGAACGATTCTCATTTATAAACCTCTCCGCTGATATTGCAACTACATCACCTACAAAGGTCTCGCATAAAAGATTTCTTTTCTATATAGGCATACAATAAAGACTCAAAAACCAGCGCTACTGTCTGTTTGTCAAAGATATGGGAAGAATGATAAAGAAATATAGGCAGCATTTAAACTAAATCCCGCTCGAGTCGTATACGCTTTGGTTTCACGGGCATTTCCAGTTCCAGTTTCAAAGGTTAGCTGCTACATTGGCGTGTTACCACCCTGCTCTACCAGTCACTCCTGGAAATGGTGCTCCACCCAAAAAAGCCGTTCCAGTTAAATGCTCTGTGTAAGTTGTTGCTTTATTTCATGTTCCTGGTCCTTGTAGCCCTCCTCCTCCTCCCTTAGCATTACTGCTGTGGCAACAAAAGCCCTATAAAACAGGGCCAAGTACACCCACACGTGCGTTACCCTGTTCATCGAAACATGTCTCCCTTTCTGCGACTGAAACTTGCTGCCCCAAATTAACTAAAACGGCGCTGGCAATAATCTAAGGGTGCCAAGGCTTCTCCTCCTCCCTGTCACTTCACCTCCCAGGGTGCTCCCTCCCTGGACCATGTATTTTGGCCAATTCCTAAGATAAATAGGGGTTCGCTGAAGGCGCTCTGCTGGTTATACATGGAGAGATGCGCACGCAGTTTAAGATATCCTAGCAAGATCAGGCTACGTACCTCAGCGCTTCGCAGTTGACCTCCACATGCACTACGTTTTCCTGTCTGGTTCTTTTAGATACCTCAGAACTGCACAGGACTATTCTGGACAAAAACCCAAAATAAAAACCAAAAACAACACAACAAAAAAACCCCACCCCCCCAACCAACAACGCCCCCCCCCCCCTTTTTTTTTTTTTTTAAGGTGGACACCATTTGGAGTGCCAAAATAAAGTGGACACGTGGGGACTGGGGAAGTCCAAATACTGTTTAAAGACAATCCATAATACAGCCTGGGACTTTTGCCCAAAATAAACGGTTAAGCCTGACAAGCACAGAGGTACCCCGACGCCATCACCACAGAGCCAACCATTATAGCAGCTGGAATAGTGATAAGCACAGGTCTGATGCTGATGGTGTTAATTTTTTCTAAATAAACTAAACAATCCTGTTGCTCCTCCTCATCTTCTGGAGTTTAAAGGACAGCCAAAGTGTGTTCCTTGCCTCAGCGTGTACACAGGTACACCAGCATAAGCCAGCGGTCTGTCCTCAGCCCAGTGTGGGAAGCGTTGTCAAGAGCAAGGTCTCTGGCTTGCGGGTGACTGCATGCGACTCTCTTGCCTACAGCAGAAGCGGACACGACTCAAACAAATGCAGATTTTAGAACAGATTTCGAAACTTCAACAGTCATTTTTTGAGCAGCTATCAAATTCTCTTGGCCTGCGGGAGGAATTTTTTCCTCCAGACATTTCTTACACTGAATTTAATAACGAACAGCATTCAAAAAAAAAAGTTGAAATGGCATCCTTTTGTTGATCAAAGAGATAAAAATTAACTTTAGCTTCTAACCTACCCCCTAGAGATTAGAGGATGGCATCCAAGTATTGCTAGGACATGACGACTGAGTCAAAACAGTTTCCACCCATCTAATAATAGACTTATTTTCCACTGCGGGTGATTTTTAGTCAGAGGACCTGGTCAAGTAAGCCATTTCCATCTATTGCTTATAAATCAAATTTAACCTCTGGTTGTCCAGTTAAATCTCTGCTCTCCTCACGGCCACATTTTTAAACTTGAAGTAGTGGATGATGAGACCACAGATACCGGTGGGTTACACCATGTTAAACAAGTGTTGTACGCCATGCCAGCCATTTATGTACCTGTCCTTAACCTGCAAAAATCATTTTCACTTAGGCTTAAATAGAAATTCAGTCAAGCGATCAAACAGAGGAAACAGATAAAATGATTTGCTACATGAATACACCAGCTCGTTCCATTTTCTAACTGCCAAATCAGATACTTGGCAAGGGCGATCGACTTTTTAGTATTTAGAACTGTATACACTGGGATGTTTTTTTTGTTGTCAGAGATTTAGTGAAACTTTCACCGATACCAATGAACCAACAACAATTTCCCTTTGGCAATGCACAGTGAAATGCTACTTGCAACTGTAGTGGCATAATCCAAGTTGAAGTTCCTCCCTCTTTTTTGGATCTTCCCTCCCCCCAGGTAAAATCCTGAGCACAACCCACAGCAGACATGACGAGACACATACAGCGCATTGCTGAAACTCTGAATCACGGCCTTGCCGTGGAATCTACACCTATATTACATTCAGAAGGTCTCGCATTTAAAGGAAAAGAAACAAAAAGCGTAAGATTTCATGTTTGTAAGAGTTATAGCTTTTTTCCTGCCACACCTCCTAAAACAAACAAAAAATCCTCAAAGTTCTCGGTACTTTAGTTCAGTTCTGAAAACAGAAAATATAACCTTTTACTCGTGATTGATAGTACAAGCAGGATAACAAAACAAAAAAATTTTCAAGTTGTACTCAAAGAGTATTTGTCTATTAAAGGTCTATTGTACACATACGGTTATACATTTCCAAATGCATGCCGAGACAATCCTTTAGCTACACTCGTGCGGGTAATTTCGTTGACTTTAACAGACAGGTATCGTGTATGATGAGTAAAAGCCGCAGGAACTAAAGGAGTGATGTAATTACAAATACATACAGCTGGCTAGAAACATTTTGAATATAATTAAGCTTTGAGACATTATGCTAGCCAAGATGTTAATAACCGTGAAAAAAACCTGTGGGTGATTTTCATACTTATCAAAATAAGGAACTGTTGAGAACCATTAATAATGTGGGTAAATGCTGTCTAAGCTTCCCACACTTGACTCTGCCAATAAGCTTTAATTTTCCACTGCAACAATCCTGCTATTCCAGTCTGGAGCTCCTCCAGAAGAGAGATATTTAATCAAGTTACATTGTGAACTTGCTCTGCAACACATTAAACGTAAAAAGATCAATACGTAACATCAATTTTTATCTGCTAGGCTTGCCTGGACCAAGATTTTCAACAGCTCAAGATGAACCCACATTAAGCCTTACCATAAACGGTACCTCTAAAGCAGAAGTGAACATTTTCACGTACAAGCGTAGAGCGAGAGAGTAAAAGGAGGCCTGAGGAGAAGCTGTGGTACAGTAGTATTTGCTATGAATGGTGGGAGTCCTTGTGAAAGAGCAGAAACCGTTTTTATTGCTTACTCTTGGAACACTTCACTCGCAAATGATTCGAGAAACCTGGAGACAAGCATCTTCTGCCACCACGCTGCCTTAAGAGCTCATCTGCATCTCTTAAAGGTTGCTGGTATGTGTAATTACAAGTAACACTTCCTCTCTTAAATAACATACCATTTCTTAAGAGCATAAGTTTGTTTTCTTATTTAAGTAAATAAATTAGAAAAAATTCCTGCAAGTGTCATCTCATTCGAGACACCAGCTATTCCAAGTATTTATCACAAATGAATCCCACAAACTTCAAAATATTTATCCAACAGGTTCATATAAAGTGCGTTTCACTGACCTTCAAAGTCCACATCCCCAACTAATTTGGTCTTTCCCGTAAGAGGATCGTGGATATGGTTGATGCCTACATCAATCACAGCTGCACCTTCTTTGACCATATCAGTTGTAATCAACTTTGGGATACCTGGAATCATCAAGATCTATTTGATTAACGTGGCCGGGTAGTCTTCGGTCATCAGTTTCAAATTATACCAAGGGGTATCATTCCTTCGCTGGAATTTTTCTTGATACATCACATACAGAAAACAATTATTCCCCAGTTTCCCTCCTAAGAGCTCCATTTGACGCACAGAAAAGACCTCCCTTTCAAGAACAGGAGTTCAGCAGGCTTCCGCTATGCAGAGAGCAATTTTAATAGCAATAAAGACTATCTTTGAACAAACGTTCTAGCACTGCTTTACAACCAGCAGCATCACGTGTGACCAGACATCTGAAATGTTATGCCTGGACAGTCAAAACAAATGAAGCATCTCATGGAATATTAAGGCAACGCAGTATCTGAGACTGAAGTGGCCGCGTGCTGTCGGAGAGCCAAGAAGATCCAGTCCTTTACACATCATCATCATCATTCACCCATCGTAACTTAATCGCGACAGCGGCAATCTTTTCTCTGTCTTCACTTCAAATGACCTCCTAAATTTCTTTTCTACTGTGTGACCTCCAACTTGGCGTGAAAGGAAATTCAAACTTTGAAATTACAATTCACCTCGCTTCTTGAGCAATTCTCTCAGTTCTCTGCTCTGTGAGGAATGTTCATCCTAGTAATAGAATATCTCCAAAGGGGGAGTCTCAGCTCCCCTCTCCCCAGCAAAGTGGCTTTTTCTCAGGCGGGGAGAAGACAAAAAAGCCAAAGAAGGAAAATCCATATGGTTTGGGACTGTAGTTTTATTGGAGGCAAGTGCCAGTGTACGAGGGCTTTGGCTTCATTTGAAATGCTGGATCACAGCCAGTCAGTCATTTAGATACTGGCAATACAAGAACCTCCTTTGCTCTCCATTTCTCACTCCCCCATAGGACACCAGGTTGAAACTCTGCTTCTAATGTTGGGCAAGCCAAGACCTCACATTCTTTCCTATGCCATTTGATAACATCTGGCTGCGTCTACTTCATGACACTCTTAGGCAATCCATCGCAAGCTGGCTGGTAATTGGATAATGCCTCAGCCTTATGGGGGTAAATGATCTGTCTGTGATAGGGATGGAAGCGTATTAACGGAAGCTGCACAGTTACACCCTTTGTAAAATGGTTTGATAATAGGCCAAATACTTAATAGCAACAAATAAACTAACCCCCAAACCAAATGAGCAGATCTATTTACTTAGGCCTACTTTACATACCGAGTAGGAAGAGATAAGCGTTAGAGCAGCTATTCCTGAAGTGCACTGACTGAAGAATGTGGGAAAATCTTTCATTGGTAGTTTTTGTAGAAAACTATGAATCATTTTTTTAAACAAAACAGAAACAAAGCCCTACCTAACCCCAGCTTAGGTACAAGGACTGTACAACAGCCAACTCCTGAGAACGCCTACCAGCCACGATCTGAATAAAAGGGCCTGCCAAATCAGTAATTCCTATACAAGATGACCACAGATCACATCCCGAGGGACAGCGCAAGTTGTCTCAGAAGAATTTCGTCTGGCATTGGGCACCCCCGCTCCTTCTCCTCTTTACGCCCTCTCCAAACCTAGCAGACAGATGAGTCTTCTCTCTCGAGGCAGACCGGAAAGCCAAGACAACAGAAGCAGCAGGCTGACTAGTCAAAGACTGCTTACTGCCTCCATGACCGCCCTACCAGTACTGCAGTGGCTACACAAGCACCGCAGGTAAAGCTGCACTTATTCTTCTACTACGTGTCTGGGCCGATGGCAAAAAGAACAGACTCCGTGGGATGTCTGTATAGGCAGGGATAGCAGGCAAAGACAGGAAAGGCTATGGTGGGAGGGGAAGTGCCGGGTGTGCTTAGGAGGAAACATCACGCTTTGGCTAGAAATGCAGAAGCTGCGTGGTATTGAAAGAGTTTAGGAAGCTCCACCTGGAAACAGAGACACAGATTTCAGGGAGGGGTAGGCTGGACAAGAGCAGCATTGTTGGAACTTATGATGCAAGGGGCTGGGAGGGAACGAGAGAGAAGGAATAAATGGCATGGATAGTTACAAAGTCAGCAGGAAAACTGGGGTCCCAAGGCTGGGGGCGAATGAGAGACAACATAAGCGGGAGCAGTTAAAAAAGGTGCTAAAAAAAAAAAGAGCAAACTATAAATTTAACTGAGATGGGTTTTCTCAGACTCAAGAGTAAAATCCGAAGTTCCCGATTTGAAGTGTTACAAAATCCATGAATGCAAGTGAACAGAAAACTCCTCACAGATAGAGTACCACATCAGAATGAACAGACTCGCTACAACAAGTCACCGAACCGGGAGCCAGGATGCAGGTGGCTCTTCGAAAAGTATTGCACAGAAAGAGAACGAGAACAGCAGTCTTGCTCTTCTATGCAGACACACACAAAAAGCTGTTTTCCTACCGCACGACTTGCACAGCGGCCTATGACAGCAGCTGTTCCTACCTCCCACAGTAAGTTACCTTTTTTCACAACACTCGCTGAACAGGTCACTTCCGGGGAATGCGTGATCCCAAAGGTACAATGTGCACGGTTCTCAAGTCACAAGAGGAACCTTGGAGGGATTCCACCTTTCTGAAGTGTAATCTTCCCCAGAGCATCCACTGGGGCAGGGCTGCATACCGTTTGCACAATCTAGCCCTAGATTTTTTCATCATTCCAAGTATATCTCATGTTGTGTAACGAGTGTTGTATCACGCTCCTGTTACAAATGACGCGAAGAACAAACATGGCTGAATTGCTACCGAACCATTTTAACTACAAGCATAACTGAAGACAAACTATGCTCAGCATAAAAATCAGAAGCGATGATTAAATTGGAAGAAGCGGGGAATTTGGATGAAAAGTTTTCGTTTATCTGCAGTTAGCACACACCTTATCATCTTTCATTTACAGCGTGTGAATTCTGGTCAGGCCCGCAGCTGAGTCATCACATGTGGGACAACTGAGCTGTTTCTCGTGCCTGACCCGGCATGAGAAAGAGATAGTGCAGTTAAGCCCTGAAGCAAAGGACATCTCACTTCAACAGGAAGTGATGAGCTTTAGACAGGTCTTCTGTCTTCATCTAATTTTCATCTTGTAAATAAGCAAGCAAGACTTGAGTCTTGAGAATGAAGAAGAGGGAGGAAAGGAGGAGAAAAGAGGAAAGCCACAATCCTCTTGTAGTCCTCCAAAACGGTACGAGAGAAGGACGACATCCTGAGCTGCGAGGGGACGCAGAATTTTACGGAGGCTTTTAGTAAGTTGCATTGTTTGGTTCTGTTTCTTTAAATTAATTTATATTTCCATTTGTAATGCCCGTAAACAGAAAACAGAGGTTGCTCAGAAGCAGAGTTCTGCTTGTTTCTTTGGTCTAGACTAGTCAAACTGCAAGTATTTCACTCTGCGTTGCCTTAAGAATATAGATGCTGATCTTTCAGACCCCTTCCTCTAGGCAATTACCATTCTCCTCCTCTTTACAAGATAATTGTAAAAGAAAAAAATAAAATAAAAATTCCTCCATTAGTAACCTATGTTACCAAAACTACCAGTTCATTTGGCAAGGTGGCCCTTAATTCTAGCAGCAAGGGAATAATACCATTGTTTCACGAACGCAGCCTCCAGCTGATTTAAAGAAACCCTCCTGTCAGAATTTAAATGACTCATGATTTTTGCACTGCACAGAGAATGTTTTAATTTACATAATTATACCTGTATAAACTATGCACTGACTGGTTCCCAATCTTGAGTTCACTTTAAAGTCTCCCTAAGGGAAAGGTGTCACATGTGACGAGAAACAGTTTATGAGTCTGCAAACGTGAAGGGCGAGAACAAAGAGCCAAATCACTTGCCCTTCTTACGACAAGAAATCCTACTTACTGCAACACCCCCAGCAAGCACGAGCACCAATTACTTGCTGAAACGTGAAACAGCTAGTAGCATCACCAACACAGACACCAAAGTCTACTTTTTAGGTTTTAAACGCTGTGATTGGAGCATTAGCAACAACTAGTATTACCTGCAGCTACTATTACAATGTCAGCGAGTCGCGTATGGATCTTGAGCTGCTCTTTTGGTGTGTATCTGTGAGTAATGGTCACTGTAGCATCACCTGAAATGTAAGAGATTATCAATTAATTGTCACACATACAATGCCCGTACAGCACTTACTTTCAGGCGCAAATGACTTAGTTTGGTACATTAACAACAGTACAGATGATCATGAGATTTGTGTTGGGGTGCATCCAACATGCATTTATTTCAGCGTAGGCACAAATCTCACATCACTTGCTGTTCACACTTCTGAAAAAAACATTTATTCTTAAAAAATTCTCACAGGATGAATTCATTTATACACTGTGGACTGACTTAGTCCTTCATCACTTTCATTACATTTAGTGGAATTACACAGAGCAAACCCAGCACGGAATCCAGCGTCTACCTTATTAAGCACAATTTGTATAGTGTGCAATAAGACTCAGCTGTCTGTCACGAACCAAAGCTTCAAGTACAAGATCACCACGTTCGGATCTCTGTCCTCAACCAGGTTTGTCATTCACCTGTCCCGAAGCTCCCTAGAGGCTTCCCATGACATTCTGTTGTATAGACAGGAAGGAAGATCGCAGTCTTTCCTGTACCCGTGACCTAACTTCACAACAGCCTTTCCCTCGAGTCAACGTTTAGTTTTTGCCCCGTGTTTTTGACAGATTTTGAGTGCTCAAGGAATATAAATGGTAATTCAAGTTCAGTGAAGTGGCACTGCGTATTATTGATATTCCCTCTCTCCAGAATTAACATGGCTGATCATCTGGCCAGTAACAGGAGATGACAACTGAGGCTCTTCTCTTTGTAAGCTCTGACTGCATGGGGAATGACTCTAGTAGCTAGGATGCTCCCGGGCCAAGGGCCTCTGCTCAGAAATCCTGCCGACCTGTAACTGCACACAAGGGTCGGACAGCAAAATCCCTCTCTCGACTGCAACGCTACTAGATTTCATCACGGAGAGGCATTCCTGAACGCAATCAACAGAAGCATCACTATTTACAAAATCCCAACTGGATGGATCCGAGGAGGTTTATCACCACAACCACTTAAGGAATCAATACATCCAGCGCGTATATTTTTTTCCACACAATTACAGCATTTCCAGTCATTATTTTATGTAGCTCGAGTGCCACAACAAGAATGGAAAAGACTGGACAAAAAGGTGCTCAGATTTTTGCAGATGTCCTACGAACTCTTGTGCGTCCCAATAAAACAAAAACAGCTGAACCCTTACTTCACACCAGAGCAGGAAGTGTTTGAATTTATGACAAATAGAAGCACATAGCCTTTTGGGCAAACTCATAAGATACGGGGCCCGCTCTTGCACGTACCCACGTTTCTCGGCAAGAAGGTACAAATAAACCCTCCTCGTAAGACATGAAAACCTCGTGCTGTTTGATAGAGATACTGAGGAGACACCACCACACACAAAAATTGTCACGGGGATAGGGACCGCAGTCTCATCCTGCATCCAACAGCAAGCGTGGCGATCCCTCAAGGACTGCCCAAGAAAACAACAAAGATAACTATCAGAGGCCTCCCAACACTCTCCCTGTCAACTACCTCTACCGCAAAGCGTTCAGGTGTTACATCCCCCATCTCCACCTTCCGTTCATCATAGACTCGTAAGCCACATTATTAACCATTCAATAAAAGTTTTTGCCATCTCAGACGTTACCACCACATCTGCTTCCTCTGGAATGTGTCTGACTGATCTAATCTGTGCCTCTCATCTCATTAACTCTCCTCCTCACGCATCTCATCTTCAACCTGTCTGTGCTCTGCCTTCTCTGCTCTTTCCCCTCATCTTTGATCCCTCCTCTCCTTCAGTCTCTATAGTTATATCGTCTCCTCAAAGAGAAGTACATCAAGATATTTTCAGATAATGAGAACAAAAAAGTACATGTGCATAAGCAATTCCATGAAATAAGGGGAATTGCCAGAAATTATAAATCTCTCACCGACATTCTATAACTTCCCACGAATCAAAGTGCATTGAGAGCTTACACAGCTAATCGTCTTAAAAACATCTCCACAGTAACCCTTCCTATGATAGCAACATCCCGGGCAGTACACAAAGCCTGCATGTCAAGATTGTCTGACTACTTGTCTGTAGTCAGCTCCTGAAACCAAGTAATTGCTCTCGCTACCAAAAAGGAAAGGAAGAAAAAGAAAAAAGAAAAAAAACCAAAAGCCCCTACCTTCAAAATAGCAGTCCAGAAGCTTACAGACACCTCAGAAAGGGTAGGTTTTCCATTTATTTGGGATCATGCCAAAACAGAAAATAAACAACTATTTTTACACTGCTACTTCTGCTGAAAGAAGAGGAATATATTTAGCAATTAAGATTCCACATGATACTGCTCAGTCAATTCACTAGCTTATAAAATAGAGACAGTCTCTTCACCTGCCTACACAAAACACAATTTGTTTTGTAAGGGTTCAGATAGTTTTCCCATCTGATCAGATAGTGCCACCTGCAGGACATGACCATTTCTACATACAAAACATCACAGGTAAAAACAGACCCCAGCTTTTCAGTTTTGTTCATCATCTGTAAAAAAACCCACAACTGAAACCTACAACAAAAACAAACAAAAAAAGGACTATCACAAACAGACCTTGCATTGCTTCTTAATAAAATGTATCTAACCAAGTCAGCCCAATTGCTGATAAAACCCTATCCCGGCTGATAACCTGAGAAAAAAAAAAGAAATCTTTTTCAGCACTTAACTGTAAGTCTTTTCTGGTCCCCAATCCCCTGTATTAAAAAAAAAGAAAAAAAGGAAAAAAAATCCCCAAACCCCCAAAAAAGTGCCCACCTTCCACTTCATTTGTACTAACAGGTTCAAATTGTTCTAAGCATGTGCTTAAGAAGAAAGCCCGCCTTTGGTAAAAATTAGCAACTCCAACACGTAATTTTCAACTCCAGAACACACTTCATCTCCAAGCTTAACACACTTGCTAAAGCTACCTCATCTTGTACGCCGACAGATATCTCTCATCATAATGCACAAATTTTGCCCTGCTATTATTCACTAAGGAAATGGGCAGACAGGATTATTCCGTCGATGCTATTTTTCTTATTACGTTCACATTTCCAATCTTTCCTTTAGCTCCACCTCCTCCATGTCATTATACTTCAGCTTTATGCCTTCTCTTTCACTGTTTATCTCTGCTTCATCTCAACCACCTTCAGTCTCTTCTCTGTCACAATACATCCAGAAATTCTGACAGCCCTTGAGGTAGAGCATAAACCATCGCCAAGCCTGCCTTCCCTTCCACACGCTGTCCGGGCTAGCCTCTCGTTGCTCAGAGCAGAAGCAGAGAAGAAAGGTAACTGCCAAAGACCAACCGGATCTTCAAGGACAGCCCGAGCTGTGAGTCGGGAATGAAAACTACACTGAACTACCCCAACTGCAAAAGTATTTATCACCATGTACACGAAAAATACATACTTAATGTTAATTTATTGTCAAAGAAGTACAAACGTTCCTTTGTTTTCTTGTGGCTAGCTGCTTTATACTATATACTACCACTCTAGTGTATACTACCACTCCGCAGGTTGGAAAACAAGAAATACTACCTTAAAAATAAATCCATTTCTTCAGAATAAGCAAAGATAACTTCAATGACTTCACTCTTTCTACATCTAGATTCCACTGTCACTGTCAGTAGGAGAATATCCGAATATTCTTCTGTCCCTACATAGAATCCTTGACATACATAGCATCAATGACAACGCCAGTAAATACGGCTGCCAGTGAAGTCATGCGTAATATGTCAGGAATCAGAACGTAGGCAGATGACCGTGTAGTACAACCAAGTTCATTCACAGGCCAAACTCACAGACAACCCCCCCAAAACAAGTCAGACTAGCAGGCAGTCACCTAAGAACTAAAAACCCAGGATACAAGTAAACAAAACAGTCACAGATCCAACTAATTCACAAGCTCAAAGCTACAAAAGAGTACATACAGCTAAAAACCATCCCTCCAACTACTATGGGTTTTGTAACAAGTTGCTGGAACAATCACGGGTCACTAAGCCTCCTCCTCTCCAACCAAGAAACACGCAAGCAGTTTCTAACACAACTCTGTGTTGTATAAAGCCTATTTCAAACACCAAACTGCGCAGCCAGTGACATATAAAACCCAGGATTTGCAGCAAATGGCAAAAATGCTACTCATTTTCATGGGAATGGGGATGACACCTGAACTATGTGCTGATGGTAATTACAATTCAAATGCTGAGAGAAGTTTCAAATAGCAACTTTCCCACAGAGGCTGAATGCGAAAACCAACTCTATGATTAGTAAGAAGCTTTTAGTGTTTTATTATATTAATAACAGATTTCACTCCACTCCTATTAAATATGCCTGGGATTAAACATTCATGTTTACCTCATTTGCGCACACCACCTTGGCAGTTTCTAACATCAAAATGAAGCTGCAAAAGGCCAGTATTCTATTAAAATTATATTTGTTTTTCTTTCTACAGCACAATTATAGCAGCACATGCATGCTTCTGTAATTAGAATTAATTAAAATTATCTCCATTACAACCCCCAATTTCCAGGGGGATATAAACTGCACTGCAGAAAAATCCCCCAGGCCAACGTGTAATATCACAGAGCTCACGCTGAAAAGTTACTTTGGTGGTCATTTGGATCTTTTCATAATCACCACCTCGCTAACATAGCACAACGCAGGAATCATGTCATGTATATTTTTATATATGCATGTGTATACATCTGTATATGCGTGTACATGTATACATATGTGTGCACGCTCGTGTACGAAAAACCTGAAATACTATTACGTAAGCACGAGGATAAGGCATATAGCTATACTGCTTTGTATCAACACCCCATGAACCTCTGTAGCTCTTTAAGGCCACACCATCAGGTGTTATCCTCAGCCTTCAGTGCTAAGCATGTTCAAACAGTAGCTGTTTCCAATAGAGGACAAAATGATGACCTAACGCCAGAAAAAGTCGGGTCCAGAATCTGCTCTCCTGCGAATACGTCAGGAAATATATCAACAAATCTATTTCCTTGCTCTGGTTGCAAATACCGTACAAGAGACAAAAGCTTTCTCTTTTTATCTGAAACCTCTGGTCAGCTTTATTTTAACCATTGCACAAACGGAAACATTCAAACAACAGTGATGAACTTACCTCCAGGCCTTTCATGCTCTCCATCAGTATGTAAAAGCATTGAAATTGGCATTCCAACATTCTTAGATCTTCCAGCTACAACAACATTTTTTCCAAATGTTTGTATTCCTTGGGGGGAGAGAGAAAAAAAGGGGGGGAAAAAATTGTATTCCACTATTTTCATATACCTAAACCCTTATTCTCAACCCCCAAGATATAATTTGCTGTTGTGGACTGCTGACAATGACATGACTCGAAAATCCACAAGGCTGAACTTGAGGGATGAATCCACAAAACAACTTCCAGTTTTCACCTTAGAGAAACTAAACTGGCAACTCATTCCAGTTATCTGAATCACCCTTTGCAGGGACTGAATTTCTCTTCTCTGACCACAGAGAGAAATGGAAGCTCTTACGTCTACCAATAAGAACATGTATATTATATTTATGAAATGACAACTATTGAATACATATGCATTCTTTTCCCCTTCTAGTGCTGAATTAAATGTTCCCATTTTTGTCCTTCTTTCTTCCTCATGCCCCACAAGAACTTACGCATTCAAATTTTCTATTTGATAAATAATCAGGAGGTCAGCAATATCACAGAAAGTTCCTTGCAACATGATAAAATGCAGAAAATAAGTTACCGAAGTGTTTCACCAAGTATTCTATGCAGACTACGGTCTACACTTAATTAATAATTATGCTACTGGCAAAAGATCTCATCTATTTGGCACCTCCTTATTATTTAGATTAATCCTCTAAATGTTTGTTCTTCAATCAGCCCAATACATTTAGATAACCTACACCTTTTAACTCACACCTGACTTGATCCTTCCTTCATCTTCCGAGATAAAGAGAGTTTCAATACAGTTCACTTTCTTACCTGTTCGTTTTATGATTTCCCACACGGCAGCAGCAGTGGCAGGTATTATAGAAGGCTGATCAAGACACAGACGTCCGATATTCATAATATGAAATCCATCCACATCCTTTTCAGGTGCGATGGTGTTACAAACTGTTCGTTCATCTATGTGATCTAGGAAACACATTGCTTTCACATTACAGTTCTTGTGCTTGTCAGGTCTCATCAATACTGTCTGAATCATTACACAGAAACACACAAGTTGGGTCTAGCTAGGGTTATTATTATTATTCATTATGAATCAACTACACTCCCCCTCTAAAGGCAGCAGTTACAACTTCAGCTTTTCAAGTCATCTACCGAAAATTAAATGATTCAGTTTGTGACACTGGTAATACAACAGATTCAGTCAAAATAGGAGAGGCCGACAGTCAGCTGAGAATGACGACTTAGTAACTATAAAAATAAATGTTTAAGCAAGACACTTGAGAATGACTTTTGCATTCTATGGTTATTGTGCACGTTACCCGTCTCTAAGATCACAAAGGATACACGACCTCAGGTTTAAACAAATGTACAGAAACCCTAAGCTGAAATAGCTTTGTAGGCCTAGCTTTCATTTTCCATTTTACAACAAAACAACTGGTTTTAGCGATTTCCTAATCAGTAGGACCAAAACATATCCTCCTTCCCTGGAAAACTGTGAGAACACATTACATTGTTTGATGCTGATGAGCTTGAAACACTAAGTAAGGCTTAAATTACGATACCTACACATAATTTATGATCCATATCTATTTGCAAAGAGCATTTGTCATACGCACATTGACACGGGATGGGTCTGCAACTGTTTAAGGCTTATACTGCATAAACATTGGCACCAATTATGAGAAAAAATACGCGTTAGCCAGTCTCACCTCTGCAAAACTACAAACCCAAGTATAAAGCTTGCAAACGTAAAGACGCTCCAGGGGAACGGCTCTACAAAATGTCCCCATACTGACCCAGAAAGCAAACTTTGTTTAATAAATGCATTTACCCAGTGGTACGTCAGTCACAAGTTCACAATCAAAGAATAGTTTGGGTCTGAAGGGACCTTTACAGTGCATCTAGTCCAACTCCCCTGCAACGAGCAAGGACATTTTAGTCTGTCGCTTCATTGTTTAATAAAGTCCCGAACTCCTTCCAGGATTATACTTCCAGCTTTACTTCCATCTCCGAAAGATTATTTTTTCAATCTCGCTTAGAACAAAACCTCACCCATTCGAGGCTAGATCCCTAACAGAACTCTGCTATTTAACAGTTGGGCTTGATGGTCTTAAAGGTCTTTGCCCATCAAAACGATTCTATGATTGTGAGGCAATGTATCCCAAAGTCCAATTCAGGAAGCCTAACAGGATGTTTAAAAAAGCCAAATCAAAGGAAATGAGTGTTGATTACGAGACTCGGAAGTTCCCAGTAAAACTGTTTTATAGACGTATATACGATGTTTGAATTCAGTAGTCAACTAGCTTTATGTAGGTATTCTGGGATTTTGCATTAAAAGGAGCTAGTTAATTAGAAGACATCATCCATGTTATAGAACTTTAAATGTGATAATCTCTTGTTAAAAGATTTCCAATTGAAAAAAACCCTGGAGTTCAACCAGACTACTATGATTTACAATTTAATTATCTATTTTCCAATGGGAGGAAGTTTACTTCTGAAGCCTGTGGAAATTAAGATGTTAAGTACATTGATTAAAGAGTCTCTTACAAGTCAAACTAGCCTAGTCCAGATTGAAGGCAACCATAACCTTGTTTTTGTGTCAACTTGGGGAATAAAAAAAAAAACGAAAAAAACCAAACCACAAACCACAAAGAAGAAAGAAATTTGGAGTAACCTATAAACAGTTTTTGCAAAAGACGACTCGTTAACCTTAGGCAAGTTAGCTGTTCAGCAAACAAAAATTTGGCAGCCACGCTTCTCCTTGCGCCCGGGATAGGACAGAACGCTGCTCTGACAAACGCCTCCTCATTGCTGTCTGTCTTCTGCTTCCCATAAAGAGACAAATAATAGATACCTCCACAAAAAAGGGAAAGAAATCATGCTTTACAGGGATTTTTTTTTTCCACCCTCACTCAAAACTGATTTGCACAATTTCAGAAAAGGGCACATGGTACCGGAAGAAATGCAGCTGCGTAGCTGGGGACAAGTAGGCTGACACGGGCCTGAGAAGAGAGGATGTGGACACCTTCCCTTGCTCAGAAACACTTCTGAAACACTATCTTGGGTGGGCCATCTCCAAACAAACCAAACAACCCAATTCAAGCTGTATAGACAGTTACTATGTTACTTAATGAGAAAATTCCATTAGCCTCAAGAAATCTATTTTCCTGGTTAGTTGACTGAAGAGAGCCTCAGTTATTTCGAGAGGAATAAAACAATTTCCTAAGTACGTTCCTTTCAGTCTTACTGATAGTCATACACACTCACTACTCACCATGCCACGTTCCTCTCTGCACTCACCCTTTCACTTGTTCATCAAACTCACGAGGCAACACCAGGCGTCGCTTGCCTAGCTACCTTGACACGCACGCAGAGAAACTCTTATTCGCACAATGAACAACATGTGCCTCTAATGCGGACACACAAAAAAATCAAGACTGGTTTTCAAAAGGGAACACCGATAAAAATTAAAACGTAGCAGAGAAGGGATTCCAAAACATACCATATGGATCAAGAAGTACAAACGTGGAGCAGGGAGGAAGCTGTTGAGCAGCAGCAATGATCGCCCTGGAAATAATTTTGAGAAGCTATAGCGAGACACTGCTATGATCTCAACAGTCAGTTCCACCAAAACAGGCTGCGCTTAGGCAGGCACAGTCTGCCACAACAGAGGGATATCATGTTTGTACTCTTTTGTCTCATACTTCTTTGCTGTTTACAACTAAGCAAATGGTGAGATTTTCATATTCTATCTCAACTAAAGATCTAAAATTTCATAGCCATCTTCCAGGCTATTTAAAAAAGATACAGGAAACTCTCCACAAAACCATTACCACGTCAGAAGTAACGCCCTCAAAAGGTACACAGAAAGGAAGTTTTCCTCAAGCAAAGATGACAATGCTCAAAGTTAAGTTGCTCCAGCTCACAAAGTGAAAGAGGACAAACATATTTTCTGCTTCTATTAATATCCCAATGTTAAATGGCTTAACCATTTCAGTGTACTAGCATCAGACATTAGAATTGACGCAACTAGAATTATCTTCAGGGTTTTTTTTCTTTTTTCAAATGCTGAACAAGTTTAAATTCACTAAGTTTCAAGACTTAAGTCTGTTGTGGAACCATGGACCAATGAAGGCAGACAGCTCAAGAGCAGACTGTAATGACCCGATATCCTCCTCCAAAAACTGCATTTCTCCAAGCGGTACCTAACAATTGTATCGAGTATCCACACAGCTAAGTCAAGTGACGCATGACACCTCCTATTTCTGTGGAGCACAACAGCGGATTGGGAGTCCAGGCGATGAGCGTTTCCTTTGCTACACGCTTCAGACAAAGCCTTCCATCCCTAGGCTGTCAGTGCTCCATCTTTTGCACAAGTTCTCACTACTGAAATGAAAATTTATTACATTACCTGTTTTCCCTAGTCTGTTCTTAGTGGGAGAGAGGTACGTTCAAAGGAAACCAACCACGTTACATCAGCTCCCAGAGCGCCTCACTAGGTGTCCAATTTGTCATCTCCTTACTTGTGTTATACTTCCACCTTGTGGCCAATTTTTTTCAACTGGCTTTTATTTCCGTTAGCTTTCCTCTAATACGAAGGACAAAACTTCCTCATCACAAACACTGATGCTTATTACAAATCTAATAAAGCATCTCTTCCTCTGTAACGCTCAGCACCTGGCCCAATTTTTGCTGTTGCATAGATATGAATTTAAATAAAGGCAGCAAGAACTATCTTAAAACCAAGACTAGGAATAAGAGCGGAAATGAAGAGCTTACCTAGAAACAAAGCTGCAACTTCACCATCATGAGAGATACTAATAAACAGTAACCCCTGGAATCCCAGCTAGTGCTAGAAATCATGCCTATACATGCCAACGAGACAGCTCCTGCCCTTCAGAGCATACGGTATAAACCTATGATAAAAGACAACACTTGGGAACACAGAGACAGGGGAAATGCAACATGCCAGGCCATTTATTACAATGGCTCTACTCATCCAGGCGCCTCCCCGTTAGGAAGCATACGGCGGCTTATCTAACTTGACTTAGGTAGATTTAGATGAAAACTCCGAGTTTTATCACTGCCAAAAAAACATGTAAAACCATGTTGCCAAGTGATATTTTAGTGAGATTTTATTACAAACTAGGAGAAGGGAAATAGAAAACAAGAATATAGTAGAGGCTTTTAGAACCTTAGCACGAAGCTCACCTGGAATATTAGGGACATCATAGAAAACACAAACAAATGTTTAAGGCAAAACCTGAAATAACTGTGAGAAAGACCATAGCATCATCTGCTACATAGCGTAACTCGGCACGATACAGGGGATGAATTTACGGCAAAGGTCTTGGAGATCAAGGCAAAACAGGGCAGTATGTTATAAACAAAACAAAAAAAATAAAGAGAAAGAGACTGGACAAAGTGTGAGTATGGAGGGAAATTCCTTGAAATAGCTTTCTGACTGAACTTTAAAAAATGGCAAGATTGACAATATGAAATGATTCTTACCATTTCATTTGCTTTTTTGTTTAAAATGAACTGCAGGGTAGTATACAACAAAAAAATTAACACCTCACCTAATCCTTCATTATGCGTGTCACTAAGACACACTTGCAACCCAAAATTGTCAGACTCTTTCCTCTTACGCTGACTGTATATGAGGAGTGGGACAAAAGATGTCACCCACCTGGGAGAGGTAGCTGAACTAATAAACCACTAACGGTTGAATCCTTGTTGAGTTTTACCGTCATATCCAAGAGTTCTTCCTGAGAAACATCTTTAGGCCTCAGTATGATCTCACTAGAAATGCCTGATAAAAAACAAAAACAGAAGACGCGTATTAGTATCAGGAAATTTATCTACGGACAGCTTAGTATTTTGTCTAAAAATCCATCCTATTTTTAACAACTGTCTTAAATAACCGTGGAAGACCTGCTAAGAATTCTACTTTTGCTGCCTGGTCTTTCACGCTCTATTTCTAGATGTCAAGTACAATCTTACAATGAAACATACAAGGAAAAAACCCAACAAACAAACAAATCTATAGTAGCACCTAAATTAAACGACAGTTTAGAAATATTTGGAAAATAAAGCATGTAATTTTCAAGAGCACATTTGTAGAAAAGTTACAACTAAAACCAAACAGATAAAGCTACATTAGCATTACTGGCATTTTATCTGATATCTTTTCTGCTTCTGCGGGACAAAACTCATTATTAAAAGAAAATTTTTCAAGTTACTTCACAAGATTGCAGTTTCACTGACAGCAACAATGCTCAAGTTCCCTTTTGAGACTGTGATACTCTTTCATTTGAAGATGAGATGTGGTAGTGACTGGGCTTTAGCCCAGGTAATCACTCACTTAGCTTTACTGTTTGATTTCATTATGTCTGAAATCTTGCCCTTCATATTCAGAGCCGTGAAGCCTTGGTTTTGGATTGGCTTGCCTGGCTCTACTGTGGACCTAGAGCATTCAACTGGACAGACGTTCCATGACATGCAGCAGATACACATCAAGATTGATGTTATGAAAAAATCACTGACATTATGAAGTAAAAGGCTCTTCCCAGTATCTTCCTGTGGACCTGGTTACTTAATCACTGTTCCCATCAACTCCGGGGTATAGGGTTTGCTACCGCGGTTGGAGGTGGGCTGAAAAATCCATGTATAAAAAGAACGATCTAACAGGTACTGAGGAGGCAAGCGCTTAAGCAAGTATTTCACATTCAAAAATAATGAAAGTGTCTTGCAAAAACAACTACAAACTGACATAATTTCTCTCTGATTATCTTTATTCACCAAGCTCCTCAGAGCCAGTTAAGACATTTAACTGTCAAAAAAACTTCCCCAGTCTTCTCCTTTAGTTTCCAGTTTCTAACGATAAGGGTGCAAACTGTTTCCTAACAACATTTTAAGATACAGAATTGAACTTATGGCTGTCATTCATGTGCCATTAAAACTACCTTCATCACATGTCAATGCAACTTCTTTTCTTTTGGTTCATCAGAGAAGATGAGGAAGAAAATAGTTCAAAATTCAATTAAAATACGAAGGGGTTTCCCCCTTGCTTTTTTTTATTTTTAAGTAACAGTATCTGGTGCTTACCAAAGGATCATTTACATTACATAACACATACCGACAGCTGCAGCTGCTTTTATCTTGTTTCTGACATAGATATGACTAGCTGGATTGTCTCCTACTAATATGACAGTGAGATGAGGTCTCTTGTTTCCAAAGGATATCCACGATTCTACGTCCCTTTGAACTTCTTTCAAAACTTGTTTAGCAAGCTTTGTTCCTGAGATAATGGTTGCTTCATCACTATAAAGACAAAAAGATAGACAATATTTAGGTCAAAAGTGTCTTGTTTATGAAATTTTCAAGTGTGCAATCTACCACATTAAATACTTGCAAATGCTTTGATTAGTTAATTTGCCATTATTTCAAACACGCTTTGAAACAAACTAACGCACTACAAATCCACCTGGGGAAAGCAGCGTTTCCCCACTCTTGTTTGAAGAGCGGCAATGTGCCATCAGTTCATGCAGAAGAGGAGCTCAACCGCCACACCCCACCTTCCCAACACACGTAGCCAGCCAGGTTGAACACAGCTATCAACTGCTTTTGGGAACAGAACATGAGAATGTTCTTACGCCCTTAAGTTTTTCTGGTGTAAGGAATTTTTACCCACCTCCCTTCCAAATTTCCTTAAAAAAAAGCAAAAAAATCTATGTAACATGGGATTATTCACACTATTGTTTGGTGCATAGCTAGATGATACTATTTCTCAGTTTTCTTAGGACTTAGCTGATACAAGCCAGTGGTGACTAACTCTGGAGCTTCTGTCATACCCGCCCCACTTTTGTCCTCTCAATTCCCCTTCCCTCCAGTATCCTCCCTCTGCGCACTCCCCCCCCCGCCCCCAGCACTACAGCAGACAAACATCCTCCCTGGGTGAAGGGCCAACAACTATCACCCAACCCATGCAGAAAAGCAGAGGAAAACTGAAAAAGTCTTGTGCCTTGAGCTTCTCCTCAGCCCCTCTCTTTCCCTCCACCATTGCTGTGATCGTGACCACAACCAAGGACATGGAACACCCCCACACACACCCACCAACCTGTAACAAACAAGACATCTCCAGCGCGCATAACTTCCAGATGCTACGACGTTAATTCCTTTTGTGTCGGATAAGCAGCCTTTCAATATTAACTTTATTGCTTAGCAGTGGTGGTGCTTAGAGGGTAGAAAGCAAGAAGAGACAGAAAGCTATAGAGCAAGAAACTTGATCACTGATCTGGTTTAAAATATGGTATTCTGTAAGATTCAAACCCATCACTTGAAGCAGCCAAAAAGAGTATGCTGCCTTTTACTTAATTCAGCAATTTGTGCAGTTTCAATCATTCTCAGTAAATCTTCACGACCCAAGAAGCTAAACACACAAAGGTGCAGAAGAAGGAAGGTGAGGGGGAACAGCGGTGGAGGCGGCACCACAGAGGACAAGACAATCACAAGACCACCCAAAATCACAGACTAGCTATGGTCTTATATAAAGAAATCATCCAAACTTAACCTCTATATCTGACTGATAGATGAAGAAATCCAGTCTACCTGAAAATAGTTTTTTCTGGATTGGAAATAACAGTATTATATAAGTCTCTAACTACTACTGCTGCTCAACCCCTTCAACTAAATGAACAACTTCTAATGTGAAAACCCCAAAAATGTATTTTACAATAAACCGTATTTCAAATGGCATACGAGCTAAACCTTAATGATGCTCCAGAGACACCGCAGAATGGAACGGAAGTTGAATTTCTTACTTAATCTTACAAGCCCTACCCTCACCCTCAAATGACACTTTGGTGACAATAATACTACGACTTACCCCCTTGGGCAAAGCTCTTAATGTCTGCTATCAACTTCCCATGCTCACCTCACCAACTAACTGCTCAAAGATCAAGTGCACCTGGACTGAACAGCACTTCCTTCAGTACTATTTCATTCAGACCTTCCAAGTGTCGGCGTTATCTTACCTGGGTTGTTCTCCTGGTCTCCAGAGTCTTCTCCATGTTCCTGCCCACCTGCTCGCTATGAGCAAGCATAGGTGCTCCTCACCTTATACATGTCCATGGGACATATTCCACCACAGTTTCAGCTTTTATCTACACTGTCTCCTTCACTAATCAAACCTCTCATCTTCTCAAAGAAACTCCAAGAATCTTAACGTGATACACACATACAGTTAACAGTGTTTCTTGGCACAATCGTCTGAAACTACCACAAGAAAGTAAATACAATTCTGTCTGTAAAAACGCAGTGAAATAACACCAACTCCCCAGAAGCAGAACTGCTAAGACAGACACAAAGTTAAAGTTGCTAATGGACAAGTTCACTCCTCTCCTAACGAGCGCAACTGTGCGGCACTGCAAGAAAAACCACCCTCCTGGTTCATCAGCTCCTAATCAAAGACCGTTGACGGATTACTTGATCTTACTTACTAGAAAGTAAGCCTGAGTAAGAGAGAGTTTCCCCTCTGCAAACATCCTTCGCTTCCTTCTTTGAGATGAAGAGTTTTACATGTATACACACACACAGATATCGTAACCCCTGCTTTGAATTGAATAAATTAATTCAAAGTGACTACCCTTTGTAGCTGACATAGTTTAGCAAGGACTTGAGATGAGTTATAATGACAACAACAAGGTATCATTATAACTTCAAAAAGGAAAAAAATCGCATTGCTTAATATTTAAAAAGAAAAAGAAAAACACACTCTACTGAGAACAACCTATCTGACTGTCAGGAAAGCAAAGCATTAGAAACATACTTAGCGCACGCAAATACCTTGTTTCTTTGAATTTTACACCAGCCTTAGCTACTTCCCAAACACAAGGTTCTGCACTGTTGAACTTTGAAAGATAGATAGATAGATACATATAAAGCAAAATAATTAAGCCAACAGATGTGGTTTAATTCTTTTCCGGTATGGCCTGCTCTCTATGTGCTCATTTTCATAGATGTCTCTCATCTTCATTATTTATGTTTTAGCTATACATGCCTTTGGCACAAGACATTTCTTTCAATGTACTCATTATGCCAAATAAATAATTAATGCTCACCTGTGTAGCAATGCCACATATATTTTAGATTATAAGGATTTAACAATGTTTTGGTGCCAAAAAAAATTTTCAATCCATGTGTATCGCATTTCTATGCTATTTTTACTGTAAAAGCATTGCCAAAGGATCAGTTTTCCTCATCTTGAAGCACAGAATTTTAAGTGTTTGCCTCTTCCTTAAAATCTAGCCAGACTCATGAAATTTTCAAAATCTGTCCTCAGTTAAATCTGACCATTCTCACCCCATCACGTTCAATCTTCTCAGTGACAAAAAACAAAGCAGACCAACAGAAGAACAGTGCTAAAAAAGCAAAACCATACGCACACACAAATACAGGAGAAAGAATCCTCACACACGCATCATAAGCTAGGACAAACTGCATGTACTATTTCCTAGCCAGGAGGTGCTGTGATAAAGCTCTTGAACACCTGGATCTTTCTGAAGACAACACACACTAAGTTCTACAACCCTTGGCAAAAGTCAATTGTAACAGACAAAAACTTGCCTGAAAACAAGTGTTTCAAGTTAAGACTACTCTCAAAAATTAATACTCTGGGGCAGCCCAGGTATAGAAGATGAAAATTTTCACATATGCAGAAGGAAACAAGTACAATTATACCTTAGCAAGGAGTTATGGAATGGCCCTACTGTAAAAGAGCTGCCGTCTCCTGGCATTCTGACAGCTGAATGTATACTTGGAAGAAGTTAAGAAAAGTATCAAAGAGTAGTTCTATTTTTCATATTCGTAACTTCAAGGTGCCGGGCAGGGAGATGGTAAATAGCATGTACATTTATGGCAAATGTTTATGGGAGTGACTTCAGGTCTCAAGAAGAACCTCAATGAAGACAAAGTACAGGGAAAAGAAATCTTCAGATAAACCTTTCAGTCTTTGCTTTGGAGACTGACCATGAACCACAGAGCAACTGAAATGACCAAATAATGGGAAAATGGTGTGTAAAGGGTCAGCTTTGTACCTTACAGAGTTACAGATAAAGAGCCAGTCAAGTTACAGATGCACTCTTCTCTCCTAAGGCAGCAAAGGACAGCCAATCTTGTGGCTTTTCCCACCCCACACACACTAAATTTTACTCTTTGTTTAAAGCCAGAAAGCTTCCCCTCCACCCCCATCATCCGCTCACAGCTGATGATCGTACACCAATCCTGAGCCACGTGAGTTCAACCACCCATAGTCTACCAACATCGGTACTATGCCACTAACGCAAATCTTTTTTGGAATACAATTAACAGTTTTTATAAAGGTTCAGAAACTAAGTGCCCCAGTTGTCACGAGCCCCAAGCTATTATAAGCATGCCACGCATCCACGAGGTTAACTAGCTAACTAGTTAAAGTCTTTCAATGGAATATTATACAAGAACTATATGAAAAAGTAAAGCATCAGCTGTACAGGAAGGTTACACTGCAGCAAGCTATTCAAGACATTGAAATTAATAAGTTAATAATTAATTTAAATTGTATGTACATTAAAAACTTGACCAGGTGTAATGACAGATTTAATACGTGTTACTATGCCATCCTGTCCCACTGTTATCCTACCCGCTCATGGATGCTCTTATTCTGAACCCTGCGTGAGTTTACAACAGAACAATTCACATATTCAATCTTCCTTATTAGTGCATCCAATGACTTGCAGGACATGACAGAAACAAAGACGTCAGCTGCTATTTTAGATCAACCTATAAACTGAAAGCCCCAAAGCACATGGGGCATCACAACATGATCTTCGTCTCATACATACCGCATGAAAACCTCTGTAAAATCATTATAACAGGAGCATCTACTTTTTGCAGAACTGGCAGAACAGTTACTAGCAGCAAAGAACAGAAGCAGGCATGCACTGTGCAAGAAATGCAGCTATTTGTGCCAAACCCAGCAGAACTGAATGCTCTGTTGCACAGGATATACAGAATATCTAGAAGATCACACGCTTAATTCAACTGTCACAGCACAGCTTACTAATCTTTTCATGTTTAAAAACACAAAGCAAAGGGTTTTTGCTTTCACTGTAGGCTACCTGTGACCCGCTGAACTCAGCAAACCTTCAGGTCAGTATTCAAGACAACTCGAGTATAAACGAAAAGGCTGTCGAGCAAGAGCTGAGCTGAAACCCTCCCATCCACACCCAGGCAAGCGCTTGTAGCTGCCGTGCCGCAATACCAACACGAGAGGCTCAGTCCAGCCAGCGCATTAAATGAAACACACGGATTAACGACATCAAGAGACCGGCCCTCGCTGTGTTAGAGCGCGTCGTGCTCGCCCTGGCATCCAGGCTTTCAGCAAACACCGGCAGACCTCTGCCCGCTGCAGTGCTACGTGAGACACAGTGTGACCATGGGGTTCAACTTATTTATTTAAATTATTATGAGCTTAGTTTCTTTTTCTTTTAAAATTTTTATTTATTTTGTCAAAAACAAAATTGTGGAGGACACCGGGATGCAATGGGATGGCCTGTCACCGTCACATGCCCCTTCATACAGACAGTAACATTCTTTCTGCTATGGCATTACATCAGCAAAAATAATCATAGATGCCAAAAAATTTGTACGTATACTAATTCTGTGCAAATCAATTGAGAAGCTCTTTCAGGTACCAGACACAACCAAACGTTTAATAGCCAGATTCCCCTCGGGGAGGAGGCAGGAAGGCCCATCCATCGCCAGAGCTCCCCCACTTCAGTGCACCCTTTAAATCCCCGCTTGACCCACAACGGCCGTGCCGCGGCCCGCCCTGCCGCCGGGTACCTCTGCCCGCTGGCACGGACCCCGCGGAGCCCCGGCGACAACTCCAACTCAGCCGGGCTCCAGGGGAGCCACCCCGGAGGCGACCGACGATGGAAACGGGGCCTCGGGAGCGGAGCTGGGCCCTGGGGCTCTGCCCTCTCCTCTCCTCTTCTCTCCTCAGGCAGTTGGCGCCCGCTCTGCCAGCCGCGCGCTCGCGAGCTTCCAGCGCGACCGTTAAACGGCGGCGGCGCGCGCCCGGCCCGCCTTTCCACAGAACGCTTCCCGCCGCACCGGGAGGAGGAGGAGGAGGAGGAGAAAAAAAAAGAGGAGGGAGCGAGGATGAAGATGCCCCGAGCGGTGCGGCGTGGCGTACCTGGCGGCGCTGCGAGGGGAGCTGCTGGTGCTGTAGGCGGCCCGGGGTGCCGGGCGCGAGAGGGGTCGCCATCTCCTCAGCGGCGCCAAGCCCGGGCGCAGCACGGAGGAGGAGGAGAAGGCGGCCACCGCCGCCATGTCGGCCCCGACGGACGGAAGCGCCGCCGCAACCAAGCGACGAGGGGAGGAGCCAGGGCAAGTAGCGGGCCCGGGGCCGTGGCGGGGCGTGGCGCGTCGCTGAGGGCCGGGCGGAGCTGCCGGTGGCCGTGACAGGAAGAGCGGGCCTGAGGGGCGAGATGGGCGCACCGCACGGCTGCATTGCCGGGGCGGCGGCGGCGCCTCCAGTGAAGGCACACCTGTGGGCAGGCGCCGGGGCTGGCAAACCGTGCCCGGGGCCGGCAGACCCTGCGGGTTTGTGTGCTGAGAGGGCGAGCGGCGCAGCTCCTATCCAGCCCCCAGCCCCTGCCACCCTGCAGTGCTTCGGGGGCTTGCGGCAGGAGCCGCTGCAGGTCATGGTGCGCAAGGCCGCCTTCATTTGCATCTTTTGATTCGTATCAACTCCCGTTCCCGCCAAAACGCGGTACGGGCAAAGCCGGCACCGAGTCAGAGCTACACAGGCAAGCACCGATGTCCTCCGTAGTTCTCAGCTGCACCCTCGTGTTTTCCCAGGGGAAGTCTCGTGGACTCCCTTGCAACGCACATATTAGTGCTTTCTGTCATGTTTTACAGCAGATTTTTCACTAAAAAGTGTGGAAAAATTCCCCTGTGCAGAGGGGAAGAAGAAAACAAACCGAGATCTGAAATAGCATGTACAAAGCATGCCAAAATAATAACGGCAACCTGATCTGCAATACCGAGCCTACTGACAGTGGGCAAGTTCCTTTACGAAGCTGGCGAAATCATTGAAAAGATGCAACAAATTACCGAGGCTGCAGTTTCGGCCATGGCACTGGTAAATGTCTTGATCGGTCAGGTGTTTCGTAAGGAACACGGCTCAGATGCTTCCACAGACAACGCGCATACTGGTTTTTAATGACTCGTCTTCCTAGAATCTTATCCTTTTCCAGCACTGTAGATATTATGTAAATCTTCCCCCTTAGGTTGCCATCTCTTATTTTATAAACAGTAGCGACACCAGACTTTACACACCGTTTAGCATGTACGTACTGCATTCATTATAAAGCTCTTTTGAAAAAGGACACTTACCCAGGATTCGTCGACACAATTATATACACTGTCCCTTACTCCCATGATTATTTGTTACTATCCTGTTTGGAGAAAAATGAACATGTGAGGATACAGGAAGTCCTATGAAAATTTACTGTCCTGAACAGATAGTAGATCTTTTAAGATAGAACAAAGATCTTCAGATGTTAATCTATCCTATCCAGCTTCTAAAGAACCGAAGATTATGAATGTAAATTGAATATTTAAGCTCATTTATATAAAATCTAGCCATTTTTGAGGGCTTTTTTGTTTTAGAACTGTCATATCGATGGTTCATAAAAACAGATATGTTCAGATAGACTGACACTTCATGTGGTAGTGGGAAAAGGAATTGCAAGTAATCCTGAAAAAGGGAGTAGGTTACTTGAAGGAGAGAGAGATATATATATCACAAAGAACAGTAAAGATATTAAAAGAAAGAAAAGCTGAAGAAGATAACAGAAAACACGATGGGCAAATGAAAAAAATGTCAGTAGTCCTAAAAATTGGTATTACAGAAAAGAATTCCATCAAAAGTTTCTTTTTGTCTAGGATGAAAAAGGTTGTCCACTCTTTTTGGTTTTTTTATGCAAGATTTGTATACTTGACTACAAAACTTTATATTGCTGTCAAAATTTTCCGCAGATGGAATGTCCACCACATACTTTTCTACCAAATTAGTACACTAGGAAAAAACAGTCGTATTATAAATGCTTTTGATAAAATATGCTATGCAAATTGTGACTGAAGAATTGCTTTACTTCAAAAGTACATCGGTTAGGAAATGTTTGACAACTGTAGGCGAGCGTGTTCTTGCAGTCAGTTATGCTGAACACAACAAAAAAAAAAGGTCATCTGTTATGTTTTCTACATACTCACCTTTTGTACCAATTGGATTCCTGCTATTCATACTGACCCCTACAGACAAATAAAAATAGGTTTTCAGTAATATGAGGATGAAACCTTTTTTCTTGACCTGAGTTAACTGCTTAGGTTTTAGATCCCATTCGAGTTTGACACTTAAATATCACAACTTTAAAAAAAAGCAAAACACCACAACATTTTAAATTAACTTGCACACCAATCAAATTGCACCATACTGGCAGCCTCAGGTTTGACCTGAAGCTACGTATAGTAAAGTACATATAAAAAAATGCTACCGATACCAGTCATTCACACCAAAATAATACACTGCCTTTTCGTATCATTCCTGAAAAAATCCAAACCTGAAAGCTCACCACTGCTATAATAGCAATATTTAGAATTAACAGTTTGCAGAGCATAGCCTACAAAAAGTGACCACATTGCTATTGCTCACAATCTCTTGAATACATTATATAGAAAATCTTACGACAATACTACAATAATAATAACAGCAGTATGCATATGGTCCACAGAAATGCACTGATGAAATTGGTACAAAGGATAAAGCTGAAAACATGCAATTTGGTTTGCATAACAGTTAAAGCAGAGTTAGGCATTGACAGCTGTGAAGAAGGTGGATATTCTTAATGGGTTGTTTCAGAATGTATTATACTTGGAGTATTTTTATGTACGTATGATAAAGGACTATAGTTACAAAATTCTGTCTTGGGCATTAACAATTCCATCGACTTAAAATTATCTCAATAATTATTTTTGTGTGAAGAGGAAGTCAAACGTGGTTCTCGGGTAAGAAGTGCTGTTCTCTCATCTTCTGAAAACTCGGTGCAGGAAATGTTGCTTTGCAAAAAATTTTGTGAGTACTTTATTTTGCAGTCTTAGTTTAAGGAAAAAATGAATCTTAGTTTAAGGAAAAAATAGTTTGAGGAAAAATTAGTTTAAGAAAAAAACTTGTTACCCTTGGGAAGCTTTCTATTTTAAGAAAATTTATTTGCTGGCCTTTTTTGCTTTCTAGAAGTCCTACCCCCACCCCACCCGCAGCCTCTCTTTTTGAAGGGCACCAGTATTGGGGATGAACATAGCATCTGCAACGAACATGTTACTGTATTTTAAGAAGCCCTGCTCAGGATCCCACGATCTGGCACTTTCAGCACCTGCTGCAGCCTCTGCTTTCTACAGCAACAAACTCTGTATAAAACCTGAGCCCTGACAGCAGAGTACTGGGAATTTTTGGAATGTGAGCAAAAGTGAGAGTCGCGGCTATTGCTGGAGCCGGAAGAGATACTAAAGGAAAAAGCTGTGTTACTGATTTATTTAACAGATGCGTATTTTGCACCTTGGTTCAACATCGCTCAACTTCGGAAGTGCTGGTTCACAAGAGGGAAAAGAAGGCAGTGCAGAACGTGGCTCGAGGCCTGAAGGGTTTTCCTTCATCAGTACGTTCTGGATCACGTCTGTGTGTGTGCGCACGTGTGTTACTATGTGCCGTGACTCTCTTAAAGTGCACATCAATAATCCGGACTGTGCCTTCACCTTGTATTTGTACAGAAAGTCTGTGGCTAATTGGGATAATCACAAAGGGAAGCGTTGCCCTCCCTGGTTTGCGATGCCATGTGGGAAGCTAGCCACCAGGAGTCACTCATCCCACACGTTAGTCTCGCCTTGCCGATCCCTCCTGCTGCCCTCTTCGTAATTCACCCTACTTGGGAAGCCAAAAGATCGTTAGCGAGCGCCTTAACTACATCTTTGCTGTGCAGTCATTATTCTGAATCGTCAAATAAGAGATTCCAGTCATTTCACTTGTTTTAATATCTTATTTTCCCTTAGGACCTGCTCCCGGATGATGGTGGCAGGGAAACAAACCGGAGCGCGAGTTCTGTTCACCGTAGCTGTCAGCTGAAATAGAAAACATACGCGTATTAAATTGTTCTGTAGGAAATGAAAGAGAACTAGATTCAAGATGGAAATTCATATTTAGGATCTTGAAGAGAAATACAGACATCAAAGCACAGGCAATCTTTTAAAAACTCTTTTTCTATGCTTTCAGTAGAACTATTGGGAGTCCTCAGGCTACCCGTCCACACTGTGTGTTTAGAAAAATCTTGGCTCAAATATGCAGTTTTAAGGCACAAACTGAAGAAATAAATACCCAGCCAAGTCTGTTTTAATGAGAGTTTTTCATCTGAGTTATTTTGGCATCCCTTTCTACAGTAAGTCAATGCTCTCAGAGTGCTAAAGTTTATGGATAGATACATTTTTGATTAATAGCTAGCATTTATTGTCTGTCACGGTCTTACTCTGAAATGTCTTCTTAAGTGAGCACAGTATTGGACGTGCTGATGCGAGTTAGGTAGATCGTGTCATTCAATAACAGTGCATTGTATTTCTACAGCTCCTAAATATTGAACGTGTTTCTTTCTTGGCTTTCTCTAGCACAATTAAAATAAACTAAGGTTTTCCTTTTCTCTACATCCTGTCTTAATGTTGTACTCTAAAGGACCTTACAGTGGAAACAATAGAAAGGATCTTTTATGTGAAAAAGGAAAATTCTAGCATTTGGTGCGGGATTGAATTTGGAGCAAAGGTTCTGGTATTATTTGTAAAAAGTAAATAAAATAGGATTCATTAACCACAACAATAAACATTTATAATGCCTTTTGCAAATATTATTTGATCCTTTAAATGCATGTTTTCATGGAGAAACAAGGAAATTATTTTGATTTAAATGAAATGACAGTTTGTGTTATTACAAAATCATTGCTAGACAGTAATGACTATTGCTATTATTAATAGTTAACAGCTATTCCTAAATAGTAACAAGCTCCAAATTCTGTAATATATTTGCATAAGTATGTAATATTTTGACTTTTTCATTTTCATTTCATTTTTCATTAATAGTCAAATAATCCAAATAGTCGATTTGAATTGCAAGGAATGTAAAATGCCCTGTAAGTTTAGGCAGATTCTATTCTACTCATGCTGCGTCATTTCCCAGTCAAGTTTAGATCGGTTACATTGGTAATAGTCAGGTGTATTTGCTCTGCCACGACTCTTTTGGAATACTGTGACTCATTATAGAACTCTGCATAAGTGAAAATGAGGTATCTAGTTGGCGCTTGAGCTCTTTGCTATGAGTACAACAGCAGGGAATGTGGATTTCCAGCCTTTGGAAGCTTCTCTTAAGCTTGATTGGCATATCTTAATTGCGTTTATAATCTCTTTTAGGTTATTCTAAAATAATCATTAGGAATTATAAACAGTGCCAAGACTTTTAGCATGTAGTTTAACCACACATTACAAATTATGTCTGATAAAGGGATCTTCCTGTGGATCTTATGTTAAAACTTATTCTATTAAAAAGGAAAACCTAATTTCTGATAACATACACCAGCAAAACATAAACCCAGCATTTTATGTTGCTTTTACTTTGGTGTGCAGATACCAGACTTCCGAAGTCAACAAAAGATGTCTTCGTGAGCTCAAAACAACGTAAAACCTCATTGAAGTTCCCAGCAAACCCATACTAGTTATCTTCATGCTTATCACTTACCAAACCATTCTCCAGCTGTCTTTGCTTTTGATAGATATACTCACTAGATGACTAAACTTTTTGGTAAAACACTCATCTATAGACAATCCCAGAAAGTAACTTCTTTCCAGTTCATTCGCGTAACTAAAAACCCCTGGAAATTATGTAAAATCAGGCCACAATTTTCAATATGGTTTTCAAGTTAAAAATTCAGAAAAGATGTTGTATTGCTAATGTTATCTCTATGATACTCTCTAAGCTCGTGGCATTTTCTTTATTGAAAACGTGTGTACTGTCTCTAATCTTCCTGAAAATTACGTAGACTCCAAAATAGCTGTCATCTATGTATTACCGTTGCTATTCCCTTACATATCTTCACAATTTCACCATCCTTCTTTGCAGGGAATTAGAAACATAGCAGCAGCGATGTGCCACTGGTGCAAAGTTCCCGTCTCTTCCTATCTGGTTTCAGGGGCTTTACGGCACAAAGTTTCGGTCCGACAGAGAGATGAAATCTCTACCTTTCCATCGCTGACTTTTGTTCTGTGTTTTTTCTTTCAGGCAAGGACAGATGGCTCTTACCCAAGTTTTGCTTCTGGGTGCCAAGGAAGCGTTTCGTTCTGAGCGAACGGTGCAATGCTGGTGTTTATGGCTGAGGTGAGCAGCTGACTGAACGTTATGAGCAGGGCTGTAAAGGGCTGAAAATCACCTGGGGAAAAGCTACAAATGCCATGGTGGGCTGGGGTTGGGCAAAGACAGAGGTAGATTTGCCTTAGGTTGCTCTGAGCACTCTGTTTTTTTGGAGGACACCTTTATGTGCTGATGACGGTTGGTAAATTGGTATCCAGGGTCTAAGGGATTTGGGTGTCACTGTTGGAGAGCCTGTGTGCTGGCAGCCATCTAGGATCAGCAGGAGAATTACAAAAAAACCGCTTACATGAATCTATGAAAATGTGTCGCTGATCTTGGGTCTTGTCTCTTGGAGAGAAGGGCGTAGGAGAAAACTTACAAAGAAACGTCTCAAAATGTTCTAGATTGTTTTAAGTGTAGAAGGAAAAAGGGCCCATTTTACATGATGGTGTAGTAGTAAATATCTAGTTTAATACCCTTATGATCAGGAGTGCAGTGTTTCTGGAAAGCAAAAGATGCTAGTCAAAATGAAAGTGCAAGTAAAAGAAAAATCTGGAATGTTGCATGAACACAGTTTGACAAAAATAAGTAGGCCTTTTAAAAGCAAGCCCACGTTCAATGCATTTCTCTGGATCTGAATTTGTTTGCTTTCCCTGTCGTTTTTAAAAACGTCATTAACATAATTATATTTTCCTTGCTGTGCAAACTGGACATTTTGCGACTTTAATTTGGATTTAATTATAGATGAAACTGAAAGGTAATATTGAATGAGGAAGAGAGGACTAGCAAGCTTGTTGAAATAAAAATCATTGATACGGGGTGTGTTATATATATTGTCTGGATGTTACAGAAACGGCGTTATTCTGGAAACTGACAGGAAATCAGCACTTTATTGAAAGGTCACTAATATAATAAAAGTTATACAAGTATATATGCAAGACATCCTAAAAATAGAAATTGGCGATATCGACCATCTGTTCAAGGGAAGCATCAAATGTTGGTACCAAGTACAGCATCTTAACTGAGATTATGTATTTAGCGTGGGTATCAGAAGTGCAGCTGTGCCGCTGGCAGGTAAGACTACGAAGGAAATTCTGGGCTGAGCTGAAAAGTCAGATTTTTGCTGACACGCAAGTCAGGAATGATAAGGACAAACTTCTCCTTAGAAAAAATCTCTTAGATCAGTAGGTATCATATTTATGATACCAGATGTTTCACATAGAAAACCTGTAGTCTATTTCTTTTTTGTGCAAAGCCATTTCTGCGCAGGGCATAAGAACCTGCTTTTTATTTAGCCTGACTGTGGAAGCCCCTTCAAATATGGCGCCTTCACTGACAATGTGTTCAGCTACTTTATTCAAATAGTACTGGCAAAAAATGCCCCCAAACCCTATAATAATTGTTGCTAGCTTGGCAAGTGAGTTTCTGAGTACGCTCATTCTGTGTGGAAGAGGATACTGAACTCGTGTCCATGGAGCAAGACACTTGGCTGTGTCTTTGCTGGAGTAGGTGTCTATTTTTAATGCTAAATGGAATTTACTTTCCAAGAAATATTCCTGGCTTCCCGCAGAGGTCATTGCAAACAACCGACATGTTATTCAGATGCTAATATTCATCATCTTTGAGTACCCTTGTAGAGTAAGCGATTACTAATTTCTCCATGAAAGCATTCTGCTTCCACAGTCTGCAGCTATGGAGAACAAAGCAATTTCCTAGCCATTCCTCTAAATATCTCATAAATGTTTTCAGTTCATCACATTTGTTACAATACAGCACAAAGGCTATTATGCTAATCACTCCAAGCTGGAACTTTACATGGAAACCCTCTTCCCGGTTCTACTTTTTACACCAAGAAAAACATTTGCAAGGGTTAAATCCAGTTTAAAGTTGCAACAATAGGCTTATCGTGACTGTGTACATTTGACTATCTGTAGGCATTTATCTGAAGCTCTTAGGGTACTGTCAAGCTTAATTTTCATGCTTAGTGTCTTGAGAATTTCAAAGAACTGATTACAAAAAGTCCTAAGTCCCATGAGGACTTTAAAAAAATGAGAGGCTTTTGATGTGTCTTGCTTTACTAGCATTTCGTGTTGGGCAATATACTTCCATGCTCAAAATTAGCTGGGAGTCAAAAATCCAGAGTTGCGCAAGAAGATATTTCCATTGCTGTTTTAGTAGATTAGCTTGCATCTCAAGAAAAACATATGACATAGAGCAGGAGGGAAGAATTGTAGCAGTCTTCACTGATCCACAGTTTTCAAAAATAACATATAAAATAGGCATCTGTTCGAGGAGGTATATTACATTTTTCGACTCTTGAGGGAAACTGGTCGTTGTCGGTGTTTTAGTCCCAGGCTTTAGCTTGCACTGGGCAGTGAAAGTGAAAATTCTGCCTTGGAGACTTGGGATTTTGCAAATATCTGCTGCTCTCTGGTCAAGTGAAGGTGGATGTAGCTCTCTCTGGAATCCATGCTATTCCTGAGACAGACGTGTTGCAACAGGACAATGTGCTGACGGTGGTTTCTGATAGACACCATCCCCGGGAGGAAAACTATTACGCGTGCAGATGCACTAAAGTCTGTTGAGTGGTGGCCAGTGCAGGCAGGACTTTCTCAAGGTTGTGGAGAGGGAGCGGTACTTTCACGTCACCTGTAAATGGCAGGAAGGGAGTGGTGGGGGGGAAAGGGAAGAACGTGTTTCATACTGTCTACCCACGAGTGTGTTTTGGCAGTGCCAAGCTCAGGGATGGAGGTTGCTTACCTACAGCAATTCCCTAGTGCCGGTGAATGAGACGGCTTTTCTTATACCTTAGTTTGCTCTGTCCTGGTTTATCAAAATGCAGAGTGCTTTGTTGTTGCAATGCAGTAAGACACCACCTATCCATGTGTCTGTGTTACACAAGAGAGAAGAGGAAAGTAAGGGATAAATCCAACTTCTCCTAATGGTGGTAGACTGCAGAGTGAAGCGCACGTGACTTTCGTAAGAACTGCCACTCCGGGTGAGACCGAAGGTCCATCTAGCCCAGCTTCCTGTCCTGGACAGTAGCCAAAAACTTACTTCTGGAAAGAAGACAAGAACAGACTGAGCACGTGGCAGTAGTTTCCTAGAGTTGTTCCTCTACTCCCAATGATTTGTGTTTCATGGACTGCCTGAGCTAGGCAACTGTCTCTGGTTTTTTTTTGCCACATATCTGCACGTTATCTATAGGAGACTCTTGTAAGGCCCCAATATTTACAACATCTTTTGCTATGACTTAGCTACAAGTTGTGTGATTAACCACCTTCCTTTGGTTTCCAGCCTGTTCGCTGCAGTCAGGCAGCTGGCTATGTCCGTGCAGTCCTGAGGCATTAACACACAAGAGATTAAACGTGGGTCACTTGGCATAGTGGCTTTTTGGTATAAATATCCTCATGTAACATTGCTCTAAATAGGATGCACTTCCTTCTCCAGTCTCTTAGGAGTGTCACAATGCTCTCCCAGGAGAGCCTTATTTGTCACTCTAGGTTGGAGTGCTGCATTTTGGTCCTTTCTGCCGCTCACGTGATAAACCAAGAGGACATTCATCCCTCTGGCATGCCCTGTGGAGCCCCAATCATAGTGGAAAAAACGTATCTGTATTACACCCCAAATACTTTCAGGAAAACCACTCAAGGGCAAACCAAATGAGAAATAAGTAAATAGCAGGATACACAAAGAGTAGAATACGTTTTATTTCATAATTGCTTCTGTATTGCTGTATTTGTCATAACCACATAACACCATACATGAACTTTGTCCTGGTTTTGCAGGGATGGAGATAATTTTCTTCCTAGCAGCGATGGGTATAGTGCTGTGTTTTGGATTTAGGATGAGAATAATGTTGATAACAGAGTGATGTTTTTAGCTCTTGCCAAGCAGTCAAGGACTTTTCAGCTTCTCATACAGGCCGGCCACGGAGAAGGCCGGGGAAGGTCAAGGGAAGGCACACGACCAGGACAGCCAACTCAGACTGGCCAAAGGGATATTCCATACCATATGGCATCATGCTCCGTATAGAACTGGGGCAGTTGGCTGGGAGGCGGCTCGACTCGGGAACTAGCTGAGCATCAGCTCTGGGCGATGAGCATTTGTGCTGTGCCTCACTTGTTTTGTATAGTCTTTTATCATTATTACTATATTATCATCATCATCATCTTCCTTTTCTGTCCTATTAAGCCGACTTACTCATAAGTTTTACCATTTTCTTTTCGATTCTCTCCCCCGTCCCACTGGGAGTAGGGGAGTGAGCGAATGGCTACGTGGTTGTTGTAGCTGCCGACCGGGTTAAACCACGACAGTCCTTTTGGCACCCAATGTGGGGCATGAAGGGCTGAGATAATGACAGATCTGATCAGAGCGTGTTAAAACAAAATCTGTTGTAAGCATTCATTATATTCGTTTAATAGTCGCTGGTCACAAGGTTGTATTATTAGTTCGCATGATTGTGTCATGTAAGCCCTTCCTTGCGTTATGTATTCCCTACTGTGCTGTTTATCACCCCTGGGAGCTGGATGAGGATTTTCCTTTTGCTGCACTGTGTACTACTCGCTTATGATCAGATGAGATTATTGGCCATGAGAATTATTTGGTCTGTGTATTCAGCGTTGCTGTCACTTCCGTACCTTGGGCGCTATCTCCTGGGAATTATTAATAATCACACTCTCTACCTTCTTTTTTCCCAGAGAACCAATCTAGGGGGGACACAGGGGGGACGACCCATATGGTGGAACTGGTCTCCCAGTGGAGAAACTGGTCCAGCAAGTCAAAGAGAATACGTCCTATTGCCCACCTGCACGGACCAGGATCTCCGCTGTTAGGAGTAAGCGTTCCTCTGCTCGAGAGAGAGGATATAGAGAGTACACACCACGAGGCACCCTGTGGTTTTACCTGCGTGACCACGGAGCAGGTTCTTCCTTTTTCCTGCTAAAACGCTTTCATCTAGTGCAGGTGCCATGAGAGGGGTAGTCCTAAGGAGCTCTTTGCCTGTATATCCTCGCATGCCAGATGTCAGTCAGGTGTACTGCGTTTGGATTGAGGAAAGGCTGATTTTGAATGAACTGTGAAGTAGTTCTTCTTGTCATTGAGCATAAGGATCTTTCCTTAATGCTCATCCGGTCCTGATTTTATCTCTGAAGTAGGTTCAAAATGCAGAGGGCCTGTTAAGTTTTAAAGAGGTTTTGTCACTTCGGCCAAGGTTTGAAGTGACATGCCTGTATATTAGTTCTCACATGATTGTTACGACTTTGGAAAGAACTGGTGGATGCTCAGCTCTTTGGAAAACATCGGTGTTACTCATAGGACCCAATTTTGTACTCTAGAACTGTGCCTCTGTCCTCACCTCAGTGTCGTAGGTGCGGGCAGAGCAGAAAGGGTACTAAAGCTGTGGTTCTGAATATACACTGTCATGGTTTTGGTTTAAATAATGATTTCCTAATCGATGGCAGCCTGTAATCTGACAATGTCATTGTTTGATGCCATTTAATAGACAACTGATGTTGAAATATGTGAACTGTACACTGCTATTGACATAACTACTGCCTGAGTATGAAGAAAGATTTGTGAGATGATGCATAAAACTTATGCCATAAAACTTGTGGCCACTGCAGACTTATAAAGTATGAAGGTCAAGGATAAAGATGGTTGTTGAGGCAAAAGTTAGGAACATAAGTCATGCTAGCATGTTCTGTTTTCTAAGTTTGACTCTCAGTGAGGTGGAAAATAGAATTTTGGAATTGTTATTTTTTTTTATTACAAGGGATGATGACGAATTAATTGGACTGTATTTGGATGTGAGCAGTTATATGAATCTTTTATTTTGCTGTCTGTGGTTACTGACCTGCGTGGGTGGGAATAATCCACTAAACACAGCAGGGAAATTGCTGTGGAGACTGGCTGAACTCCTTCAAGTCTGTTCCTGCCATACAGGGAAAGAGTTATCTGTACTATTAAGGTCAACCATGTGATTTGGTGCCATTTGTGGGTTAAATATAAAGTGCTGGGGTTTTCAGAATTGAGGCCCGACAACACTAAGAAGTATGAACTGTGACGGTAAATTTGGGGCAAGGTTGTATGTTGGAGTAGATTAACTAAACTCGGTGATTTCATATTCATCAAGGTTAATAAGTCCGCATTTAAAAAAAAAACCAGGCACATTTACATGGGTGTGCGTTCTCTGTGTGGTTTAAAAATATTGCTTGTGGAGAGAACTTTTTATAACATGAGCCATTTCTTTTAAATCCCTTCTGAGAATGAATGAGAAACATTATGAAATTACTGACCTAATTTGCAGAGTCTGACCACAGTGGGTATTTCCAAAAAACAGAGGTATTGATCACCTAAACAATGTTCAGCTCCAGTCAGCTATAACCGTGTGCGCTTTTCTTAATATTCTAAACCTTGTTTGTTTCATTATCTGTGACTCCGACCCTGAAGAGCTGAGTTCTCTGTTCCGTGCCTGTGTATGATTTACAAGTATCTGCAGGTTTAAACCATGAACATGCAACGGCAAACTTGGGCTTATTTAGAATAGCTACCCTACAAGCCAGTTAGGTAAGAATTCACTATTCAATTTTATTTCTAATTTCCTGACAGATTGCAGGGGAAAAAAAAAAAAGCTCAGGTCACACTGATTAAGCTGGTTAAGAATATAAAAACCAGTTGACCTCTATCCCTAGAAACTCATGAAGATGGCTCCAGCCATGTCATTGCCTGGGGCTTTCATGGCATACCCGTATTAGCTAGGGGGACCACAGCATTGCCGTGCCCGTTTTCATCCGTACCTCAGCCTTCCAACCTGTGCCAAGCTCCTCGGTCTCTAGGAGCAGCTGGGAATGTAATTGCCCAATAGCTCTGCCAGCAGGAGGTATGGTAGTTCTTTTAATCTACTTGACGTCACACTAGTGGTATTATTTTAAAGCACCTTCTTCAGCCTTGCCAACTTTTTGGTAGTGGCACAGCTTTGAATAATGGGCTGTCAAAGCTCCTTGCAAAATCCTTCCAATTTCCTCTTGACAAAGCAAGGGCAGACAGAACCACACCAACGAGGCGGTTCTAGCAGCATAATTGTGGGGGCATAAGCCCTAACATGTAGACAAGCTTTTAACTAGAGGGCTTCCAGTAAGTGAGGTAGATGTGCTGGCAGAAAAAAAATGCTCCTTGTGGATCTGCATTCTTTGCTGTGACTTCTCGCAGTGCAGCTTTCCAGGGTAGCCTTCTAGTTGGATGCAAGCAGTGCAATGTTGGCGCTGTCGTGCTCCAGTGAACCCCTTCATCAAAGATGCAGCTTTCCTTGACGACACAGGGTAACCTGTCTTGGGAGAAGGAATGCTTTTTAAAAAATCTGCTTTCACATTACAATGTGAGTTGCATAGCTATGTTCCTAAATGACTTAACTTTTTTTTTTTACCATTCTTACTGTAGACAAAATTTAATGTTTGCTGATATGGAAAAAAGTCTTTTCCCCTTCCTTAGGCTGTTAAAACATTAAGATTTTTTATATATGTTTTAGCAGTATGAAGGAAATCAGTCTAAATTGCAACTGCTTCAGCCGACCTGAATGTCAGGCAAAGGGGCTTAGGCAGCTGTAAAGATAATAATAATATTGATATGATTTATTCTGCTCTATATGAACTTAGCCAGAAAGGAAATGCATTCTTAGTGTCTGAAACCATGACATATTTACAACATGATTTTTTTCCCCTGAATTTGAAGCATGCGTGCTTTGTCAGTACAGCAGGCTTGTGCTTCGTACGTTATGCCCCCAGTCTTGTTCCTGGCCCTGGCTTTGGTGCGTGTGGTGTCCTGGTCCCCTCTGGGAAGGAATGAAAAAATTGGTTTCATTTATTGTGTGTACTTGAGTTCTGAAAATGTATTTACAGGTTTTTAATTTCCATGTAGGTGCTTAGGCAGAAGATGACAACTATTTTTCTATTTTTTCTTGTTAGCCATTATGTAGAATTTTAATGAATCTGGCCCTCTTTGAATTGATACCCTTCAAGAGGATTATCTAAAGTGTCAAACAGCAGGACCCTCAAATGCTGAGCCAACCTAAGATTTTCATGGTGCAGTTAGTAAAGGTCCTCAAGTTCCAAAAGATGCTAAACTTTGATGTCCACATCTAATAGTGCTGTAAAAACATTACTTTTTTGAAAGTGACGCTTTGCTTGTCTGAACAGGGAAATGTGAAGCCAAACTAGAATGGTATAACTGTAATATTAGTAATTGTATCGGTATTACCGTAGATTTGAACACTGGCCTTTTCTTACTTGCAAAGTGGTAAGAATGACCTGGGTAAATCATTAGTATTTCAGAATAAGTGCCGTTGGCAAGTTTTACCACCAAATACTACTCATATCTTAAATTCATAACCTGTGAGCTCACTTAACCACGTAGATTTTACTGGCTTTCAGTCTGACTTAGACACTGACATGCTTACATCACTTCTGAAAATGGCATTTACTCTAGGAAATGTGCATCCTAAATCACAATTATTTTTCATCTTCATTCCCCAATCCATCTGCTCGCTAGGTTGTTTCTTTTCTAAGTAGATTTTTAAGACTTGTCAGCTCTGATATTGTCCGTTTCAATCCTTCTCATTTTTCATCTAACCATAGCATTACCAGGGGGATGTGTGTGGTGGTACTTGTACTTTCGGATAAAACAACTCACCTGTCATTGAAAAGATGTGACGAAAAGTTTCCATACATAAAAATCTTCTGGAATGAGCATGAGGACAATTTCATCTCAAAAAAAAATTGTCTAAGAGCACTCCCACAGAAAAGTAGAATTTAAGAAGAGATTAGAGTCAGGCTCGATCATAATGTGCTACCCAGTTCCTGCCCAGTAGCGAGTTTAAGGTATATAATGCTTTCCTGCCATTGCAATGTCCTATTATTCATGTGCCATGGAAGGAAAATGTTGTTAATAGTTGAGAGATGATGACTAGTAAATAGGGTGTGCCTTTGGAAAAACCCTGAAATGAAAAATTGCGATTGCACAGAAGTAGAGAGAACTGGTATTTTCCATAGTTCGGTAAGCTATTCATAGTAAATACTAATGAGTTCATCCACAGGGCAAGTACTTAGATGTATGGCAGTCATGAGGCAAAAGCATCTGCCGGCTACGTTCACCGGTAGGATAATTCTATTGGCTGCAGTGGAGTGACTTCTAGGTTGAACTTTTCTGTTTAGTATCAGCGTAAATAACAAGTTTGAGACTATTTTCTAATGATGCCAGTGTAACTTTTCACACCTTGCGACGGTGATATCTAATGTCAGGGGGGCTGGGACAGAAATTCATTGGAAAAGTAGACAAATAATTCAGATTGTGGGAAAAATCCCATGAGATTTAAGGAATCTGAAATTGCAGCCTTTGCCGTAGTACACTTACTGAGGAAGAGCTTTAGAGAAGTCTTTCTCATTAGCACCAGACACCCACCCTTTACTCAACCTTCCTTCACAGGGTTTGAAAACAGGCCGACAATGTAGAAAAGATTGTTCAAACAGCAAAGGCCCATTGCTATTTTGTATGGAAAAGAGTGCTAAGCTACAGCTCTGGCACAAAACAAAAAGGGCTGGACTTTCCTATAGTGCAACCCAGATGCAGTCGTTCTGCTAGAAAAGCTTGTGTGTGAAATAGAGTAAGAATAAAAATGAATGAGAACAGCAGTTTGGTACATATGTACATCTTGTGTGCTTCATTGTATTTCTCAATAAGAACTGTTTTTACAAGTCCTCCCTCCTGGATGGTATGAAGAAATCCAATGGAAGACTTTTCTCTTCCATTTAGGCAGAACGAATTGGTAAAGAGCACATGTTTGCCTCAAAAATTTTCTAATCATATTACCATGATGTTCTATTTTGTTGACAAGAGAAGATTTTTGTCTCTGTAGGAAAGATTCCTGAATGTGGTAATGTGCTGAACTAGGAGGAGAATCCTTCAACAGTCTATGGCTTTAGAAGGGAGGAGACCTTGGTCACAGTTCCTGGGATATTTATGACTTCGGTTTCCCCATCGTTAAGCCGGGGGTGATAATATGTCATTACCTCCTGCAGAGCAGAGACTCAGTTCCTCCCTGAAGAAGGCTCTGAAGTTAAGAAAAGTATTTTTTTGCTCTCGTGCATCCGTGCGGAACTCCGTCGTTGTACTAATGTGACAGAGTGACACGTGGCCTGCAGTGCACGGTGGTTTGAGAGCGTTGTTCTTGAAGTGCCTCCTGAGTTTTCTGTCAAAAAAATACAAAACTCTACTAAACAGTTAAATAACCTAGGCATTTTCACTATATAAGGAAATACAAAAGAGGCACGATGAAGGCGTTGTGCTCCATATATTTATCTCTCCCGCATAAAGCAGTTGGTCTAATAAAGGTATTAGCATTATGAATAAGTCTAATAAAGATATTATCATTACCAAGAAATCTTGTCTTGCTGACCAATGGACGTTTGCTCCCTTGTGGCTAAGAATGGAGCACTGGGCAGAAGTGGCCTTTTCAAACTACAAGTGCTGGTATTCAAACTATCAAAATTGCTAAAAAAAAAATTTACATTTCTTTTCTGATTTTGACTCTGCATATGATTGAAGAATTCACCATTTTAATTTAATATTGAAAGTAAGCTATTTTTATTTAGTGTGCCACAAGCCTCACAGATGAGTTTTTATGAATATACTATTTTCCTTACAGTGAGTCAGTATTTCCGACATAACTTCCTACATATAGCATCAGAATGGCACGTTTCCTTCTGACATATGATGACATGGGTAACGATTTAGAGTGTTAAAACTAATGCTGTAATGAGTCAGGCCAGTGCAGACAGGAGCAGGAAGATTCCACACCCTCTAAGGAATCTTTACTATTTCGTTATTTTCCAGATTTCCTTTTTGTTTCCTCATCTTTCTTTCTCTTCCTTTTAGTCTGGCCTTGTCCAGCTGCTTTCCCCTTTGGATCAGTTTTTCTCATTAATCTCCTCTTCAGCTGTTGTAAGAAACTATTCGTATCAGCTCTTTCGGTGGAACCTGTATTATCTGAGCTGGGAAGTAACATGTAGCTGGGAAGCAGAGCACCCTGGAATTAGAGGCCTCATGTGAAGCCTGTGGAAGGAGGCAAGAAGGCTACAATTAACTGCGTTGGGGTTTTGATCTAAAGACTCGCGCAAAGGCTTTTAATGCGGAATTATTGGTGCTTTCGTTCTCGTTAACTGGATCCATTTCAGACTGCTGACCTGATTCCTTTGCATATAACTCACAAATTTGCAGTGACCACACAACGTTTTCTGAATGCAGAAGTCTTCTAGTGACCACTTACTCCTGTTTTTCTCCCGTAATTCACTGAGAAATAATCATAAAGCAGCTCACCTTATTAAAACCTCAGGATGTCCAAAGACGGCACGGATTGCCACAACACCAAGGATGCAGCATCCTGTATGTGGCCTAACAAAGCACATTTCAACTGGTCTGGTCTGAACGTGATCTCACCCTGGTGCTATGCGCTCATTGGCATGCTCCCGCAGCGATCCTCACTGCGGTGGCCAGTCTTACATAAACTTAGCATTAGGAACAAGAAGGAAGAATGCTGGGACAAAAAGTGCAGACTTCTGCGGCTACCTTCCCGCGAAAAAATTGTGGCAGTACATGCATGATGCTATGTTTCAGACTCCTAAATAGCCCTGTTGGCAACGCGGTGTAACATGTGTTTTTATGTTGGCACCATTTAGCGTCTGCGTTAGCAAGTGTCCGAGGACTTGTAGCTAATTGTTTTCATTCACCACACCAATTTACTCAGCAGCAATATTATCTCATAACTTGGCCTTGGTTTTCGGTGGTTTCACCTCAGTGACAACATTATTACATTACTCAGAACACACAGATGGAAAAGATCCTCTGAGATGGTGACTGTCTGAATTAGGGCAATTTCTTTCCTATTTATCATTGGCTTTTTATAACCTTGGATCAAGAAAATGCTTCATGAGAGATTAAAACGGTACAGGTACTCATGTCAAGATGGGCAGAGCTTCCCAGGAAAGACCGAATATAGCACTGCTATACCATGTTGGAATTCATAATGATGAGCCATTTTTTATTGCAGTTGCCAATTGATCACTTTGGGAATCACAGTGATGAAGAATACTTGTTATTTGATTTGAAAGTTCTTATTTGCTGTTTTTGAAAAAAACCCAAACAAACAAACAAGCCAAACCAAACCAAAAACCCACCAGCCACTATGTTCTGCTTATCCTTAGGAAAGATTTTTATTTCCTCCCCCTACCCAAGATGAAGAGGAACATTTTTTAATGTCAGTGAAAATATTGCATACAGAGACCAAACTATTTTTTTTTTCAGATCACCTCAAAATTGACTAAAAAGAGAGGAAAGTCTACACGTGATGTTTTTAGCACCTGAACTTTTTTGTGTTTAAAGGGACTGACCTTTAATTAGGTATCTCCTGTCTGCTGCTCCTGCAAGCACAATAGAACTGCCTGGGGAAAGCCCTCTTCAGAGACTCCCAGGAACAGAGGACAAAGCAACAGGCCATCGAGTGCTGAGTCCTCATTCACTGATAAACTAACACTGATAAATGTGTGTGTTAATCAGATAAATCATATTGAATTGGGTGGTGGTTCCAGGAACAAGGAAACCCAATTCAAATCAGTTGAAGAAGTTTCTGAAAGGGTATGCTTTCTGTACTTTACTGGACATGATTTATTCAAGCAGAATTTATGCACCAGTCATGGTTCTGATACGCAGTAATGGTGTAATCTTTCAAGACTATGGTTACTCTTCTTTGTCATGCTGTGAAGTTTCTAAATCATCCTTCTACGGTGGAAATTATAGTTTCCTTTTTTTCATGCTGACATTGCTATTCCTCTGGTCAGTCTAGGATATGAAATCAGCAACATGAGGATGAGAAGATTGATTCAGCATCCTTTGTGAAACAAACCGCTCTGTTTTATTGCCTCCTTTGTTTCATTTGCTGTATAAGGGAGATTTATTCAGCTGCTCACAAAATGCAAGCCAACGGAGTCCTTATTTTGTATCCTGGAAATTCCATGACATTTCAGGGCCTCAGGACCAAAGAGGATAAAGACAGTTGCGTTATGTCGCGTTAACACGTTCGTCTAGAACAGTATCTTGACGCTCGTAGTGACCAGTAACGAATGCTTGGGACGGAACAGGGAAAACATACAAAGATACTTTATTACTTTTCCTTTATATTTTTCCAGATGCCGGGAATTTGAAGTTGAGGAACTTCCTGAGCCAAAGACAGCATCTTTGTGTTGAATAGGTCTTACAGGATTTTCCCTCATTAGTTTGTCTGCTCACTGCCTGAACCCCCAGAAGCATTCGGTGTCCACAAATAAGCGTAGCAAAGAATCCCACAGTTGAACTATTTGTTGTAAAAACACCACAATCCTTTAGTTTCTGCTGAACCTGCCACCTGCTACCTTCATTTTTGCCCCGTTTTTCTTTTAGATTGGAATCAGTGACCGATCATTCTTTGTTCTCCTTATGTGTGCCATTTATAGCATTACAGAATTTTGGCATGTTCCCTCTGACATCTCTTTTCCAGGCTAAAAAGACCTATGCTGCTTACTTGTTTCTCATCCTCTAAGTCTTACTATCTTTGTCGTTTTCCTCTGAACTTTACCTTGTTCTACTGTACAGATGTCTTTCCTCCTCCACTCCTCCCATAGTTAGCCAGATCACCTCCCATGGCCTTGGAAACTTGGATAGTCCAAAACTGTTTGGGTGGTTCGGCTTGTGCCTTTTCTCATCCGTAATGCGATGCGTGCCTGATGATAAAAGGGCCGTCACTGCTGCCTCTGATGAAATCCACGCTGATCTCTGGACAACCTTCTGCAGTGCAATTAAACTGCCATGCAAGCAACCATAACAGTCCGTGGGTTTGAATTTAGGTATCATCATTTCGTGACAAGATCAGTATTTTACCAGAAAGATGATTGTTTATGTTTGAGAAAGATAAACTTGAATCAAAGAAGAGAACAACTATGAGGATGATTAGAAGACTGACGTATTTATATTCTTTCTGCAAAGAGATAAGGGGGTTACACTGTTGAAAAGTACTGTAGGGGCTTTTTACAGAGTCATCGTTGGGGAAGGAAGGAAAGACCTATTTATGCAAAGGGACTGCGGTGAAAAAAGGCCAAGAGAGTAGAATTAATTCTGGGCAAAGATAGATTGGAAGTTAGTTAGAAGAACTTGTTAGGTGTTTGAGGAGTAATGTTTCTGCAATAATTTTTGCAATGGCAGATGTGAGGGCAGGAACCTTAAATCTTTTTAAGATGATACCCCAGAGGGGGGCAGTGACATTTGGCTAGCAGGTGCATTTTTGTTTCCTAGAGGCTTGGAAGGAGATTCATTTACTGTTTTTCTGCATCCTATTTATGTGGTATTAATCCTCTGTGTCAGTGCAGTCACTGGCTGTCTACAGAGACAAAAATTGGAATCTGAGATAGCAATTTTGGGTTTAGCATAGAGAGAAAAACTGCGTTTATCAGACATTTTTCGTTATCAACTCCTAGCGCAATGTGCATGTGCGCTCCCAATACCAGCTCGGTATGAGCGTGCTCTTCGCAAAGTAAAATGATCAAAAAAGCTACCTTATTTCAGTTAAAGCCAAAAGAAATATTCTTTTAATCCAAGCACTGACAAAAAGATTAACAGTTTTGTTTCTAATTAATTGACTAGATCAGCATCTTTTTCAATATATTTGGAAGAAAATTCTTCTTGCAGAAAATACTTTTTCAGTTACCTCTAAGTGTAAGGTCTTAAGGGCAAATCTGGTTTGGTTTCGTTTGGTTTGTTCTCGCATTTATTAAGTAGCCAGGTAGTCCTTAAACAGCCTCTCATGCTATGCAGCTGAGACATCATCTCTCACATGTGTTTGGAGGCCTGCAGTGTTAGCATTCAACGACGATGTCATGATCTCTTGCATACATAAGAAGGAAAAATGCGCCTGTGTTCATAGCGGGAACTAGCACTTTTAATTTTGAAAACAAGGTAATATTCAAACATGTTATTTAAAGGGAAAAGGAAATTTATTTTAGCAAAACAGTCATTACTGAAAATAAATTTGAAATCTAGTTTATTTTCTTGTAAAAACAGGTATAGCAATTCAGAGTATGACCTACAGTTTTGTAGTTACTGGAAATTTTTAGTTACTTTTCAGCCCCTGGTGCACTATGAATAAACCCTCACAATGGTTTGCAGGTGGCAAAACTCTGAGCGTGTTTGAAAACATTAAAGATATTTCACACACATTTTCTTCACATTTCATTTATGAGAAGTTGAATTGATTGCTTCAAACTTCAAAAACTTTTTTTATGGAAGAGTCCTCGTTATATGGATAGCTTGGTGACAAAACCAGGATTACTGTCACTCTGCTGTTTTAAGGCTAGAGGTATATTTAATATGCATAAGACCAAAAAGCAGTTTTTAAACACTGAAATCTTACAGCATTTGTTTCACTTCATTGACCATATTGTCTCTAAGCAAGGTTTTTACTGATATCAAAGAATTCCTTTCTTCCCTTTGTTTTCCTTTTTATTTATTTATTTTTTCTTTCAGTAAGAATCTCTTTTGGTTAATATTTCTTTACTTTGAAAACTACAGCTCTCATAAACTAGACAAAACTGTACTTCATAGCCCTTCAGAATGAAGCTCAGAGATGATTTGGTATAACTACCAGTTCAGCGAATGCCAAATCCTCGGCATTGCTAACCCTGTGCAGGTGTCTCTAGCCGACCAATGCAAGGCTAGAATTTGGTTAGGATTTTGCTTTAAATGCCTCTGCAGTTAAGCACCGTGTAACATTTTGCCATAAAATACGAGAGTCTGCTAGTGTTGTGACAGCCTATTGAGCCCAGCAGTTTCCTTCTGCGGATGAACAGTCTGCGCATGGAGAGCAGTGAGGATAGAAAAAGCTAGAGTGAAATTATGAACACCCTGACCCTGGAGACACTTAAAGGCTAATTGCATTTCTATGCAGCTCTCTTGCTTGCAGAGACATCTCTGTTTCCTTTACTGATGCCGTTTCTTGGATGAATTGTAATACAGATATTGTAATGAAGGACAGCAGGCACAAAACAGCGAGATGATTAATTTACAAACATTGCAACTGGACAAAACCAGATTCGCTTTTAGTGGGAAATAAGAGAATTGTTTTCTTTTTTGTTTCTTTTTAGTTGAATGTTTGTTTAATTTGCACTAGGGAGAACAAGTTTGCCCTGATAGCTGTCGTGTGTAATTTGACTCGGAGGAGATGCACCCACCCACAGACAGAAGAGAAGCTTGTCCTAATGATCACCTCGTCTCTTGGGCAGACCAGTTGGCACAGGGCAGCGCTAAATGACACTTCTGTGTTGCTTCCCAGACTGTTCCTCCAGAAAGCCCAAACGTTGCCCTTGGCAATGTGGAGCCGAACGCAGCCCTGAGGAACCCTCGATCAATATACTTGCTTGAAAAGTATGACTCGTAACAGTTTGTTTGTTTTAAATTACTGAGATATGTCAAGTAGGTCTGGTTTCTGCCTTGTCCAAAGATCAATTAAATCAAGTCCTCCGGCACTATTCAGTGGGTCTCCGAGAAAGAGCGCTGAAGATTGCACACACGGTGATGTTTACACTGGAGAAAATATGCCCTTTGGTGGAATAATTCCAGTTACTAGGTAAATCTGGCAGTTACCTGTGTAGAATCCTGTTAATTATCTTCTTCACCCATTTGGCCTGGGGATCTAAACAGATTTGCTGGCTGTTCTTCAGCGTTGCGCTGCAGTGGAATGAACATTTCACTTTAGTTAATATTGGCACCTGAGTAGGTCAGAGGAGGACGCAGACAAGGCTTAGGATTATAAACTTAAGGGCTGCCAACTCTTCGGCATTCATAAGCCATACCTTCTCTTGCCTGCTGACTTACATCATTTTCATAACATTGCAGCGTGGGCCCTTAGGAACGATTTCTACGTTGGCCAGGTGCTTTGGCAACATTAATCCTGTGACAGTCTGGATGCAGTGATACTGCAGCTCCGCTGCCAGCATCATCTCTGTGAGGAAAGGGAAGCTTGTAACGTCGGCAACTGAGCCAAACTAACAATGAAAATATTAATTAGAGAAAGCAGGAGGGATAAAAAGTTCATGCCTCAAGGTATAGATGGATTGCTATTCATGGGTTTGAGGTAGTACCTTCACTGAGCAAGAACAGGGCATTTATGATCTGCAGACTTTGTACAGATAACAATTTATAAGTTCCCATTACTACTACAATTATTTTGGCATCCTGCAACATCAAGTGCAATGAAAGGCTACTGGAAGTGTGGTGGTCCTCTCTTGTGAGAGGAAGAAAAAGCTAGCTGAAGAGGCAGACGGCTGCTCCCCGTGAATACAGCCTGGACGTGAAACCTGTTTGGGCTAAAATCCTACACTGGTACCTGGTGTGAAAAAGACATGAACGTATTTAGCTTTATCAAGATGCTAGGAAAGGTGTGGGGGCCTCTGAGGCAGCAACTCTGGGTAAGTACTAGGAGCAAGAAACCCAGCAACCTTTCGGATGGAATTTGATTATATTATGCCACACATGGTACAGGACCCAAGTCCTTGGGTGAATTTGCTGTTGCCTGACAGTTCTTCCAGACCCATGTTGCCCTAGTGAAGAAAATAAATAAATAAATAAATAAATAAATTATCCCGTCTTTAGAGATTGATCACAGAGCACTGCAGAGATGACGAATTCATCCAAGCTCACAAGCCGTGAAGCCCAGGGCTTTCCCAGCTCCACCCACTGCTGACACTGGGATATCTTCCTGTTTTCAAGTCAGCTATCACAGGTTAAAATGCACAATCACAACTCTCACATTTGTCCCTTTTTCCTACTAATGCAAGCTGCATCTTCAGCTTGACATTCCTGATGGCTGAACTGCAGAATATATTTGAAAGAGGAGATTCGGTACTTTGAGGACAGTATCAACAAGAAGCAAGGACAAGTTGCTCATAAAAGAGAGAATCAGGAGGGAGATTACAGTCTTGCTATCCATGACTGCTCTGTGTGCCTTCTTATGGTGCACTGAAACTCTGCTGCATCTTCAGACCCGCATGGGACCTAAAATATTGAATTCAGAAAGCATTCCTGAGACGGAGGCACTCTATCCAGTCGATGATACAGAACCATTTTGCGTTGTTATGCAAGTTAGTGGTAGCTCACAAAATGAACAGATGTTTGTGGGTTTGTGTGTGTATTTGCATATTGTGAAATTGGTCATTTCATGGAATGACTAAAATGTTGCTAATTTTAGAAAAATAGGTAAAAATGTTAAAAAGTATCTTGTTACAAGTATTTTGGATTATTAACTCAAACGTACAAGTAAGAATGTTTTTTCTAATGTATGTATTTAGAAAAGCATTTGCTTCCAAAAACATTCAGTAAAGCTGGCCACTTAGAACTGTAGTGCTAAGATTATTTTCACGACTGAGGTTATTTCATAAAGCAATGGAAAGCTTTGGGGGTTTTGTGAAGCGAATAGTTCACGGTAGAAAAGTATCATCGGTTACTCCAAGGACCGGGATAAAAGACTTGATCTCTGTGTATCTGTATATATGTCTTTCTAAGAAGGTGCTAACACTTCCTGCAAAATAACCTTTCAGCTTTGCTCCGTATGTTAATTTGCATAGAGTTCAGTGCTTTGTAAATAGCGTGGAGGCGCATGGTTTTGCATTCTCGGCAGGCAGCAACTGCAGTGCTGCTCTGCTATATCTAAATGCTTCGGTGACATTGTAATATCTGCAGTTTTGTAATCGGTGGAGGAACCCGCACCTCCTGGTTGGGTACCCGCAGCCCAATGGGCTTGTTACCGCCACCTGAAAATTTATAATCTTAAGCTTGTCCTTAAAGGAGAACAACTAGAGTGCAAGGCAAGGCATAAATTCTGGGACTGGCAAGAGACTTGTGCTCTAGACCAGCAGAGGAGTATCCTGTGGAATTCCTCAATGAACAGGAAAAACCTCTGCAAAACCAACAGGCGGGGCTCCAGGCATATAGTGACAAATGGCATCAATGGCATGATCGGGAGGGTAGACTTGTGGTTTCAGCATAATAACGGGCTCCCCTGGAAACGTGAACTGCATTGGTCCTGTCTTGGAAAGAGGCACCCATTTATGCGGTAGAGTTAGGGTGATTGAAAAAGAGCTGGATGATAGAGGTAGGAGGGGAGGAGAAGCCAAGTGCAACTCTGGTTCCGCAGCCCAACACGGCGTGGCTAGAGGTGAGGCAGAAGAGGGCTGAGGTCATTTGTCATTGTGCTTCCTTTCTGGGAACTTTTTGCTCTGCTTGGAGAAGGGGGAAACCCAGTAGACTTGCTTCAGCGTCTGGATGAGCCTCATCAGAAACTGCCTAGAGCAGTGAGGGCTCATTGTATGAAACACCTTTTTTCTGCATGTCTGCAGTAGAGCTGACATTGCCTGTGTGGTAGAAGCAAGTTGGCTAGCATAGGCAGTCAGGCTCTTTTTTTTCCTCTGTCAAGTATTGCCTGAAATGCCATTTATTACAGGTCTCACTATACAAAAGAAGAGGACGGTAAAGATAGTCTTCCATCCCTTCCGATGCTGGCAACCCTAAGTTGTGCGGTATCAAACAGAGGTCCAGTCAGGGCACAGCTTTCTGTGCAGATCCTGACTGCAGAAAGATTATCCCACTGAGGGTCATTCAAGCTCTTTTGAGGATTTTCTAAAAAGAAAGCAACTCAACAATGTCTCCTTCAGATAAGAAGAATGTTCGCACGAGAATTTGTTGCTGCAGTTTTAAAGAAGGGCAAGGAGATGTACCTAATCACAGCATCGAGTGGGAGCTGCCTGCAGACCTCTCCGTTACAATGAGCCAGCTAAATTCACCCTGCAGCCAAGGGGTGGGCGTGGTACGGCCCGAGGGCCAAGCCGTACGTGCGGCACAGCACAGTTAGCTCAGTTGGGGGGGATCGCTGACTCCTCAATGCACAGGTGCCTCTCAGGCAGGGTGACTGCAAGGGGAACCTCTGGCTTAGGTGCCAAAGGGCTCGGGGACCTACACCCATAGGAAACAGGACTCCCACGGAGAGGAAAAAGAGCGAAGTTTCTCTTTTTCTTGCTAATAAAAACGGAAATAGAGTCTAAAAGAGGGCAAAAGGTTGAAAAATGCAAAGAGGAAACAGTCTATAAATTTTCAGAAGGAAAATGTTCTTGGGAAGACAGTAAATAATCGCTCCACCTCAATTAGCAATGTTGACTATGGGGGGGAAAGCTCTGAATATTTTTGTCTGACAAATAGTATCGCAGTCATTTGGAAGCTGCTGGTTTTCCTTACAGCCAGATTTCAGCCTATGACTGAACCAGTAACACTGGTCGTTTCAATGCTTTCAGCTTTCAGGTAGTTCACATTATGACCCAGCGGAATAGCCAGTTGGGTATAGAATATCTATCATTTGAGTCATTTTGTGATTTCATAATACGCAGTTGATCTAAGTAGATGCGTGCATGTATATATATTTATATATATAGTTGTCATATTGTAAAATCCACCCTTTGATAGATGCTTTATTTATTTAATTATATTAATCTCTGTAAGGAACCCCTCCCATTCTCCGCTGCTTTTTGGCATGTAGCTCTTTGTCCAGCTTACTCTCTCCCCTAATTTCGTCTCTAATATTTGCAAAGTAGCATAATTGGATTCATTGTTTTTCTCAGATGCAGGACATCCTTTTAGCCCTTTACTACTCTAAATTTCTGCACTCATCTGATGGATAAGTCAGGCAAAATAAATTCTTTTCCCTGGAAAGGTTTTTAATATAGTAAGACTTTTTTTCCTTTAGGAGCAAGACGACCGTATCACTCAAAAAAAAAAAAAATTAAAAAAAAAATTCTCCCTTTCTGAGTAATGTAACACTTCTCCTAACCACAACAGCCTAAATATTGGACTTTAAAATTCTGGCATTACAGAGAGAAAAGCTACTTTATACATCAAGAGTTTTCAAAATTCAGTAAGATTTTTCTCTGTGTCCACAACTCGAAAAAGTAACATCCAGTTACTTGCTAGGTAAAGAGGAAGAAATAAGGAACAAAGACAACCCCTGTTCATATGAATTTGCTTTCCAAGGATTTCTCTCAAAGAAAAGCTGGACTATGTTAGGAGGATAAGCTAGCTTTCTTCAGGTGTCACAGGAGAACACTGTATGACTCTTAGTCGTGTCAACAAGGCCAGGATATGGTTATACCTTCAGATAAGGTTCTATTGAATTTCACGAGCAAATGGCAATCGATTTTTTCTGTCACTAAATAAGTACTATGTACCTAGTCATTGAAGATATTGTTTGCACTAGAAATGGGCAGGAAAACAGAATCCAGAGGTGGAGATTCTTTGCTTTGAAAGGTGTCAGGGCTCCTTGTCACAGCTGGGACCTGAACCATTTCTTTTTCTGGAAACAAATTTAGTGCTGTACACTGTCACGGTTTCTTACCGCAGCAGATGCTGCTGCTCCTTCCCGCCCAGCAAAACATGTTTAACTTAAAACACAGCCCCACTTTAAGTGAGACCAGAAAACAAGTTCCTGCAGATTGCAGGGGCTTACTTGCATTCAATACATCCAACCCGATGGGGTTCATCTCTCTTCGCATCGGCAACTCCGACCGAAGGCTTTAAATAATGTGCCTCTGAATCTAAAAGCACGTTTGCAAAGTGTCCCCCACACTTCAGAGAGAGCTGGACGGCAGGTGTGCCCGGGAACCCCTGGGCACGCACAGAGGTTACTGCCTCCCTGCCTCCCAGCTAGGCGAACTGACGCAAGTACACAGGTCCACCTTGGCATGGAATTCACAAAAAAACCCCCAGTATATTTTTCAACAAGAAAATATTTTTATTGCATTGTATTTCATTACATTAGCATTTCACGATAAATCCGCCTTTTTACATAAATACATTTCTCCAAAGCAGAATAAGGAAAATTACTTATTCTGCATGAATCATGACAGTATGTCATACAAGTAGACATAAAATATCTAAGCCTCTTCAGAACATTTATTGTTCCTTTACACCTTGTGTATAAATACCAAATAATTAAATGTAAACTCATTCAAAAAGAAAAAAACAAACCAACCCTAACATTATCTTCTTAGAAACCAAAATAATCTCGGCATGAAACCCCACAATTTCATGGAAATTCTTAAACTGTCATGAGTATTGAATAGAGTGAGACTTCAGGAGCAAGCTTCCGTAATTTCATTGCGCAGTATCTTGTGCAAAAAGATCCTAGGCATTCTACACTAAATGCTCGTAAGTTACAGCGGGGAAAGAAGATTTAGCAAAACATGCTGAGCCCAAGGCTCATTTAGGCACCTGAGGCAGCAAATCGAGCACAGCAGCACAGTACTGCCCTTGCTTCAATCGGTTTTTACTCCCGTGTAATCCCGAACGGGCACTAAAACTCTAAGTGCCAGGCGAGAGCACTCCAACTTCGCGATCTCGTTATTCCTAATGGAAGGACTACCCACGATCATCAACACTGTCCACTCAAACATCTGTGAATCACATTATCTGCAGACATTTGCACAACGATCCCCACAATGCACCCGTCTTCTTTTCGGATATTAATGCTATTTATAAGAACTTGTTGGCAAATAGTATTTGGAGAGAAGGAGTTTGCACAAAGGTGGGGCTACTCGAATTGTGAGAACTGCAGCGAGGTTGCCGAGAGGTGCCTAGCAAAGCCTATGCTGTCTTATCAAACGGATTCAATCACTGCAGCTCAGTCAATAAGTACATGCGTAGGAATAGGCAATAATAAATATGAGGGGAGGGGAGACTCTTAGAGGGATCGAACATAGCACAGCTGGTCTACAAACTCATCAAAACTACAGTCGGGCTGTTATCTTCTTCCAGCATCCATTTCCCAGTACCTTCTGGCAAACACAGGTAGCTTCGTTTGGAGATGTTTCTCCCCTCAGAGCTGGTTACGTGAACTGCAACGGGCAGAATTCAAATTATAAAGCCAGTCAGGAAATCTTTCCTTAAGTCTTCTTGCACGCCCCAGACAGTAGGTCCCGTAGGAGCTGTGCCTTCTGGAAAAGATGCCTGATGGTGATGGTGGACCACGGTGGCCCGGTCCTGTGGCTAGATTTGCATTTAATCGGGCATTTGCTGTGGATACTCTACCTGACCCACAGGGTTTTCTCTTCCCAACAAAGAAGCCAGTTCTTGTGGCATAACAAAACAGATTTCCCCTTAGAAATCAATGGCACAATGTGGCTTGTTATACCTGCGACACCCACGCTGGTTTCAAACCCAGCCCAAAGCTAAGCGTGGCCTCCAAAAGGGCTCGCGTGAGCGTCGGCTGCAGCGTGGTGCACGTCCCCATCCCCTTGCGGAAAGCAATAGGTGCCCCGGCCCCCGCAGGTACCTGTTGAGGATCCTGGTGACGATGAGCTTGACCCAGGGTGCGGAGGGGCTCAGGCAGACCGTCTGTCCGTGCTTCGTCGTGGCTCTGCGGGGCGAGGGAGGGGGTGAGGCCGGGGCCGGGGCGAGGACCGGGGCCGGGGTGAGGACCGGGGCCGGGCACTTACATGACCTCGGGCACGGCGCAGTGCGGCCCCTCGGCGACGAACTCCACGCGGGCCAGGCGCCGCGGCGGGATCACCTCGGACACGGTCCGCACGCAGCGGCAGCGCAGCTCCCCGGCCAGCGGCGCACCTGGCAGGGGGGGAGACGCCGCCTGAGCCCCGGCTCCGGGGACCCCGGACCCCCCTCGCCCCGACCCGACCCCCCCGCCGGGCACCCCTGCCGGGACCCGGCCGCGGACGGCGGGGTGCTCCCGGCTCGGCCTGCCGGGCGAGCCCGCAGCCGCTTACCCCGGCAGAGAGCGGCGGCGGCGGCCAGGAGGAGGACGAGGCGGAGGTGCGGGCTCATGGCTAGTGCTGGCGGCGGAGGTGCTGCGGGAACCGGCTCTGCGGCCCCGTTGTCCTCCGGTGCTTTTATCCCCCGCCGGGAGCTGTCGGGCAGGAGAAACGTGATTCACACGCCGTCACGCATCTTTCTCTCCTCCCTGCACATCCTCGGGCGACCACTGCTCGCCGTCTTCCCCTTCTTCCCTGCCTGTGATCCTCCAAGTCGGCACGGCACGGCATGACACCCGGTAGCCTGCACCGACGGGCTGCGGGGTCGGGCTCCGTGCCCCGGCAAGTCTCCCTGCCCCACTGCTTCTGGCCGGAGGTGTCTGTTCAGCCTGCTCCGCTTACCCGGGAGCCCAGCAGTGCCAGGGAGCCAGCGCCGGGAACTCCTACAGGAACGGACTGTCGTTTAGACACCAGACTTTGGAGGTTAAATTCAGCCCAGCCCAAGTTTTCTTTACGTATGTAAGCCTGAAAGATGCTAGTGAAAACTGAGACATAAAATCCTTTGTCTTCTGCATCTAGGGATAAGTTCGCATTTCATTTTAGCAGCTGGGTTTCTCTGCCAAGCACACAGTAATTTCATTGTGGATTTAGTTGTTAGCTGAAAAGCAAGGGGCCCTGAATGTTTTGCAAAGCAGCGAGTGGTAGGGACCCTCTCCAGCCGGCTGGAAAGATGTCAAGGCTTAAAGTTTACCAGAGGATCCAGGGATGTCTCTGGGCAGCAGGTGCAGTCCAGAGATGCCACAGCCATCCCACCATTTCTTCCCGGTCTTTGGAAATCATGCATTGCTTTATTTCAGTCCACCAGCTTTGCTTTGGACTGCTGTTGTGCTTTCTGGGGCAGTGAAGAGTGATTACAATTTTCCCCTAAGATCTCTCCAAAGATGTAATAATTGTGTTATTTTTTTTTTCCTTGGTCTGGGGAGCAAAAGAATCAATTTGATATTAGGCAATGGACACCTCATTTCTTTTAACTTGGCCAGGGGGAGATGACAACACAGACTGATTTGTTAGTGCAGTATCTGCAAACTTGTAAATCAACTCTATACTTAATTGCAAAATAGTCCCAGGAAGAGGGAAGCTGAGAACAGAGGTAACGTTGTGTTCACAAAGGTATTTATTTCCCTGCATGCTGACCAATTTGACTGCCTTGCCATTCACCAGCTGACTTTTCTCCTCTCGGAGCTGGGTGTGAACTCACTGATTTGGGCATTGCCAATGCTGCCTCTGTGGCTCTAGGTCCATCAGATCCGTAAGCCTTGGGGCACTTCACTATTTCTTGCTTTTGCCACCCTGCAGGAAGTTATGGAAGTGCTAAAGTAACCAGGAGGGGAAGATCTCAGGGCAGTGGGGGTTTGTATTTCTCTCCAAAGTGCCTGCCTCTCATCGCGCGCGGTCTGCCAAAGGGTAGGGAGCGAATACCTAATTCCTACCCATCTGTACATCCTTCTGCCTTGCTCATGAGTGTTCTGAAAGAACGGCAGGTTTTAGCTCAATAGGTAAGCACCGACTGTCAAATGCTAGCCTGGATGCTAGTCCTTGCTCCACAACACCAAAACTCAGCTGCAACCCTGCCTATTATTGTGAAATTTCCCTACAAGGTGCCAAGGGAAAAATGACATTTTTGTGTTCAGAACCCTGTTTCTCCAATACAAAACTATTCAGAGTAGAACCTGAAGCGATACGCTAGGTGTGCCAGATGCAAAAGGATCATCAAGACATGAACGAGCTTTAAAATGTCAGACATATAGTCCCTGTGAACTGTTTTCTGACTTTTTTCTCCCCATATTTCAGGTTCCCTCAGCCCCCCACCCCACCTCCTGTATAAGCTAACATTTCCTGGCTTGTGGCTGTTTATAAGATATGGCATTATGTGCTGGCTTTTGTTTATTTGGGAAATCTTTCCTATGCTCTCTGTTTGTTTTTCTTTTGTGGCAATGTTCTGTGCAAACAGGCTTTCTGCTTTGGAAAGCACTAGCTCCACAGCAGCCTGGTTCTTAGATTTCAGGGTAAAGACTTCACTAGTTACGTGAAGACCCCGTCGCACTGACGTCAATGGCAACTTGGATTAAGCCGGTTTTTCATTGCTGACTTCAGTTGTCACTTTAAGTAGACATAGGTACAGAAGAACAATTGGGGTTGACCTGCGTTTTACCCCTTTTTTGAGCCAATTCCCGGAGGGCAGCAGTGGCCGAGCTCTTAGAAGATTGCTGCGGGTGGTACGTTAAGGGCCCATCTCATGGAGGAAAAGGATGTCTCTATCAGAGAGTGGCCAACATCTTGTGTCACACAGAAACCTGCATTAACAGAGCATATTTCGGTAGAGTAACTACTTCAGTCTTATCCTTATCGCTCAGCAGGAATTTATGTCCAGGAATAGGCTGAGCTAAATGATACATATAGCAATATCAGTGATTACGTTAGTTTGGCAGTTAAACATGCAAGTGGTAAAACAGCAGCCACAAATTCCCCAGACAGTGAGAAACTCCTCAGTGAGCCTTCTGTCCCGTGGGTTTCAAACTATCAGCTCCAGCAATAGGATCTGAAACTACATTACTTTTCTCTGCATTCTCAAACATCTGGAAAATCTCTTTTGAGTCTTTCTTGTCTCCAGTGGGAGATTTCATAACAAATAAACGAGAAGCCCTTAAAAAAAACAAGCTACCTTCAAGTAAAGCTATGCTTTTTGTGAATTGGAAAAGTTTCCATCTTTTTAGTAGGACAGTCTTGTGGAAAATCTGGAGGACAGGTGTTTGTGGGATTTGGAACTTAATCTGTTCAGGGCTCATAAAATCAACCGAACGATGCGCCCACGTTCTCCTGGACCTAGCACCGCCTCCCTGTGCTGACACAGCTTTTCAAAGCGATGTGGTTTATCATTCTTCAGCTAGGAAAAATTCATTCACATACATTCATTTGCCACCGACTGGTCTTGATGTGAATTATAACATGATTCAGCATTAATTCAGCAGATAAGCTGTTATATTGCTTTTAAAGGGAGACCTGAGCGTTGAGCGGCTCATAACAATGAAATAATGATGTGTCGGGGAAGCAGAAACTCACTGCAGAAAGAGGTGAAGAAGATGTGAGATTGCTTCACCATGCCAAAAAGGAAATATTCTTCAATCAGCAAATGTGGCTTGTTGACAAATGTGTAACATCTGCAGTGCTTATGGAGAAGCTTATTTGCTCAGTCATTTTCCTGTGATGTAATTAACCATTTTGTTTGACGTTGACAAGAACATTATTGATGAGGCAGAATGTCTTCATTCTCTGACATATCGAACTCCTGAACATCTGGCCTGGCCTTTAGCCCAGGCTAGAGTTTTGGAAAGTCTTGTGCAAATACCCGCCATACCAACAGAGCGAGAGGAAACTCGAGATGTACGAAGGCTCGAAAAAATGTGTCGTGTGCCCAGGAGCGTTGCTCAGTCACTTCCCTTTAAGCTGTGCTAGGCTAACCCTACACATCTGGCTCTGTCAGGGCACACCCAAAGCACTACTATCAGGACCGTGGTTTAGGAAAAAAAGGCAATAAAAAGTCAGATGAGCATCATTTATTCCATCTGTGTCCCTGTGAAACAAGAACTCCTTGTGCTGTTTGCACTGGTGCTCAGAATATCCTGCAACTTTTCCTTTGTATTGAAGCCAATACAATAATCTTCAGTGAAGGCTGTGGCTAGGAGGCAGCTGAAATTATGAGTACGTGATCCACAATGTCACTTTTAGATAGACTCTCAACAAAGTTAAGAGGAAAATAATTCAGGATCATCCCAAAGGAATGAACTATTTCAAGGATTATGCCCCGGGCAATTAGCTGAATTTTGCAAACGGGATCAGCCCAACCTCCTGGCCAGATTTTTCCGGCTACGGGGTGATTCCCCTCCCTTTGCCAATTGACACAACCAGTTGGTCACGCTTGGTCACTAGTTACTGGTGAGAGATAAGAGAGACTGACTGGTCTGCTGCCACTTTTAGCGTGATGAAAGGCCATAGGTATGCTCTGCTCTTGCACTGGTGCCTCCTGGAAGTAGGGATAAGAATGGGAGGCAGATCCGATAATTTTCTTATGCCAGTGAGTATGAATCAGGGAAGCCCAAGGAGAAGGAGTAACTTTAAAAGCATTTATCTGTGATGAGGTTAGTGTGTCAAGAGGTCTGTCTCATGACACAAAGAGAACAAGAACGCATGTCGTAACGTAAGGAAAATGTGCAATCTGCACAGCTCATCCTGCCGCTCTGCATGGATGATATTTTTAGGAAATTGAATGAAGGCCCAGCAACACGAACCAGCTCTTGACACTGACAGGGTAGACCTGAGCCTTGCTCCCACTAGGTGAGGATTACTGCAGTGCATGATTAAGGCGCTTTGAGCAAACAAGCAGCAGAAGTGACGAAACTGTTTTTCAATGGACTTGAGTTTTGCGATTGGATTCTCTGATGTCTAATTAGGTACACAATCCAACCAAGAACTTCCACCAATTAAGACACTCGTAACTTCTCTTTCTCCCTCTGCCTTAGGTTCTCTAGCATGTTATGAAAGCGTGTTGTGTGCTTACGGTGCAGTCTTTTCCTCGATGTGAGCGCAATGGCAATTTCTACAGCTACCCGCAGACTTTCCAAAAACATCTAGAAAGTGAGTATCCTTGATCCTAATACTTTGAAAAGGGCCAACACTCAAAAGTTGCCGGGGAACAGAGGAATGCAGAACAATTAAGGCAGCTTCACCACATAAGAGACTTTATTTACTAAGAAAACCAAGCTAGATGCTGCCAAACAGGTGTGGAACTCGATTTCAGTACTCTTCCACTCCCAGGCGGTCATCCACATAAAGTAATCACATTTGCAAAATAGCTGTACAGACAGAAGATCCCCATGTTGTCTGTGGCAGCCACAGCCATGTGGCAGGGGTAGTGTGAAAAGGACTTCCAGTCATCCTGGACCTCTTTAAATATGCATGTACTGAGGAGATGGGGGCTGGAGGTCAAAAGAAAGATGCTCAGATGAGCACAAAAATGCTGAAATCCCGCTGCCACTCTCAAAGTGAGTTGAGAATCACTGTCAAGCTTGTGCTCTCCCTCAGTTTGTCCTTCACAGTCTCCTCCGGCCACCTACAAGTGCCCCAGTAGCCAGAGGATTCCAAAAGTCACAGAGGGAGTGCTGAGGCAGCCACATCTCCCCTTTGCCCCACCAAACAGCATTGGAAATCTGCCCACTTGGCTTGTCTGTTGTGAACTTTCTGATCCTCAGCCTTTTTTGACCGATGTAAGTAGAAGGAAGGAAGGATCGTGCCTTCTTTCCCTATTGCAGCAACAGAATTTCCTTGGAGCAATGGCCTTGCAGCCAGATTTGTGTTAAGGCAGCACGTGTGTGTCCCAAAGAGGCACAGGAGCCTCAGTCCTAGACACTGTGCAAGTGTGGACCAAAGGGATCATTCTTCCACAAAAAAGCCTTCCACAGCTGAGTCACAGCAATCCCTATAAACTGGGAAAGGCACTGTCAGGTGTTGCAACCAACAGATACTGTAGTACATCCGCATGACTCCGATTGCAATCTGCAGGGTGGATTTCCCTTTCATGAAAGAGAACGTCCAGCCTGGTCGTGTTCTTCACAGAAGCTGGGAATTAACTTTATGAAGCCATCACAAATGTTGGCATGACCAGTATTTACTTAGGAGAGAGTTTGCCTGAGGAACAAATTAGCAGCAGGCTAATCGGGGCTGAAATAGGTAGTATCACCCTTGCTTTACCCACAGCCTACCACCTCCTGCTGCGTTTTTGTGGAGACTGTGTTAAAAAAAATACATTGTGAGAATAGCGTTGCTCCTTTGCAGTAGGTGAAATGCCAGAAGCGTGTCAGTAGGCAGAAAGAAGAGCCTCCTTGGCTTGAGAAACCCGAGACAATCACACAGCTTCATATTTAAACTAGCATCAATCAGTTATCGGCAATGAAGTTTTGTTATCTGACCTCCATGCCACCCAGACAGCAGTTTGCTGGCTTCATTCAACCTAAGCCAGGTCAGAGTCACTCCCTGCCCTTGGCCTCCAAGGCGTCTGCCAAAAGGTGAGGGTTTCCTCTCAGCCTCTCCAAGTGGCAGCACTAGATCATTTCAAGCACAGCAAGAGGATGGAAGAGTACAACTTTTTCTCGTAACCTTGCTAAGAAAAGGTCTACGCCATTTGGCCCTAGGAAACCCGTCCCTTTCCTCATTTCAAAAGGAGCCAGAAGCTGGCACAAATATTTAGGGGGATGTGTGGGCAAGAGTTGTCTCGTTGCTCCACATCCTATTGTCTCTAGCTCAGTTTTCAGCTGCTAGGTGACTGCAGTGAAATGGAAGGGAGGAAAACGGAGCCCTGGTGCTTTTCACCTCAGCTTCCCGAACGATTTCATTTCCCTGCAAATGGGACCAAACAAAAGAGGCTCGATCCTACTGCTCTCAGTCCAGAACTCCCAGCAAGGCAAAGGAATGCTGAGAAGTATAGTTTTGCAGTGGTGAAAGTACCTCCATGGGCACAGCTTATACAAGCCATTAACGAAACCAGCAAGATTTGATATTCTATGATCTGTCTCTTATGCTAACAGACACCAGGCAAGTGTATAGAAATATTTATTTTTTAAAAGCAAAACTCTGTAAGTAACAAGGGAAAATATCTTAATTAGGAAACATACATAGTAATAAAAACATTAGAAAAAATCTTCCATTTGATTCACAGGAACTTACTACAGTTATTATGGATGTATGATAATACCGCTACACAATAATTATACATATATAACTATGAGAGTTTCTTCAGCATTTTGGAAAATGAGTAGATGAACAGAAATCATATGGTCTCACCATGATGACATTTAAATACTAGTATTTGAAAGTGGTTTAGATCCCCCTTCTTTTTAATTTTCTGCTGGACAGAAGTATGAAGAGCAGAGGAAACTGCATACACAGAATTCCCAAAGGAATTTGGACTAGAATAAATAAACATCCACTAACACAACAGCACATTCACTTACATATAACTTTATCTAAATTATGACATTATGCCATACAAAAAAAGACATCACGTGTCTAAGGTTGCAAGGAGCAAAAGCCACCAGCTCCCTCCAAATGCATACCCACAAGGTAAGCAGTGCTGCGCGCACCAGGACTTCTGGCAGGAGAAGGGAACTAGAAGTTGCTGGTGAACTTGCGTTGCTGGGTTAACTTTTGGCTCTGGCACGGCAGGCTGCACGGCTTTCCCACAGCAGCTGGGAAAGTTTTTTCCCAGGCGCATAGCTGTACGATGTGCAAAACAAAACTAAGATGTGTTTTGGGAGGCAGCAGTTCCCTTCTGTATACTGAGCTGCTATGCAGAGTAACTGTTTCTATGTGAGTTAAGTCCTTACAAAGGTGTGTAGCATGGAAATACACTTCATGCTGATGCTGAAGCCTCATCAGTGGTTTGCTGATGCTGGAGCCCAGGCACATTTTTCCTGTGAACGAATTCAGGATACTCTCTGTATCTTTTCTCCTGCGCACCACCCCAAAAGCAAGGTTTTAAAAGCAGTAGATTAGTACAGCACTTGGAATTGTGCTTTTCAGACAATGTCCAAATTAAAGATACATCTTACGTAGTACTTGCAATATTTAAATAAATACAATCAGGTATCATTACATTAAATAAAGTCCTCAATAAATAGGCTGAGCTCAAACGCAGTGCATTCGGGAGAAGAAAGCCCCCGCAGCCTCAGGCTCCATGTCTTCTCTCCTCCAGCGAGTTTCTCTCCCCCGTCAGTTTTTCTGTGCTGAGCTGAAAGCCAAAAGCCAAGACGACCGAGATCAGCGCTGCCTGCCGTCACCGCGGGCCTTTAGCTTGCATGGAAGCGGGGTCCGGGGGAGGTGAAAGGGGCCGCCCCTCGGTTTACGCGGGGGGGGTTCTGTGCGTGTGCTGCGGCCGGGGCCGCAGCGGCAGCCGCCCCGCTCCTTCCCGGGACGCCCCCGCGGCGGCGCCCGGAGCGGGGCGCGCTGCCCCCGCAGGTACCTGTTGAGGATCCTGGTGACGATGAGCTTGACCCAGGGTGCGGAGGGGCTCAGGCAGACCGTCTGTCCGTGCTTCGTCGTGGCTCTGCGGGGCGAGGGAGGGGGTGAGGCCGGGGCCGGGGCGAGGACCGGGGCCGGGGTGAGGACCGGGGCCGGGCACTTACATGACCTCGGGCACGGCGCAGTGCGGCCCCTCGGCGACGAACTCCACGCGGGCCAGGCGCCGCGGCGGGATCACCTCGGACACGGTCCGCACGCAGCGGCAGCGCAGCTCCCCGGCCAGCGGCGCACCTGGCAGGGGGGGAGACGCCGCCTGAGCCCCGGCTCCGGGGACCCCGGACCCCCCTCGCCCCGACCCGACCCCCCCGCCGGGCACCCCTGCCGGGACCCGGCCGCGGACGGCGGGGTGCTCCCGGCTCGGCCTGCCGGGCGAGCCCGCAGCCGCTTACCCCGGCAGAGAGCGGCGGCGGCGGCCAGGAGGAGGACGAGGCGGAGGTGCGGGCTCATGGCTAGTGCTGGCGGCGGAGGTGCTGCGGGAACCGGCTCTGCGGCCCCGTTGTCCTCCGGTGCTTTTATCCCCCGCCGGGAGCTGTCGGGGAATTTCCCGGGCGCGGAGCGGAGCCGGGGGGGTGTGGGGAGGTGTGTGGGGGGGTGTTCCTGGCTGGGCTCCCCACCTCCTCTGCTTCGGGCCAGGTGGGCCGGCCGGGCCGGGCCGGACTGGAAGCCGCGTTGGCCTCTTTCCACCGCCGGATCTCGGGCGCTGGAGGAGCGGGGCAGGGAGAGAAGAGGGGCTGCTCCCTGCCCCGAGAGGCTCCCGGTGCAGCGGCTCTTTCAGGTATAGGGGAGGAGGAAGCATGCACTGCAGAGTCCCGAGGATCGCTCAGGGTCTGCGTGGAACCTCGAGAAGACTCACTCCATTCTCTGGAAGGAGCTGCGGCTCTGTCGTGGGGGATCTCGGTTTGCTTTCATTTAGTGTCGGTGCAGGGTGCTGAGCCGAAGGAGGGTTTGGGCTCCAGAGCTTGCCGTGCTGGCTAACCCCTTGCAGCTATGCACCATCATCCAGTGGGGTTGCTCCCCTGTGCACCCCTTTCTTCACCTGCTTTTTGAAAACTGCAAATCTGTATTTCCTGCAACTAGGAGATGCTCAAATTTCCATACCTACACTCAACTAATACAAGCCTTCTATTCCAGTCAGCACAGCTGGGTCACTCTCTTTGTCTTCATGACTGTCAAGGCATTTTGCTATCTTCTGTTAGAAAGCAGCAAAAAAGCCGTTTTCTGGGAGCCTTTAAAGCAAATTAGATGCACTTTTTCTTAGCTTTATTTACACATAAGTTTAGTTCAATTATGGTCAAGCACTTTCTTTTGTAATTACTTTCAGTATGAAATATGATTTTGCACGTCCTTTTTTTGCAGCCGATCCTTTTTCTCTCTTTCACAGGTAGAAACATGAGTGGAGTTCAGCAAATCAAATTGCTCCTGGGTCAGGCTGCCATGTGTCTTGCCCCAACAACTCGAATGCCTTGTGTATCCCTAAAGCTTCTAGGTCAGTTTTTTTGTACCATGTGTTACATGTTGCTTTGATTTATGAGATGTTTATGGCTATGCAGGAATTTAAAATTTGCAATTGTGTTCTTAGATCTCCCTCCCCCTGCAACTTTCTAATCTTTATTTACTTAATAAATATTTCTTTGCTGTAGAATATACATCTGAAACTTTAAGCACTAGTGCAAAATCAGATCAGTCAGCCAGATTTCAGTAAAATATTCCTGGTTTGTGAAGAAGAGATCTGTTCATGACTCATTATTAGAATGACTTGAAACCAAGCATGTTATAGTCACTCTTTTGAACTAGCTTGACTTGATTTTCAGGGGTGACATTGTTTCCTTATAAGAGGACTGTCAGCACAGAGGTAGCTTCTTGCAACTAAAGTATGTAGATTATATTTACCTTTTTTTAGAGACAAGCCAAGTAATCAATGTATCATAATGACATTAACAGGACAGAACAGGAATTAATTGTAGGTAAAACTGTACTGGCAGGACAAGATGTAAAGCGAAATAAGGTTATTTTTGAAATTACAAGGATCACAGTACAGTAATCCCATTAGAAGATTTACTGTCTGAAAACAAAACCAAGTCAGGGCTAAAAACACGTAGGATGCAGCATGTGGATCAGTCCCAGCGAGAGCTTAATCAGGTGGCAACCTAGCGCTACACAGAGACTCTCAGTCCTGAGCTTTGTCGTCTACAGATCAGATCGTTCTTATGGCTGCTGGCTTAGTCTCTCAGGGGATCAGCTGTGCGGGAAGATTGTATGTAATAAGCAAATGGCGATTACGCCATGTAATCAGGAAATGTCTAATGACTAATTTGCACCCCTTTCCAATTCCAGTTTGTTAACGATATCCTTGGAAGCTGTTGGCTTGTAGCTTGGTCTTAAAAGGAAATTACATGATCAAGATGTCTCTCTGTCCTGCTCTGTCATGCCCCCCCTCCCCAATTTCACCCTTCTAGTAAAGTTCATATCATTTGGCCAACTTCAGAAAGATTTGATGAAGGGCTATCAAGGGATATCAACCAAGTTAGTCCAGGTTGGTGGAGAGTCAATGTTGGATGGAGGAAGAGAAGGAGCCAGACCATCACTGCCACTGAAAATCTGCAGCACAAGCTGTGCTCTTTCCACCTTGCCAGCTGGCCAATCCAGATGTTCCTGCTTGCAGCCAGTGCGCAGCTTGGAGTTGGCTACCTCCTGTGCTACCTCTTGTCCAGCTTTTTAGGTGCGATTAGAACACGGAAAACGTTGGGGAAATGTGGTGCGGCTTATGCGGCCTTGGGGAGAAATGGAGAGGTTCCGAGAGAACCTGCAGTCTACTAGAGGACGTAGAGGTTGTGCGGGAGTCCGGTTACACTGAGTAGATTGGAAGAAGCATACGTCTTTATATCTGGGCCTGTTACCTTCCCGTGAGTCATATGCCATCTTTTTTTTTTTTTTAGTTGAAAACTAATTTATTATTTTTAATGAAAATGAATTCTCCTTTGACGTGTATATGAAATTGTGCATAAAGCTGATGCATCGTGTAACTTGAGCTTCCATCTTTGAGACAAAACTTTGTAGCAGAAGTGCTTTTCCAGGCTCTGTTTTTGCAGCCTGACTCACTTGGCTAAGTAGTAATAGTAGTAGTAGACCCTGCTAAGTAGTGTGTATGGTTTTTTTGAAGGCAGCAGAGCAGGGACATGCTTTCCTTGAAAACTAGAGAGATTCCTTAAGAAAACCATAAAACCAAAGCTGTTAAGAATGGACAATTGCCCAGAGGTGCTTAGGGGCAACCACTAAGCAGAAAAGTTAGAAATTTCCCTGGCATCCCTTGAGATCATAGGGATGGAGCCACCGTTCCCTCCAGGCTATAGCACCACCAGCATTGCAGTGTGAGTTCCCGGTGTGGCTGCCCCAGGGAAGTGCCATGTTCTCTGCAGGACAGCACTAATGAACGCCGACTTTATTTGCATACCTTAATCTCTGGGAATCAGGTGCTCTATTCCACCCTCACAGACCTCTGTGTGTCCATAACTAGTTTTCTCCTAAACAGAGCCCTCACAAGCTGAACAGCAAAACTGAGGCTTATGCTATATTACCAGGAAGAAGGATTTGCCCAGCTGTAGCAAACTGAGGCAATGAACAGTTAGGATGATGCACAGATAATCCAGTGCAGGTCATTAAAACGATCGTTAGCAGATCCAGCTCTGAATCAATGTGGGGAGCAGATCTGTTGAGTAAGAAGCTGTCACTCATACACAGTCAGATTACGTGTTGTTCTTGGACAGTACACATGAGTAAGGACAGTTTACGTGACAGTGCTCGGTTTTATGCTTGGATGACTGTTCACAATATCTGAACTGTCAGACTCATTCCACAGCGGTTACTGCTGAGGAAATTCCAGAAGAAGTCTCCTGGGGTCTGAAGTGTGAGGCTGTTTTGGACGTGGAGCAGCAACATGTGAAACTCAGCAGTCAGCTCTCCGGCCGAGGCATGTGCTGAGATGAGCGGTAGTCAGAGAGGTCGTGAACATGCTGAGATGCAGTAGGCAGTACAGAGCTTGGTCCTGTGAGGCAGTAGTCGTGCAAGCAGGCCTGCCACAAGGGAAATGGGTATCTCTGGGAGTATTTCAGAAGGCAGGACCATCTGCCTGAGCAAGGCTTTGTACCTGCAGACTTCCAGATCACCTCTGGCTACCTTCCGTGTGAATGTGGGTAGGCTCCCTTCAGTCCAGATGACAGCCGCAACAAGGCTGAGCTCTCCTGGATTCTAGCCTTTCCTCCGGCTCCCCTTGCCACCTTTGGCACTTTTCCTTTTGCAAGTAAGGAAAAGACAGGGAACAGATAGTATCACGTCAGCCAGGATTTAGAAAGCTGAATTCTTCCCTGCCTGCTGCCAGATTTCTTTCATTATAAAGAAGTCTGTCATGCATTGGCTGCAGGCAGTACGGATGTGCTTGAGTTAGGTTTAAATTGGTTATCGTGAGCGATGGTGTCAGTATAGCTATGGCAAAACTCACCAAAGCGATTGTATTCGCCTCGCTGAAGTTACCATTTAAGTTACCCACCTTGCGTAGGTTCTTTGGTAGGAGCTTGCCCTAGTTTCTGCTGGGATAATTTTCTTTGTAGCAGCAGGTATAGTGCTGTGTTTGGGATACAGGATGAGAATAATGTTGATAACACCCTAATATTTAGTTGTTGCCAAGCAGTCAAGGACTTTTTCAGCTTCTCGTACCGGCCTGCCAAGGAGAAGGCTGGGGGTGCCCAAGAAGCTGGGAAGGCACACGGCCAGGACAGCTGACCCAGACTGGCCAAAGGGATATTCCATAACGTATGGCATCATGCTCCGTATAGAACTGGGGGAGTTGGCTGGGAGGTGGCGTGGCTCAGGAACTAGCTGAGCATCGGCTCTGCGTGGTGAGCATTTCTGCTGCGCATCGCTTGTTTTGTATAGTCTATTATTACTGTTATTGTTATTCTTTTCTCTCCTATTAAACTGACTTTATCTTACTCCACAAGTTTTACCTTTTTCTTTTTGATTGTCTCCCTCATCCCGCTGCGGGGAGGTTGTAAGCAAATGGCTGCCAGCCGGGTTAAACCACGACAGAGCTGCTGTGTGAAGATCCTCTGAAATCCCTCAGTGTCCTTAGCGTGGGCCTCAGGGTTACCAGAGCACAGAAAGCTGTCCCAGCTTAGGCAGGCCCTAAGGAAATGCATACAGAGTAGTCCTAGCCACATGACTTAATCTTCTTCGTGTTATCCAGCTGTTAATTCATTAAAAGCAGGAAGTGATTCCGTTGCATTTGTTGCACACTTTGGCTGCTTGGCGTTCCACAGCAGGTATTTGGCTTGGCATCTGTAGTGAGAGCATGCATTCACTGGCACCAGACCCAGAAAAACTAAAAGACAATTAAACAAGAGACAACGTCTCTTTCATTTCAACAAGTGAGGACTTTTCCTAACTGCACAAAAGGGAGTTTGGAGAATATATTCCAGACATAAGTCTTGGGTCAACTTTTTAACAATCGCCTAGAAACCATTTCACATGGGCAATCACTGAAGGGGCAAGAGCGTTTCCTAACGAGTCAGGTGTTTCCTCCAGTGCTTTGGTTAGGAATGAATTAGGTTCTGATTTGTAAGAGAGCGCTAGAAAAATGTCAAGTCACTGCTACCTACTAGTGTCTACAGTCAGAGGGTATATACTGCTGATGCGTCCTGGGCTGCATCACCAGCCGCGTGACCAGCAGGTTGAGGGAGGGGATTCTCCCCCTGCACTCTGCTCTCGTGAGACCCCACCTCGAGTACTGCGTCCCCCAGTACTCCAGACATGGAGCTGTTGGAGCGAGTCCAGAGGAGGCCACGGAGACGATCCGAGGGCTGGAGCACCTCTGCTATGGAGACCTCAGGCTGAGAGAGTTGGGGTGGTTCAGCCTGGATGGGGCTTTGGGCAACCTGGGCTAGTGGAGGGCGTCCCTGCCCATGGCAGGGGGTTGGAACCAGATGGGCTTTGAGGTTCCTTCCAGCCCAAACCAGTCTGTGATTCTATGATATCCACTCCTACCTTTATTATTAGGTTACCTTTTTTTGTATACCAATACTGTGTTTCATAGTATTCACTAGCTATGACAGGGTGCTGTTCCTAGCACCTGTGACTCCTCCTGCGGATGCAGCTCGGTCCTGAGGTACAAACATGTAATCATCTCTGCTCTCAGAGAGCCAATACTGTGGCTTTTCAATCTCCGGGAAGATTTGCTGGAGGTTGTAGCCAAATTTCAATGTCATGCTACAACTTTGTGCAAAATATGTTTTACATCTATCAGATGTTTTATTTTCTTGAATTTCCTTGTGTGTTTCTCTAGTTTTGAACTGTTTCCAGTCCATATTCCCTTGTGAATAATACCTGAATATGTAAGAAACACAAACATCGCATTGTTCAGCTTGTGTCACGAAGGATCTCAACTCAGTTTTGCCAACTGCATCGTGGCACACATCACACGCTGCTGTGCGCTCATTTCTTTAATACCTTTTGCGATATTAACATTTGCATTTAAAATTAGCTACAGCAAATGGTGATCAGTATTTTCTTACCCGTCTTCCTGGATCGTCACCTAATTTTAACATTCGGGAATCCTTAGGTCTTCCTCTACCTGTGCTCACCGGTGGCAATGAAAGCATGAGCAACACACTGTTAATAGCTGTAAAGGAATGTGTTTGTATTACTCAAGCGTTACCTTAGCAAATATAAAGGGTTGGCTTTGACATCAGGTTGTTTGGTAATCATTTCTCTGTTTTTCAGTTTCAAATGCCAATTTACCTTTTCTGAGATAGCTTATGGGATTGTAGCTACTGCCATACTGTGATCTTACTTTGTGCAATTCCTGGACATAGAACAATTTCAAAAAGCTCATAAATTGACTGGGTGGTGGTAGGTGGACTGGTTCTAGTATTTTACCCCTAACACACAAGGACAAAAAGAGCTTCATTTTGAAAATGGGAAACAAATTGCTCTAATTGAGAGGAAAGATCCTCCAGGCTCTTTAGTAACAGGCATGACCCTGGATAAAGGTTACAATTGGATGACTCCTTCCACTCCCACCTAGCTGTTCAGCTGATAAACCTTTGAGATCATCACAGCTCCTGAAAGGCATAAAGAGCTCCTCTTGCCCTTACTAACAGCTGAAACTGCTCTGCAGCTTATGAGCTTCCTGCAGTTTTTTGTCCTTGGATCTGTAAATGCATCAGGAGCAACTCTTTTTTCTGAAGGTGGAGTACGTCTCTTGCTGTGGGCTGTTAGGTCCTGCTTGTCTGCCAGAAGCAGACAGGTTTTCTCATTGCTGGGGCAGATCTTGGTTCTATGGTTTGCATACTAATTCAGGTATAATTATAATTATAGTGAACACGTTGCCAGCTGTTGCTGCTTGTGTGTCTGGCTCTAACATCTGCCAGCAGGACTTATACTTTGTCAGTGCCTTGTAGAGGCGTGATACAGCATATCCTGTAGCAGTTGACGGTTGTTCCAGTGGTGGTATATGAGCATGGGAGAAAGGATGCAGAGCCAGCAATATGCTGCTGTTGTGCTTTCTAGGTAGTACTATTTTGTAGTGGGGCTCCCCAGGGAGCATGATCAAAAGACAGATAAAAAAAAAGTGGGGGTTTTTTTCAGTTTGAAAACTTAAAAGAATATTTTTAGTTCAAGCTGAGCAGCTCATGAGCAGTAAAATGCATGTTTCATTTCAGGGCTTTGTTAACTAAGATCAAGTTTTTGTATAGCAAGGGGACCCCTCATAGAAGCTGTGAAAACAAAGTTCTCCCATCCTTATACTTTAAGCCTGATAGCTCATTTCTCAGTTGAGAGAAATCTTTGCTATCTCAAAATAAATACATTAAAATTTGTTACATTTGTGAATAGTTGGAAGGGAAGCAAATGCAGGTCTCGTAAAAAATGAACTATTTACCCAATTGAACACACACACACACGCGTGCCCCCAAAAGTGGGTTAAGCCAGTTCGAATCCAATTAAGTTTTCAGGTTCAGTGGAGCTGAGTAATTTTTGAGGGTGTGCTTTGGATAGTTGTGGTCTTTTGGTTGAAGTGATGACATCAGTTGAGAAAGCAGTGACACGAGACTGGTGACCACATGAAAATGGGAACACTTTTTGGAATCATCACAAAATCTTTGAAGTCTTCTCTTATGACACCCACATTTTAATCCTCAATGTTACTTTCATTGGTTGTGTTGCAATGAAGGAAAAACGAAGAAGTCATGCTTGACTTAGACCCTAGAAGATAATAAAGCAGCCATGCTTTCTTAAGGCACTTTGAGCGCTACATGCAGGTTCATTCTTCAGCACGTTTGGACTCCGTAGTAAAATCGATTGCGTTGTTCCTGGCAACAGAAAATGTCTGCTTTGTAGTTGAAAGGAAGGAAAAAATAATATTGATAAGTTTGCTTAATCTTCAGTGAATTATGCAAAATAGCATGTAAAGCAGCAAGGGGGACAAGCATTTGTTTCAGCTTGTTAAAGGGAGATGTTTAGAGGAGCAGGTGTCTGGAGGAAAAACATCCATCACAGTATTGATAAATGTGATCACCACTGAGGTAACTGTCAATGGTTATCTTCCCCGTTATTTTGTATTTCTCTTTTTTTTTTTTTTTCCCCCCTCCTTTTTTAAATTTTCAGAGTGCTTGACTTCAGATAGCCTCAATACACACAGGGTACGGGAATGCGCAAGGAGATTGTGCTAAAAATTATGCCAACAAATGCAAGCACACCATTTTTTGTTTGTTAAAATTGCTAGCGAGTGCTGGTGTCAGGAGTACACAGAGAGGGCAGAAGAGTAACCAAGCTAGTGGGATTCTTTAGAAAATAGGCTACTGAACAAAGCAACTTCAGATTTACTTGAAATTCAGCATTTTTACCTTTGGTTTTCTTCTAAATAGTTGAAATTCCCATAAAATTAAATTGATCAGGGCATTGAAAAGAATCATTTCACTTATCTCCAAATACTGTTTGGCTGTGAGATCAGAGTAGCTCAATTTAGGTAAATAGTTTGCTATTAGCATTTGAATATATGCTTGGATTTGACAAAATCATTGCTTTCTAGTCAAGTTTTCCCATTTGTTTGAGTCCTCATTTTTCTAGTGGAGCAGTGTTCCATCAGCAGACTTTCCACCTGGTCGGCCCTGGCTTGTATTCATGGTACACATCATTTGAAGCAAACTCTACTCTGTACTTATCACTGAGAACTCACTCTTGTAGACTGTACTGATCCAGCATTACCCATTTGCTTCTTACTCTATTTCTTTTACTAGTCATGTTAGTATCAGAAGACACTTGCACGCTCTCCTTCATCCTTTCCTCCAAGCAGGAAAAATATTAGGAGAATTTTTCAACAATGACATTATTCTATAGCATTTGGCCTGTCAACAGGTCAAGTGTGTCCAGATACATTTGCAGTTGTTTCGCATGTTTCTTACTCAATCTGGTCTCCTGCTGACTTTGGTGAAAGATTTGGGTATGCACAACCCACTTTTTTTGGTGTTAATCTTAACTAGGAGTGGGTGAAGCTACAGTGTTCAGTGTGAACTAGCTACAACAATGCCTGTTGTCTTTGGCTCTCTTTTTATGAAACTTGTATTCAAGGTGAGCAGCGGTTACATAAATTGGCTCTCTTTTGTAGACTGGTGGTCTTTGCTGTCAGAGGTGAAGTACCAAACAGAAAAACCCAGAGGGGAGCGAAAGAGAAGCAGGAGTAAGTGCAGCTTTGTGCATTCTGCCTCTCACAATAGGAGCCGGAGGACATAGGGATTCCACCTGTCTTAACTTTCTGGAAGAGGAATTAGCAGAGACTGAGGAGTTGATAGAATTTTGACAAGAGGAATTCAGTGAGTCAGCAAACATGTTTGCTATTGGCTTGATTACTGATCTGCTGCTGGTAATGTCTGCCTTAGTCACCAGGCACCAGCCCGGATTGCTGTGCATTCGTTTATCGGTTATTGATAAGTCAAACATCAAGCTTTCAGAGTGTCAGATTTCTTGATAAGTCACTTGCTCTTCATTATTTGTGTTGAGTGACTAAGTGCCTTTCACATAAAGATCTGACGCCTGCACGGACAACTCTTACTTTTCACTAAGAGTAACTGAGCTGTGTTAAGTACGAGTTAGTACTTAACGAAAGACTGTGGAGGTTGGTGGCCCAAAAGTTCTGGGGGAAGTACAGGCTATAGTTCAGATCCCTTTAATGAAAGAGAATAGAGCCTATGTGTTCACACAGTGGATTGTGCTTGAGTTTAAGCACACCCTTCTGCTTCCAGTTACAGTATGCTATCTACAAACTTCTCCCAGACCTCACGTGGCACAGTGAGGTGCAAATTAAATTTTGGCTCTGGTCTTCTGCTTGCAAATATATTGAACATTTGTTCTGATTTAGCAGGAAGAAGGAAGTAAAAGTATACAGGGTGTATTCAGATTTTATTTGCACCCATTTCACACTGGTATTGTTACGTTAGCATGCTGGGTGAAGCCCAAACACAACCTGTCCCGAGGCATGGTTTATATTCTTACTGACTGATGTTCAGTAAATTCTTAAAAGCAATGGCATATGCTATACGATTTCTGCACCTGTGTTACATTCTGCAGAGGCAGGTGCTTCACATTCCCCAAGGTATGTTGAGCTTTTCCAACAACCGCTCGAAGTGTCGACCTGCAGATATGGGATGTGTTTTATGAAACTACCATCCATTAACTTGCTGAAATACTCTTGACCCTTGTTTAGCCACCTAGATCTCCAAGTCGGATGAGTAATTACTTTACAAGGCCATCTGCCACTGTCCCAGCAACTTAACTTTTTGGAGGGTCGTTGTGGTTTCACCCCAGCCGGCAACTAAACACCACACAACCCCTCGCTCACTCCCTCCCCGGCAGGTTGGGGAAGAGAATCGGAAGGGTACAAGTGAGAAAACTCGTGGGCTGAGATCAAGATAGTTTAATAAGTAAAGCAAAAGCAGCTCACACGAACAAAGCGAACTGAGGAATTAATTCTCCACTTGGCATCGCAGGCAGGTGTTCAGCCATCCCCAGGAAAGCATGGCTCCATCACACGTAACAGTGACTTGGGAAGACAAACGCCGTCACTCTGAACATATCCCACTTCTTCCTCCTTCCCTCAGCTTTATATGCTGAGCATGATGTCACATGGTATGGCATCACTCTTTGGTCAGTGGAGTCAGCTGTCCCGGCTGGGCACCCCTAGCCTGCTCACTGATGAGGTGGTGTGAGGAGCAGAAAAGGCCTCGACTCTGTGTAAGCACTGCTCAGCCATAACAAAAACATCCCTGCGTTATCAACACTGTTTGCAGCACAAATCCAAAACGTAGCCCCCTACTAGCTACTACAAAGAAAATTAACTCTGCCCCAGCCAAAAGGAGCACACGGGTCAATGCCAGACTGTTCCATACAGCAGTTAGCACAGCAGTGCTAGCTAGGCAAGGTACTGGCGCTGTCGTGATTGCGCTTGGATTTGTGAATAATACTGAGATCTTAGCGTTGCAGTTCGTAACTGGATGGGAGGCTGTCCCAGGATTTTGATGCGTGGAGGTCTGATGTATCCTGACCATAAGGGGTTTATTTCTATGTAAAAATTAACAAAAAGGTTAATAATTACACCCAGCAGAAGCTTCTAGAAGTTATTTTGCGCAGGAAGCCTTAGACTTGGGCTTTAGGTTGTCCAGTCCATGCTGTTCCTGACTGTAAGCATTAGCATCTACATCTGATGTGACAGAAATTTGGAGACATGGGCAGTTCAAGTCAGAAGCTCTTTTTGGCAGTAAAACTGCTGAGTTAAATATACTGTTGACCACTTTCCTTTTACACTCAGCCAGTATAATAGTTTTGCAATAAAAGCAATTCCAAAATAAGTCTTGCTTAACAGGATGAGAAACCTATCGAACTGCACCTCTGGACTTCTATGGAGCTTTGGCCAATCATATCATATCATATCTCCTTCAAATTTCTTCTTGTTGTGGAAATCCCCTTCTCACTGATTGTTCTTCTGGGGCAATTTTTTTTTTTTTTCATTTTTATTTTTTTATTTCTGGTATCTCTGAACAGCGATTTAGATCTTGTGATTTCTAGACTAAATGAAAATTTACTGTCCCCCACAGTTTTGAGGGGAAGATCAATTTTCCTATCTCCTCCTCAATTTCTGCTGCTTTCTGAACTGGCAAGTCTACAGCTAGCCTTCCCCTCACAGCAGAACTGTCATGTTTGCTGTTCCAAAAAAAATGTTTTCCCCTCTAACCACACACAACTTGCAGTTTTCTTTGGAAGGCGTCCAGACCCTGCTTTAGAACATCATAGCTTATTCTGAACCTTCTCCATCTCCTGGATTTCATAGTCTCACTTTCTTTTGATTTTAATTCCTTTTGTCTGTTTTCTTCCAGCCGCCCTCCACAGCCACCCACCCCCACCAGCTCCTCCACTTCTTTCAGCTTGTGCCACCAGGAATGCTAGCTGACCGTGTATCTTCTTTGCAGACTGATTCTGCTGCTCATATCAGTGTCACCCTTTCTTGTTATTGGTGCTTAATCAAAATGTGGGGGTTCAAAGTGTTTTTTCAATCAGAAGAGAAGATTTGTTCATGGAATCAGGTATTTTTCGTGTAACCCCATGTATTTTATAATAATGGACAAAGGATTCCTTTCTTAAGGAGCCAAATACCAGATGTAGTTTTCCCATTTCAAATTCCTTTTGTCCAGCATCTGGCAAAAGCCCTGTCTCGGTGTTTTTTCCTACTGCGCTAGTTCCCTCTGCACCGGGCACTTGTGTTGGCGAGGTTCTGGCGTGCCTGCCCGCCTGTTCCCCCTGCCTGGTTTCTGCATGTGCTCCCTTTCTGCCCTTCCCGCCCAGCCAGGCAGGAGGTGTCTGTGCAAAGCCAAGTTTAGAGCTGGCTCCCGCGGCTCTGGGCCGCAAAACTGGGTCCAGCTTGCGGAGCTGCGGCCGCCTGTCCTGACCGCGTTGTGGTGGGTGGCCTGACGAGTCCCCTTGTGCAACTTTAACGAAAGACTGCAAGACTCTTGCTGAGTCACAGGAGGGTTGTACAGGCCTAAACCAACTTTTTTTTTTTTTTTTTTATCTTAATGCTCTGACCTTAATCTAAACCACAGAACGGTTCTTTGAGGCCTGTCTTTCAGCCTTTCTTTTTGATGGTATTTTCTGAGTGCTTCTGTGTTCTTGTATCCTGTATTTGGATTACAAAATGTGAGAGACAGTCATCACCCAATTACCTACATAATTACACCTTGAGCCCTGTATAGTGTGGAAGTATTGGCATTTCCCAGCCTGTACCTGGAGACGTGACTGTCGAACTCCAATCAGTTTGCCTCTGAGGGAGGTGAACGATGTCTTGCTGTCACCACCTACTGCTGCCTCTTGTCTGTGCATTTTCCTTCATAGGCACGAGTTTCCTGCCAGCCAGGAAAAACAATTAAACCAGACCAAAAGCCCGCAATGTCTCCAACCAAGCATTTCTTTCCCAGCACCCTGCATTTGGGCAGGCAATCTCTGAGAGGCTTCCCGCACTGCATCCGAGAAAGAGCAATGGCAAAGCCATTGGGTGCAGAGGGATTGGCAGAGAACTGTCAGCAGAGCGTTCGGTGCAAAGGGTGGAGTGGTGAGCTAGGGGGTGGAGGGGCTATGAGTGGCATGTAGTCATGTATTCTACAGGTTGTCCTCTCATCCGTTACACAGTTCATTCTTCATTATGCACTGAGTTTGAAAATACCACCTATTTGTTCTTTGCAGTCTCTCTTGCATAATTATCCAGAGGAAGGTAACTAAATGCTAGTGAGGGCTCTTTCTTGTGTCTTGTGTCACTTTTGTTTATTCTTAGTCTATTTTTTTCACCTATATTTTACATGAAAATCAGATTCCGTCTTTTTCCTGGGTGACGTGGGGGACTTCGAGAATTAACTTCCAAATATGAAAAGTTTTCTAGATTTTATTTCTTGGGGACATACTAATAAAAGGCTCCCGTAACATAAGGAAAATAAAAAGCTGCCTGCCTCTGCAGAAGTAAGAGCAAGAAGTGGTCAGCTTCCCTGCTTAGTCAATTCCACTGGGAGGAATGGCCCAGAAACTTGAACTTCTTAGCTGCAAAATCATCACAATTTTTGCTTACTGGGTAGATCCTGAAGTAAGCAGATGTATTCCCCCAGATTTGTCTCTCTAAGATACTGTCAGCTTGCAGTGAACTCTGGCTTGCTAGGAAGAGTTCAGTTATGCTCTTGTTTATGGACAGCTGAGTTCATGGTTGGAAACCCGTGAGTGCTACTTAAACAAATGAGGATGCACACAAACATACCTAGCTGCCACACCCTCAGCACCACGGCGTCTGGAGCAGTATCCTGAAGACGAGTTCCGATAAATCATCTCTGGCTCACACCGTTTCAGAAGGACAGTGACAGCTGCAGCTAGGTGCATTTTCTAACTGAGTCAACGAACACATATTTGAGATGTTCCTCTCTCAATAGATGATTACTAGATGCAGATGATATTCGACATTTACTAAAAGCTCTCTGCTATGTTGCAGAGTACCTAAAAAAAATTGGCTTACCTTCTCTCTTGCAGATGCAAAATGTAACTGAGCACACTCATGAGAACTTTAGTGATCTCAGATATTCCACTTTTAAATAAGTACACAGAATCTGTATTTCCTTGTATCATATTTGAGCTCTAGCAGTGCTGCCAGGCGTGTTTCACTTAGAATCTTTTCACCCCATAGGACCTCAGAAAACAAAAGATCAGTTTTTAAAAGTGGGGTTTTTTTGTTTTCAAAACGCCCTCCTTTTGGAGTTCTAAACTTACATGGTTACTTATAAAACTGCTTTAATGTTTGGGGGTTTTTTTATCAGGTAGGTGGGACAGATCTGAGGGGTTTCTAGGGGCCAGATCTGAAAACAGGATTTTGACAATGTCCCAGATTTTAGGCCTTATTTTGAGGTGCTCCGTTGTCCGTTGTCACTGATACTCAGTCTACATGCTCAGGCTTCTGGTTTCCATGGCCAAGTGAACAAGTTCTTATTTGTATTCCCCCCCCACCATCAAAAGACCAATTTCCCCTCAGCGTTCATTGTAGAACCTGTAGTTAACCTGCTGAGACGCACGAATAACACCACCGGTTTTTATGCCAAGTGACAGACCTAAATTCTGAGTTCAGGGAGGTAAATTTATTAAATAGGAGAAGGTTGCAACCAAGTCAAGACTTTGATGAAATTGTCTTTGCTGACAAAGAAAGTATACTTATTTTTGCCTGGATGCTAGTAGCAAAACATTTGTTGACGCTATTTTTTCCAGACAGCGATTAGCCCAGAGTATCCCTCGTGTTTTCTGAGGAACATGTTCTCAGTGTGTTTCTTGGCTGAGCATATGCATTTGTTTATATCCTGCTCCATTTCCATCTCCAACGTTGTCTTCCTTGTATATGGGAAAGAGATGTTTTCCAGCCTGGTGCCTGCTCCTGTTCCCTGGAAACCTGAAACATCCAGGTTTTTTTCCCATGGAGAGAGCGTATGGCAGGGGATGAAGAAAATCCACGTTGTCCTGACAGGGAGTTGGGGTGCAGCTGGATCATTTGTGCAGCTCCAAGAGTTGGGGAATGCTTTCAAATCCGCCATTTCAGATGGAGCTGCTGGCAATGGGTATTATCCAGCTTGGTTTACGTCACTCAGTGAAATCCCTTTACTTGTGTATGCTTTTCATAGGTCTTTGCTTTGCGTGGTGAAATGGGCTTTTGTTTTGCTGCTGATTTTTTCATCTGGAAAAGATATTACTTGATCATAAAAGATATTACTAATGAAGGACAGCGGTTATATCTCTTAGTTTCAGTATGATTTAACCTTAACCCGTGATGCTCTAGATGCTACTGTACCAGTGATATAAAGCCGCATGTGCTGAAGAAATCCTGGTGCTCATGTAGAACTCCTTGCAGATTACGTTAAGTTTCTCAGGAGTCAGTTCTCACATGTTGTTTCTGTGGCATTTGCAGGGCTACCCATAGCTGCTATGAGCACCATTGACGCAGCAGGTATAAAGAGGAATCCAGTCCCGGTCTTAAGAAGCATTAGGGATGGAAACATCTCAGAACACGCTTGTTTCGGGTAGGTAAACACATGCTCGGAGGCTAGTTCTGTATGGAAGCAAGGTGTCTGTGGATTAAATAAATCAAGCAAGTCTTGCTCATAAAGCAAGTTTCATTGTTTGAAAAGAAAAATTCCAGAGGCACAGATAATCTGAGATACTTAGATATCTACTTCCTATCTACATAAGGGGGCTAGGTCTCTTGACACACTTGGGACAGTGAATTAAAACTGAGCTGCTGGATCTGTTCAGCAGTCTAGCCTAACGCTGTGAAAAAGGTTCCCACCCTCAGAGTGCGGACGCTGGATCCACCTGTCAGGCTGCTCCTCAGGTAGTGCAGTTTTCAGCCTGCCACGTTAGTATGAGATCGTTTATTTCTGGTTTATGGTAATACGATGGGCTGTCAGGGATTCCTAATGCAGAAGGCAAGTATCCCATCTATAGCTGTGTAAATGGCTGCAGGTGGTAGGAGCCTTGGGAGTAGCAGAAATATCCACTTGTACAAAAAGGTAGTGGATGGCTACTATCAGGCTAGTGTATCGTGGTCATTTTGCCCAACAGGGGCCCAGAGTCGTCCTATTTCCTGTGAGAGTGTAGAAGGCAAGGCAAGAGGGCTCAGGAGCAGCAGAGCTCCCCCTTGATACCTGTCCTCAGCAAATTACTGTGAGATGGTGTGAAACCGAAGAGATAAAGGGGAAATTGCTGCCTTGTAAACAAGCTGCTGATTATCAGGCTGGTCAGTCAGAAATGCCTATCCCTGGGATAGGCACATACCTCGGGAAAGCCCAGGAAGGTATTTTCATTGTGTTTTGGGGTGGAGCAGTCTCTGGACAGATCAGTGGTGAACACGCAGTACTGGCTGTTTGGGGCGAATACTTTTAGTGTTCAATGCAGGGGGAGGGAAGAGTGCTTTGCAGAACCAAACCCACCGCGTTTACCATGAAAACATCAGCCACAGCCATCCGTGCGATATGCCAAAAGCCCAGTAGCACAGATCAGAATTGAGTGGAACGGTGCAGTTGACTGCATTGTGTATATATGCCCTGCTCTTTATGGTTAGGGTGTTTACTGAATAATGTCTGTTACCTTGAGCAAATAAATGGCTCAGTTTCTATGGTTTTCCCAGAAATGGGGTGGGGTTCAAATACCTGCTATTTCTAAAGCTTTTATTTGCTGTCCTGCCGGGAAGAAATTTGCACTGTGGTAGAATTTATGTTTCTGTTTCTGTTTCTTTCAAAGCCAGTTACTGTAGCGTGCTATGGGGTTGAAAATCTTTGGTCTTGTAGAAACATATGGGATGCCTTGTAAGGAGTCTACAATCTGTTAATATGTGGCTATCGGGAGTAAAAATAAAATAAAGCTAAATGTAAAGGTATAAGGATTGCATAAAGCCTTTGCATTGACTGGTACCAGTTCAGATCATCACAGGGCATCATCGTGCCCCAGACTCAAGCTATTAGATGCTGTAGTTAAATGCTATTGCTCCAATCCTGTTCTCACTTCGCTCTCCTTCTACATGTGGGCAAACTGGTGTGTTCCCAGTATGTGGTGAAACCAGAACGCTACGATCCCAGGCCGCTGTTGAACAGTTGGTAGCGCTGATTTGAATGGTCCCCATCCCACTGCAGGTACTCACTCCTAGCCTCTGTTCCTTCCTGTGGATTACACCAACACAGTGTTCATAGAACGAACCAGTCGAGAGAAAGGAGCCGACTCTTATTTTTCAGTTACCAGTTCTTAGTGGTGATGCACCACACAGCTGCACAAACACTTGCGTCTGCATGTGAGCTACTGAAGGGTTGGAAGAAATCAGGAAATGCGGAGACAAGATAGGAGAAGGGGGATAGCAGCTTCTGCTAAAGGCAGCAGTGATGTCAAAAAATTATTTTTAAATCTCACTCGGAAAGAAACGCCCTGGTGTGGTGCAAAACAGAACTGTCGAGAAAGAACAGATATGAATTCGAGAACCGTAAATACGCTCGTTGCCCTGATTGGTGGCAGAGAAAAAGCTGAAATGTGTGTCCCTGCCCCTGGATATGAGAGCAGGCTCCCTTCTCGGTGATAGCCTTATTTAATAAAAAGGTCAACAGTTGCGATAGCAACATTTACAGAGGAGCTCCCTAAAGGTAAATAGAAGTGGTATTTCAAGCTTTTACAATTATATCGACATTTTGGGTTTAGCATAGACAGTTGAATTCTGATTGTCTTGTCTGCTTGCAATCTTGAAAAAAATGTGACCGCAAAAAATAAAACAGAGGAGGATAAGAAGAATAGTCAATGTTTTTGACGATTCATTATTTCTGTGGAAGCATGTAATATGTATCTATAAAAAAAAATCCAGGCTAAGAGCGTGGACTTATTCATTTGGTCCTCTTATGTGCTACGGAGCTTTGATCATTCTGCAAAACAGTTGCAAGGAAATCAATTTCAGGGGCTCAGTGTGAGTGTTGCTTCAGTGCTTAAAAATTGGTTTTGGCATTTTGACATTTTGTATTAGCTGAGTCAGAAAAGCTGCTTAACTGTCCTCTTTTCTGCCGTCTTCTCAAAAACTGAAGGCTTCTTTGGAACTAAGGGGATTAGCTGGGTCCAAACGTGCTCTCAAAACAAGCTACTTGACTAATGACCTCTCATTTCCACAGATTTTTATAAGGTGTATATGCAAGTAAAATAGCGCTCTGCAAAAGAAAAAAATATTCGATTTTCTCCAGTTTGCCTGTCCTCCAGTAAGGAGTAGGAGAAATCGATAGACTGATACAGGAGTTGCCTATGCGCCCTTTGGAGGGAAAAGTCTCCCTTCGCATATCCACTTGAATCGTTGCCTGACTCCATAGAGATACAGGCAAGTGGGAGCTGGTCAACCTAGCATGACTTCTCTTTCCAAAACATTTGATCGTGTTCCTCGTGAATTTTTACTTTCGTGGAATAAGGTAGTTGGGCCTGTCAGAGTCTGATAATCATTTTAAACGAATCATATTTGTTAACGATGCAAAATTACTGCCTGCAGAAAGTTGTAGAAAGATGTCACGATGCAGCCTGTTTCACGAAAGGGCAGGTGGAAGTTAATATCAGCGAGCCTGGTTATACCTGTAACCTAACTGTATGTGCGCAGAAGGACTTGTAAATTAGCTACTGTCACTGAGGAAATACATCAGGGTGTCACAGGTCTGATGCTTTTATAGAACCGTGCACAATGTCTTATGGCAGTCAAAAAGGCGTCTAGAGTTTTAGGAAGCATTTAGAAAGGAATTATGGGGGAAAAAAAGAGAAAATATGAGAAAATAGTATTGCTTTCAACGTGACAACAGGATGTGTGTACTTGTATGGCATGTAATTAAATGGTGGAAGTCGTTGTCACAAGATGCTGAGCAGGCCAGAAGCATGATGAGTTTGAAGAAATGTAAGTACTATAGATACGTAGCTGTAAGCACACAGAGTTTGCACTTGAACTCTTGCTAAGCATTGGATCTGACTGAAGGAAAAGAGCTTATTCCTTTTGTAATTTCCAAATTGCGCTTAGATTCTCTGCCTGCCTTCTAGATTATTCCACGCGTAGCGTCTGCCTCTCTAGAAAGCCACAGAAATGGTGAAGTCATCTGCACGCTGACTATTTAATAGTAGTTGTTATTAAAACTCATTAACTGCAGGTAATATTAGCAATAATTTTTCACGACGGTTTTCAACAACAGCCATCTCAGGCTTATTTTTATAGGTGGCAAAAATCTTGTTTCACTTTGGCACGCAGAAACAAAATGCCTATTTGCTGACCCAGAGGTTTCTATGGCAGTCTTTGCAATTTCTAAAGGATCCATTTCCTGTGGAGTCGCTCATAATATCCTGATATAAACGAGAATAAATGCAACGCTTGGAACAAGTCTCCAATGTCAAGCCAGCACTATGTGTAATTTTGCTGGGATTTTCCCATGTTATATGAAAACAACATAAGAAATGCGATCATTTCCAGAATGGGAAGCAATCCGTAAACAAAAGTAAAGCATGGATAATGGCTCTGTCACCTGATACATAGCCAGGATGTTTGTATTAGTCAGTATTCAGCACAGACAGAGAAGTGGAGGCCAGCAAGCCAGTATTTGTATTCTGTATTCTTCTAAGGAAGAGTTAAAAGTATTTTTCAGGGACTTTCCAGTATTTCTTTCAATGACTTGCTCCGTGGTTTGCAGCATTGATACATTAGACAGACATACACTTTTGGTATTATAAGAACGGTTACATTGAAACTCGAGGGAACAAATTACAGTTCATGATTGAAAAGGCTGTTGATACCAGAGCGGAACTACAGCAACCGGGCACGGCACGGGGAGTTTGAGGGTGAGGAAACGACACGAGGTTGTTGCTTGGTTGGTTGGTTGGTTGGTTGTTGCTGCTGTCCTCTTGCCCCCAAACTGAAAAGGTTGGTGAAAGAAGGAAGTGTAAGTGGTTTCGAAGGAGGATGAGGTAAGGGACCAAGAAAGTAGCCGAGGACAGAAAGGACATGTAAACACCTCTGCTACGTGTAATTGCGAGGAGGGCGGTAGAGAAGTCAATGTAGGGTGATGAATACACCTGGCAGCTGTAACATGGAATGGGCTTCGGACAGGGTCATAGAAATACAATTTAGATGCTAAACGAAGTGGCCAAGGGGAGCAGAAGCTTACATGAGGTTGGGAAAAGAAGATGGACAGAAACGTGTAGCTAGCTGCAGTGAAATCTCAGGGTGCTTCCTTTGGTTGTGGTGCAAATGTCCTGACTCTTACTGACCACTTGGTCAGCTTTGTGGTACCTTACACAGACACGCACGTGCGCGTGCGCACACACACACACACGGACGCTTACTAAGTAGTCTACATGTTTTCAAAGGGTGCAGTTTTCTCCTGTGGCTTCTGCAGAGCCTGATAGCTGGAGGGCCACAGAGCACACTGCTTAGAGTTCAAGTGGCTGAAGGCCTCAAACTGATGCCAAAATCATCTGGGTCAAGGAGAGGACTGACCTCAATCTCACTGCAGAATGTCTTTGAGAAGAAGCAAGCCAAAGACATCGCTCTTATTTTATGATCACAATGTTATCTGGCAAAAATCCTTCTGCTGTTTTAAGATCATCTGGATCGTAGGTAAAAGTGAAATGAATGTGTAGGTATACACTAGTTTAAAGCAATAGGCTTTAAACCTGTGCCCTCCCTTATTCTCAGTTCCCTTCGTGAAGATGCCCAAGATGTTGCTGGCTTTCATTTGGCCACTGTTGCACTTGGAGGTGATGATTTCAGAGAATTGTTAAGCAGGGATGATTTATACTACTGCGCTGGGACTCCTGTGGGAAGACACGTTACACCCACGAGCGCCGAGGTCTCCATCAGCCCCCGTGGGACAGGAGATGGGGTGGTAATCATACGAAGCGTCCCAGTTTATCTGCCAGAATCCTTCCTCGGTGTTGACATGCGGCGTGAGTGCTTCTCTCCCAAAGGGGCCGAGCGTCAGTGCCTGTGCATGATGGGGAGGAACAGCCGGCCGTTTGGCAAGTGGCAGGCATCGTGTACTCAACGCTCTCTGTTTCAGGGATCAGAATAGGAAGCCGTTGTTAGACAAGGACAAACGCTTCATGTTTGGGTACCCAAATTAAAGGTCACAAATGGCCATTTTGGTAGTCAAATGGCGGCCTTTTAATGTAGTAAAGATTTAGCACTCTGGGACTGATCTGGACACCGGCAGTGTTTAGGCACCTGAGGTTAAAATTCTCTTGTCTGCAAGGTACCTAAATAAGGAGCCTTGCCCTACGGCCCACCAGTCCCCAGGACTGGAAGGAGCCCGAAGAGAGGAGAGCGAGCATTTTACCTACCCTCAGAGTTCGCTACTGCGTTCAGTCATGTCAGGTTACCATAAAGGGGTGAGTTATGGTACCCATGTACTAAAAATTTTCATTTCCATTCCAGAAAATGGGCCGAGGTGGCAAAACCGAAGCAGACTGTTTCCAAATAAATCAAAAGGTGAAATAACAACCAGATAACAAACAGGGGTTTTTGTAGAAAACATTTAATAATGCATTGTTAGGAATAATTACACTCACAAGCAAATTCTGTGTATGTAAGATGCAGTTTTTTCCATTAGCTGATTGAGTAGCTAATTAGATGTACAACCGAGTCCTTGTACAGAGCCATGGGATCGTGAATATTTCTTAACAATGAATATTAGGAATGGAGAATCCAGTAGAAATTAAATAAATTATCATCATTCTCCCTCTTGAATAGCAACTACTCAATAAATACATTTAACAATACGATGCAAATCACAATAAATAAATACAAAACCCAGTGTCTTACAGATTCCATAGGCTAGATTTTTAAAGTCAGAAATCACAGTTCACAGCCTAGCCACAGGCTGACCGTGGTTCAGGAGACTGTTGTTGACACAACATACGAGGGCACTCCAGGGGAGCAGGAGGAATTACCAGTTTGCTGGTGTAAGAGCAAAATAGTAAGGCTTAGTGTAAATAAGCTGTGCTGCAAGTGCATTGCACTTAACTAGGTGTGTTTGGCTGAACTGGCTGCCAAGGGTTCTTCATTTCCTTTAGCAAACCACTTCTCCTATTCAGCGACTTCGGTGTCAATGAGCAGCGTGTCCCACAGACAGCACTGACCATTTGAAAGACACCCTTAAATAATTACAGTTAAATAAATAAATAAACAAATAAATAAATCATCCATAATTAACATAACAACACTGATGCAGGAGGCGGAAGGTGGCACACTGCTTGACTGATGCTTTTCCCGATTTTTCTCTCAGTGGAGGAGCAGGAGCAGTTCCCAGATGTTCTTCTGTCCTGTGTTTCTTAGAGCGGTGAGTCAGAATTCAGTTGAGCCCTTTTGAGAGGTGAGGGAAGAGGATAATTTAAAAGGAGGTTCGAGAACAGTTATCGTAGCTTAGCACTGCACAAACAGTTAAGGACGAGTGGTCTGTTTCCAACTTTATGTGCTGTCTTGAGGCATAGAGAGAATAAAGGTGATGTTTTGAAAGCAATTACTGAAGTCTCAGCATATGCTTATCTGGTGCCCACCTAGGAAACTTGGCAGCACGAGTTTCGGCATTTATTTGCATCAAGAAACTCATTAACCCGGAAATACGAATTATTCACATATGCTACTGTAAGCAAGGGGAAGATGAATCCTTTAAAGCCTCGTTTTTCAGAAGGAGCCAAACGCTTCTGCGTTCCTTCCCCTCCGGAAGGAGTTGCCGGTACTTAAAAGGTTTAGTAGTGACGTACAGGCTTGAACAAGGACCCTGCAGCAGAGTTAGAAGGACTAAGACTAATCCTGTAATTAAGCAGCAAGTTACCTTGTTCTTTAAATCTGACTAAGAGACAATGGAAAGTATCACTAAGAAATGCTACAAATGGGCGCTTTTTTGGCAAGTTTACCACTCAGCTGCCCAAATTGAGAGGGAATGGGACTTACTTGGCCAAAATTGCCTTCACGATCAGCTGAACCCAGTGAGCAGTGGGCTCCAAGCACACCTCTCTGCCGTCCTTCAGAGTAGCTCTGCAAAACAGGGAATAAAGAAAAGTCAGGCAACTACTACATGGATTTGTTTTACTCCCAGAATGTAATATTGCATTTTTGGATTACTTAGTATAAATTCATCCCAACTGCTCTAGGTTAGACTTGGCCATTTTGTTACATGTGTTCCACAACTGAGGAGACTAAAACCGTCCAGAAGTTGTGTGAGTCTGTGTGCCTGCTCTCAAAGCAGTCACCCGTTCCCAGAAATCTTTCTCAATATATATGGGTCCTTGCTTTGAATTTGTTTACGTTAGCAAAGCTTTCTTACACAATGATTGAAACCTCCAGTGCTGAAAAGGTGTTTCAGCAGTACAAGGATTTCAACATTTTAGTCTCTCCTCCGTGCTATTCAAGACCGAATTAGTTTCATTGTTTGCCTAAATATGCTTGTAGGAGCTTATTTTTTCTCGCTGAGACTGACGTGGAGTCTTTTAATGGGAGTTTTGCCTGCCTCATAAATGCAGGATTTAAACTACGTTATTACCTCGTGCATTGAGAACTGACCAGTCCTTGAAATTCATGTTCTGCCACCAGAAATATGTAACGTGTCCCATGACAGACACATAATGATCAGTTGAGGAATACGTAAGGTCACAGAGACGATGAAAAACATGATGTATTACTTAAAACCGTCTCTCAGAAGAAAAACCGAATCCGACTACATGTCTCAGCCTGCTAACTGTCACGAAGCGTCAGGGCCCCGGCAGCGGCAGCAGGGTGTCGGTGCAGAGGAGGGAGGCTCTCGCAGAGCTACTTACATGACTTCGACGTTCTTGCAGTGGGGGCCGCTCTGGGTCAGCTTCACATCTTGGATGGATTTAGGCGGGATGAACTTGGAATGCGTGGCTATGCACTGGCACCGGAGCTCGGTTCCCATCCTTGCCAGGGTCCTCCCTGCAAGCAGAAAAGGACGATCGTGGTTTGAGAGGCGGGCTTACCATCGCTGTTTCGGACGTAAAGCACGACTGCTCTATTTTAACAACGTTCTCACTTAAAATAATGCATTTGTTCGAGCTGCCTAAATCTTCACGGTATAAAGATCTGTTGCTTATTTGTTTCAGAGGAGCCGATGCCCAAGTACATTTAAAACTCAATTAACACGTCTTTTTAAAATAAAACCATATATTTTGTGGTTACTTGTGCTGACCACGCTGTACGGTTAATGGCATCATTTTAATATTTGGATCGACAAACTGGCAACTCGACAGAAGTTAGAGCCCTAGATTTTTTCATTACTTGGAGGCTTGTCCATGCTTCTATGTTCATATTGTTTGTTCTCCGTTCCCAGCTGTATGTTCCTTGCTTGAGGCAGCGTGATCATTAAGCAACAAATATGAGATCAGAAACCGTTCTTTGTGTGGGAAGGGAGAGAAACATTCGAGCGCTTAAGAAGATCTTGTCTCTAGCTGCAGACACTTCAAGCAAAACTTAGAAACAAAGCAAATTTAAGTTGCTTAAAATGTTTCCCATAAGATGTCAGTAACTCTTCAGTAGAAGGGCTATGTGGTAGATCGCTGACTGAAGAGAAGTTGCTGAAAATCTCTCAAAAGAAGCTAATTTGCTGAAACCAATATAAAGCTACCTCTCTGCAAGGACAAGCATCTCGGTCGATGCCTAGACAATACTACAGCCACGGGGATCTGGGGAGGGATTTGCTTACCTTGGGACACAGCCACTGAAATCAGGAAGAGAGCCAGGACAGCCACAAGTTTGCCGTTCATGGTTAGACGGGAGTTTTTTGCTCTGGTTCTGTGGAGCAGTGACCTCTCTTGTCCCGGAGGATTGCTGATGCCTGAGCCGGGCGATCCATCTTGCTTATATACGATTTTGTGCCCAGCATGTGTGCTCTGCTAGCCTGTGTGTTGCGTTAGAGGAATTTCCCAGATGCAGTAAAAATGAGTCACGTGACTGTTGCGAAACTCCTTCCTAGATGACGAGGAATTAATCTGCTGAGCATGAAATAATGTATTAATTTAAAATATGTCAATAATAGCCACACATTCCGATTTCTTTTGTAAACTGTTGTAAATTTGGTGCTTTTTCTAATGCATACCCTTATTTAGTAATATAACTTTATGATGGTTTCAGTTACGTTTATGACACAACTTTTTGTTATTTTCTTCAGGGTAATAACTGTTCTTCATAGGGACGCCAGTTCTAGACTTGAGCTATTTAATTTCTTATCTCTGTTTATGGTGATAGCTTCTACTTGCCTGATTTTAAGCCACTGGAGTGGAAATCGGGCAGCTTTTTCAGGGGTGTCGGGATTTTACCTCAGCATTATTTTGACGGTAATTATTTTAATTTTTTGTTCTATTTTTCTGTTCAAGTGACATCTCACAGAGTAAATGCATCCCTAATACTGTCTGTTCAGAGAAGGAATAGAGGCTGCAGTATCCCAAGCTTCCTGTGAGAAGCAGATATTAAATTCTGAGCGGCTTTGAAAATCCTGCCTGCATTTTTCATGTCACACACGTTAATGACTGATAAGCAGAGCAAGCTTTGTATCCAAGCAAAACAGCATGACCTGCTGAACGCGACTGCTTTTGTTTCTTTTGTAAGGCTAGATATTTTTAATAAGTCTTTTCTGTAATCTTTTTCAGTGACCGTAGCCCTAGGTCTCAGCAAAGGGAAATCACATGCAGTATTATGGCACTGCTATCGACATTTCTGTTAAAGGACCTCGGTGCATGAGCGCGGGGTGTTTATTTGCTGTGGCCGGTAGGGAAGGCTCAGGCCCAAATGATGATCTGGGCTTAAATGAACGTTCATTTGGTTTGTTAACCCTTCTGGAGCGTGTGTCATTAGGAGAAGCCATCCTGTTTCGGTGCCGTAAAAGCGTTGTCCTTTTGACCGTGATGACTTTTGCTGCTTGGCATCTCCATCCTCAAAGCTTTGTGTTCCTGTGATCTGTGGATTTATAGAGGTGCTTCTCCCCAACTCTGAGGAGTTTGTAAAAACTCAATTATCTTTAGCATGTAAAGCATTATCATTCATTTATAGTAATATTTTCATAGTTTGCCCATAATTTAGTATGGTTTACTGTGTGCCATTTGTCATTAATTTACTTGATAAAAGGAACTTTGTGATGAAAATTCATCTGTTTCCCATCATTATGTCAGCTGGCCCAAGAAAATATATCAGGAGAAGAGATTTTTCTCTCCTGCCTCTTGCCGAATACTGAGTCAACAGAAGATAGCGATTCTGACTCCTAGTGGTGCTTCTCCTTAGCTGTATGTCTTAGAGAGCTTTACTGAAAAATACACGTAGTTCTCTGAAGGCGTGAAAAAGGAGAGGATTTTACCAGGTACGGGAGGTTATGTTTTATTGTTTATGTTGTATTACCTTGTATAGGTTATGTTAAATTCACAGGGTGGTTGCACTGGCGTCAGATTGTAGATGCTGGACCTTCAGCCAGTTTGCTTGGAAGGAGGTTTTGCTGATTCTTTTGTGTTTACTCTCTTTCTCTCTGTGTCTCTATGTATGTATGTATGCACACACACAGGGTAATTAAAATTTGATTAGGGATCCCGCTTTTCTTACTTACTATTTGCAGCTCTTTTATCTAATTTTGGCGTGCACTGAAATGTCATTAATGTCTGAGGCAAAAAAAGAAAATTCCCCCTCGAATCCCCGAGTAAAACCAATGACTGCTTGTCCTCCTTATCGCTAGACTCAGCTATTTCCTGAGTGTGGCAGTAACGGATCCGCAGAAATCCCCACGTCAAAAGTGGAGCCAAGAGCCTACTCCACCTACATGATTAACCCTGCCCCTGAGCTAGGAGTAAGTATCTGTCTAGAAGAGCAGGATGTTTGTAATGAAATAAAAATCCACTAGGTTTTCTGAGAGCTAAAGCATCTCCTCCACCTCCGCTTTTTCTCTGGCGTGACAGAGTTTCATCGGGACGGTGTCAAGGGGGTGTAATAGAGACGATAGTGGCATAAAAAGGTTGAGACGTGAGATCAAGCCCAAAGGCCAGGCGCTCCTAACCTGCGTTCCTGGGAGTGCCGTGCTTCGCCCAAGTTCTCCCTGCATCCCTTCAACGCTTTGCCCAGGATCTCGTCCCAGCCCCTGCCTATGGGAACTCCAAATCCATTATCTGATCTTGGCAGCGTGTGTTTTCCCGCCAGCCATCAGAAATGACTTGTGCAAATGGATAACGTCACTGAGTGAGCTGATACCGCTGCAGGCAGAGACCTTCCATGCTTAACTCTGTTAAAAGCACGCTTGTAACGAACAAAACAACAGTTATGCAATAGTCCGATTGCTGAAAGACTGCTAAAAAGGGAAGTAAATGCCTCCCTTGCCTGTGTTTTAAGTCAGGATACAGGATGTGTTGTCTGTGCTGCAGGATGGAAACTAGTGGTTTTTCTTTTTGATGACTTCATTGCCTTGTCAAATGAACACAAAAGTCAAAAGGGAATCTTTCGGGATCGTTTAGAGTCTTTGCGTGTAGCAAAGGACACCCAAGCCCGAGGGACCCAGTGAGGGGCCTTCATGTGTACTCTGGTGACCGAGACCATCGTGAGGGATGGAGGAGTGCTGGACTTCAGTCCCTTACTGTTTTGAGTCGTCGCAGTTCCAGAGGAATGCTCCAGCCTCTGGGCTGATAAAGTTACTCTCTCTAAGAAAATTAAGAATCCGCCTTGTTTTAGACAAATTCAGACCTCTCACTTGACAAGTTGTGCGCACAAGACCCCAAAGGCTCAGGAGACCAAGCTTTCGCTGGAACGAGGGTTCAGCCTGCGCAAGGCCAACCCTGTCAAATCCTGTCTCCTGTGCATCCTCTCTTCCAGCCCACTCTTGTTCCCAGGGAGAAAATCCCACTCTGTCCTCTGAAGCCACCTCGTTTTCCCCACAAAGGGCTTGGCGTTCACCTGCCAGTCCACCTGAGCTGCGGAGAGCGGAAGGGGCAAATACAGGGGCTGGGAAATAATCGCTTCCGCTGCTCAGAAACTGGGCACGATGTTGTGCCAACACTTGTGGAAGTTTACAGTGAGGCAGAGTGTAGGGAGCTGATACGTAAAAAGCAGAATGTCTCCTAAACATCTGGGATTTGACATGCTGTATGAGGAAGTCATAGCAAAGAAAGGAGAAAAGCTTAGGTCAGTTTGTGATTTTTTTTTTTTTCAAACTTCAGTCTCTAAATATAGATGGTTATGTCAGATCACAGTAAGTGCTGGACTTTCCTGAATCCCTTTGGTATCGCAAAATAGCCGTGCAGCTTTTTGGTTGATTTGCCTTTTAATTTATGTATTTACGAATATAAAACTATAAGTGTGTACTTATGTGACTGCATATTTATTTATTATACATGTTTCAGCTCTGCTTGACAACAGTCAATTCTGCATTGTAGCTTTCAGTTAAAACATTGTGGCTTAAATGAAATGTTTCATTTAATCTATTTCAATATGAAAAGTCACTGACCATATTAATATAAGGTATCTAGAATAAAAATATACCAGTTAGTATTATAAATGAGATCTGTTTTGCATAAAAGCTGTTGTACATACACTTGCCGATCCATTGGATCTCAAGCCACTGGATAGGTCACTTCTTATTGTTTACCAAAACGGGGAGGGGAGCATGAGCGGGAAGGAACAATCCGTGTATTTAGTCAGCTTACGAGTTCGCATCTGAATCCAGAGCTGCTCTGCTTTGGGGCTCCAGTGGAGGTCAGTCCCAGTCAAATACTGTCTAGCTGGAGTCACTTAGAACCACTCTTCCTTTCCTTCAGTCAGTCACATTTTAATCAGCACCCCCCGTTCCCCATTCCAGTGAGTGCCTGTCTCGCAGATCATTTTAAAGATATGCCGCCAAAGAAATTATTTTCTTTTCAAAGTAATCTTTGGTCTTTGTGGAACACGTTGCTACGGCCGTCAGGAGCGTCTGGTGGAGGCTCTCTGCCGCTCTCTGAAAGGCGGTTCTTTCATGGAGAAATGGGTGTGATTCACTTCTCTCATGGCCACCCAGAGGTATCACTTCTTTGTAGTTGAGCCTAGTCTTTACTGCTTTTCATTTAGTATCATCAGAATACTTCAGCTCGTAGCACAGGACCTTCCCAGACCACTCGCGGATATGCCAAACCAATTAGGACTCTACACAAGCTGGTGTAGGGATCCATGGGTGATGTCCCTTTACCAAACAAGCTGACCTTTTCATTCTGTCCGCCTTTCTAGGTATTCACCTGTTGTGAAAGGCTTCTTTCTTAGCCTCAGTATTTCTAATGTTTGGTGAGGGTTGCGAAAGGGTTTCAGAAAGACAATTTGAGTGTACCTGCGGGACCTTCCACATCCACAGGCTCGTTGTCACCTTCAAAGAACCGTAGGAACTGCGTGAAAGACTTCCTTCAAAGCTGCGCAGACTCTTCCTTGTTATATGTTTGTTCGTGTCCATTTCTGCTTTAAGTGAGGCCATTTCAGGGTAATTTATTTCCTCTTGTTCTTGTCCTTACAGCACTAAAACACATTCATTAAGCTTTAAGTCCTTGGCCCATTACGGGTAGAGTTTGAGAGATAGACACAGCAAAGGAAGTACGTAGAATCAGCAACTGGCTCGGGGAAAAAAAATAATCAAATGTAGTAATGTAGCAGAAGGGGGGATCTGTTCCTTGACATTCTCGTCAGCAAGCGTCTCCTCTCATTTCATATCCTAGAAGAACCCCAAGGTGTATTTTTCCTTGACTTTTCTTTGATTGGTGACTGAATATTGTCTCTGGCCCTGTAATTAGATGAAGTATAAAGTGAATTCAGAAATTTATTAATGAAACAGTTACAATTAATACAAGCCAGAGGGAGAGCAGTAGGTGCTCACAAGTTGTTAATGACCTACTTTTACTGTTTCAACCATTGACACGTGTGCAAAGACAAAGAAAATTTCCTGTGTTTACACAAGTACTACCCCAACAGAAAGGACTTCCGTACGCCTGTGTCCAAACCGTGTGAAACAGGGACGTGATGGTGCCCGTTACAGCAGTGAGAGCTAATAAGCTTAGAAATGCCAGCTGCACCCAGAAAGAGGAAGCGAGTCTTTCCGGGCTTGGTTTTTGGAAGCGGCCGGCACACACCCGCATTGTGCTGTCAGCGGATGTTTTGGTGCATCAGACCTGTAGCCTTTTGGGTGGCTTGACCCACAGGGAAGGTATCAAAGCTAGGAAACGATTTTAATCCGCAGGCATTTAGAGATACAGATTTAGAGAGAACTGTTGGAAGGAATTAGTAATGCCTGAGCAGGGTGAACGTTTTCTTGCCAAGGAATTAAAAGATGCCTTTTAGAAATAGCTTTCACCTGAATCTGTTCTAGTAAAGAAAACAACCTGCCTGGCCAAAATAGCCCTTACAGTGAGCCGGGCCCAGGGAGCAGCGGGTGCCACACACGTTTGTCTGACACCTTTCGGCGTAGCTCTGCCAAGAAAGAAACAAAGAAGTTACGGCTAGGCGGATCCCTCCCACTCTCCTAAAGTTTTGACATCTATCTTAGCTATTTGACAATTAAGTAACTGGAGGACACGGTACAAACTTTTGTTTGTTAAACTTGTTTGGTATTTTCCAGCTAGCATTTCTGCGAAAACTAGGGAAAATTATTTTGCTGTACTTTTTCTGTACTTAGGCATTTAAGTTTGGGGCTTTTTTTTTTTAATGACCGATGTCAATATAGGTGCTTATGATGCAATCTTTTTAATGAGCCTGATGAATTTTTTATTTGGTTTCTGTTCTCTATCTGGTCATAGTTTAGCAGATAGATCTTTCAGGAACCTAATTATCTTGGAAACTTTTTTTATTTTAAGTCAAACCCAAAATTACCAATTACTAGTGAGGTGGAACTGGACGGCACGCAATGCTGCACAGAGGGTATGATTGTACAAGTATTACTCGCTTATGAAACCGTAGTGAAAGCATAAACCCCTGAAAGCTCCCTTCTGTTTACATAAAGGCATTGGTCCAATCCATGTGAATAGTTCCTGATGGGATTTTAAATGAAGCTTACCATATCTTTTACATTGTACTCCCGTGGATTTTACAGTTTAAGTTCCACAGTCCCCGCACAGGAAAATGCTCCATATGCAAAATTCTGACACAGGGAATAACTCGCGGCGTTTCAAACTTTGCCACATGCAGACCAAGTTAGTGGAAATTGTTTGAATTCGCGTCGGAGAGGTCGAGATTGTATCTTTGATTCTTCATTGTCTAAATTATTAATTGTGCCCTGAATGTACTATGGGGATCTAATTCTCTCCTCTTATGTTGGTCATAACGAAGATATTAGCATAGGGAGACTTTTAAAATACGGTCTGGAAGCGGCTTGTAACATTGTTGGGAAATTAGCTCGTTCCTTGGGATAGAAGGCCTAATACTGATACTTAGCGCCTACGAGGCTTCGCAAGACCACATAATTCACCCAAAGTAAATAAGTAACTAGAGTGTGAAATGCTGAACTTCCTCCTACTGAAAGTAAGACTTCCACATTTTTGCAGCGAGGTCCTCTTTGGCTTCATCTCACATTCTGAGTAGCCGTGAGAGGGATGAACTCGGAACCAGTGCTTATGCAGTGGCATTGGAAGCCTTTTTCCTCTGTCTTCGACAGGGCCTTACCTGTGGAACAAAAATAACTTATGTCTAGGTAAATGAACAATCTCATTATTTGCTCCTGTGACGCACAGAATATTCCCTTCTGTCAGCCTTAATGTTGTTACTCAGACGCTCTGATTGCTGAAGATTTTGAGATAAAATTAACTGCATCTGCACAACAGCAGCAGTTTCAGTCTCCGAGCTGTTGGTGTGCTGTTGGTACGCAGATGCATTTCAAGTTAAACTCGTATCTCTAAGTGAGAATACGTGGATGTTTTCATTGTGCATTTGTGCCCGGCCAGATTCTACACCTAAATAGCATCACTTGAACAAAGTCGGTTAACGTTATCAACTATCTCCCTGTATTGTTTACGAGTTTCTGCCGTGATCATCTCCTCATATTCTTTATTCTCTTCTGCAAATCGCATAATTCTTGCTCTGAGGAAGCAACATCATCAACCTGCCTACCAAGAATAAGAGTACAAATAGGAAAAAGTTGTCATTTGGAAAAGAGACGTATGGACACGTTCAGAAAAAAGGTTCTGTCTTAATTTGAACATTTCTTAAAGTCTAGGGTTAGGCAAATATTACGGCATAGGAATAAACTGATTTCCTGACAGAAGTATATTTTAAGCCCAGAAACAGCCACAGCATCGTAACAGATGCAAATGCAAACGATACTTTTTTTTCTCTGCGCAGTCCGTTCGGTGGCACTTCAGAATTCCCTGACTTCTGCTGCTGTCTATTTTTAATCATTTGTTTAAATTGTGATTATTATCCATCACTTTCCGTATGTACTTCTCCACGAGACACTAGTTTTAAGCAACAACGCTGAGCTCGCACTCGGAAATCACTACAGCGTTGCCAGGCATCCCCCAACCCCAAATGAAGAGACTTTCAACCCCCTCTCTGAACGCAGAATTTCTGTTCACCTCTTTGCATTGAGTTTAATTACCTTGTGCCAAAACTTTTACCCAATGTAATTATGGGAACTTTTCATCCCGATCTTATGGACTGTATTTTGGTATGACTCTAATGAAGTTATTTAGCCAGCGTCTTATGAAGGCAAGACATAACTAATTTGTATTGTTCTCTGAAAGGATTTTGTCGTTTTCGGTTCGGCTAAAGGGATTTAGATGCTTAATTCTGAACCGAAAAGCTTCTCTAGTCATTGAACAGGAAATTATGAGCTTAAAATGACTGAGGCATTGTCACCTAAGTCACTGAAGGTCTTCTGAAAATTTGATTTGTTCAGAATATGGAAAGAGAGAGTATCTGACAGTAAGAGTTGTAATAACCCCTGAATCAAAGAAACACTTAGGAAGTTACTTGTTTTTGTTTCTAACCTCATGCATCTAGAATAATCGTAGGTGTTTAAACCAGAAGATGAACACGTGTCATGAGCGAAATCTCTCAAGTATTCCTCAGGAATCCGTTTCTGGAGTGTGTATGGTTTAGTCACTGGGATATTGGATATTCTTATCTTTGTGAGGTGAAAAAAAGGAGTTCTCGGGGAAAGAAACTGGACCAAATTGTGATCTGATAAAATATGTTGTCCGTGTGAATTTCAGTACCTCCCTAAAATTAAGAATGCACTTGGGTTTTGAGAAGAAGGACCCTGCCAAATGTACGTAGGGGAGATGGCAGTTTATCCTGGACATACACAGCGTCTGGCTTTTGCTCACTTGGGAGCAAGACAACACTTTGGATATGTTCACTGAGATCGTTAACTAGTTCATAACTGGTTTAATTAAGTGTCCCGACGTAAAAATATTTCGCCAGGAGAATTAGTAATTTCCTGGAGTCCGAGTTCAGCTTTGCAGAGACAGCGTTGGCAGAGCAGAAACAACGCAGAAGAACAGCCCACGTTAGACCAAGGTAATCATCAAGTCAGAAGAGCCGCAGTGCTTCCCTTAGCAGCCTCTGAGAGCACTGAAACGTGGTTTTGGAAGCGTGAAGGTTGTTGTTGTTGCGTTCCTAAGAAAGGTATCTTGTGAGCGCACACAGAAAAGAAATGCGATAGTTTATCGTTCCTAGCCAGCCTCTGAATTTTAACCTGTGGAGAAAGATGGGATATGGTTCAGCCGCTGTGCGGATGCCTTGCCTGGGGTCCTGGGAGCGCAGCCATTGCTGATGACAGAATATTTTACGAGAAGAGCCCTTCCTTGGCTGTGGTTCAGCTCCCAGTAACTTGACTGGGATTTTGCTGGTAACAAAGGTTACACGCTTACTGTAAGTATCCGTATAGCACTGAAACTGGTGCCGGTCCTTTAGGATACTCACATACTTTCATGGGCGTGCATGTCAAGCGGTTCTTCCTCACCTCTCCCCATTCTCGGCTGATACTTCTGTCATGCTTACCTCCAAATCAGATTTCTGAAAGAAGCCAGCTTGTAAAAGTCAGTCGGAAAACAGGAAGGCTTAGTGTTGTAAGACAAGTCTGAACAAGACCTGTCCTCTTGAGAAACTTTGTCTCCTTTAGCTTCTGGGGACGAGGTTTGCAGGCTGTGTAGTGCCGTGCGGTGGGACAGGGGCAGAGATGGGGGTAGGGGGCAAAGTGCGGTTGGAATAGTTGTCATCTTGCATAAGAGCTTGCTCAAACAGTACCAGAAACTCCCTTTTTATCTCGCGCCGTGAGCAAACATGAACTGTTTGTGCAGAATACGGAGCGGCTTCTTATGGGAAAAGACCAAAGGGAAAAAAAAAATCAAAACATTAGCTCAACTTTCCCATTTTCTCAAGTGTTTACTGCTCGTATTCCAGCCATTCCTCTGCAAATCGCTGTGTCTCAGGCAGATGTGCGGCCGTACAATCGGAGCTCTATTTATTAGCATTTCTTGTGATGTAGTCCTCCCTCCTCACTGGAATTAGGGAGGATGCTCAGTGACTTCCCTAATGTTTATCAGGTTTCCCAGCTCATTTAAGTTAATGAAAAACTTTGTTCAGTGCCAGATTCTCAGCTGACGTGCTGTCCCAGCACCGCCACTGCTATGGCCCTGCAATGTCTGTGACTAACCATTATTTGTTCATTACTTTCTATCTGCGAATTTTACGACCCGGACCTCTGAAAACACTGAGTCTGGCAGCAAAAGAAGAAGGAAGTAGATCATTTTTATAATTCCTATTGGAAACCATCTGCCCTCGCTAGAGGCAAAAATTTGCTGTTGTAATTACCCGCCCACCCCCCCCAACTCAGCCACCGCTTGCCCTTCTGAGAACCCACTGCAAGATACAACATGTAAGAAAACGCATCCTCTTTTTCAGTTCTGTATTTCAATAAGGAAATTAATCACAATATTGAAGTGAAAACATTTCAACAAGCATTTATTAGGTACATAAACATAAATATTTTTCATAAATAAACAAGCAAATAAATATTGAAGACCAACTACATTCTTATGCAAAAGTAAAAATAAATAAATAAATAGATAAATAAATAAATAAATAAAGTGCCTTTTTCTAACAAAAGATGGGATTAAAATGTATGTTTATACCTTCAAAACACTAATTCACAGTAAATAAGATCTTGAAAATGATAGCACAAAACCTGACGTCTCAGAATTTTGGCTTGCTAATTGGCAAGCTCCCCTCTTGCGGCCCAGAGCCCGCTCTGAGTGGCAGTGACTTAGGTATAGTTGATGCTACCTGTCCGTGCTTTCCTGGAGAGGGGTCAGTGGCCTTTTGCTACACTGTTAGCAAAAAGGGAAGCTGTCATTTAGAGAAAGCTCTGCTGAGAATGCACTGCCCTGATCCGGCTGTCTTGAGCAAAAATGACTCCAGAATCGTCTCCATCTCCTTTCACAAGCCATTTTTTCTGCCAGCTTTTTCTGGTGTCAGTGGTTTCTCTCCTATGTAACGAGACCTCTTTAAAAGACTTAAAAGTACCGTTGTCAACTAACTACAAAAACAGGGAATCCGTACTCTCTAGGTGCTGTTAGCAGCGTGAATGTAGGAGGCAGGAGGAGCTGAGCTGCCAGAATCTGGATGAGCGTCTCTCCCATTGTTGCTTTCCTGGAAGAGTTAGGAATTTTTTCTTCTTCGCCTTACGACACTGTCTCAGGTTTGGCGTTTGCCCTGGAAAGACAGAAAATGGAAAAGGAGACAGTTAGAACTTGTCCACGGGACAGGTATCACTCGCTGGAATCAGCTCAAATCCACTGCTAAGGGTCTGCGCTTCTCTGTCCACGCACCTTAAAAGCTGTTACTGAGCCTAAGGGACCCTGGGACACGGTGACCATTTCACACCTACTCAGTAACTTGCCACCTCTTGGGCCCGACTTTCCCCCGACCCATCTAAACGCCGTCAGTTTTGAAAAAACGATTGTTGCTTTCTGCCTTTGCAAGCAAGAGGAAACCAGTCGGTTAAAGCCTGCATTTCCTGAGCGCTTGAGCTGCAGGTTTTCAATACGCTCGTGCCTTACGAGAGACGTAGCCAACGTTCACGTGGGGTGCGCGGCACAGGAAGGGATTGAACCTAATGCTTTAATTAAAGCTCAGAGCAATCACACACGGTGGTAACTGCTTGAGGAGGCAGAATGTCTGACCACTTTACGCCGTACGTGTTTGCTAGCTCATTTAAAATGCAGGTTTTTGATAAGCCGTGCTCACTGAGAACAAATGACTCACTTGTCCAGAATTGCCTTGATGATCAGCTTCACCCAGGGAGCAGTGGGCTCCAGGCACACTTCTCTGCCGTCTGTCAGCGTAGCTCTGCAACAGAGAAAAAAGGAAGGGAAAAGGTCTACTTAGTGAATTCCAAGGCAATTTCCCTTTTCTCGCGTAACATCATCCTAGGTGTACACTTACATGTTCTACTTTGAGCTGTATCGGTTGAGGCTGTAGCCTAACATAAAGGTTTGGTTTTTTTAAATGGTTTGATGTCTTCTCATATCTGTTTGCTTGAATGCATTAAATCATTTGCAGGACTCTCGCTCTTTTCCAAATTGCTTCCTCCCTCCTCCCCCCGCCCCCAGCTTGCTTTGTATTTGTGGCGGTGTTTAACTGAAGGGCTAAATCTTTCCATCTTGATTCAGAAACTGTACTGCCCGGTCCGCAGGAATTTTGTTACAGTGAGCGTTCTGGAATTGTGACTGGATTAGATGATTTCTATGCTCACAGTAGTTTTTGCATTGACTTAAGTAGGAGTGCGATCATATTTTTGACCTATCTGTTAAAATTCACGTTTTGATCACTTGCTCGGCACGGTGCCGTGAGTTTAATTCTCTTCTCGTATGCTGGTGGAATTCAGAGTTTTAGAAAGTTAGTTGCTGTCTGATGACCGCAGCTTTAGGTTGAAATATTGCATGGGGTGTTTTGGCAAAACCAACATGCAACTTAAAACACATAGCATATTGTTTCTAAGAGCAGCGTTGCTGTTGTACGTTCTGCGTAGCCGCACCTACTGGTTTGTTACATCATTCTGAGAACACTTACATCATCCTGAATGTAAAATCTGTTTCCTTCTTGTTAAGTAATCGGGAGGATTTTGCAAAAGCACTTACATGACTTCAACGTTCTTGCAGTGAGGTCCGCTGGGGATGAGGTTCACGTTATGGATGAACTTGGGATGGATGAACTTGGAGTGGGTGCCTACGCACTGGCACCGGAGTTCAATCGCTGACCGTGGCACGGCCTTAGCTGTAAAACAAGGAGGAAGAAAAAGGTGGGCTGTTTCACTGTTCCCAGAAGGAAGCACAACATGTTCTTTTTGCTTACGGTATCAGATCAGTTATTTGCTGAGCTTGTAAGACAGCGTAGTATCTTCCCTGTCAGCAGTCCCCCGAGCAATTAGGAAAGCTTTCGGAAGGGTTTCTTTACCTTCTGTCCCAACCGCTGAGATCAGGAGAAGAGTCAGGATGGCAGCCATAGCCTTGCCCATCATGACGCAAGAGTGTTTCTTCCTTGGGTCGCCTGGGTCTGGTTCTGTGGCGAGGTGAGCTCCCGCAGCCCTGAGGGTGTTCAGTGCCTGTGCTCTGGGACCTGCCGTGTTTATATACTGCCTTGGCCTCCCCGCTGCACCCCAGCATCAGGGGTGGGTCACACCGGTGGAAACTCCCAACCCGTACGATGCTACTGTGAAATGAGTCACAGGTGAGTGGGGTAAGCCCCTTTCCCTAGATGACCACGAAATTGCTTTTCATTAGCACAAACCACTTTATTAATTAAAGAAATATAAAATCATAGAATACGTACAAAATTGCCCTGTACTTGGCTTTATGGAATCTATAGGGTTTTGTAATACTCTATTTCTCGTGATTATTTTCTTTTGTGCCTTCGTACTTTCGATGTTGTTGTTACGTTACTCTTTGTGACTTTCCGCTTCTGGGGGAAGGCATTTGATCTGTGATTTTCCATCTCTGTGTCTCTGGGCTTTAGTTTGGGGTTTGTTTGGGTTTTTTTCATTTTAAAACATGATAGAAGAAGGAGCTAATATTTTCTAGAAATGGTAAGTGCTAGAACTGGATTTTACCGCACTCCCCTTGTCCTTATATGCAACTACATTTTAAGAAATCTTTCTTTATATTCTGAGATAACTTCTGCAGAAATACTTCCAGTACTTTTTGATACATTAAAACCTAGCATCACTGAAATAAGCAACAGAATCCAGACTGACTTTCTCGTACTATTGAGAACATATGGAATATGTTATGATAATATGATGAATGGCTTTGCCTAAGCAGGTGGATTTTTTTTCTGAGGATGACTGCTTCTGCTGAAGCCAAAACTTCTTAACTGTTTGCTGCTTTGCATTCGGGCAGAGGAGAATTCTAAAAGCTGCTGCGGGATTCTGCATCTGAAATCAATTGAGGCACTTTTGCAAATTTAAATTTGACCCCATAAAGAAAAGATTTCTTCTGATTATGATAAAATTAAAGGAAAAGTGAAGATGGGATTGGAAAGGAGGATTATTCAGGTAAAGTCAGAGATGCACAACCATTTTTATTAGCAATAGAAAATAATGCTAAAACACAAGTTAAACATTAAGGAATCCCGTTATTGTTCTTCTGCCAGGTAGTGGAGACAGTCAAAGGAACAAAGCACAGGACCAGATAGGAACGAATAAAGGTTTATTGTTCTATGACTCATCACGAAGGACACAGAGATTTGTGCGCGCCAGACTGAATTCCACTTAGAGTTACCGTATATATGAGTGTCTGTGGTTTTACACAATTAAGTTTATAACTAGTCTTAGGGGACGTGTTGTGAATAGTGGCCTAAGATGTGTGGATATAGAATTAAGCACCTGTTTTTCCTGTAAATTTTCAGCTTGCAGTGAACATAGCTGGGTTAGCTAAAGGGAGCACATAAGCACTTAATTACGGCCCGTCGATGTCAAAGCAGAAGTCTGCCTGGTGAGTATCCTCTCGTCAGTCATGGCCATCAGCAGATGTCTAGGAACGTGTAAGACAAGATCGAGCGTGTTCGAGACTTATCCCTAGTAGTCTCCCACGCTAAGCCTGTTTTCATTTGATGCCTCCTGATTCTTTTATGGTAAAACAAGAGCTAGATATTGATCCTTATCCCCTATTTGCATCTCCTTCATAGTTTTGTAGACCTTTATCACGTCTCCAGGTGATCATCTCTTTTTACAAAAAGTTGTCCTGTTGCCTGATAGCAGCACAGACTGCATTGTTCATTCCAATCTCTGGACTTTTTATGTCCCCCTAACACGCTATTTCCATGCACAGCCAACTGTTTACAGAAATGTAAATTAGAGTATCAATGGAAATGTCTTCTGGCCCACATGCAAGCGGAAAATGGCAGTATAAATTGCGTTGCCTGAGGAACGTAGACCTCCTTTCCGAATAAACCTAGGAAACTGTTCTTTGTCTTTAATTTCATGAATTCAAAGTTATTGCTTCTGTACTGTATATGCAATGAAGGTGTTATTCTTTGTCGTCTTTGTGTAAGACCTACTGCCTGTTGTGCTTTAAGGAAGCATTATTTCTGCTTTCTTGATCCAGACAGATAAGATGTTTGTGGCTCTTGTACGTTACTACTCAAATATAAAGAAAAGGCTTAGGTGTCTTACCTCTGTCATATATGATGTCATGATTACAGTATAACAAATCTTGATAGGGAGCTATGGGAACAACTGAGTAGAGTTCTGGAGCCCGTGTTTTGACTTGTAATTTAAGAGGCAGCGAGCAGAAGACTTGGCTTGCCAAAAACGCACAGTCAGGAAAGACAAATTCCATTTGTGGTTACAGAGGGAAGTCAGACAAGATGAACCATAAATGAGAAGATCGCTAGTTTTCTTGTAAACACTTTTGATTTGGGGAAAAGAGAGGAGCTGCTGTTTCAATTTATTTGCGAGGACCTAGTTTTGGAGACGTGAGGCAGGTGAAATAAAAGCTGCTGAATTTCTAATGCGTACTTCTCTGACCGAAGAGAACGATTCCTAAGCCTTAAATATCAGTATCGTAAACAGTATCTGTTAGCCTCCAGCTGAATAAACCCTTTTTTTTTTGTCATCAGGGTCATAAATATAGTTTTTGAGAAGCTTCAATTTTCTCGGCATGAGTGCCTTCACACCTACCCAGCGATAAGATTTCTGAGAAAGGCAGGGCTTATAGGCAATATATGACACAGGGGAACGCAGACTGTCCTGCTCCAACGTTTGACGCCGACGTGTGGTACAGAAGTCCCTGTCTAAATCACATGTCGAACTGGTACGTGCCAGATTAGTTCGAATGAATCCGTAGGTGCTACCGCAGGCATAAAATTTGCCAATTCCGCTAATCGAGGCTTCCGCATTATGCCATGGCATAGCAAAGGGCAAGGGAGGTACCCGAGTGAAAAAATGGAGAGTTTCTCAGATCATTTTCTGTATGCTTCTCCCCAGCTTCCCCTGACTGGTGAGTGACCTGGAACTTTACATTTCCTTACGCTCACATGAGCAGTGGGGGATTTCTTTCCCCTGGGGAACCCCTTGCAGTGCTCTGTCCTCATCTCCCTCAAGGTTTGCTCACCGATATCTTTAGAAATCCTGCCTCATGCCTGGAAGTTTAGATTCCAACATGTAAAGATCATTTAGAAATAGCTGAGCAGCTGAGTAAGTGAATGCGATGACAACTGTTGGGGTTTTTTTAAAAGAATTTTAGGTTCAGCAGGAAAGGATAGTCCTGCTTGAGCTTTAGATTTCCTTCAGGCAAATTCTTCCTCTTATTTTCTCATACTTCTGTGATGCCGTATGCAAAATCTATGTGTACTTTAGATCTGCAAAGGGAAGATGTCTCGACTTCTTTGTTTCTTTGTCTGGCAGTCTGGGTCTTTAGTGTCATCTATATTTTGGCAGTGAGACAGTCTCTCCTGTGAACCTTACCTGAGGCAACTTGACTGACTTGAGAGGGCCCAAGAGAGAACCTAATTAGAGTTGCAAATATCGTAAGTATGTGTCTTTCCCCCCTAACTATTTCTTAATTAGCTAGCAACAAAAATCCCAAGATTTTAAGTTTGCAAACTGCCACACTGAATGACTTTCATATTAAAGATATGGAATAAACAGAAATGCAACAATGAGACAGATGTTTAGTACCTATCTTCCTGATCAGCTTCCGCAGCGTCCGAGTCAGCCCTCTACAGAAATATTTGTTCTCTTCTGTTTGGTTAATATGCAATTCTGAAAGCCCAACTCGCTTGGATGAGCCCTTATTCTCAGGAAAGGCTCACTGAAATTCACGTGGCTGTCTCTGCCCCTCTTCCTGAAGCTGTTTGTGCTTGATATTTACCACCGTTACCAAGAATGGAAATAGCATTCATTTGTTTCTAGAAGTGCTGGGCACGGAGCAAAGTCTATTTTCTGAGTCAGTCCTCTACTGGGCAGGTGTTACAAAGGTCACTGTGCGAGAGCTTTAACGAAGGAGTATGAATTAGTCATGAAGTTGCACAAAGTCTTCTGAGAACAAGGATGAGAGCCAGAGCTCTGCTGTAGTGCAGCGCTACTTCTTCACAGCACAGGAGGTGATGATCCATGTTCCTGTACTTCCCGTGCGGCCCGTGAGTCTTGCTGCGGAGGAGTACACGTGCAACGCCTGTGCTGGTGAATTTTTGTTTCCACCTGCACGGCCGATGAAATCTCTGGTTTAGAGGCAGAAGCGCCTTCCAGTTCTGTCTGGAGTGGACCTGGCACGTGGATCTGCCTGCAGCACAAGCAAGTGCTCCGGCAATACGCAGTTCTACAACGCATCTCAAACCATCGCTATCCCTTCTTTCCCTCTCTTCTGAATTTTCTGTTAGCCAGCTTAATTTCCCTTTGTTCGTCTCGCTAGCTGTTCTGGATCCTAATGCTATGCATTTAATACTCCATCCACCCTTGCAGCTGGACTTCCTTAACGGCGACGTTGAACATTGCTTCAGCGATGTCCCTGAGCCCCAAGCAGAACATTTGTGGTTGACTCAGAACTTTATTCACAGTTTTCAGCAGTTTGAAGGAATCCAAAATTGCAGTGCTTCCTTTCTGTACCCTTTGGCCTATTTACAATACAATTAAAAGCCATTTACTGATCAGGTTTGATGGAAAATATCTGCCTTTGTATATTCCTGGGGTTTTCCCGTGTATGTACTAACTGCATAGGAAATGAAGTCACCTCCAGAAAGGGAAGTAGTATTGGGAAAAAAAAAAAAAAGAAGAAGAAAAGAAAGAAAACGGACAGGATGCTGCCTGAAGCATGATCAGGATGTTAATGCTACTCAACATGCAGCAACTTTTTCAAAGAAAAAGTGACCACTGTGGTTTAATTGCATTAGCTGCATGTTTAAGAAAAAAAAAATGGCAGTAGGATTACTCAGGGATTTTCCAGTATTTCAGCTGGTATCACCATGTGTTGTCTTTCATATTAAATACCTTTTTTCATTAATCATCGTAAGTAAGTGAAAACCAATTACAATACATGAACCAAAGGGTTACTCAAACAAATACTTTATTTAACGTGACAAGGCCCAGATGTCCAGGACTGAGCAGAAACAGTAGATGAGAATAAGGAAAGGACTGGAGAAGATACTTAGGAGTAGCACTTGCTCACACTGCCTCCCTTACTCCGTTGCCCTCCCCTTTGCAAGTGTTTATGCCCTCCGCTGTGCCAAAACTAGAAGTCCGTTTTCTAGGTAGCCTTGAGGGAGAAGGGTAAGATAATGCCAGTTTTTCCAAAGCTATTGTATTTTCCAGCCTATTGCAAAGCGAAGCAGAATTAACAACCCTGCGCTACGTGAGTATTGCTATTCTAATCATCCACCTACTCGTGTAAATTGGGAATAAATTAAAATCAACGGAATCACGCTTTGGCATCGGATCTAAATCTGAAGAGAGCATGGTCCTGAACTCAGAGGCAGTGAGATGATGCGAAGCACAGCAGCTACGAGGAGACAGAAGAGAGCGCGTTGGCCTCAAATTCCTGTGTGTAAATCATCAAGGCATTTTTTTATTTCCGAAGTTTCAGCTGTATGGAGGAAAAATCAGTTTGAGCTGGAGATAGAGGGCTTACGTGTATGCTTCTTGCCTGCACCTGAGAGAACAAGGGGTGAAGACAGACGAATTGGAAGAGGAAGCGAACCGCAGTCTGCATTTTATCCACGAGGGCCCGTCCCCATGGTGTGGGAAGCCGGCTCCTCGTGGGACTGACCGTCATTGAGCGGCCTGTACGTGCGTTTACATAACATGAAACCATGACAGAGTTTTTAGCTCCTTAAACCAAGACCCCTGACACGGGAGCTGAGGGAAACCACTCCTGAGTAAGTGCCACAGCAGAGGCCCGAATGGAACAAACACATTCTAGGGAATCTGCTCCTGGTGCAGTCCTGCTGGTCGGACACTGCAGAAACATTAGCTGACTCCAAGCAGGTAACTCTTCCCCGGGAATTCATTTCTGCTGGTTTATTTACAGGTTAAATATTTGCCCTGCTGACTGTCTGGCATCGATTTTTGCAGATTAACAGTTTGTGTTTGTTCTGCTCTCTGGTATGCTGATTTTGAATATTTGCTGTGGAAGAGATTGGTTTCCCTTATTAATAGGTACAAATAAGGATTTGCGTTGCTGTTGCAACACAACTGGGTATTCCGCTTCCTCCTGCAGTTGTTCCAGGTGCCGGGCAGAAGTCGGGAAGGTCATCTGAGATGGGACCGGACCCCAGGTCCTATCTATTCCCACCCAGTCCCGCTCCTCAAGAAAAAAGAGCAAAGGCAGCACCTTCGCCATACACTTTTTCCGATTGGTAACTCTGCACTGGAAAGTAATCGTTTTCAGGGGAACCAAACTCGTTTTTCTTGTCACTGGCTTTCCCCTCTTCTTTCCTTCATTTCATATTGTACTTTTGTTCCTGTGTCAAACTGAAAAATCCAGGGAATAATTTACATTATTCTGACTTCTTGGCAACTCCTGCTATGGAGAACTTCCTTTAACTCCAACGGATTTTGTAACACCGATCAAAAGTCAGCAGCAGGTCAGACAAATGCCTTAGGTACGGCCTGTTTTGCCTTCTCCGCTCCTCATAGATACGTAATAGCAAACCAGAATACTTGCGCGGCAGGGAGAGTTTGTGAATTTGCACCTTGTTTTTTTCCAAGCGCTCATGAGTAGCTTTATAGATGGTTAAAGGCCCAGTGGTACGAAGACAGAATTCGTATTTTTTAAGCCTCCAGAGATTGCCTGCGGTATTATAGCACTTTTGGAAAGCGACTCTCTTTGCGTGTAGAATTTCTCAGATTTTGTGAACTTGAAATTAAAAATACCATTGTTCAGCAGTGTAAATCTACGTCTAACCATCTTGGTAGCTGTACACTGAATCCTATCTCCTCACATCCTAAGTTTTAGTGCATTTGCAATTTGCCCTGGTGCTCTGGGGAAAGCGATGAAGCTATTTTTTAACTCTTCAAAAGAAAGTGACTTGACAGTTGAAAGTAGTCATTTGAAATCTGACCTGAACACTTCCTACTCAGATTGGTTTTCTTAATCCGAGGTAGATCCTATCTCTGAGTGACTGATTTGTGTACAGTATGACTGTGGGTCTGACGTTTACCAAACCGCCATCAACCAAGATCTGAGCTAGCTTGAACTGTCACGGTTAGAATTGCAAGTGGTTTTGTTCCTTTAGCAATTCCTAAGGTGTGCCCTGAATTCCCGACAGCCCTAATCTCCCTCTGCCACTCCCACCCTACCCTCTCTTCGTTGTACTGCCAAACTGAGTGTTTGGCCTTTCTGGGCTTGGATTCTCTTTGAATGAAAGGCATCTTCTCCTATTTATTGTAGGAAAAGTATTTGTCGTCGGGATTCAATGAAAGATGCGAAAATTACTCTTATATATCACAGTTTCTCTTACTGCCATCCCCGAGCTAATTTACTCTTGTAAACAGTAATGTTGTTAGAATACAAGAATGTAGCATAAGCAGCTGTGTTGGCCCAGACCATTAGCGGTCGACGCCAAGCCCCAACGTCTGAATCTTTCGTGTAGATCAAGGATGTACACCTGCAGCAAGGAGTTTGCCTAGTAAACCACCAGGAGGTCTGATGGAGCAAACCTTAGAGATGAGGTGTTCATCAGAGCTGGTAGGAAATAAACGGAGCGACATTGTAAGCTGTCTGATTCGTAACACAGCCCCGAGAGCGAGAACTTCCCCGGTTCACCTTTTTCTGGTACTAGCATCAAATCTATCACCACGGCTAAAAGCGTTTTCCCTTTCTCCGAAGCCGAACAAAACCGTGATACTTTGAGGTTTGCTGTCTGCCGTCTCAAAAATGTAGCCCTTGTCTGTAGGCTTCATTTTGTTTTGGAAAAAGATCCCTGCTTCCCTGTATCCCCCAAGGCCATCTTTCAGGTTTATTGGGATTCAAATCTCCCATGTCTGACTTCAGAGATTTCTCACTCCCTATTTTAGGCAACCTACTCAACAAATCATTGCGTGAACACTCTGGGGTGAAAACACTGATGTCCGATGGCACTGCCGCTATCGTCTAACCGGACATCATTGCCTCTTCCTGAGCCAGAAGGAGAATCATGGTTTCACAGAAAGACACGTGAGAATAAGGTTGGAAGAGCCCTCTGGAGAACGCCCGGTCCGCGGTCATACAAACGCATACGTGCGCACACACACGCATCCTACCTATTCAAAGCAGGGTCAGCTAGAGCAGGTTTCTCCAGACCTTGTCGAGTCGAGTCTTGAATATCTCTAAGGATGGAGACTTCATAGAGTTTGAACTCTACGTCCAACCTTGAATCTTATAAGATCTCGTAGCACGTGAACGTGGACGCTGTCACACTTGTCCTACTGTACGTGAGCTTTATCGTTAGTTTTGCGTCGACTGCAAATTCGCTACTGGTTGCAGGTGGCGCGCGATGAACGTTTCAAGAGCGACAAAAGTCTTCATGAGCATAGGCGGCCGTGCCAGCTAATACAGTTGGGATGTCAACAATTTTCAGGCCGTGGTACCTTAAAGAGTAATTACCAAGCGCCATGTTCAAAGCATTTGACCGTTCAGCCTGAGTAAGTATCTACTTTTGTACAATTGTGTTAACCTGGAGCCACCTTTGGTGAAAGCTTTATGTTACACACGTGGAACTGCAAAGGTCCTGTATCCGCACCGCACCTCTCGGCTCCGTTTCTGGAATTTTTAAATGCGTTTCTCTGTGAAGTGAAAGTCACTTTGGAAGGTATTGCAGACAGTAAAGTTGTCCAGTTCTGTGTACCAGGAGCAGTGACAGGGGCTCAAGCGCTTTATCTCATTCTGTCCAAGTGGTGCTTAGTTGTAAAACACTCTGCGACTATTAGTTCATACGGATTTGTTTTGCGCTTTAGTGAGGGACATGTAATGGTAGTTTTGATCGGCGAATGGTTACTAAACCAGAGTTTGTAAACAATTTCCTTCCAGCTCACGTTGCAAAATGAGCAGGATGTGCACTTGTTGACTTGAACGTCACTCTGTTCACCTTTCACTTGAGTTTTCAAAGTATGCTATAGAAGTGTGGGAAAGGGGATAGCTACAGATTACACTTGAACTCATAGCTGTTGTTGTTATAATCTTTAAGTAATAAGGCTTGAGTTTCAAGGTATAGAATTGGGGAGGAGGGAAAAAAATGAGTTCTGGAGTATCTTTGTGCAGTCTCATTGAAATTTTTAGTCTTTTATGCCCAGTTTCGAGATAGAGCTTGATTTATCATCAACCTTTGAAGCACCGTCTACAGAAAAATACCTTCAGAATGAAAAAGCTGACGTCTTTGTTGTTGCTCTGGTGGAAACACTCCTGCCATGATAGTCACGACGATCCTGTCCAAAGCTTTCTGTCACAGTAGGACTTTTCATCATTGTACTTTTTTCATTAGGTGTTTTGTGATACTATTTAAAGAAGCTACTAATTCAAAATTGTGTGTCATGCCTTAAACTCACCATAGCGCATTCTGAAAGGGCTGCTTGTAATTCCGTGTAAGCCAGCATATGTCCTACTCTTTTCACAACCCAGACCGAGAGGAAATGCCAAACTTTATGGTAATCATTTACCAAAAAAAAATCCAGATGAAAAGCACATGTCTGCAGCAGAAGGCATAAGAGCAAAGAAGTTTGGTTTTCATATACATTCTTTATGTACTTAAATGATTTGTTGACAGTAAGAAGTGTACTTGAATGTACTAAAAATTACATTTTACTGATTGGGCAGAACAACGAGGCAAGTTGCGTTGCACTGCGGCGAGTTCCTCCTTTATTGGCCTCTCCTTATTCCTTCTCTGAATCAAAGATATTTCCTGATAGCCAACAGTTACTGCGCTGTTTTACTATGTTTTGGACAGATTAATCCAGAAAGGAATAGCGTTTCACATTAACATGTAGTCAAACCAGAGTTTCAGTGGAGGACTTTTGGGACTTACCTTGAAATTCGGGAATAGGAGTGGGCTGCATTCCTGAGGTGCTCATCGTTACAGACAGGGTTTTTTCACTGCTATGTCGGTGATTTTATTTTTAGGGTGATTCTTTCTTGTTTTTTGAGGAGGTCCCTTTTTATGCTCTGGCTGCATAACAGCGGTAGCAAAATAACTGAGGAGACGGTGCAAAAGCTGCACCGCAGAGGTGGGAAGAAGAGAGCAGGGCTGAGGAAGGCGTAGGAACTTCTGGCGTCGGTTTCCCCGAAGCTGTATGTCTCAAACTACATCCTTAGTCGTAATGAAAGCCTAGAAAATATTTGCCGTAATCCATTGTAAGAAGCATCAGATGTGCTGTATTAGCCGGCAGATAGCATCTGAAGGATTAGCGACGATTGCTCTAGAGCCGTAAAGAACTAAGGCGCTGTCAAATTGTTATACGACACGATGGAATTACAAGACGTAATGACAGTTTTATCACAGAGCGAAAGGTGTCTTTACCGAGCCTCACTAACCTATAGGTCACTTCATTTTGTGGCAAGTTCAGTCACGTTGGCTCTTCCTGCTAGCAGCAATGGCTGTGAATTAAGAAGTGTCGGCTATCTCTCATAACACGCCGAATCCCTTCGCGTCAACGGCAATCAGTAAGGGTATCAGTGCTGTTCAGGAAGCAGTCAGACCATACTGTTGTTGTTATTCCTAGTGTACATCTACTGTCACAGCTATAGCATTATAGCTAGAGCGTTGCGTCGCACGTGGCTGCTGTGGTATAAAGGGAAAAGGAGCAGGCTGGAGGCAGCAGAGCAGCGGTTGCCCGAGGTGAGCTGCTCATAGACGTGCCTCCTGTCTTTCAGACTGTGAATACGTCTCCCCTTGCTGTCTATCTGCAACAGGTGACGCCGGGACGTTGCATCTTTGCTGTTTTTCAGGGCCCCGTCCTCAAGGCCGTGTACCGGCCATTGCTCGTTCCCAAATGAATCATTAGTTGCGGGGGCATGCAGAGGCCATTTTCATGTCATTCTTTTGCTTGGAGGCAGGAACTTGGTAATGAGTTCCAGCAAGGCAATAAAATCATACCCGCATCATGTTGCAACCTCATTGTGTTGCACAGTGTCATCCTGGGAGCCCTGTGTAAGAAGTCACTTCTGCACTAGTGGCACGCAAGCAAGGACACTGTCATTTTGAAAGAGCTGTGGTGGTCTCTCTCTAAGGACGGCAGGCTTCCTGCCTAGGAGCCGCAATCAGCAGTTTAGTGTTTCTGCTAAGTGAGAATGCTTCTGTTCCAAGCAGGTGGCATTTCACCACCCCTCAGTCTCAGTCCCTGGTGTAGCTCCTCGGCAGGTTCAGCGTAATCATCTGTCTCTGTCAGAGGGTTCTAAGTGGAAGCATTAGATCCTCCCTTCCAGCATAAACCCAGCAGGCAGCATACGCTTATGCAAGTCGGGAGCGGCAGACTGCATATACAGGGTTTCTAGCAGCACTTGCAGTCGTCCCAGGCGGCATCTCAGAGCCTTTGGTGCAGGGTTTACAGCGGGTTTGAAAGACCCTCGCAGCAGCAAGCATGCCACTTGCCTGTTGCTGGAGAGTCTATATAATAATGGGCTGCTTATCTGAAGCCGAGCTTTTGCCCACTACCTCAGCAAAAATGGATAACGGTAGCAATGCCTCAGCCCCGCCGTACTCTGCATGCTGCCGAGCCGCAGCGCTTGGAAATCGGACAGAGCCTTTCCACACCTTTCAGTGCTCTTGCACAACCAGCAGCTACTCTCTTTTGTCCCAAGCGGCAAAGAAGAGGCGTGAGTCACAGAGCTTTGATCAGAACCTGGATCTGAAGCTCCCGTTCCCTTGTGACTATTTGAATACAGAAATCTTGATTAAGGCTCACCCCAAGGATATGAACTCACTTTGTGAGAAGAAAACATCAAGGAGCTTTTTTTCTAGCTCATGTTATCTAGAATGAGATGTGATGTTAACATTTTGCAAGTTAACAGCATGGCCTTTGATATTTCAAGTTGTTCTGTTGAATCTGCACGTGGATACTCAGATGAGTGGCCTGACTTTCACATTTGTAACTGCTGTTGAAGTTGCTGGGTATCTGCAAGAGCCATAATCAAGACAATTTCAGTATGTTACTTGATCAGTGCCCATGTGAAAGTATGGGCCCATTAGGAATTTTCAGCCTAAGGCAAGCTGCTTGTGAAAGAAAAATATAAGGACAACCCAGGACAAAAATCAGGAAGTCAATTAGATTTATTGCATGTACATGATGTGGAAGACCGATAAAGTCAAAGAAAAGAGAATCACACCCCTAAAGCATTAACCTGGAATTCAGGAGAGGCCAGTCCAGCTCTTGGCTCTGGTGCAGAGTTTTGTGCCTCTGGGACAGTCAATTAGGCCAGGATCTGCAAAGATCTCCTCCAAGACCAGGCTGTCATCCTCAAAGGTCATTCCAGAGCAAATCAATTACCTCTCAAGAGTTAAGTTTTATTTCTTGGTGCCTGACCTCCCCTCTATAAATAAGTGCCTGTCTCCCAGGCGATGTATTTGAGTTACCGTGACTCTTTTCTAGAGGTTCAGAAAGAGAAACGCTCTCAAGTATACAGCATGGAGGAAAGTTAGTTTAAAGGCCTTGAGAACTGAGTGATTAATGTTTTTATTTTATTAAAGACTATATACACTTCAAAAATAGGCACAGAGAATTGCCATGGGTTACGTGATTAAATAAAGTATTGGCACAGTTCTTAGAGACAAGTACAGAGCTCAGACAATGTAAGTGAAACTGGGTTTTCTTTTTCAAAAGTAGGATTTGTGAGTTACCAAGTACACTTTAAAGTATGGATCTAGAAGACCTTCAAAAGAACCATCACCTTCATTCTGTCTATTTTGCATGAAAAGATGTAAATCATGGCTATGAGCTTATCCTTAACACTTCAGGCACTTAAACCTTTTAAAATGCAAACAGAATCTGTAATTCAGAAAAAACAAAGGCTTGCTTATTCTGAAATAAATCTAGCTTATAATCCTCTGGAAAGGATTCACCCTCATGGCATTTCATAAACAAATAAACTAACACAGAAAAAAGCATGTAAGTTGGATTATGGTTTTGCTCCACACCTTAGAGCCAGTAAATTCAGCCACAGGTGACACACTGGTTTTCCATGCAACCTGTTTTGTTTCCTTAGTAATGCCAGTTCTAGGCACTACCTGAAAGCTGAACTTCCTGCCAGAGGGTGGCAGAGGTCACACTTCTGTTGTGGGGTTTGCATGATTTATTACTCTCTTGCCTTGTTTGACCTAACACATTGTTGGGAATTCCAAGTGTTTTATTCCCCCCACCCAAGTCACAGAGGTGATTTCCCTATCACATTTTTCACTTGTGTAATCTGAGGTTTTTCCCTTATCTCACATGCCTTAAGAGGAGCACTTAAATACAGCACCAGGATTTTCTTCTGGTATGCGATACAGTGCAAGCTTCCAGCATCTAGGTGTTCAAGACACAAGTCCCACCACCGCTGCCATTTCTACAACATCAAATTCCTTCTGCATGTGCATAGTTCACCAGTCCTTTGAATCCAGAGGTTTAATGGCTCTGTTCCAAACAACGTGAGACAGGAGAACATACTAAGCATCTGATCATTTAATGGCCACTAGAGACCATGGGAATATTTTACTTCAGAATGCCTGAGATGAAGCATTATATGAGTAGGCATCAGTAAGAAGGGGACATTATAGGAGGGTACCAACTGAGAGTATCCTTACTGCCACTTGAAAGCACGTTCATTTAAACACGGATTGCAAAGCAACGAGTCTCCGCTGCCATTACCTGCATCCCAACATCTAAATACGTCCAAATTCCTTTTCCATTAGTATCATCATAATTTATTCTCTCATGAGTGAGAAAGCAACCAGAAAGTACTGTCAGGAGTCAGCGCTCGAGTTCCTGGCCAGCGGGCAGCAGTGCCCAGCAAGGACCAACTGCTCCCTGAGGGACTGGGGCCCAGCACTGTGAGAGCCAAATCACACGTAACCAAAGGTATCGCTGCTAGGGACGGCCGTTGCATCGTCCTGCCCCTGCATTACTTTGTGTTTATCCAAACAATGGACTAACGCAGACTCGATTGTCAAGAAGGAGAAGCGTAACTGATAAATTGCTAGTTTGACCAGCCAGCCTTGAAAAATCCTCGAGGATTGCCAAAGGAGGAGGAAATTGGGGGAAGGTAATTCCAACACGGGGAGATCGCGCCCACCGACCAATGGTCCACCCACCCTAATTACACCACCCACTCAAAAGAAAGAACTATTGGGCACGTGCACTATTTTACACAGGAGGCAAAGGTTTATCAACCAACAATACAATGATAAATAATACATATGTATTAGAAAGATGACTATGTTAATGTTTATGTATCAATAAGAACTGATTTGGAGCTTCGGTGTGCTGTCTTGGGACAGACACCCATATCTGTGCAAATACGCAGTAAAATACCTCTGCTATGCGTGTGTATTGGCGTGTTGCACACCAGGTAAACGACCCCCCAGTTTTGGGACGACAACACCACAACCCAGCAGGCAGGGCAGGGACGCTCCCTGGCCCCCCTGGTACCTGAGCAAAGTGAGTCAGGTAGGCCCAGAGGTCACATCACCAAGCAAGTTCGTGGCAGCGAGGCAAGTCCAACGTCAAGATGGAAAGTTAAGTGACAGACGAGGAGTCCAGATCAAAGCAGTTCACGGTCAGGCACGCTCTAGGGTGAGAGCTCCTCCAACACACTTCAAAAGAAGCAAAACTGCCAAAGCCGGCGGTTAAATGGGTTTACGGGCCCATGGGCGAGGGGGTGTTTGGGGAGGCTCCAGGGGAGCCTCATCAGGGCTATTAAGGCCAATCAGTGCACTCAGGGCCCCGCCAGCAGGCAACCTTTGCTGCAGGCAGATCCCTGATGCTCAAAATAATGTTTTCACCTGCTTGTCGTTGCTAGAGGAGTTCAGCAAAGATTCAGCTGGAAATACTGAAGGAGCAAAACTTAGTAAGGCTCAACAGCCTTTTTCCTTAAGCTACAGACTGCAGAAATTGAAGTTTCAGTGTATGAGACCGTCTCTGACCTTTCTGAATGTCTGATTACTTCTTCAGTCTTACCGAAATCTTCTGAACAGAAATCAAACTTAATCTGAATAATTTTTGAGCAGCAAAGGAAAAATACAGAGGTTTTCCTGGCAGTTAGGGCACAGCATTAAAGCCTTGCTGAGTCTCTTTGCCCTCCATCTTCGGATGACAATTGAGCTTTAGAGACTTTTTTTGAACTGTCTCCCATACGTGCCTCCCAGCGCAGACAGTCCTTTACTACTATCCTCTGTGAGGTTACTGCTCAGTGCCGGATACTGAAGGGATTTTAAATCACATGTGCTTGCTCTGGGCTCGACCTTGTGTCCCTCGTCAGCAGTGGCAAAATATCCCAGAGTTTTGTTTCGCGGTCCCATTGTTGGCTGCAAATGCCTTTGGTTTTGGTGGAAGTGCCGTGACTTTCAGTGCCTTTTGTAAGGCAGGTATATTTCAATCTCAAAGTGGGTACCCAAAACCATGTCATCATTTGGCAAAACCCTTGTCCATGGATTTCACCATTCCTTAGGGTTTTAATGCTAATACTTTTGTCACTAGTCCTGAGGTTTTAGACTAAATTTATTCATATTCCCAAGTGAGAGGTGTTACATAGAGGAAGCTCGTTACTATCAATAGCCATTGCACGTTTTTGGTAGGGAAATTGCTTTTACTGTTGTATCAGAAAATAGAATGAAGTATTCCCCCCCTCCCCTGCCAACATCATGCACAATGAAATCACGCGTTTTCCCGCACATTTTGGTCTGGTATTTATTTTTGAACAAGATACAATAATATACTAACAGGGCACGTTGACAGCACCAGAAGTGCTGTCAGTGAAATGCACGAGAAAAGTAGAGTAAAACCTGAAACAAAATGCTTTGCTCTCCTGGAGATTTTGATCTGCGTGTTTAAAAGCTTTCCAAAGCATTTTAAGTTTCTGCCCTAACAGAGTGTCCAAACATGCACTTAAATTGTGTTCTCGAGGATTGTTTTGAACAGGAATAGAATAAAGTGATGCCCATGTGATTTTTCAGAACTGGTGACAAAGAGGTACTCCTGAGAAACAGAGGCATTTATGACACTACATGGAAAGTAACCAGCAGCAGCAAGTTAGTGCTTGCATGCACAAACCACCCAGGAAATAGCAAGCTGTTGACTGGCTCACCAAGCCTTCGCTTTTGAACACAAGCGCTGCATTGTATCCTCAAGTGTATTTTGCAGTTGGTGCTTGTAGTGTTTTGCTCTGTCGCTTTCGGGCACGTGGGCCTGTCCTGGAAATTGCCACATGATCCGTATGGGTCCTAGCGGGTAAGAAGCTCCGTTTATTAATGAGACGTGCCGTTCAGCAGCCTCACTGGAAACAATGTCTAATAGACAGCGAGGGTCTCATCCCAGGAGCAGTCCTCTCAACAGAACCCTCTTGTAGCACCAGTCCCAAGATTTTATTTGCTGTCCATTTAGCAAGAACAGCAGCCAAGTTCTGAAAAATAAGATCTATACCTCCTGCAGGTGGTCCGGTGCTGGCATGCTCCTAAGCACTGCCGCACACCTGTATCTCAGTCATTGTGGGTGCTGACAGATCCAGCGGATAAGAGCTCAGCACTGCTTGTGTGATTGCAGCATCTGAGGGGAGAGAATGTTTTGTCGCTTTGCAGTCTAGAAACTCATTCACCTGAAAGGTAAAAGGATATTTTCCTGTTCACAACAACAGCAGAAGCAGCCTCTTGCACTTAGAATCATAGAATCATAGAATGGTTTGGGTCGGAGGGGACCTTAGAGATCATCTGGTTCCAACCCCCCTGCTGCGGGCAGGGACATAACGACAGAACGGGCTAGAGTGGCCATATCCTTTTCTTGTTTTGTCCAGGACTTAGCGGTTTTGGTTCAGATTTTTTCCTTCAATAATATTTGGCTTTGCTAGGAATGTTGGGATTTCTCTTTGCACGTGCTTCACTTAAGCAAGCAGGAGACTGTGGTATCATTTCAGCTTCTTTGTCCAGGACCAGGTATCTTTTCTGTCATTGAACCATTGTAGAGCTTATAACCAAAGCCAGACATCTCATGCCCTTTTTCTGCTCTTATTTCCTGTCCAGGAAACTCTACTGATCTCCCTGAGGATGGACTCGTTTTCTGTTTCACATCTGCTCCGGCAGCCTCAGACCCGGCACGGGCACCCCTTTGAAGGGAAACGCCGAGTGCGGATGTTCGGGTGCCGTCAGCTGGCGTACCGTGGAGCACGCATGAAAGACCCACGTATGGAGAAGTGCATCCCTTCCCTCCCTCCTGTCTGCCCCAGGTCACCCCAGTAAAGTGCAGCGCAATAAATTGTAATTACAGGGCTTCTTAGGGCAGTCTCATTAGGAACTCGAGGTTTTTCCCCACGAACCTTTTAGCCAGGACGTATAGGAAAGCCTGGCCAGGCAGCAGCCCTTCTCCCGGCCCCCCCGCTGAGGTGCCCCCCGCGCCTCTCCCGGTCAGCAGAGCCGGGTAAGGAGCTCCCGGGGCCCCCCGGTGCAGCGGCCGCCGGCGTTCCCAGCCGGAGCCAGGCGGGCAGCTCCCGCGGGGCCCCGGCTCCTCTCGGTGCGGCCAGGCGGGGCCACAGTCCCACCTGGCGGCCACCGCTGGTACCGCGGCCTCCTGCCAGCCCGCGGAGCCTGCTGCCGCGGTGCTGGGAGAGCTCAGCACCAAATCCGCAGTCTCTGTGTGTAGCCCTGCGCTCTTCGTGCCCGTGGAGTTCATCCCACCTACTGTTTCTGTGCAGGAATGGTCTGCTCCCACCCTGGAACCTACGGCTGCGCGGTGCCTGGAGCTGTTCCCCACAGTTATCCCTCGCTGTCATTGCACCTTAGTATTATCAGATAGGATCAAAAGGTCACGGGTGGGAGACTTGACCGATACACGCGGCACCGTACTTATACTGTATGTGAACAGTTTGAGAGGACAAGGAGAAGCGTTTCCTCTTTGTATGTAACAGCTCTTTAAGATGGAAGTTTTCACCTTCCTGATTCTCCTCATGACAAACAGCACAGGTCCCGAAGCAGCTCTGTGGGACTCAGACCAGCCCACTCCAGTAAGAAAAGTGACCATTATTTAGTCCTGCCTTCTGTTTCTAACCTTTTATTCTTCTACACGAGTCATTTCTCCTCTGCTTTCTGAAGCAGCGTTTGGTGATGGACATGGTTGATTCCCTGCGTCCCAAGTACCCCTACCACCTGGGTCCCCGCTGCCTGCACGCATCCCGGCAGAGCCTGAGCCACGGCTCTCGCCAGCAAAAGCTGTGGTAACCCTTCCCCGATATGTTAGGTGTGGTCTGTGTTCACCGGCTCTATCTTTTGTTCTCTTTTCTACTGATTTGCCTGGTAAAGGCATCAGTTGACTAGTCTGTAGCTTTCCACACTTGCAGAAGACATACCTTTAACACCGGGCCATTTTCTAGCCTGGAACCAAGGCAGGTGCAGCTGAGAGGTTTGGCACCTGCCATGTTTTATCGCCATGTGTAGCTGGCTGGAGTCCATGTTCATTTCATGTTTTCTCCATTTCACCCTTCCGTTACCCTTGGAAGCTACCTTGCATTCTAATTGCCTCCTTAACAGTGTTTAATTACATAGGCCTGTAAAACATCTTTCCAACATCAATTTAAGAGTTATTTTTTCCGTACTGCAGAGTCAATAGAGCATTCTCACAAGTGATAACTCTGAATTGCAAACCCTGACACTCCCTTCATCAGTGGGAGAGTAAATTTATTTCAGCTTTGCCCAGTTCAGCACAAGCTTTCATGAAAATCAAGTCTGTCAGTCAATAGGTGCATCCTTGGGGCTGCCCCACCTTGTAGTACTTCCACTCCCCAGCATCCTCATTATCCTGGAATCAGAGGGCAGGCACTACTCAAAGTTCATGGGTGTTTTCCTCTATTACAGTGTTGCTCCTTCGAGTTAGATGCTCTTTTAGTATTAGTGTTGCTATTGGAGTAGTGATTTTTTCAGTTCTTTAGGGACCAGGACAAAGGCTAACAAGTGTGTCATTGGAAGTGTTTATAGTCTAAACAGTCACAAAAAGGTGAAGTACCTGGGAACAAGCTCCATGTGAGGTAAGAGGTTGGCATAGAAAATAACTTTATTTGTATATCATCTTTACAGTGAACTTTTGAACACAACAGCATTTATTTAGTTTATGTACCAGGGAAGGCTTGCAGTAACATGTTTTTCTGGAAATAGACTTTGAGGCAAACAGAGCTACAGAAAATCAGAAGAGATCAGAATAGACAAGCTAAGTGAAAGCTGGCAGACATTATTTTTACATTCACAAGAACTTCTGACAAAATCCAAGACCTATTTTGGTTTTCTCTCAGCTGGTAAGTACAAAATCATACATTTTGCAAGACAAATTTAAGGTTATGAAATTTTAGTTCCAAACATCAGTGTTTGAACAGATACTGCCTTAGTTAAAAAAATTACTACAGCCCTGAAAATCTTTCAACAGCATATGACTAAATTTTTTTTTGTACTCCAGAGAGGCCCTGGCAGCTTGTAAAATTTTAGTGTTGCAGTGACACATGCAATTGGGCCATAGATCTAAGTTCCTGGATACCAACAGCATCAGGATCGGAGCATGTGAGCTCAGTCCTTTTTATACGACATTGTCCATTGTGTTTGTTTTTTATAGTAAAAGAAGCAGTGCAAACAAGTCCAGTTTAAATGAAAGTCTTTGAATAAATGTGTCCTAGCATCCAGCACCTAGCGTAGCAGCTGCAGGCACCCAGCGAAACAGAGCAGAGGAAGAGCAGCCGTGACTCCTGTTGGGTCTCTGGTGCACCTTCTGCAGCAGAAGCCAGCAGGGGCCAGTGCGAGCTCACCATGCTGGGGTGCTGACTGCCTGCCACCCAAGCCCAGCTGGCACCGCACCCCGCTACTGCCCTAGCAGCAGTTCAGCCGCTCAGCAAACCCCTCGGTCATCTCACCTGCTGAAACTCTCCTCCGGCACCTTCACACAGCAAACTGAACAGAACCAGAGAGCAGAGCCACACTAAACCAAAAATCCAAGGAGCAGGCAAGATCATGGTGATGAAACAGAACCAAAGTAACACTTAGAAATGAATCCCCAAACCACAACTAGATCATGCAGCAATCATCTATCAAGTCTAGAACAACAAGAGAAGAATTTACTATGCAGTCAGGATGAGGCCACAGCCAGCCACAGATACATCTATCACTGAGACAGAGATCAGCCCTCCTCCAGCACAGGTTAAAAAGTGAGCCAGGTCTCCAGGCTGAGCTTAAATAGGGTCACAGGCCCAGGGGCGGGAGTCAGGGGGTGGGGACATTCCAGGTGAGGCCACTAGGATCATTAAGGTGAATTGGTGCCCTCACAACTCGGCCACTGAAAGAGATCTTACTTTTCATTTTGCAACGTGGATTTGTGCGCGTGTCATTGCCGTATGAAGTCTGTTACGCTGGGAAAAAGCATATCCTGCACCTGGCAGGGCCTTGCTCATCGGTGGGGGGAAGATGACGCAGAAGGATCCAGCCCCAGAAGAATGTCACCTTTGATGAAATTTCAGGAAAGGCAGCTGTCTGTGAACAGCAGAGACAAAGGACTGTCCCTCTTTGAAAAAACATTATTTAAGTGCAAATCAGTGATGTTATATGTAAAGAGAGCGATGCCAGGCTTGAACATTCACATCAGTCTTGTAAAAATGGTTGTTGATCTGTGAATCTTTGATTTCAGGGTATTTCACTATAAATTCCTTTATTTTCCACAAACGTGTCTGAAATTCTGGAATTTACTGCCTTAAATGAAGGTTTGAAAATTCAGAGCCAGCTCTTGCAGCGGTACTGAGCTGCGTACTACAGAAGCGCAGGGGGGCCAAAGAGGATCCGTGCAGATACGGGGTGCTCTGGGAGAGGAGCATTCAGCTCCCTGGCCATATGCCTCCAGTAACAGCCGGACGTTTACTGCTCAGATGTAGTTCCCGTTTCTGCGATACCTTTCGCCTAAGATTTCACGCCTGAAATTGCTTCCATTCCTGCACCGGTTAGAACCTGTGCTCTGTGCACAGACCTGGGTGAGCATACCACCCAGCTTACGGTCCTGCAGACACTCTGATTTCTCCACAGCTTTTTAGCTAATTGACCATCCCCTCGTTGGAGACTGCCTCTGTCACCCAGCAGGCCACGGTTTCCCGCGGTGAGGATTGCCTCCTGCAAGCGTGGTACGTTTCCTCTGTGCGGCACGCGCTGTAGAAGCTGGGACAACGCCGTCCCAGAGGCTGAATTTCCGTTTCCAGTGGGCAGCTTGTTCGGATTCTTCACTTGTAAGGACATGTGTACTGGCTAGAAGCAAGGGATCGCCCGCAGGGCTGAGAATGACAGTTTCAGATGGATCAAATTCCAAATCGGACGACACACCCTCCGAACAACTGCGCAGGGAAGAATCTTTCCAGGATTTCAGCATCTCCTAAACACCTATTGACTTGTGTATGTTGCCTTACACAGGAACAGGCGGAGCCCATAGTCCAGATCAGATAGGGATTTTATATACCGCTGTGTTCCATATGCCTCCATTCTCATCCGGCTTTGTTTTTCTAAAGCGCTTCTCGACCAGAAAGACATTCAGATGTCCTCAACGATGAGATCAAATTTGAGGCTTGTTAATTGTCATGAAACCTAGCGTAGGTTGTAAATGTGTTAGCCAAGCACCGAGAGAAGATTTAGCCCTTCAAAATTAGAGACGGTATTGTTTCATTCGGCGCCCCGGGATTGCCACTGCCTCTGCCATCGAGCTGACACGTAACTCCCACCCATAGCACGCAGCGCTCGCTGCGCTCCAGGACCCTGCTCAGAACTGAGTTTGGGCCTTGGATACCTGAGTGACAAAAACGTGATCCCTCCAATCAGACACTCAGAAGAGGAATATGAATATGGTACAGTAAGTATATACATGTATTTACTTTTGCAGTGTCTGTGGGGTGATTTTCAGCAAGAAGATTGAGCAGAGTTGAGGTGCGTCTCTGTGTCAGAGGGTGAACTTTCTTAGGGACACCTGAGGAGTCACGGAGGTCTCTTCAAACCGCCAAACCCCAGGCAGAACCTCAGGGAGCCAGCCCCGTCTGCTTTGCTTTGCGCTTTCTCCTTCACAGTGCTCTCTGTGCTCGTGTGAGATTTTCGAGAGCAAATTAATAAATAAATGCCACGGATGCTTATAGATCATCCGTTCTACTGTCTGTTTAGATATCTAATGCAGAGCAACAATTAAAAAGTCGGTTCTCTCTCTGAACAATTTTTCTGATGCACTTGAGGGATGTTACTCGCTTCCACAGTCAATGTTCATTATGGAACTGGTTCTGAGTCTCAGATGTCGCTGGTTTTACGCTAGCTTCCCAGCAGTTTGATGTGTCGCTCAAGTTCCTTGTGCTTAGCAGCATACAATGAAGAACTGTACGCCACGCAGAGCCAGCGGGACACAACGTGAAGAATGTCTGCGCCGCGCAGCAGCTGTGAGCGAAGGAGCGTGGGCTGCTCAGACACAGAGGCGGGCTGCAATTGCCGTGCATTCCCCCGTGCCGCCCAGCTTCTCATTCCTCACTTTGTAATCACACAGCAAACACGAGAGAGTACTGTTTCTCACACTGTGCCTTTTCAACCTGAGCACTCTGAATCCACGGAGTTACCTGCGCAAGGACAACTGAAACTTATTTCCGGGGGCTTCGCTGCGGTCACAGACTAGGTCCTCAGCTGTACCGGAGAAGCTCTGGTGTGTAACGGCTCTTTGAGGAAATCTGATTTTCTACTAGAACAGATGCTAGAATAAATGAGGTGGCGTAAGTGCAAGTGTGTCTTCCTACTGTTTATCTGGGTGCCTGATAGGAGCTGAGTTCTCGCTAGGTGCCTTGTGGTTTAGTCTCCTAGGTCCCCTAATGCCGCTATGTGCACTAAAAGATAATCTTCCTTCACTGTTGATGGAGTTTCATCATTTTATGCCATCAGGAAACTGGGTCCAATAAATTAGAGTCATGTAAAATATGGTGGACACGTCACAGTTTTGTATCACACGTTCTTTACTAAAATTGCTTTAGAATTTCAATTTCAGCAAAACGTCTGCTCAATCCACTTTCCACATCCTCTCTCGTCCTTGCCATTTTCTTGAAGTCTGTAAACTCTCACTAGGCTGGCTAGCATAGGTCATCATTCTTTCTTAAAGTGACTTCCATTTAGTGCCCCAAAGCAGAGTATTCTGAGAAAAAGTTGTTCTTGCTGTTGGCAAGCGTGAAGAGAATGATATCTAGAAATCTGGGCTACGTTTTTTAACCATTAACGTATTTAGGTAGACAACGGCAAGGTATTTACACAAGTGCTCTTTAGCCCATATCTGGCCTAGCATGAAGCTAATTTAACATTAGGAGGTTTTTGCTTCATAATTATGACTCAGCATCAGTTGCTATGAAGCAGGAATATTTATCTTAGTGCAGTAGTATATTTGTAGAATCATGGAATGGGGTGGGTTGGAAGGGACCTTTACGGGCATTTTAGTAGTGCCCCGTGTAGCCGTGACACTCCTGAAGTGCAGATTGCTTCAGACTTTTTTTCCAAATATATCTTGCCGTTTACATGCACAAAAACTTTGCTGCCAAGCTCTTCTCTGAAATTTGCCAGACTTCCCTGTGCTCAGAGCATCTCAGGATCTGCAACTGTGTAAATTTTAAGGTGATGAAATTCTGAGGAAAAAAAGAGACTATCTTTGACAGCACGAGCGGTAGGGTAGCGAACGGTGCCAGCGTGGCAGTAAACAGCCTCGCGCGTCCCCTGGAGTTCAATAACATCCGGGCAGGTTCAGCAGGGCTCAGGACAGTGCTGCGACCGTGCGCCAGAGATACTTAATCATTTCATTACGCGGTGCCGCATACTGCAGCACAGTCAGGAGCCAGAACGAAGAGCCGAAGCTTCCCCGAAACTCTGGTTTAGATCTAGTATGACCGTTTGATTGTAGAGAGTACCAGAATGATATTTGGAAAAGGAATAGAAAATCGGAGACAGTCTGCATTATGACTCAACTGCCTTAAGAAAGAATTAATTAGAGAAAAGTCATTAGCATATTGGAAATGGGAATCAGGTGCTACACTCACATGACCCTCAATTGACCATTACAGAGGAGTGACCTGAGCATATAATGATCCTATACTACAAATAGGAGGAAGGGTAGAGGAGGTGGGGTTTTTTGGGGGTGGGGAAAGACTGTGAGAGGTTTTGAATGTGGCTCTCGGCAGGCAGACTAGGTGTTTTGGGGACAGAAGAGCCCAGATAAAAAATGTCATGTAGAAAGAAATTTGAGGAAGGGATGTTTTATAGAAAACTCTGAATTTGAGAAAAATCTAGGTCTGGCAACCCTGAGTGTGGAGGAGTTAGGGCTTCTAAGTGCTGTGTAAATTGGTGGGTGTGGTGAGGTTGTGATTTTACTCCTGGCTGAGCTGTAATAGGAGCGAGAAGCTGCATGACTGTAGCTCTTTTGGACAGGGTGCTTCCTTTTGGTTCTGCCCTTTATAATATTTTGTAGCCTCAGGCAATGAAAATCCTTGTATGGCTTTATCAAGTTCAGTGATATCAAATGTATGACTTCATAGGTGTATGTAATCAATGCTAAGCCGTGGTTCATGACTAACAGTGTTTCAGGTGCTTAGGTAAGAACTTTCTCTTTAACAGTGGCTCATGAGGATGAAGACAGCGGTCTCCGCAAGCCGCTTTCCGTGCGGGCAAAGGTCAGTACCTGGGAAGTTCGGGTTCGTTAAGCTGTGTCAGAAACTGTAGCCTTTAGCACGTGCGCCGCTGCAAACATGGGCTCTGCTTCTTTTCTAATCCTTAAAAACCTGTGGCCCCCAAAATTCACAAAATAGCCTGTGTGAGGGATTATGGCCCGTGATAGATTACAAGGCATCGTAATAGATGTGTGCATGGCGTATTTAATTGCCTGAGTTAGTCATCTGTTTCCTAGTTTCTCTTTTCCGTGCTTATCAGTTGTGTCTGCAAAACTTGTCCTGGCAGACTAGCATTGCTGTTGGCACTTTGGTGTGATGACAGAAAATAATCTTGCTAAAGAGTGGGAGGCCCTTTGCAGGGCAAATCCAGTTGTTTTAAATTCCTTGATTTGTTGCTATATGGATGCAATCTTTCTGGCAAGGTTTGTAATATAAAGGAAAGAGCTGATCATTTACTTTATGTTAATTTCTGATCTTGTCAGTTGAGGCTCTACCTTTGCTTTGCAGTAGCTGGTTCAGGAAGTCAGAGAAAAATTTTCCACGTTCGGGTTAATGATCTAAAGCTGTCCAGACGCAGCTGTTAGTGAATAGCATGAGGGATTTTCCTTCTCACTATAAAGCAGAGAAATCTGTTGCGAGCTCACATCTATCGCTTCCGTTGCAGTCCAGCGTGCGTGCATGATCTTGCCGTGGCCAGCCTGCTTGTTATGAGTGTGTATTACTGAAGTAGAACAGGAATCTTATTTTTTCCCGTTGGAGAAGTTGTTCTAGCTTTAGCAGTCTGTTAGTTAACAATTTGAGGCCAAGTTATAAAACAGCTGAACTCCAACTTGCAATTATTTATTAACTGAAAATTATTTGGATGTTGGTCATGCAAGGAGCCAGAAATGCAACACAGCCTTTGAAGACTCAAGAATCATCCCATTTCCTGCCTGTTCTAAGGAAATCGTCCTTACCCTTTCATTTAAGGGGTGAAATAGTATAACCAAGTCGTGACTTGTTCCTGGATTTCCAGGGCATATAAATTATGTTTATTATGAAAGAGGAAAAACTAATGCTGTCTGTGCATTGATTATTTACTTTGCTATGAAAGGATCAGAGGCATTCTCTTTCTGGGGGTTTACATTCAACTAATTCCTTCTATGTGGCCCTAAAGACCTTCCCCCCCATGCGATGTCTGCAGCGATCGGTCTCCCCAAGGGCCTTATCAGGTAACTGTGTATGACTCAAATGAGATCAGAACTAGGCCATTGGCAGGAGTAGCTCGAGTGTGAGTGAACTAGAAACAAACCTGAGCCATGTTCACCAAGCCGCTGTAGAAATCAGCACACCTGGTTTACCTGGAAATGAGACCTTTAGTCTTTTATTACAGCTGGGTGGATTTTATTGCCTTATTGTATTAATTTCTTACTCAGATACCCTTGCATGAGTCTAAGAAATTTAAGCATTGTGTTTTCACAACTTGCTGGTTAACTTTAAAAAGCTATTAATCTTAAAAAACAAACAAAAGAAACCTTAAAAGTTGGGAGTCGGAATGAAGCTCGAGTTACACTGAAGGGTTAACATCACATTGCCTTCTTGTAAGCTAATAGCGTGGTCTGCAGGTCTAAAAATACTGGGATACCTCCTGGAACCCAGCCGCTTTGCGGTGTGAGCGTCCAGCCGGGTGGCATGCTGGTTGGAAACAGATAGATCTGACGTTATCTCGGTGCCGAGAGTCGAAGGTGCCAGGCTGCGCTTGCGCTCTGATCTGAGAGCATCAGGCAGAGCGCTGGAGTGTCTGAAGCTGTGACCGCAAGACTCAAACCTCTGGTTTTAAACAAGTTGGGAGGTCGCATGGATTTGGGTTAAACAACTGCAGAAGAGATGGGGCAGCTCCAGAGGTTGAGCTTGGCGTGAAACTCCAAGCCAACCGCAGCGTGGAGCTTCTGTGCTGTTGTCAATTGAGCAAAAAATCTCCTATGTTGGCTCCTTCCCGTGTGATGAGAGACTTCTCAAGGTTATGTATGCCAATGAAATTACTATTTGAATATTTTTAAGGTGCAGAGCTAGAAACTGCAGCGTAAACTGCAATCCCAAGTATCAAGTACGGAGTGTTGTGTGTACAGCAGTGAGCCTAGCTCTTGAGAGGAGTACACCAGAGGATAACGATGTGATTGGGAACCAAATATTTATGCGTCTGTTTTGCCTCTTCTTAATGCAAAATTATATAAAGCTGAAGTACAGTTAAGCAAAAAATTGAATGTATAGCTGTATGTGATTAAGTGATCAAGCTGTGTTGTCACAATTTGTCATAACGTTATAAAACTGCTTAGGCAGGATCGAATTGTGCGTATCAGTTACTCCACCGAACGCTGAAGATTGGCATATATCTGGGGCAGGAAAAACGACTTTATCCTGTGAGTCGGACAACAGACAAGACGAGAGGTTAAAGCATAACAGTGCTTTCAGCACAGGATGTTTGAGGGTGTGCCCTGTCAGCAAACGATTACGGAGAGTCAGCAGGTTGCCTCTCATTATGAAGTTAGAGATTAAAGCGTTAACTGGAGCCTCCCCGTAGGTGTAGCCGTGACTAAGGGAGCGCTCCTGTCAGCTGCTCGGAGGAAGGAAAGTGGGCAGGTAAAGGTTCCCGACATGCACCGAGCTGCGGGGAGTGTCCTGGGTTTCCAGCGCTCCCAGTTTGTTAGGCAAAATAGTAATTAAGAGCTCTGCGGGTTCCATGGAGTAGCAGAGGTAACTGTCAGCCAGCGCGTGCTGTCATGCCTCTTCCAGGGCTCAGTGGAAGGTACGTGAAACTCCTCCTCCGCCTCTCCTCCCCTGATCTACGCACAGGTAAGTGACACGGAAAGCGGGCGCTGTTCTGCTTGCCGCATGTCAGTGAAAGCGGGGTCCTTCGCAGCCACCCAGAACTCGAATTACGTTCCTTTCGGGTAATTAGGGTGCCGGCGGGAAGGAGAAAAGTTGGGTCGCAAATACTGGTCAAAGATGTTCCTAAATCTCGAGGCGGCTTGTGTGAGGCAGGGGTTTATCATTAAAACGGGCAGATAATAGGTAGCGCCGCTGCTGAGCGCGTACGCGGCCGTAAGCCTTCGCTGCCCTTGATTCAGTCGCCGGTGTGATTTAAAAGGTTATGTCAGTGGCCATGTCTGTTCTTTTTGGTGGGTAAAAGCTACCTTTCCTAAGCAACCTGAAATAGCAAGTAACTTTTCATAATAATGGGTTACTTAGTGTTTGGAATAGATCTGGTGCGAGCCCTGCTCTCTCGTCACTGCGTGAAGGGAGGGAGTTCACGCATCTCTTGGTGACTGAGAAAGTTCAGGCGCTGTATTCACAGATAAATACTGACCTAGTTTTGGTTTCAGTAACCACAGCCCATTCGGATCCTGCCTCAGCAGGTGGGTTACACTGTGGTTTGTATTCAAGTAGTGCCATTACTGCTGTGTACTGCGGTCGTTCATTTTTAAAATAAAGTATAAAGAAGTGTGCAAGACAAAGGAAAAAACCAAACCCACCACGCCTGGTTTTCAGTGGGGAAAATGCAAGTGTTAGGAATAAGTACTTTGTTTTGATTAGACCTTTGCTTTGGTGCTGAGGACATCTAACTTAAAAAAAAAACCAACCAAACAAAAAACCCCAGCATGAAGGCTCATCTGACTGAGCTGTGTGACTAGGTAAAGATTAGTAAAATTATTCTGCTGTTACTGCATCTGTTATGTATGGGAATAAATCCTAATCTCGTATTCATAGAAAGAGATAATGGTCCAAAATTTTGCTAAATACCTGACACTTGAGAGTTTAGAAAATGACTTCAGTAAATGTGCTATGGTGCCTGCAATGTGAAGCTCTTGGTGCTGCACGTGATGTTAGAGGTAACTGCTGTCGATAGCTGACAGGGCGCCTGAGCCTTGTGGTTTCTATACAAGAGAGTGAGACGGTTCACCCCATCCTGGCTGCCTTCGTTTTGAACGGCTTTGGGAAGCACTGGATTAAACTATTTAGAAATACTGGGGGCGTTTTTTTCCTTCACACTGGCAGGAGCTCTGCATAGCACACTGCTCGCTCTGCCGTCCCCATCTTAATATATGGATGTGCCAGAAAGCGCATCCAGGCCGTTAGAGACAAACGAGAAGGCTGCTTCACTGCTCCTGCGTGGCTCAGCTCTGGATGCCGGGTGTCCCTCTCCTTCCAGCCCTCCTCCACAGTCTCCTCCTTTGCCCTTGTGTAGGAATCTGCCTGGCTGCTGGCTCCTACCTTTGCGTTGTCATTCCCCCACTGTGCTGTCCCTGTGCTGTGTCCCTTGAAGCAAGTAACTCAAAGATCTCCGTACAACAAGTTCTCTCATCTGCCTCTCCTCTAACACTTTCACTTTTTCTTGGAAAAAAATCATTTTGGGTAAGATGTACATAACATAGAAAAGTCACGTTCAGTACCTTTGAGATTTGTCTTGTGCCCTGATGTGACTCCCGATCTTCTCGCGGCTTTGGGATTGCGCAGCAGTCCTTTGTCCCTTTTTCCTTTTCCTCGGCTTCTCCAGTAGCTGCAGGTTTTTTCTCTGGAGTTGCTCATTTTGCATCTGCCCCACTGCATTTCCTCCTGTCTTTGCCTTTTGTTTCTTTTCTTTCCTTCCACAAGTGTTTTAGGCTTCAGTCTTCCTCTGACCATCAAGTTTTTTCTTAGTCAGGTCTCAGGCCCAGAGGTTAGTCCAGCCGAGGTCCCACGTTCAAAGTCCCGCCTGTCTGAGGGAATTGTGCGGTTCTAGGCCAGTTTAACGTGGTGATGAAGACGCCTGTCTGACACCAAGCAAGTCAAGAGTCAGCTTGGAATAGATGGCCACAAACAGATGTTGCTGGAAGAGCTGGAAAATTGGCGTGTCTTCGTTAGTTCAAATCCAAGCGAACAGTGGGGAAAAAAACACATTTTGCTTCTGTTAGCTTCCTCAAAAGAACTGCAGGCAAGTAACATGGAAAACAAGAAAATACCAGGAGGTGATAGAAAATGTGACAGCTTTGTGGATGTAAGGAGTGCCAGTGTAAATAAACTGTCATCCGTGGTGTCACATAGCGGTGCTGGGGAAGTCGCTGCGTGTTCTCTGCCCACGGTTTCAGGGTTAACTAAAGATAAGGGCCGTGAGATGTGCATAGCCGAAACGCGCCGATGGGAAGGGTGCGAGGAGAAGCGTTTTATCTCTAGGGTGAGCTAGTGGCGTCGAAGTGTTTTGTACAAGCCTGATAAGCAGAACTGGTCCCATAGCTGAGGAAAATGTAACGAGCGTTGCTGGTGCTTCTGCACCAGCTAGAGGAGAGAAGGCCAGTCTGTTGGGGCTAATCCGGTGGTGAGGGGGAGGTGTTGGTGAAGAATTGTCCCTGTCACCAACTGCCCTTCTGGTTTGCTTCGTTGTCAGCATTTTAATGGCATCCAGCTGATTTAAGATATGCTGGAGGTTTTTAAGGCAAATAACTTAGAGCCATTCACTGTGTAACAAAATGGGTAGTTCAGTGATAATGGGGGTTTTTGTGTGAAGGTCACTTCTTGCAATGTGTAGAGATCAGCTTTTTCCTTCATATGAATCATTTTAAGGGTCAATTTTTCTGCGAAGAATGCAACCACGAGCAATGAAGCGGTGCTAGGGCTTGCTAGAGTCGCTGCTCTGAGGTTAATACTGGTGACTTGGCTATCTGCTCTTCTTAACGTGTTGTTTCCTGGCAGATGGGAGGACGCCAAGTGTGTATCCAGTTACTCAAGTGCCAGCGTACATTAACTGCTCTGCATCTGCTAAAATTTGTCTTGAAACTACACTGGCCTAGGCAGTTGATTCAGTTAGAGGTATTAGTAAATCCCTTAAAATCGGATTTCAAGGTGGGGCCAATGGTTACTGAACTAATTTCAAGGGCAGAGAAACAACACTACTATGCTGGTGTACAGCAATCTCTTCCTTAAAGACAAACTCCTGTCTGTACGGGAGTCCCTGGGCTCGTTTGGTGTTCAGGCGTGGTTTTGCTTTGATGGATGTCACCCGCCAGACAGTGGGTACGTGGGATGGGTCCTGCTCTTCTCTGAGCTACTGATCAAGCGCTGTTAGAAACCCCAGCTGCTCGTGCAAAGCTCATCTCGGTAGCACGCTCTGGTTTTAGAGGTTGCGAAATAACTTCCTGTAAGTTTTGTAGGGTGAAGATAATGTGTTTGTATGCAAAACTTCGCACTCGTCCACATATATTTATTTTTTAAAAGTCATTTATCGATGACTACGGAAACTTTATTTAACTGCTTCTAAAAAAGCAGCTCGGTAGTGTAGCATCACTTGGACAGAAGCTGGGCGCTTACTCTTTAGCTAGCCGTGATCTTTTCAAGCTTGAGTTTCTTGTCTAAATTGATTTTTTTTTTTCTGAAGGCTACTTGTCAGTAGTACTGTAGACAATAAGCTACTTTTCAGATGTCTTTGACCTGGCTCTGTCCTATGCAGTCTGAAATCAGAGTGGGGTCCGTCTCCTGGAGTAAGGGAGAAGGGACATCAGGGGCTGTTAGGCAAATTCCTCTGTCGTCGTGCCCGGAGAAGAGAGAAGTAGCAGTGGAATAATCCACTTGCAATGCAGTCTCTGGAGATTTTAGTACTTTCCGTGTATGATGCCGCTTTTTGTGCTGAGACCAAGGGTTGTTTCGGTGCAGTTTGAGTTGTCAGTGTTGAGTCTGAGTCTGTTCAGTTACTTTGCTCAGTCTGCCTGTTCCCCTAGTACCTGAGGGGGAATGAAAGCAGCCAAGACTCCATAATTAAGCTTATTGAAGAATGCATTGTCAGAGTCTCATGGGTCTGGCTTGTTGCCTACACAATGCGCTGGAATCACTACAGGGTGATCTGTAAATTATATTGCTACATCACTTTTAATTATAGCCTTGTTCTCTCTTTAATATGTCAGCTGCTTTCTTTGTGTGCTGCAGGACACTGCCAGTGATCAACACTTTTCCTTCTTTTGTCTAGTTTTACGAACCTGCTTAAGGGTGGTTTGCTGAGTCACTTTGAGGTCTTTCGGTGACCCTGGGCAATGCTCTAGCCGTAATCACGGAAAGAATGCAAACTGGTCGATGGGGTTGCAGCCTCGGTCTACTAACAAGTGAAGCTTAATTATAAAGTTGTAGACTAGTTCTAAAACTGTTTGAGAAAGTCTTGGTGTATGTAGTACTTGGGATTTAAGGTGCCGTGACATACTTGGTGAGAACTGCTTACTGCTTTTTTACTAGGTGTGGGAAATACTGGGGTGTTAAGATGAAGTACAGAGCAGTCAGAATATGGTGTAGTTGGCCCTTAGCTCGAGTGTCGGAGCCTGTTGGACTTGGCCAACTAAGGCTTTGTTGTTGTGTTTACCATTTAGTCTTAGTGGCATTGGTGGATATAATTATTTTTTTAACCTTTTGTTTAGGTTCATCTCTTCTGAATAAATGAAGAAAGTGAGTATGAAAGCACAGCATGTACCTTCTGTTTCCATCAATGAGGAGAAGTTTATAACCAGGTAAATAATTTAAAAAACCCCCGGCATTTAATGACTTTGCTGTTGTCTTTCAAGCTACTCCGTATTTACTCATGAACAGGTGATCCTGTAGAGAGCTGAGCCTGTAGCAGCAGCAGTTCCTACCACTTGCTTTCTGCGAGGTATCTACAGAACAAAGTTGCCCTTTATATGGATTTCAAAGAACAGAGCTTTAAACCTTTTGGTCAGTGGGTTTTGTTCATTTGGTGGAAGAGCACTTGCAGAGTGTACTGAAATAAAAATCCAAATCAGGGAGGAAGTCCTTCCTATCTTTGAAATCTATTGGAATTGAACATTAATTCAGTGTTGAAACTGAGCTCCTGGAGTTCGGTCTGTACCCCCTGCTGGCAGGGCTTCTTTGGGGAAGGAGCGATGGGGCTGCCTGCTCTCTTCGGTGGTGACTGAAAGGGGTTCTTTAACCTACTTGAAAAAGCTTGGAATTGCACTCAAACTGTATGTTGTGGGATGCTTTTCCACAGTTCAAGCGGACTGGTAGGAATTCTTCCTGATGCTGCCCTGAACGCTGAGCTGCCTGGCGTATAGCTCCATCCCCTTTTGGGGGGGATTGATTTGTCCCTTGTTGACCAGAGCACAGGAGCTGGAAGCGGGGGCTGTTTTCTCACTTCGTTTCAATCCCTCTTGATGTGAGCAGCAGCTAACTGTAAACGCACCCGGGGACAGGGCCTGTCGTAGAATCTCTCCTGCTGCAGTAGGTATTGGCATCTGAATCCTGATACTTGTATATGTGGCATGAGCAGGGCTGTGGACTTCTCCCTTTCTAAAGCAGGGTGTCCGAGCTTTGCCCAAAGCACACAGGCGATAAGCGCATCCCCTTCTCTGAAAGAGTTGTTCCTTTTATACTGCTACTAATTTGAGACGTAGTGCTTTTGTGTCAGAGGTAATTAATCTGTGTGAACTTTGATATACTTGGCATACAAAAGCATTTGGAAATGTACCACATGAACCCATGTCTCTGGGTTTTTATTCCCCTATTTAGTTGCCTGTTCAAGTAGGGAAATGCGGGTCCTGGTCGAGACCCTTGTGCATTCCAGTCACGCTTTAAAGTACTGTTCAAGTTGGTTTCCCTTGCAAAAAACCAGCTAAGTGTTTCAAGAATCACTACGATACTCTGTATGCGCTCAAGCCTGCTTCCAATGCAATTTCCAGACTATTGCCCCTCATCTATACCTTGAGTCTGCTGTTACATTACTCCCCTTCCCGTTGTATCACGCAAACCTTGGTGATGTTGCAAGCCTGCTGTTTGGGAGTTGCACAATGGCTGGATCAAAAGGCTGACCCAACCGGTGGGATTACTTGGCTGGCTGCACTGGTGTGCCTTCAAGCATAACTGCCATAAATACCCCTGGATAACTGCGTAGGGCTCGGGAGAAGAGGACACAGGTGAATTGTCCTGGGTTAGCGTTTCAAGCAAACACAGTCTGGGCTCTGTTGTGGTTTACCACTGGGGCACTTGACCTTACAGCTCCTTTGTATCCTGCCTTCATTACTGAAGAAAACGGTGAATCGGCAGTAAATGTTACCTCTGCTGGGTTTGTCTTGAAGTCGTTCTGCCAGTTAATTAGCTTTGGCTTTCATTAATGGCTGCATTTGGCTGTTGTCACAAAGCTGTGCTGTGAGCAACAGTCTTGCAACACAACAGAGCTGCTGATTTTTGGGCGGCGTAACTCTGAAGAGATGGCCATCTGCCTCTTGGCTGGGGCAGTCCCTGGGCCTTCGCGGCCAAGATGTGTTACAGGGAGATGCCTTCTGGAACTGGTACGCTGGTGCGTGTGTTAGCCCTTTCTGGGGCTAAAAGAAGCCAAGAAAGATTTTCTGTTCTAATGTATCCGCTACACAAGGACAAATAAGTCAGTGAGAGCTGCTGTTAAATTTCTCCCTCGGGGCTTTTCTAATCGCTTGTATGGTTCGTCACTGTTGGTTGCACTAATGCAAAACTGAAACCTGAAAGATTTATTTGTGCGAACTTCTGTGGAAGTTATTGAGAAGCTTTTCTAGATGGGGAAAGAAACGAAGTCAAAAATCTTCAGAGCCTGCTCTGAGAAATGCAGTCTGCCTCAGATAACCCTGACCACATCACTTGGTGCTTTCAGCCGATGGTTTTATTTGCCTTTGCAGCCAACGTGGACTGAGAGTAACAGATGGACCTCAGAGTTTGGCCCAAGTCCTTATTTTTTCCTCCTCTGTCTTCAGGGAACTGATCTCCCCAACTTTCTACCTGGAAAAAACTTGGAGGATAACAGCTGTCAATAAAATGATTGCCAAAGGTATAGGGCTGCAAAGCATAAAGGCTTCTGCGCTAAACACCTGGCAAGCAGGGTCAGCAGGCCTATCACTACTGAAGTCAAACAAAACTTTCTCTTAATTGCGTGTTCATCTCACACGCAGCTGGATTTTGCCCGTGTGAGGCAAAGACGTGCTTAATCTTGCTTACCTTTAGCCGGTGTGATCCAAATTTTGCTTGTACCTGATTGATATCTAAGTCTATTAAAACTTTGCCTTTTGGTGGGATGACCGGAATACAGTCCCTCAAAGCTCACGAGGCACAAAGAACCCGTAATGAGCTATTCCAACACAATGAAAAGGAAGGCTTTCGCTACCCCTGTTACTAGGATTTAAGAGCAAAGTGATTTGAAGTAGATGTTAAGAATGCCGCTTTGGAGCCCGGCACTCTGTTGGTAAAGCCACTTGAAAACGTTTTTGGGGGAGTTGCAGTAGGCTAGCAAAGTAAATAATTTGTGTCCGGAGTGTTAGAAGGGAATGCAGTTAACCTTGTGGAGTTTAGTGGTGCGGCCTTGATCCTAGTCCTACCTGCTGAGTTAAAGCCTAGTTTATCTTTTTGCTTCTCAGCACAGGAAGGGGCTCACCGGGAACAGGACGGTGCCCAGTTCAATGCGTGGAGCAAGGGAAGCGTCGGGTATGCCCGGGAAAGGTTTTCACTCGCACGCTCTGCGTGCCCACACAAACAGCCCTCCCGGCTCCCCCTGCTTCCCTCGGCAGTGTGTTGTCCCCAAGCCTGGGGCAAGGCCACGTTCCTGCTGACCAGTGTCCGTGTCGGGCTCTCGGGCAGCCGTGTCCGTCGGTCCCTCTGCGCACTCCGCTTTGACGTGGTGCTGGACATCGGCCGTCCTTGCCCCGAAATGCTACAGCTCTGTACCCCCTGCGGAGCCTCGCATTGTGCTATAGTTCTGCGCAGCGATATTCAGAGATACCGTGTTGGCCAGGTGCTTTGGACGTGCGTAAACGGTAAGAGGTGGCTGAGAAACACCATCCTGCTGCGCAAGGCTCCGGCTTTGGGCTCTCGGAGGCACTGTAGGCAGGGGAGGCTGAAGGTGGAAGAAGAGCGCGTGTGTCAGAAGCCACACGCCGGTTTATGCTGCTGGAGTAAGACAGTCCCAGGAGAAAATACGTTTGTTGTCGAATTTGGCACGCTTGAAATCATACACAGCAGTTTGCAAGCAAAATGATTTGTATTTTTTTGCGTAATCTATCCTCCTACTCTCTTGCACCGGTTTCTGGGAGTTTCTTAATATCTTAGCTGAGATCCCTGAGCAACACTGACTTTTTTATTTTTTTAAGTTATGCAGTCAGCTGTGCAGCCATTTAAACAGTAAGTGTGGGTAAATAGTGTCACCATCTGATCACACTCAGGGGAGATGGTATGAAATCATATTCATTTCGCCCCTGAAAATATCCTTCTGAAGTGCTTTGCAGTGATCCCGTTCCTAGGGGAGAGATCACTCTTAGGTTTGTCATCTCTGATAAGGGTGCCACTGTCACCATTGGTCATGTCCTCGTGTTCCAGGACGTGGCTCTGCTGTGACCGTTAGAGGAAAACAAAGGTTAAAAATTCTGCCGAAACCGTTCATGCGAACGATGCCGATGCCCCAAGGCTGTACTATAACGTTCCCCTCTAAATATCTCTCTCGCAGAAGGTGGTGCGTAATACTTTCCAGATAGCCTTGGTCGGTGTGTTCCTGCACTTCGGGCACGCTTGCTTTGATGGTCTCGGTGATCTCTGACTGTTGAAATATTAAAATGTAATTTCTACTGAGCGTTGTTGCCATGTGTGAATTGGTTTTCAGTGACGGTGACAGAAGGAAATTCTTGGTTCTGGTTTCGGGGTGGGTGTTTTGTTTCTTAAATTTGGTGTAGGAATTGTAATAGTACTTGTGATGGTACGTGGGTCTTGAATAGTTTCCGTAGGTCCCTGTGGAACTTCCTGTGAGAAGAGTTTGCAAATGCTGTCTGTTTTGCTTGTGGTTCAGCTGTTACGTTATCTCATCCTAGAAAACAAATAGACGCTATTTGGAAACAAACTTGGTGTCTTTGCTCACCACTGCAACAGTACATTAAACTGTCTTGACTGTTATTCATCTTCTTCGGTGCTTCGAGACCATCCCTGAGGAAGGTTTCAGAGGCTTCCACGCAATTGTTTCTCATGCTTTGCTATCTCTGCTGGTGGAAATTTCTTTCCTGAATTACAGTCTTTGCTGTTTAATTGGTGTGGGGAAGAGTGTTTCATTCTTGATGGTCCTGAAATGTATGTTGCTTAATTCTGGCTTTTTTTGGTCCTCCTTAGCCTCAGCTGCAACTTGCTTTTTGTCTTCATGGTTCATGCCACTTATCGCTCCCCTACTCTTCTCCGGAGTCTATCAACTTTGTGTCTATCCTTCTTCAAAAGTAGTGCTACGATGGCAGAGTACTTTGAGCAAATCCAGGCTTGAGCTGTAATTCAAGCAGCCTTGCTCTGAAGAGGGTATTCCCGTGGGGCACTTAGTTCTTACACAACGGCACGGCACCTGGGACCAGCAGCTGCTAAGCAGTAACTGGAAGGTGCTTTTCGGTGCCACAGCAATTGTCCCCCAGCCCGTGTTGGTGCAACGTGGCGTTGATCTCGCCTTACCCATTGACAAGGGCGAAGTGGGCAGCGTGGGTGATGTGGGCTGTGCACAGCACCCCTGCCGTCAGCTCGGCTGGGACCGGCGTTGGCACGGCGCTTGCCGGAGCGCACTGCGCTAGGATGGTGCAGGAACGCTCTCTGTGCACCCCCAGGCTGCTCAGGGTTTCAGGATGTTGGGTAGCCCGGTCTCTGCTGAAATTGCCCAGATGGTTTGGGTATCACATACCTAAAATCCAGTAGTTCAAGTTCCTTCTTTCCGGACCAAGATGGCAAAGGGATGAGGCGGCGGCGGCGGCCGTGGCCTAGAAACTGGGATGTGCGGTAGCTCTAATTAGCTTATTCTGAAATGCTATCAAATTTGAAATGTTTTCTGAAACGCTCTTCTCTTGCAGCGTAGCGAGTTTATCAAGGATGGAGACAGGTATAGTTATCTGGGATGGTGGTTCTTAAATACCAAGGTTGAAACATCATCAGCACCAGCGTGCCTCACGCTGCCTTCCTGCCTCAATGCAGTGTTTGGTTTCAATGCACAATGTTATGCTCCTTTTTTTTTTAATTGCAGCGTGAATTTCTGTTTGAAATCCGTGAGGATGGGCAGGCTTATGATCCTTGCTTGCTGGCAGAGGTTCTCTCAGTCTCCATCCTTTTTCCTTTGAGCAAAGACAGTGCAAAGCTGTTATGTTTCAAGCAGAAGGAAACTGAAATGTTTTGTCTAGGCTTACTGTAGATATTTTGAAATAAGAAGAGTACTTGGAAAAAAAAAATAAAAATCCAGTGGAAACAATCAGGCAGGGAAACAAATTGTAACCTAACTAAAATAATCTGCAACATTGGTGCATGGGAGTGTTGTTCCTGTTTGCTTCCGCCTCGCAACTGTAACAGAAGTCCAAAGTACAAGTTATTCTAGGGCAGTGTTATTAAAGTCATGTCAGATTGTGACTAATGAATTTACTCTGTGTATCAGGTCTTTAAAGAAGCAACTTAAAAGCAAGCCAATATCCTGACAAGATTTTACTCCTGGAAAATGATGTACTAATCATTAATAGATCTGTGCAAAGATGCAGCGGGCAACACAGATACAGGGTGTTACGCTGCCGCGTAGCAAACCTGGATTTTACAGTGACAGAGATGGTAAAAAATTACTCTTTTTCTTGTGATCTTTTGTTGTAGAGAGCAGCTCAGTTCTCTTCTGAAGACTTATAACTCGTACTATTCTGATCAAGAAAATCTGCAACTGTCGCATAGTCAGGTAAGCATGTACACAAAAATTATACAAAAAGCACAACGTAATAGTAGGAAGAGTGCTGATGGGCGCTGACGGTTCATGCGGCTCGGCTGGGCAGTGTGGATACGTGTGTGCATGTTAGTGCATTGGATGGAACATATCACTGGAATAAAAAGGCCCCAGCAAGTGCTGGAGTCGAACGCTGTGGGGAGGAGGGAGCAGAAATAGGCATGTTCACACGAGTGGGAGTTTGGGCTTGTTACCAGCGTGATCTCTTTGCTGTCCCATTCGTTAACGTATCACGGGAAATCATGCTCTGGGTTGACCTCTCGAGTCTCATGTCGTTAGCTGGGAGGGAGTAGCACCGCAAATATTTCTGTGGGGTGCAGTTCCCCCTCGCCCCTTCAGCTTGAACCCCCAGCGCGTAATGGCGGGACTGCTGTCACTCGGGTCAAGCAGAGACTACTGCGCTCTCCTCAACCGTGAACCTTGAGGACCTTGGAGAAAACGCTTGTAAGCGTAGCCCCGGGAATGCTTCCTCTGTGGAGAGCAGAAGGGCCTGCGGAGCTGGAGGACGGATGAATCGTGTGTCTCGCACCACAGACCCTGCTTCAGAGGTCTGAACTTCCTTCTCCTTCACAAGCTGCCTTTCTGTTGGGCTGATACCAGGACCTGAAAGGACATTACAGCAGTTCTGGGCAAAAACGGTCTGGAAACCGGCAGTCCTCCCTTCTCTGTCCCAGCTCGTTCTGCAGTGACGGAGTTCTATGTCAGCAAGAATGGGGACCGATACCAGGTTTTGGACTGATGCAGTGCTTTGCATCAACAAGGATGACTTCATGAACAACTTCTGCCTCTTTTACCAGCAGTCGCTCTTCCCCTTTGCCACCTTCTTAGCACCTTGGTTTCAGAAGAGCTAGTCATCCAGGTAGAACACATAGCATGTGACTTGTAATTGTACGGAATTACGGACACGTTGGTTGGAAAACCTCTCGGTCAAAGTCAGGCTAACGCTGACACGATGGCAGGTCAGCTGCAGCTTTACCTAGCTGTTTTGGGAATATCTTAAGTATGGAGATAGCACAGCCGCTCTAGGTGACCTGTGCCAGGGCTGTGTCCGCCTTGGTGATTTCACTGTGTTGCTGTTACTTTGAGGGGAAATTGCTTAATATTACTCGATTATTATGCAGCACTCTTTATTCCTTTTTTGTTGTTTTTCCCAGCAAGAAGATGGCAAACCATTTATTGAGGGAATCTTGTCAATATTTTGGGGAGTCCGACATCCTATCCAATTAAAAATTCAGGATGAGAAGCAGATAGCCTCTTTTGTAACCCTGAAGTCAACAGAGAACGTGGGTTCGTTCCCTAGTAAAAGGTAATGTATTAACCTCATAAAAAGGAGGCAGGCTGGTATTTCCAGATGGCTCGTGGAGGCGGCTTGAACGGATACGGCCGGTGGTGTATCCCAGGCTGCCCAAAGGCTGTGGTGGTCGCTTGTGCCACAGAGCTCTGTCCCTGGTGTAACTGGTGTGTGGTCTTTCAACAGCTGCTGCTGGGCAGAAAGGTCCATCTTTGTTGTGTCTTTGGCTTCCAGTTTGAGAACAGTTGAGAAGGTGGAGGAGGCTGATTTGTCTACACTGACGATTTCCATGCAAGTACTGGGGAGTTCACACACATAAAAATTTACACACGCTCTCCACGTATATCTGTACACCTAATGAAGTCAGTAGCCCCTGAAAGACCTCATGTCAGTGCACCTTGTACAGGGTGAAGCAAAAGGCTGGTAGGTTAGTGCTAAGTGCTTGTCGATGGCAGGCTCCCTGCCCAGCTACCGCAGGAGTGAAACGCTGGCTTCCCAGGGCAAAGCTCAAGCCAGGGAACCAATACTGGCTTCGTCTGCGCAAAACCTGATGTTAAAACCCCTTACAAATACACAGACATCAGCTGCGCCTGAGCTGATAGGGCATCTCGTATCGGAGTGCTTAGTGCTGAGCTGACTCCTGCTAGATTTGCCGTATCTTTTTAAAACTCACGTAGCTTCTTGGAGTATTTCTTCTTTGTGTTTTGAACACTGTTTCCCAAGCCTTGGCTGGTGAATTTTGAGTTGTATCTCATGAGCTGAAGCTGAGTAATGTGTAATGTGGAGGCTGAGCCAATGTTTACTCTCAGTGACTCCCTGATAAATCCTGTATTTCAGAGCTCGTTTCCTTAATTATCCATAATCTTAGATTGCATGTGGTACGTGTTTGAATTGTGGATTTCATTCTCCACCGCCATTGTAGCTGCGGAGCTGCAGGGACAGTCGTCTTGCTGTTGAAACGAAGGGATGTAACCTGACGGGAGTAACAGGCGAACAACTCGAGTCCGAGGCAAATCTGGTCCTTTGCTTACCTTGACCAGGTCTGCTGGTACGGAGTGCGTGCGGCCGGTAGGGCAGGGTCCGGTCTGGCGGTTCAAGTTACGCTTTGCCTTTTAGTTCTTCCAAAACTTAAGACTGCTGGAGATCTGTATCTTAAAGCAAACTTTAATTCATGATCCCAGAAATGTGAAGCTGCCCTGACATGCTTTAAGGTATGCAGAGCAGCTTGGCTGTTTGATCTTAAATGAACTTTTTAAATGCGTGGAACACAACTGAGATAGTTGTTTGGCGTGTTCATTGGAGCTAGTTGAATATTGTTTTGAATACATATAGGAAATGAATTTTTAATATTTTCCTACAAATTGGTTTATTCTCAGTCAGAGCAGTAACTGGCCAAAGGCTTTCTGCTAGAGCTTATGCAATGAATTACAGAAATATTGGCATAAAGGAAGTTGGGGTTTAAAACAGGCTGGATGGAATTCCCTGCTCCGTACAGAGCTAGTTTGGATACTGTGAGGGGGTAGTATAGGAATTTAATGTTTTGTGTCCTCGTCCGTATAACAGAAGGGATGTCCTGTGACTATGTAACCCACAATACGTGCGTGTGTGCTGTATGCCTGCCTGGTATCCCACAGGTGATGAATCCAGGGCATTGCTATAGAAGAGATAATCACGGAAAAGTATTTAAGGGACATCGTGGTGGTTGTTCAACAGGCTCCTACTAAGATTGCGTTACACTGGGGATCCCTAGTCACACCACATTGTACTAACTCATTGTGTTATGTCGTAAACTAAAATTATTGGCTTTATACGCCACGTGGAATTCTGTAGTCGTGTTCTATAAAGTTTTGAACAGGGACGGGAGTGTGTTACATGAAGCCTGGCTACGGGATAAATTGAAATCACTGAGGTAACGAGGAGTAATCAAGTATTAATGTGTTTGGTGTTTCAGGGGAATGACACGCTGGGGAGAATTCGATGACCTACATCATATTAGCGGGGAAACACTGAAATCTGCTGAAGAAAAGCCAAACCCTGAGCAAAGTTAGTGTCGGTGCTCTTACGTTCGCTAAAAAGTCTTTGTTCCGTGACTGTGCAAAACCGATTTGACGCGTTAGGCCTTCCCCACCAGCAAAGGAAAATCTCTTTCTGTCTCTGTTGAATGCCTGTGACGTGGTAGTGAAACACTGACGTGTGACTGGTTAGTGAAGACGTTGCTGTGCAGGTAACTTGTCAAACAGCAAGTGCTAACAGGCGGTGCTTTCACCAAAGAAATCATTCCAAAGAAGTGAAGAAAATAGCAAACCGCAGCTGCTGCAGACAGCCTATTGCTGTTCATCGTATGCCTGTGCCTCGCTCCTCTCCCACTCCTCCCACGCACCCAAAAAATAATAATAAAAAAAAATCGCTCGACTAAAAGGCTCCTTTCTGTGGGGGTGCTGGCAAGGAGGGTAGAGCAGCTGTACAATACGCTGATGCGGTTTGATGTTGTCCAGGTTATTCATGTTATGAAAGCCACACTCTGAAGTCCAAGAGCGAGCCAGAACATGATTGTGGTACGCTGCCCAGGGCCGGCAGCAGCGCTGCGGCTGTGCGGAAGAGGACCAAGTTCCCCATGATAGCGAGGACAGAAGTACAAACTCACAGGTTCTCAATTAACGGCCACTTCTACAACTACGAGGTAGGAATGTTTATCCTCATTTTCCATCACCTGCGGCTCGGTGCTGGACAGATAAAAAGTGCAGCATCTTCTGGACTTCCCTGCCCGCTCTTAGCCGAGAGGGGCACTCCCCTCGAGGGCCCGGGGGTCTGCTTTGGGGTCTGCTGCGGAAGGTGGGCTCCAGGTGTGTGCGGCCACCGCACGTTGGGTTCCCCAGTGGTGCTACCTACCAGGGATGCTCTCCACAGGACGCTGCTGCCCTTTACAGCACCAGTGGCAGCATCCCTGACAGCCTGCTTTGTCCCAGAGCTCTGCTGGTTTCTATCCCTGCGAGTCCCAGCCACGGAGTACCGCAGTCCTCATGCCCTTTTGCTGTTCTCTTTGTTCCTAGACATCGGTTTTTACTCCAGCTTTTGGATCAGAAACCAAAATAAGAATAAACAGTCAGATGAGAACGAGACAAGTAATAGAACAATTGCTTCGAAAGTTTAAGGTAACTCTGCGTGTTTGCAGAAGCGAGTGGAGCCGTGTTCTGGAAATGTTAACGCGAGCGTGTCACACCGGAGCTGCCTGAAAGGCAGGAAGTACCTGGGAGGGGATAGTGCATAGAACCGAGCACAAAAAACCACACGGGCTGTTTTTAAGGAATGGGTTGGTTTTGTTTTACAAATGTCTTGCTGGTGTTTGAGTCCAGAAAAGTTATATTGGGTGTAGAGTGTGCAGTGAAGCAAGAATTACAGACCTGCTGCTCTATGAACTCACACAGGAGGGAAAAGACGGCCGCACTCGGAGCATTGCCCAGCACAGATAAAGGATATTTGTTTAGTGGCCGTGGCCGTGCTTCCCTCTGCTGCCGGGTGCTGGAATGGTATTGCGCTTAAAACCGGCGGGAGTGTCCGGGAGATGCGTTCTGTTAGATCCGGGCACACAGAAAGCTCAGAGTTAGAACTAGTGCTCAAGATCAGTGCCATATTGTCTGAAACAACAAGTTTTTTGGGTTTTTTCCTTTGGGATTGCTTTGGTACCATTAACAAGATGATAGTCGGTCAGAAATATGTGCCGTAGGTTACTCCAATACTTTTCATGTACCTTCTTAGCGTGCAATTTTTGATCATTTAACTTGTCTAGACACTTTGCTATTGCAGAATTACTTTATACTGTTAGTAAGACTTGTAGCGTAATACTAAAAGGAGAAGTTGACTTTCTGAGTAATGACATGAGGAATGTAATTACAGAGCAGGTGGTGAAGTTGTAGAGAGTAAGTTGGAAAAATAAGTGTTGAAAAGGACTGCTATTTTCTGAACGTGGTTGTGCGGACAAGTGGACGGGAAGAGATGACGGGTTCACCCTAATTGCGGTAATACTCTTGGGACATCTGCGGGTCACCTGAAAAGCGAGTCGTATCAAGTAGTTCAGGGTGCTCCAAGGAAACAGGAAGGATCTGGTGTGGCCGAAGACGGTAGGTTAGTGACTGGGGCGATATGGAAGCATGAGCAGCCCTGAGGTGGCGGGGTACAGGCACAACGCGCGTGGCAGCACGGCTTTCCTTCTTAGCCAAATCCGGTATCTCCGAACCTTTCCACGGACGGGATCCCAGTCTCAGACTCGGATCTAAATATCTGAGTGGAGAAGCACAGAGAATATCTGCTGACAGTGACATGCGAAGAGTGTATCAGCCAGTCTGAACAGACTTTTTTTTGTGTGTTTAACAGATAGAAAACAGCCCACACGAATTTGCACTTTATATTATCCACGCGTCCGGAGGTAAGCCTGACACCGCCGCGTGACTGCTTCATCTTAATGATCCTCCGTGCGTCTGCGTGGCCTGCTTAAGTTGGAGCGACAGGATTCATCATGGGCGGCTGTCCTGGGCTGGGCAGCGTGGGCGCGGCGTGGCGTTTCGGCCTTTCTGGAAGCCCTTGGCCACGTGCGGTCCTCTGGAGGAGAGGAAAACCTGCGTAACTGTGTTCTGGGGGCTTTCCGCGTGCTGCCAGTATGGCTGGTGCAGCTAAGCAGGCCTTGGTTTTTTCTCGATGAAAGGCGGTGTTTAAGATGTTGTTCTGCTCTAGCTTTTGTTCCACCGCTGCAGCCGTGGAAGCCAGGCTCCCGCTGGTGCTGTTCTGGGAGGCTTTAATTGATGGTGTTGGATGGTAGTCCTGGATCGCTTAAAAGTAGCCATTTGTCAGTGGAACATATTTACTTCCACAACAGTTTATTTCTTCAGGAAAAAGGAAATTTGATCTTTATTAAAAGGAACACCTGAAGGAATGGGGGAAAGAACTGATGGGCATGTGCCTTAAATGTCAAAATAGGAAATTGAAACCATGTTTGAAAATTGTGGAACAGATTTTGTTTTAGGGAGTCATGGTCAAGCTGATGGGATTGGTCTCTTAGACGCTTACTCGGCTACCTAAGTTGCAACGCCTTGGTGTGGCATCTACCGATTTCTCTCAAAATGCATAGTATATGTTAGGTGCCACATCCTCCTGCGAATGTGTTAGACATGTTGGGTATCGAATAATTGCACGCCAGTCAAATACAGGATCTTTGTAAAGAAAAGTTCTTTGTAAAAGGACTGTTGTATGTTCTGTGCCTCACGACATTTCTTGTAAATCCCAGAAAAGAAGCAGCTGAGGAGCGGAGATGTTCCCTTACTGCACAGACTCTTGCAGGGGCCCTCGGAGAAGGTTGCCAAATTCTTTCTCATGGACAGGGACGTGGAAGAGATTAGCAGTGATGTATGTATACTGTCATTTCTAATAGTTCACAGGATTTTCCCAATTAGCATAGTTACTAATGGGCATTTGTTGTCATCTGTCTGTTAGGTTGCTCAGTACATTCAATTTCATCTTCCCTTTCTGGAGTCGATTCTGCACAGAATAAATGAAGAAGAAGAACAGGAGATTCAACAGACAATTGCGAGGTGAGTAGGAGTAAAAGGAGTGGAGTCACTGTGAGTCCGGGAGAATGTGGACAATTATGGGTTGGCTCAAGAGGTGAACGTGTTCATGTAGCAGAGTGCAGGTAGAGCACTGTGCTGTGACTACTGAAGTGAGACGTGGCGGGATTTAGAATCCTTTGTCTACTCTCCAAACCCAGATGAGCTGTCGCTGTTAAATATTCCATAATCGATAGTGACTGCATACACATGGCGGGATCTTTCCAGAAAATTCGGACCCTCAGGGTCACTTCTGTTGACTTTGTCGTCTAAGCCTTAGACTGGTTCCTCAGCTGCTTCCTGCTGCTTTGTCTTTCCTTGGAACTATAAATGCAGTACGTACTGTGGTACGATTTAGGTAGCATAGCCTTTTAGGTAGATTAGTGCCAAATTCTTCGTGTCCCTTCAGAACTTTACTGCCAATAAACGGCGTGAGTTCCTCTGACAGTTCAGATGGGCAACAGGTACAAGACAGAAATGCACTGGTATTTCTGAACGATTATGAGAGTCCCGAGGTCCAAAGTAAGAAGAGCCTATACCAGCTGTGGATCCATTACCAAACGATGCACTGATAATCACTTTGCATTGAAGAGGCCAGGAAACATAAAGAAAAAAATGAATCGCAATTGCCACTTTCTATCAGAAAAGCTTTCCTTAAAGAAATTTTCAGCCATTCAACTAGCACATTAGAATCGGGGTTGAAGTTTTGCAGGATTGTGTTAATTAAATGCATGCTATCTCTCTCTCTATCCCCATCTCAGGTACCTGAAAGAGAAGAGTATGATACGCCAGCACCTTCAGAGCCGAACTGTTAGGAAAACAGAGACTACCGTTTGATGTGAACGGCCCGTTGCAAATAGCCCACGCGCCGCCTTTGCCGAAGCAAAGCCAGTACGCTTGCTTGAATGTGCCATGGCTGAAGAGCACTTAAAGCACGGGCGCGTTCCAAGTGCTGAAGTTTCTCTTGACAGTTACGCAACCGAAACTGAACCCCCTCCTCTACAGCTCCGGAATATGAGTTGGGAACCACCTAACAAGATGGACTAGATTACCCCACAAGGCAGAGGTTGAATCTAGCTTGAAACGGAAGATGGGGGGGAATTTCTTGAAGAGCACAAGGCTTTAAACACTACTGATGTACAAACCATTATCGAAAGTCAAGGATATCAGAAAAATATTGCAATAACCAATGTATTAATTGTACGGAAAATAGGAAAAATAAGTATATTGTTTCCCTTCTATTACAGAAATGTTGAATTACATTACGAGGAAGCTTTTCAGTACCGATAAATGTCAAAAGTTAATGTATTTATCCAAGATTGCAGTTAGGCTTCTCTATTATCTTAAAAAAAAAAAAAAAAGCAGCAAAAACCAACAACAAACCAACCAAACAAAAAAACCCACCCCACCCTACCTGTGCAAGAGAGACCTGAAATGCCACTGGTTTCAGACTGGTAGATGCCTAACGTGCTTAAGCTTTGAGCTACAGTTAGAAAAATCTAAATGGAAACCCTCCCCCTTCATAGCTACTCCGCTCTTAAACGTGAGAGGGCATTTCTCTCTGAAACACCTCTTGAACTGCAAAGTCAGACTGCTTACTGAATTGTGTTGCATCTGCTCGAGGGGGTCCTGGGATGCACCTCAGCGTTTTGGGGTGGTGGTGAAACAAACGACACGGTGGTCCTTCCTGCGTTGTGTATCTGAAGGTGGGAAGGCGAGGCGGGGGGGGAGAGGCAGGATGTCGCTGCTGTGCCGGGCTGGGTCGGCAGTCTGCCCGCAGATGCGCTTGGGTACAGTCTGGCCGCAGCGTACAGCAGCAGCTCTCTGGTCCCGTCTGCTTGAGTCTTGCTGAATATTAAAGCTCCACTTGTAGAGGTGTAAATAAAGTCAAATTGTGCACAATGACCTGCCCTCCTCTGCTAGCTTGGCTTTTTCACGTGGCGTCTGTTTTGCCTTAGCTGCCTTGGGCTTATGCAGGTAAACACTGTGAGAGGGAGGAAATGGATGTGCAGAAAATGATGCCTAGAAATCATGTGGAATAAAGCAACTCTGAAAGCCTTTATGCTGCCTGAGGTGATGGTACTTGGATGGTAATGTAAAAATGAAAAGTCTGTGTGATAACTGAAGCTCTTGGGGTTGGGGCAAGGGGTTTGTTTTGATGTATGGTCTATTATAATCCTGCCCCGAACAATAATTATGGGGAAGGGAGCACAAAGGGGAGAAATAAGAACAATAATTTGGCAGTTAAGATGCATGGTATGAACTAAGAGCTGCTGTAGAGGTGCAAAGCAACAGAAGGATGCACCCGAGTGTTGCTGAAACCTCCCTGGGGACTCATTTGCTCCCTGTTAGCCAAGCTTTAGGAGCCAGGGAGCTCACCCGAAAACATCCCGGTTCTGCTTGCAAGGTAAGGTTGCATGTCAGTGGAATCTCAAGTGGAGTCGAGCTCCCAGCCAGGCCCAACCAGGAGACCCAAGGCTCTTGGCTGGGATTTCTGGCTTTGTTCTGCCCAAACGGCTCTGAGGAGCAACTGAAAGCCATTTGCCAAGGGATGCTCGGAGCTGCAAGGGACGAGCAGGGAAAGAGGCGAGGCTGCGCGCAGGGGGAAAGGGCGAGTGCTGCAGCCACCTCTGCCAGCACTGCGGCACCCCTTCCGCCTTCCACCCAGGAGAAGTATTTCAGTAGTTCTTAGGCTATTCCTGTTATGTATTCTGTTCCATCAATGTTAGAGTAGTTGTACGAAGGTGCAGTCTGAAAACAGGGGAATAGGAAATATTCGTAATTCCCCGCTCTGAGACCAAAAGCAGTATCGATGTCCAGACAGTGCGGAACCGAGAAAGCGTTCCCAATCAGCTTCTCCCATGCTCTGTGTGGGTACGTACACACCTCCTAAATGCAGCCGTTCTTACCGCCACCGGATGTTAAATACCTGAGCCCTTTTTATTTCACTTCTCCTGCTGAATTGGGACGGAAAGATGCTGGAAGATAACTGTGGAAGATGGCACAGCTTGGCTGGAGCCTGCTGGGTATTAAGGGCCAGCGAAACAACGCTGCCGCTTCGCTGTGGGGGTAGTTCTGTGCGAACGCGGGGCTGGTCGAAATGAATCGTTTCTGACAAATACAGCTGAGCAGGGGAAGAAATTATTGCAAAGCTTTATTGTATATTTGAGGTAACACAGCGAGGAAAAGCAGGGGTGACAGAGGAAATGGGGGTCGCTTTTGAATTCAGAGCCTAAGCCCTTGTTCACTATGAAGACAGCAATTAGAGTACATGGCCTACCTGAATTTGTGCTACCATGCTACTTTGTGAGAAACATCCAAAGTCAGCACTGGATTGTTTTTTTAAAAAAAAAAAAGCTGAAACCCCAAACCACACCCCAAATTCCAGAAGACTGATCTTCATCAGAACATAAAATCTTGAGGAAAACACAGTGCTGTGAGGAGCTCAAGATGGCCATCTGGCTGTTGTTTTGGTACTGCAACCATCCCTGGTACCTGGGCAGAGAGCGTTCGATATCTGGGTCTCTCAGCTCCCCCCGTTTCCCTGCGAGTTGATCCCGGTGCTTTGCTCCCCTTACCGGGCGCTGATGGGGGGATACGAAGATTTCCAAGTTCCTGCAGCCTTTCTTATTAAACCAGGCAACCCCAATCCATTTCAGCTTTCCTTTTCGGCTTTCCTGGATCCTTGTTACCCTTGTTCTCTTTTCAGCGAAACGTTTTCCGGAGGTGAGGTACCCAACATCTGCCCTAACGCTCCAGCCAAGTCCTCACCAGAGGTGAGGGAAAGGAAACCGTGACACGTGTGTTACCTGGCTCGTTCTCTTGGTTGATCTGCTGCTCTGCCTATGCCCAGGGTACGCAAGCCCAAAGTCAGACTTTAATTAGCAGCAAACCACGGGTGACTCTTCGTCAGCTTATGATTTGTTCTAACTGCGGTGTTATCCGCACAGCTCCCTAAGGAGTAGTTTTGCTGGACTGAAAGCGGTGCAGCTGCTTCCTCATTCCAATGTCGTACCTTAAACTGGGTCTCACAGAACATAGCTGGTTTCTTCTAGGCTGTTTCTTTAATTTGTCGAGATGATTTTGACATTTAAAATGTTGCTAAGGGATTTGCAACGGTGTGTCTCCATCTTGCTGTCAGCCGCTAATCTAATGAATGGGTTTTCTTCTCATTACCTATATCCTAATGAAAATATTGCCTAGCAGTAAATACAGGAGGGATTCCCATGGGACCCGGTTTAGTCAGCCTCTTCAATCTGGCTCTGAAACCTCCTTTCTGACGGTGATACTTTAGGCTGGGTTTGCATTTTATAAGACCTTTGTATGGGCAAGGTTTCTTTACCTTACAGGTGTTTTGAAATGTTCCTAGGATAACTACTGCTAGGGACCTCCACCGAAAGAATCCGATACCGGGGTGTCTCTTCCTTCGAGCCGAAGGTTTCCAGGACAAATACCTCTTCCTTTTAGTAGTGTTTTTGTCATATGATTTTTAACATGTTGTCTAATTTCTTGTAATATGAAAAGAAAGTAAAACCCCAAAAGCTGTTCTTGTGTCGAACCACCTGGAGCGTGGATTTGGTGCTTGCTCTAAACATTCCTCCGCTGACCAGGAGCTTCAGCAGTTCGCGTTCTGTCCTTTCCATGACGTTTTGCTCATTTTTCTTCTTTCTCACCCTCTTTGGGATGCCCAAGATAATGTTTTTCTGTGCTTAAAGGCAACTTCACAACTCCCCTAAAGCAGCCCGTATTAGTGCGTGCGTGTGTTGTATTTCAAGGACAGTGCTATAAAAATGCAAAAATGATTATTTGGTGATTGAAGAACAATTTAGAAGTGGTTACACGCAGATTTTCTTAATTTGATCTAATTTGCATTTATGTTTTGTAAGCTTAAGATTTAAAATGCCTTTCTTTTGGTGGCTGTGGCTATTTGGTACCAGTAAAATAATATTCCATAACGAAAGATGGTAGCCACACCTAAACCCTGAATTTCCATCCATTTAACTTACTCTTCCACTGGATTTCTTTAAGGTCATGCATCCTCTCGCTGGACTTAAACTGGCTTAAATTACCTGTTTTGGTTTAAATTTTACATATCCTTGATCATTTTGAATCAAAGCGAGAAGAGCCAGAGGCGAAGTTTGCGTCCGGGTTTCTCCCCGCCTGACTAAAATGGATAAACACGTTTAGTTTTCAGATGAGCCGAGCTCTGCGAGCAGACCAGGTTCAGGGTTCCTCAGCTCAGCGGGTTCTACGTGGAAATGCGACGTTTTATTCGGAGGCGCCTCTGTTACCTTGTTCCCAGCGGCGGATGGGACGGTGGCAGAACCGTAGCTGGTGTAAACCGTCACGACTTCATTTGATTTGCGGGTGAAGAGCCACAAGGTAGTTTTCTCCCCTATGCCAAATCATACCTTCCTGTTTATACTTGACGGACGTTTAGAGAAGAGATGCTCACCGTTAAGTTTGTGTCAGTTCCTGTCATTCAGCAAGTGTCTGCCAATATGCTCTGCCCGCTCTTTATGCTGACAACATTTTTTCACTTCTTTTGATAAGTTCCGGACCCTGAAAAAAAAGCAAAATATCTATGAGCAGCAGAGTCAGGAAGATGCTGTACTGTGACCCGGTTAAATGGGTATGGAGCAGCGGGTGACGTTTTATAATCTTTGCAAGTTGCGTGTAAACTCCGTGTATGCAGAGTGTATATACAAATACCACTACATTTAATATACGTTTTGCTTTTGCTGTTCAGCTCCGATTGCCTTAGAAGATTTGGTCTTTGTGAGAAAAATGCTGAAATACAGTTCTGTTAGGAAGAGTTAGCAGAACGCTGCTTTGCAGATAGGCTGTTTGGTGTGTTCAGAGGTGGAAATTTCCTGTTCATAGAAGAGAGAATTTTCTGTATTTTATCATTTAAAGCAAAGCAAGGCAAAGACGTCGGAAAAGAGAGAGCAAGGCTCGAGGGTCGTGGATGGTTTGTTAAAGTTGAGTTAAGGAATATCGAGGAGAGAGACACGAGAAGAGGCAAAAGCAGATTTACTGGAGGGAAAAGAGAAGCCGCAGGAGCTCTGCGGTGTGACGTTCAGTGAGCTCAGAATGACATAGGAAAGACAAGAGGGAAACAGAGGTAGGGAGAATAAACGGGAAAAACGCTTTGACTTAAAATCTGAATATATCCTTCCTCTCCTTCCTGCTGCAGAGGAACTTTTCAAGAGAAATTCCGTTAAGAACTGTTAGCCGGGGAAAGGCCGTTGCCCGTAGCCTTCACCAGCACAGGGACTCCCCGGGAGCAAGAGATGGAGCTGAGCTCTGTATCTCTCGGTGGCTGCGCAGAAACACAAGACTAATTCGAGCAGCTGTGGTCACGCAGCTGGCACGCGTATCTGCTTGTGCAGGCAATAGAGTCTGCCTTTGGAAATGTAACCGCATTTCTGGCCAGCCAGGCTTTGCTTTAGCTGCTTAATGGAGAAACGTTCCCGTTTTGATTCAGAACGTACGGGTGAAGGCAGAACCGGTACCTCTTTGGCGAAACACGCCTCACGGTCGTCGTCTTTGCAGCACCGTTCCCTCATGGCAGCGAAGGCGGCCGTGACGGAGGTCAGCTGCTCCTGTGTGATCTGGGGCTTGTATTTGATGAGGTTGATCAGCATTCTGCAAGACAAGCAAAGCAAGCCCTGTGAGGCTGGGAGGCGAGCGCAGAGCTTACGAAGCATTTCTCAAACGCTGTTCCTGCAAAGTCCCCCTTCTGTGGCTGCCCGCTTCCTTTCTAGACCTTTGTCACTTTTATTCACCACCCAGATCCGTATTTGCAGCAGGGAGCAAGCGTGCACCCCGTTCCCCCGTGAAATGAACTCCCACGGCTCCGTTTTGGAGTTGCTCCACCGTGACTCTGCACGAACGAGCCGTGCAGGTGGTTTACGTGCTGTGCACCGCTCCAGAGGCCAGGCCAGGACCCGGTGGGTTCAGCACAGCACAAGCGATGGCCACAGAGGTTTTCTTTTCTTGCAGTGACTGGGGGGGTGTGTCTAGCCCGGGAGCTTTCTCTGGCCAAGGCAACCGAACACCGGAGCTTCTCAGAGACTGGGGGAGTGCACGGGACAAGGGAAAGCACAGGGGCTGTCCCGTTCTGGGAAAGGAGCCCTGGTGAAGCCACAGAGGTCACGCAGCACTTTGGGCAGCAGCTCCCTCGTTCTCCTGGCAGGAGGGCTCGTGCTAGGCAGGGACGGTGGGGGGCACGTCCGTCAGACCCAGCTGCGGCACCTCTTGCTACCGCCTCGGAAAATGACTTTCTTCTCATCTCGGGCAAGTCGATAAAGGTCGAACCAGACAGCAGAAGAAACCGGGTCTGGTGTGAGAGGCGAGAAACGGAGCTTGGAAGAGGGGTTGAGGGGCGTAAGGCTGCTTTGCCAGCGGCGTATTGCAGAACGAGGCGGGCAGACAGAGAGGACAGGTAAAGGCGAGCGTTGCCAGGGTGGGAATAAGAAACACGGGGCGAGGCAGTAAAGCAGGACGTGTCTTACTCCTGCTTCTTGTGCTGCAACGTTTCCTCCTCGGTCGTACACAAGTCCTCACGGAAAGTGAAGAGATCCGGAGTCAACGACAAGGGCACGTAATGCTCATCCACTTCTAGTTTCCCCAGGCACGGCCTCCTGAGAGCGTAGGAGGAGCTGCAGCAGTGGCAGACCCCGGGGTTTATGGGATCCGTCAGGTGTCTTCTGCATATCTCGCCCAGCACGAGATCCAGCTGTACCGGGACAAGTGAAAAAACAGTTTTACATTGTTTTTGCCTTTTCAAAAATCCCTGAAATGCATGCTGCTCTTAGTACAGTTATAAAAAATAACTGAGAATTTAAATTAAACCTTGTTTGTAATATAGATAACGGTTTATATTTCTATTGAACGCTGACTTTTGTCAGCACAAAAATGGCTGGGATTTTTCAGAATAAATATATACGTGCAATTTTAGGGGCCGTCCTTTGCTCACAGAAATGATGCGATTTCTTCATAAAGCCATGCCTGCGTTTGATTTGTTCTCATCAGCAGGGTTTCCGCTGGGCTGTTTGCACACGCGATGCTGTACCCGGGGGTGGCTGCAGGGCGGGCTGAAGCTTTTTAACTGCTTTTCCTTGCGGGCCTGGAGCAACCTCCCGGACAGAGCTGTACAGACCCGCTCCTGTTCAGAGAGCGCTGCCGGCACATCGGCGGGCTGAACGCGGACGAGAGAGCTCGAGCTTCAGAGGGAACGGGGTTGGGCTGCCTGCGCTGCCTGTGACTGCCTAGTGCTAACCTGACCACTTCCTGATCCTCCTCGAGTTTAATTCGAGCTTTAACGTCAACGATGCCGAGTTACGCTCGCTTCGGCATGGAAGTACGTCTTCGGGCCGGCTCAACAGCTCCGTGAAGATTGTTCTCATTTACCTTGACTCCAAGCTCTCGGACCCTGCCGGCAGCGGCAGTTGTGGCAGAGTTTCAAGAACAACTGGGACCAAGATACGGAAGAAAAATACTCACGTTTTCCTCGGCACAAGGCAGGAGCTTGTCCTGGCTTAACTGGCAGCATTTGGAGCCGATGGCAGTCATTTGCTTGGTGAATTTTATCAGCTCTGCAGATGTCAGCTGAGGCATCTTCTTGGTGAAGCTCATGAGAAGCCTGAAATGATAATGTATTTGATATCGGTGGTTTTGTTCCACCGGGCAGCAGTGAGCGAGGCACTGCCTTCGCACGCCTGAACCTGCAGCCGGACCCCACGGAACACGAGGGCAGGACCGAGCTCGGGGGGGTTACGGACTCGTGTGGGCAGGCGTAAGCGTGCTCCGGTTGTTTGAGCTCTCTCCTTTTCCTGAGCAGCCTCTTATCACGTTAAACAAATAAAATTCATGACAGTAGTGCCAGTTACGTGTTGGTGGGCCCTCTTACCAGGTGGTACCTACGCTCGTCCCGTGTTAGGCATTTCCCTGGGAGCGTAGGGAGGTTGCCTAAGAGCAAAACTGAACTCGAGTGACTTCTTGGCAGATGAGATGAGGGCAGTAGATAAGCTTAAAAAAGTTCACCTGTTTTTTCTTTTTAAAAATCTGGGCTTATTAACCATCATGGCCAGGAAAACCTTAACAACTGATACCGCCGGCAGAAGCGGCCCACCAGGTTTGTTGGAAACCTCCAGTTCCCAAGGTCTTTTAAAGATCGAATGTGCGCAGGAGTGCGAAAAGCCCAACGCGTCGCCCCAGAGGAGGCTAGCTGAAGCCTGACTTGAAGAATACAAGCGGTTTCGAGGCTTTGTTGCGACCGCCAACATGCTTTAAGGTAGGCACGTGCTTATTAACGTCGCAAATCAGGGCCAGAGTTCCTCCAGGAGGCTTGTGCCTGCATCTTGCTTTTCAGCATAGTACGTATGGTTCAGCTGGCCCGCCTGCGCTCTGTCTGCCCTAGTTAGATTTTTGTTACGGCCGTTAACGTTTACATCTGCTGCAGGGGCTGGAGAGAGCAAAGTCTTTTGCAAAAGACACGGCGACTGCCTTTTGTTGGCCAAATTTATTGCTCTTAAGTTACAGCTCGCAGCCCAGAAATGCAGCTACAAAACAAAAACATCACAGGAAACACAGGAGACTGATCAAGTTGTCACTTCACAGATTCATGACTTGGGTTAAGGAGAGAACTCATGAGAGGCCAGAACATTGGCTTGGGAAAGAAAAAAAAATAAAAAATCCTAGAAGCCGTTAATATATTGGCTCCAATCTTTTAGCCTAGCTGGTTTGACACGCGTGGCTTTACCCCAGCCCGAGTTGTGCCCAGCTGGTCGAGGAGTGAGGTAAGCATATAAGAAAGTTATACTCGTTTTGGAAGTAGTAATCTCCTTTCTTCTTGTAAATGTCACAGCTTGTCTTCATCACACTTTCAGTCTCATAAATGTGTTTCTTCAGTTCTTCCTCCTGAAAAAAAAAGAAATTAATGGGAGGAGTCATTGTATCGGGGGGATGCAGAACGCCCTATCGCTTCATGGCAAGGCCTGGATACCTATAGCTCCCTCTCACCTGGTACCCACCACCTGTGTTTAATTCCATTACAACGCCCTCGTCTGTCTGAAACCTCTATAACCTGCCTGGAGTGATCCACATCCACCTTCGGTCACCTGGAAATGGTTTTGTGTCACCGATGGAAGGCTAGGCTCAGGGACACGGGGCGGCTCCTCGCTTCGGCTATTTGCAACGCCGATGCCTTTATCCGAGGCAATAACCCCAGGGGCCAGGGGCAGCCGGCACTGCTGGGGAGCCTGGCCGGGAGCAGGGCGCATGGAAACGTCGGCTCCGTCCCTTTCCCCGGCATCCCTGGCTATCCCTGTTGAATTGCTTCGCAAGTGACAATTGCAAAAGCTCTCTTGATGCTTTTTCCATCTGGGAATCGATTGGGCCTGGTAATATTTGCTCGCTCGGAGCAGGGACATCCGCGGTTTGGCCGGAACCCGTCGCGTGTTGTGTGGCACCCACCCCTCTGCTGCAGCAGTCGTCTGGAGCACCGGGTTTGCAGCACTCTGCCAGTAGGTCCTCGTAGCCTTTTCCAATTCTTAACAGCATTTGAGCGGAGAATTCAGGGTGTCTCCTGGAATACTCGTAGAGAAACCTGCAATACGAGGAGTATCAGGAATTAGAGATAAGCCACAACAACTGCCCGCAACAGGCCGGGGGGCAGTAAGGACAGCGGGGGTGCTTTGGGGATGGTGTTGTCTGATGTCCGGCGGAACACGGAGGATTTCAAAGCATCTCAGCCCGGGACTGAACCTGAACGCAACGCGGCTGACAGAGCACAGCGCTGCCTGAGCGAGTCCCGTCCATCCCACAGTCCCAGCCCAGCGTCGGCTCGAGTCAAGCACGGTCGTGGCTTGTGGGGCTTGGGGTTTTGCTCTTTTTTTAATGCTGTCTAAATGATAATGAAGGAATCTCCAGTAACAGACCCGTTTCTCAGCAGACGCTGACAAGATGAGCTCTACTGACGCAGTCACCCCGCACACCAGCCGTGCCCAATCCATTAGCTGCGCTTTTCCCCAGTGGAAGTGATGTACGTGACTGGAAGTGAATTCTCTGCCTTGGGACTCGATGCCGTTTCTGTTGCAGCCTGTGACGTTCTTGCCCAAGGTTATTACGGGTACGATCAGGGCTTCGTGGCACTGAGGAACACAGCAGGAACAGAAACGGACCGATCCTGTTTGAATGCAGACACCAGTCTGGCTTAACCGAGCAGGTTTGAATTCCCGCCGAAGAGCGGACCAAAGCTGTGTTTCGGGCCTGAGACGGGAACCGGTAGCACCTAAATTTCACACGTGTCTCTTCAGTTTTGTCGCCGACACAACAGTCGTGCCCTGTTCTGCGTTCGTTCCCGTGCCACGCTTTCCAGGGTCGAGCAGAGTTTTCCTGAGACCCGCTTGCACGGTGCCCCATGCCCGTACGCTCACGGGGCAGACGGGTCTGAGCTGGGGTCTGAGCGGGGCTTCAGCGGCCAGCGCGGCACCTTTCGCCCCCAATATCGAAACAGCACCATCGAGGAGTAGCGTAAGACCCGCGTTACCTGGCTACGTGTGTGTCCTTCTCCTGGGCAAAGCGGTCACATATTCCTTTGTCTTCTATAAACTCTCTGACGTGGGGCGACAGGTCTGCAGGTTTGTCGTCGGTTTCTGCATTAATTATGCATTCGCTTCTTTGTAACAGAGGCTTTTCACAGCACTTCTTAATTTTACTTGATATGATGTCGTGGTTGGTGCAGACATAGTGTAGAATCTCTTCCTGTAAAGCAAGAAAGGGAAGGAAGGGCATTTTACCAGGTTTTGGTGGTTGGTTTGTTGTTGGTTTGGGGATTTTTGGGTTTGGGTTTTTTTTTCTTCTCGGTGTTTTTATCTCCATTTTACAGACAGAGAAGGTGACTCCCCCAGAGCAGAGGTGCCTGGCCCAGGCTGTGCATCTGGCAGAACGAGGAAGACGGCTGCCGTCCCGTCGGTCTGTGCGCCGCAGCCCCTTGCTTGCCGTTTGATCGGCGCTACCGGGTGAGCACCGCACCCGGAGGTCCACGGTGTGGCCGGACACCAGAGGCAGGCGGTGAGATCGATGGGCTTGGGACGCTAGAAGAAGGCAGAGGACGGGGGACGGGCAGATGCTGTGCTTTGCCAAAAGGCGCGCTGAAAATGCACGGCACAGCCAGGAGCTGCAACCACATCTGCTGAAGCAGCGTGAGGTCATTTTAGTCACGAAGCGATCGTTCTGCCCGTCTCGATGACTTCACGCCAGGAAAAGGCAACTGGGAAAATCAACCAGGTTTTTACAGTGAAGAGTCAAACTCCAGGTTTGGACAGCAATCGGCAAAGCACGGGAGGAAAAAACCCCCAAGCAAACAAACAAACTGAAAACAGCAGCAACAACAAAAGGCATTGAAATTCTGCAAACACAGAGAGATGAAATGAGTCTTACCCTGTCGTGCATACACTGCAGCATGTCTCCACGGCAGCAGTCCTTGTGCATGTTAGCAACATCCGTCACAAGTTTGTTAACGGTAACAAAATCAGCTTTAGGGAATTTTTGACTTATCTGAGCAAGTTTCCTACAACAAAGAAAAACAGTTATTGTTTATATTCACGGTGTGAGACTGTGATAGCTATCATTTGGGGGGGGGGGGGCGGCATCCAAGCTGCTCCGGAATGGCCTCTCCCTGCTCCCACTGCAGTTAACAAATAACTGTCCCTTGAAGCCAGTAGCTGAGATTTTCGGAGTTATCTAAGGGTCCTGGGAGGATTTTGGTGTGAGGTGGCGGGACGAAATGTGGCAGGTGAGCAGGAAATTACAGGAGCAGCCTCGCGTCAAAACCGGTTAGGAGCGACGAGTTGTCTTTTGCTCGTCACCGCTCTGACTTTCATCACAGATGCGTTCGCTTCAAACGCTGGGTTTAGATTTTGAAAGCTCACAGCAGTTTGTAAGGAAACACAGCCGCTGTCGTGCATAACTGTGTATTCCTAATCTGCCCTCCTTGTTAGATGCTGCTCGTGCCCTGCCCACCAAAGGGGCACGGCTGGTATTCGGGGTCACTGCACCGTGTGCAGGTGCAGAGCCACCCGTGGCTACATGCGACACCCACGCTTTATTGCAAAATCATAATAAACCTGGGGAAGACTCACAGAGCCTTTAAGGTCCTTTCTCCAAACTTCTTCAGGATTCCGCATGTGTGTTCCTGCCTCAGGCCATCTTCTCTGACCGGCTTCAGCACCTTCGGTGCCTGGTGGAAAGAAGATGCAGACCATTGGGGTGGAAGGAAAGACAACGCTTTACGCTAAAACTCCAGCGGCGACAGTTTTTTTATGTGGACTACCTGTTGTGCTTGCTATTTGGACACCAGCATTTATTAAGAGTTCTGTGAGAAGAAACCAGATCCCTTTTGGATAATAGGTCAGTGTTTTTAGCGCAGGGGAAGAAATCGTCATCTGGGAGCTCCACGGCTGGCTTTAAACCGCGCCGTCACTCGCAGCCCAGCCGTGCTGCGTGAAAGGCACGTTCAGCCGTTCGGCAAGGGCAGGCTCCCCATCCTTATTTTCCACCGTTATAGGCAGTTTGCTCTGAGTTTCTCACACTGGTGACGTGCGGGGCACGTCTGTGCTGCAAGCGCTCGGCCGAGCGGGAGATGGAAGCTGTACTGCTCCGTCGGACCAACGCCCCAAAGTCGGGCATTTTCATTTAGGAGCTCAAGCTACGATTCAAGAGAGCGTTGAAGTCCGGTGTCAGCTGGTCTTTAACAAGGTGAATTCTAATATCAGGTTCCGATGCTGAAAAAGCAATGCCTGACATCTCGGCTCCAGTATTTGCTGAGCTACGGGAAAGTCCCGGGTTGCACCCGAACGACCTAAACGCCTGTGGTGGAATACCTGTCTCCGAAAGCATTCCTCCAGGTCGTGAGTGGGGGCTTCAGCACCTCCGCAGCAGTTCTTCACCATCTCGTCGTACCGGAGAGCGACAGAAAGGATTGTTGGGGCGTAGAGCAAAGGGTGCCTTCTGGAAACCTCATAGATGAAACTAGAACTGAGAGAGAAATGCCTTTCGTTTCGGAGTAAGGCCCCGCACGCAGGGAGCAGCGGTGTTACTGCGGCATCTGCCACGTATTAAAATGATAGCTGCTAAAAGCGACTGCTCTCCCGCCGTAACGACAAGCTGTGCCGGGCGGTGTTTATCTTGGAAAATTCTAACGGGGCGGACGTTTTCCTGGAAATCGAAGTCTCGAATCCTGCCAGTTCTGGCTTAGAGGCAGCAAATCTCCTCCTTGGCTGTTAAGGACTAACGGGAAGCCTTTGGTTTCAGACGAGTTCTTCACATAGACTACAATAACATGGGCCAGATCCTTTGTCGTTTGGACCTGTAGCCAAAGCAGGAGGTGCCAGAACAGGCACTTCGCATAATGACAACTCCAGCTAGATGAATTATGCAAAAAATTCACATTGGGAAGAACAAGGAGTACGAGATTACAGGGAATCTCAGGCTGAGCTTTTTGGTTGATACTGTGTTTGCTGTCTCTGGGCTCAGAACTGTCATATCTAGGCAACGAATCTATGATTTATTTACTTACTATCTTCTTAATGGCTGTTGCTGCCGCGAATGATTTTTGCAGGTGGTTTCAGCATCTAGCCTTTCAGAAGGAGAAACGAACCCGCTCGATGAATTTTTAAGGGAGAGGAAGCAGTCATTTCTTTCGGGATCCTTTTTAGCACAGCAGTCGGCAGACCCGGGAAGATTTTCCTCCTGGCATATTGTATCAAGGAAAATCCTATCCTGTGAAAAGTTAGAAGTTAATTTGTGTGAGGATTCCGTTTTACTCCTGTGAGTAATCGGAGGCCTCTGGGTTTGTTTCAGTGCGTCCAACAAATCAGAAATGCGCCATAACACGGACTCACGTTCACGTTCCACGATTCGCTCTGCCAGCTCCACAAGCGTCTTGCAGCAGGCACCATGAAAAAACCAGCAATGCAAGTTAATAGAGTGGAGCAAATGCCTCTGAAGATCATATTTGCTAGAAATATCTAATTTGGCCTCTGAATTTTGTTGCCCCAGCCATGAAAGCATAACTTTCTGAACAGCTCTTAGCAAGATACAGGTCGAGGATCCTGTGCTATTGGCGGGGGCGGGGGGATCTATAAAGCATCACTTGAGCTGCTTTATAGGTGGGAGGCTGGAGAGCGAGTCAGTAAGGCCAAACACACATACAGGAGGAAGCCAGGCTCTCCATCCTGTATTCATGCCTCTTGGAGCAACGCATGCCAGGGCTCTGGAATTACAAGTCACTTTGAAAACGCTCGCCACGTTAGGAGCGTAAACGTGCTTACCAAGGGCTTCAGACAACCCAGGCTGTCGCTGGCAGCAGCAGCACACCTTTTGGCAAGGCCGGTGACCTCTTCAGCCATTTCAACGGCTTTGCCAAGCGTGCCTCCTTGCACATACTGAGCAAACATGATCATGGCACTGTGAGAAGAACACACAGCATTAAACCTGTTCCTGGCTCCCTAAAAAAAAAAAAAAAAAAAAAAACCAAAAAAAAAACCCCCCACCCCAATTCTATAACTTTCACATGTGAGACAGTAAGCGGATCCGCATCGCCCCGGGCTGGCAGGACGGGCATTGGACTCGCCAGGCACGCGCATTTCCAAACCGCACAAGGATGTTCAGCAGCAGCAAATTTGCAAGTAGACGCTTTACCTGGACAACTTACATGGCTTTAAAATTATTCTCCTGCAGCTGAGAAAAGCGTTGCCCAATGCTGGTTTTCCCCTCTGAAACACAAGACAATTGAATAAAAAAATGTTTACTCAATGCTTCAGCAAATACTTTTTTTTTTTTTTTTTTGGTACCAAAGTATTGGAGGAAGATAATTCGGTGCCTGGGGTAGTAGCACGGGGAGCAGGAAGGCATAAGCTTGAACTTCCTATCTGACTTAAGCACGAGGATGTGAAACTATCTAGCTGTTTCTGACCGACAACACCATAGGGCCAATATCATTCCCCTGCCTAGCTCCAGTGTTGCGGGGAGGAACGCGCTAAAACCCGGAGGGCGGTCAGCGGCTTTGGTGATGCACTTCACGTGATTAAATAAGCACCTTACGAAACACCTTTTCGCCCTGCTGCAGCTAGTTAAAGGTGTGCTTGGCCACTCTTTAGCTATGGATGAGGGATTTCCTGCGTGGAAAACACGGGATAAATTGAGGACTGCGTTGGCAGGCAAAGCTCCTCAGAAATTCAGAGCTGCAGCCTTCTGTCTGCGGTGGGAACGGGCCCAGAGGAAATCAAGCATGTCCAATCTCTGTGAAGACCCTGTGCAAACATTTTTCCTTTGCCACTGGGCCTGTATGAATGGGCAAACCTAAATGCGATCGTTTCTTGAGTTGCTGGTTTGTCAGAGAATGTTCTGAGAGATTCGTTTTAGAATAAGGGGCCCGTTCCCACATCAGGATGTTACCGTCTCACCCTCGTGTCGGTAGGGCTGAGATCAAATGAATCACAGAAATAAGCCGGTTTCTCCTCTGAGTAACAGGAGGGTGTCAGCTGAGATGATAACGTCAGATAAATAACACAACCATTGGCTCTGTTTCACACCATTGGGCCATTTAGTGCTTTTGGGAAAGAGGAGAAAAACGTTGACTAATGATAGCAATATGTAATGTGGAAGAAGCGTCTGAACGGCACGCTCTCGGAGGTGTTCAGTTGTCTCACGTTAGGCGCCGAACCTCAGTGAGAAGCACGGTCGCTGTAGGCTCCCTCGGTAGCCGGCGAAGGGAGCGTACGTCCCCTCCGAAGGACCGCGCTGAGCGATGGTGTAAGGCGGCGGCTCGGAACGGCTGCCTGGAGCTAGCATCCCTCTGGGGAACTCTCTGTCTCGCTTCCTCGTGGGCACGGAGGGAGGCTGGAACAGCCACAGGCTTTACTTCAGCAGGTTTTGGGGGCCTAAAATCAGCGGCCCCGCCACATCCCTCTGGATTAAATTGCCCTGCAGGACTCTTCGTCTCAGCAACCACTGGCCGTCCTGCACGCTGCACAGATTCTCAAGCCGTTAAGGAGCAACACCTCTAAGGTGGATCGCAAAACAGTCATACAGACACCGTTTTGTTCTATACCTTTGATGCATACAAAAATAAATACCCACGTAGAACTGGCAGTGGCAAAGCGTGGTACCAAATAACCATGGATGCGAAGCGGCAGCTGTCGGTATTATGCAAAAGAACAGAGTAAAAATACGAGATATATTCTTACCTGTGTCCTGGTAACTTCTAGGCAGGGCTTTGACTACAGTGAGGCTCACCAATAAACTAACGTAAATTATTGTTCTCCAAGTCATACTGTCAGATTTTTGGCAGGGGCCTGGGGTGAGCTCGGTTCATCTGTGAAAGGCAGAAAGAATTAAGAGGAAAGAGTTACTTTTATACTCTCCCGAACGATTTCTGGTTAATCAAAACCCTTTTACTATCATATATCACATTAGCCCTTTTGGAATATTCCCACAATAATTAGACATGCCGTTATTTGCTCAGTACGATGAACCGACCGGCTAGTTGCAAAGAAAGGACCTTGGAGATTCTTTTTTTTTTTCCTGAAATTTAGACAAATAGACATTTTTAACTTATCTCACTTCAAACAAGAAGTTTAAACACTCCTTGGGCTTTTTATTGTGCATACCGATCTCACCTACTTAGACATTTGTTCAAAGGTGATGGCTGCGCAGAAGATGCCTTCGTAAGACATTGTTGACGGGAAAATCCCAAGTTCAGCTGTTAACCTGACATTTTGGCAGCCCTCCTCGCTGTACCTCTTGCTCCCAGCTCCCAAGGCGGCATGGCGAAAAGGCTGAATTTAGCACCCCCTACAATATTTTTGCAGCATTAACAGTTATCGTCAAAACGTCTCCGAATTTTGAAACACAATCAACTCCAAAACTGTAGAATGAAAGAAAAAGTTGCAGTTAATACAGTTCTTTTATTGACTTTTTAAAAAGTATGCCGTAAGCATCAGCACGATGAAAATGACAAATTTTTGGCGAAAGAATGGCTTTCGAGAGCCACAGGTATCAGTAACAAAGAGATAGGTGGGCAAGGATGCTTGTCTTTGGTCTGAAGGAAGAGGCAAAGACAGAGCTTTTTCTTTCTTTAGAGAGAAGATGGCAATTCTCCTTGTTCTGCGCTGCAGAAGATGATGGGGGCTGTTCGTTATCACGTGAGATGGTATCAAAAGGAACAAGGGTTCTGAGTGGGCAGACGCGAGCACGGTCATCAGAGCAGGAGATGTGAGATCTAAGGTGAAAGCCCACCTGCGGCGGGAGACACAAATAAGCTCTGTCACACTGTTGACTAAAAAGCCCCATAGGAAACAGAGAACCCTGCTCCAAAGAACGAGGTCTGGACGTTGCGGACCGTATTTCTACGTATACGATCCTCATTACGTCCGCAGGAGCAGATCAGAGAAAGCTTTTGTCATCCAGCTGTTTCCAAAAATCCGATTCCCTTACGCCCTGGGGAGCCAGCGCTCTGCCATCGCTGCTAGCGGCAGATTCCTCCCTCCAGCCCCGGGCTCGGCAGCATCCCGCGCCGAGGCAGCCGGAGCGGGTCCCCGCGGGGCAACCCGGGCACCGTCGGTGCGTTCCCGCTGCCGCTGCCCAGACGCAGCAGGGAGAGATGCGGAGTGGCCCTCTCGTTTGCAGAGGAACACCTCAACACACCCTCGGTACTATTCAAGTGTGCTATAAACATAAAGGGGGTGGGGGTGTATTATTTGAGGTAGAGCTGCGGTAACAGCCGAGACACGGATGTCGGAGACTTTGTACAGCAGGCTCTTCCCGGGCCCAGGGGAACGCACTTCAGAGGTTACCTATGTGTAATGAGTTGGCCTAATATTTCTGGAAGCTGCGCTTGGCTGCTGCATTTAAAATCCTTTCAATTAAATTTCTGCACTGCCCTTTGCCACGCTCAGCAGGATGGTTAACTGCTTTTCACTTTTTTTCCACTTTCCCCCCCCCCTTTTCACTTTTCTGTGGCAATACTTGCCACTATTCGGGTGGCGATCTGCCTATTTGCAGTGAGTGCTTTCTCCTTTGCAGGAGGGAAGTGGCTGTATAGTATTTAACTGCAAAGAAAGAATGTGGCCAGCACTAGAAATGAGATCAAACGAAGAGCTTAGGTCCTCGTGAAGAGTGCCCATTGTCCTTCAAAGCAGGGACACCACGCTGACCAATTCAGTTTTGCACTACTGAGGACCCAGCTGTTTCCAGAACTACTTAGAAACCGTCCTGCAAGGTGCAGACGGAGCTACGGGCAGGTGATTGCCCTCAGCGTGGAGCTGGAATTCCCATCAGGTGGGGATGCTCAGGTCACCCTTGAAATGCTGGGCAGCTGGGCCCTCAGGGCCCTTTGGAGCTCTTTTGCTCGGGGTATCATGCAGCAGAGAGGTGAGTTAGTTTTTTTACTGGCTATTTTTTTTTTTTTTTGTTGACATTGACCAATGCGAGGGGAAGGTGTCTGTGTCGCAGGCTGGTGTATGTTCCTGACAGCCTGCAGTCTGTGATAATCATCCTCAAACCAGGCGAGCAAAGTGCAAATGTGTGTGCCCAGAGCTCAGCTATGTTGTTTCTGTTCTCACTGAGAGCAGAGTTTGTCACCCCCTCCTTTTGCTTGGGTTGTTTTTTTCAGGATTGTATCAATACTTGAATTATGTTTAGTGAAATTGCAGGACGGTGTGTTCTGGTAAGGTAAGCGATGTGTGTGTAGGATTCACTTACATCCGCTCTTTGTTCTTGGAGGATTCTTGTCAAATCCTGAGCACTGACTCTAAAAGAGGTAATGTTTGTAGGAAGTTCCCCCACCTGGAGGAACCCAGCTTCTGCCCAAGTAGTAGGAAGGTTTGTCTTGAAAAAAATCTGAGCTGCCCTGAGGTGGTGTTTGGAGTTATTTTCCCTAAGAGGCATGTCGAAACTTTGTAAACTGTTTTATAAACAAACCGCCTTTGCTGTCTGTGGTGTTAGATGGCAGTATCGGGGAGGGAAGCTGGCTGGGCTTCAGCCTGTGGTGTGTTTTTGAATGTATCTTGTTTTGGTCCTGATTTCCCTCGCTCGGAGAAGGGACGATACAGCAACCGCTGCAAAACCCGAGTTGGTGATTCCCCCTCCTCCTCGGCCGAGTTTCTCTCTGTTGCAGACCCAAACCACGGCGGGCCTGACGGTTCCTTCGGTCGCGGCGTTCCGCTCTGGCCGCGGGGAGCCGGTGGTGGCGGGGGAGCTCAACCTGGCGCGGCCGGCTCGGCGTCCCGCGTGCGGGGCCGTGCGGTGGTGTCGAGGGCAGGTTTGCAGCGCTTCCCCTCGCCCCCCGCAGCGTCTCCGTGGGCTGCCCTGCCACCTCCTTCGGCGGGGTAGGCCCTGCGAACCTACGCCCCCGGCCCAGTTACAGAAGCGATGGGATCGTATTCCAAAGAAAGCAATGCTAATTAGGAAGAGTGACAGTCCTGGCTTGTGTAAACTGGTTCTGCTGAAGGCAATGTAATTTTCCCCATTTACGTTACCTGAGAATCTAGGCCTAATTTTACCTTGTTGCAGCTTTATTTTTTTTTTTTTGCTGGTCGGCTGAGGCACGGGCTGGCCAGAGGAGAGCTGGAAATAGCAGTGAGAGGTAACGTTCTTTTAATAACCGCAAATATGTTAGAGCACAAAGGACAAACTTCTTGTAGTTTCCCGCGTTCCCGGCAAAGCAAGTCGGCCTTTGCTGTAACCGAGACGTCGTCTGCAGTGTTGTAAGCGTCACAAGATGGAGCCCTAGGGACCTGCTGCCCTAAACCCGAGGCCTCCTGGCTTGGGCCTAGCGCTCCGCTGAGCAGGAGTACTGCTGCTTTGTGGCTCACGAAAGCTTTATCCACGTCTAATTTAGTCTGTCTTGGTGGGACTGAGCCTGCCGCTACCTGTGCTCGGTAAAGGCTCGTCAGCCCTGTCTTATCTCACACGTTTTATTTTGGCTTTTCATGGAAGAAAAACACCAAAGATGACTGTGAGAGAATGAGGGGTTGCTGGCACAGCTCTTCACTGCCTTCGTGTAAATAGTTGTGTCGAAAGACAAAAGTCAATAAATCCTTACGTGTGCACGCAGATGGGTTTATGTGCATGTGTACATATGCATGCGTATAGTAAAAAAATCCTAGTTTTTTAACTCGTTACTCTGTCAAGTTTGTAAAGCTGAGGTGGTGACGGATCGCCCTTGAAAAATCTCTTGTACAGGGACTTTCATTCTGTGGTGTTAAAAACAACCCAGCTGGTGAGGGGGTGGGTGCGTGTGGAAGCGGCCTGTGCTGGCCGTCAGGCATCCAGCGCCGACGGTGAGCGTTGCGGCTGGCCTGTCCGGAGGGAGCGCAGCTTCTGGGTAGCCTCGCTGGTCAGGACATAGACCCCGTCGGGAGGGTGCAGCTTGTGCTTGTTGACCTGCCGAGTGCGTTTGCCCCCCGCTGTGGCGGAGAGGGGGGGCGGGTGGCCGCTGAGCACCCCTACCAGCAGACCCTTCTGCCTCAGGGGAGCGAGGAATAATTCCCTGCTAGGAAGAGCCAGAGCTTGTCACGACTGGATTTAAAAACGAAAGGATTGTTTTGAATGCTAAAAATGCAACAAAGTAAGTCTGGTTTGTTTTTGCAGGTTTGCTTTGTTTAGTTTTCATTGAAAACCCTGACCCCTTTCCTCCTCGCCTTCCAGTAATTGCTTTGTGGTTGAATACGCAGAATTTTCGCTTGAAAGCCAAAACCTTTTCAACTTTTCCATGTTACTCAGTTAGCTGCAGATTCCATAAGACAACTCACTTTGACAGAACATACTTGAGTCTTGCCTGCAAAACAGGTGATTTTTGACATGGTGTTACAGTATTCTCTTGTTGCCCAGCCACGTCTCCCTGCTGATACATTTTTGAAAAGATGTATGTGGCGTAACACAAACCATAATTTGTCTAGCTGAAAGTATCCTGATCAAATTCTTTTAACCTGGGGGAACGAAAAGATTCATGTATGATGTCCAGCTTCTCCTCCTCTTCTTTTTTTTTTTTTTTTTTAAGTCACTCTTAGTTGTTTTGCACAGCCCCTTGCTTTGACAGCACTTGACAGTTTTTCCTGCAGTCCTTGTGTCCGAGCTTGTCAGCGCAGGAGACGGGATAACCTCTTGCGGTGCAGGTGGGAGCGTGCCCGGGCCACGCACGCCTACGTGCTGCCCTGCGCTGGCAACCAGCTCCTTTGTCCTTCGGTTCCTCTTAGTCACTTGGCCGGGAACGAAACAACTTTCCTCGCCGCTCTTCTGGCAGGGCTTCTCTTAGCCCGCTGGTCTCTGCACTTGCAGAGCAGAGGGCACGCTCGCTGCGTGTTTGGTGTCTGAGGCGCGTGGGTGTAAAGTGCTCTGGGTGCTTTGCCTGGTCCCAGGGTTGGGAATCGATTGATAGGTGTGCAGGGAGGACTTGTCTGCGTGGCTGTTTGTAGCGTAGGTCTCTGAGCGTGCCAGCACAGGAGAAAGCTTTGTGTTTCTTTACGGCACGTGTCTGTTGAACAGCTCTGCCTTTTGAGGCAGAAATGGGCATACGGGAGAGTCGGTCCCGAGAGGGGCCCCGAGGAGGGCTGGTGTCAGCAGCCCGGGCTCTCCCCCCCCATACTGGGCACCTTGCAGGGACTGGTGCAGCTCACGGCGTTAGTGGGCTGCCAGTCGTGCTGGTCCTTCGCTGTCACGGCACCTCAGGTCAGGCACTAGCAATCTTGCCTTCAGCTTCTTGGGCTCTTCTGTAAGAGAAACAAGAAGGAGCAAAACCCATTAACAAGTGGACAGATTAAATCATCGTGTACAGGATACATTAATTTGCTTCAGACTCTGTAGCCCTCGTTGCACGACAAGTTCACATAAACAACCTTTCTTGTGTTGTGACTTCTCTTTCCCTTCCTGCCCCTTCTCTTGCCCTTGGTTTTTGCTGTGACGCTGATGGGATGCTGAGAGAGGGATGTCTGCAGGCTGTGAGACGCTGCCTGGGTAGCAGGGTGACAGAGCCATCGATTTTTCTTAAGAGGTTCAGTCAGCGACGGATATGCCCTGAAAGGTCGCCTTATTGCCCTAACAGATGTGATGGTTACTTAGACCTGGTGAAGCATTCCCGGGTGACCTCTTGTTAAGGGGATCACTCCTGGCCTTCTAAACAAAGAGCCAGGTTTCAGCCGTACTGGAGGCTTTTCTCCCAGTGTCAGCGGCAGGAAGCTGTGCCTTTCTCCCAGGCACGTTGTTAAGCTACAAGAGCCTAAGAGGGAAAGGCAACCACCCCACCACTGCTCTCGTGTTGCTCCACGGCACTGTTCCTGCTTCCTCCCTACAGCGGGCGGTCAGCTTCTCTCTTCAGTCTTCGCAAGTACGGGATATCAAGCTTCCATCTAAAATGCTATGTGGTCACCTCTGTGACGTGAGGACCGAGTTGTACCTTGTGAGTTGTACTACTCGGATTTCCACCCTGCCCTACTACTTAAATTCCATTTAATTCCAGGACCGTGTCAAAAGCGAAGTACGCTTCTCCGATACGGTAGAAAAGAAACATTCCAGTCACTCCAGAAGCTATTGCTCGCCTCAGAGGCAGTTTCTTTTATAGCAACTGCTTTTGATAGTAACAAAAAAGAAAAGAGCGAAAACAGATGCTTATTTTGAACTTGGAGGACACCTGTATTCAGGACCTCCAGTTGCAGTGTAGTTAAAGCAGTGGAGTTCCTTCAAGAGAACCTCTTTTGCCTTGGGTGAGGATCACTTCCAGGAGAGGCCCTTCAATTTTGTGTGTTCAGTGCAATGAGTGTCCCTCCGGAGATTCTGGACTGAAGTAGTTATCGCCCTCTAAGAGGGAGGAAAGAAGTAACCATTGCTCCTGGGTGGTTGCTGGGTATGGGGAGGGGGGTCTGCAGCCCAGTATTTAGTGAGGAAGGTTTAAAGGAGTGATGTGTTACCCATTAGTTACCAACACAATGTGCCCTTCGCTGGGAAGCAAAGCCTGTATGCCAGCTAAGTATGAGAGCCTAAGACGAACCTACGATATCTGGCATGGAAGAAGTAAGAAATTCCTCAAGTTAAAATCCTTCCCCCCGACCCACCCTCCCCTTAACTTCCTAAGCAAAAACACTCCTACTTTTATCTGTGTTCCAAATCCCACCGTGGGCTGATTGCAACTGAACTAGACACAACAAAGTACAAAGGGTGACATTTACAACTTGTCCTTGTCTTTATCTGGCACCTGTAGGCGTGATGGTCTAGCCAAGTGAAACACCATTGCTGAATGTCAAAACAACTTATCTTAATGCAACACAATCGCTGTTATCTTAATGCAACGCAACCTTCGGTTGCAGCGACCTGCTTACACAGCACTTCTGAGTAAGGTAGCGAACTCAGTATAGGCGCCCACTGGGAACAAAACAAGGTGCGTAGGCTTTTGAGAAGGCCCCAGTGGATTTCGTGCAGCCGCTTTGTGAAAGGCACTGTGCTCCCAAGATGCTGAGTACTGTACAGCTCGCTCTGGGTCTAGGGGAGTGTTAGGTTTGGGAGTACAAATTCTCCCTTGACTCCTGGAGTCAAGTGTCTGGCATGGCCTTGTCCGGGCTTTCTCTTCTGACGGAGTTGTCCTCTCTTTGGGTCAGTTTTTTACACCGTAGCTCTCCTAAGGTGACTTCAGACTCAGCAATTTAAGTGACTTTGTTCCTGTCAGGAAGAAAAGACAAGTAGAGGCTGAGCAGAAGGCTCTTCCATCGTCACCATTGTTAACTTAAATGGAGAGAAACAAAAAAGATGGCATACGACGCTTAAGTGAACCACCGAGAAGTCACTCGGTAACGCTGGTGAGTCCAAGGTGCAGTTCAGGCTTAAGCACGTTAGTGCTAGGCCTCCAGAATGCCGTCTCTCTCTCTGCCTCTGACCGGGAGCAAGCAAGATGAGCTTTGGCTTCCAGAAGTAGCTAGGTTCATGAATTGGGACTGTAACACACGCCCCCCAGAGAAAAGGACTAAGGGCGTAGAAAGCCCCAGAGATCTCCCTGAATGCAGGGCCGTGGGAGTGTCAGGTTGTAAAAGCCCTCCTTAATGTGTGCTGAAAAGGGACATGTATTTCCTGATCCACCTTGTGGGTGCCTTGTCAAAACCCGCATCTCAACAGAGCGTTGATTCATTACGCGAGTCCCAGCTGTTGAAAACCTTTAGTGCCGGTGATACTAGAGGAGCGCTCGCATCAAGGAAGAGGTCTAGTTCGTAGTCTCAAACTTAAAGTTCTTTGAGCCAAGAGTGTTCCTGCCCTCTCTGCTGTGGTCTGAAATCTTCTTTTCTACCACTTTTTTTGCTGTAATTTTTTTCTAGGACTGAGGGCTGTTGTCTCATGACATTGGGTTTTACATGTGATAGTACAGTAGAGAAATTTTCCATATAATTTTACATGTAGTTGGTCTGAATATTTACGTGTTGTAGAGGGACGTTGCCGCTGTTATGCGCGGTGCCTTAGATACCATTTCCTAACTCGCGCTTCTTGATAGATTTGTGGGGCTAGTGCCGATTTCTGTGTCTTGGAATCTTCACCGAACCTCTTCCTCTGACAAGCTTAACTTGTCCTAACTATTTACAGCTACGCTGCCCTAGAGCAGGTTAGTTTTAGCTGCGGTGAATGACACCCAGCTCTTTGGATGATGAATTAGATAAGGGGAATGGTCTTCAGCATGACTGACTGTGCTCCCTTAAACTGAGGGAAAAGGTGCGGAACTGCAGCTGACAAATGAGTCTTGCTCAAGTTCGCAAAACTTGAAATCTTGAGTGAGATGTTTCTGAATGCCTTGGGGGGTCACATAAGCTCTTCTAAACCAATACATAGCTATGGCTTGCAGGGATTGGGTGTTCAAACCTTTTGGTCGTAACAAGATTGGTGACTCTTCCTTTCAAATTTTCAATGCAATGTCTCCGAGTGTTTCATTCTGAGGGCACTCCCGTGGTTCCGGAGAAGACTGCCAGTTCATGAGCTGCAGGCACAAAGAGTTTCAAGGCCAAGAGAACTGCCCTTATGAAATGCCTTATTATGCAAGGGCTCTTCTAATGATGCAAGGGTCTGTCTTAAAGCGCAGAAGATTTGGGACTTTTGTGTTCGTGGACTGAAACCAAACGTGTGCTAGAAAAATCATGCTGCTTTACTGGCATAGAACCGAAACATTTCTCTCTTGGCAGCTTCCTGCAATGAAGGGCAGGATTTAGATGGCAAGCTTTTCAAGAAACATCTCTAAAGTCAAAAGCTGTTTTGAAAACAACCTCAGAGGTGAAAAGGACTGCCTAAAAGCGGATCTGTTGGCAGCTCTCCGCACACAGAGATACTTGATTTGTGGCTGATGGAAAAAACATCTTTTTGTTGCCAGTCATCTTACTTAGACTGAGCAATTACTTTGAACATTCTCTTAATAGGTAATTATAACTGCTGAAGTAAAGTGTAAAATGAACCTGTAATTGAATCAGAGTATTAAAGTCTAGCTCAATGTCTTACCACCTTTCATATTCTTTCAGATGTACTTTCCAAGAGCAAGAAACGGCAAAAAACCCCAATGGAATCCCTGTCCAAATGCACTACTTGGAGCAACTGTTTTGTGTAGGGAGTGTTGCAGAGCTTTGCTTTATGGTAGTCACCAGCAGACAAGGACAGATGCGGATTTATAAAGCTTTTATTTATTATTCATTTTTTTAAAGTAATATAATTGAAAAGCTTCTGGAAAAGCATGTTGTTTGACAAAACACTGAAGATTGACGAAATACTCATTCAATACCAAAGGAAAAAAGATAATGGGCAGGAGAAGTTACACAGAAGTACTTTGCTTCATATTTTTCCCACTGGCAACCTAGATGGGAGAAACAAAAAGGATTATTTTCTAAAATGGTAGCATAGCAGTAGTACTTCAACTTTCTGTAGGCTGTGTAAGGCAGCTGGTAAACCACCCATTAGAAAAAGCAAACGTCCGGTGGTTAAAGGGGAGGTAGATGCTTATTAGAGTTGAAGGAGGCAAATGGGTGGAAGAGCGGGCAGAGAGAGGGGTAGATAGGTAGATGACCCCGTACATATGTGTTACTGCTGTTACCTACCACGTGTTAAACAGCAATTCCTAATGTGGCTCTGCTCTGGACTATTAGGTTTGCACCCTAGAAGAAAGAATACAAACAGTTGTGAGAGAGAAAACAAGGGAGCAAAGTAGGTAGTGCTCGAGCAGGAACTTTTGTGCGCTTAAACTTGTGTCTGCATTAGGTTTCGAAGGACAATTCTAGCGGAACTTCCTAACCTTAGAATCTGCGCTCTTGTATGTTGCTTATTTAAAAAATTATTTCCAAAGTCTTCCTAATATATTTACCCATGCAATACTTTGTTTACCAATAAACAAGGCTTCAATCAATAAGCAGTTTAAGGTATTAGTAATACAGTTCTATGCTCCAAACGATAACGTGGTTGCTGTTGGAAACGGTCATTTATACTTCCCGCAAACGCTTTGCGCTTGCTCAGTGACACGGCTGCAGATAAACTTCTGTGGTTATTGGAGAGACAAAGAATTGTTGAATGAATGGATGTATCTGTGGCTCATGAGTTTGAAAAAAATGGAGAGACTGTTCATAGGACATAGTCAGCTGGACTCCCCCTGCCGATGTACCTATATTTGCTAGGCGTCTCTGCTAATTGATGCAGACGCACTTTTTACTGGTAATCCTTCAGAGGTCTCTAAGAGTCGGTAGCACAAAAGGCAGTTTGCGTGTGCTAGAGATACAGGTTAAATTCTACCCGTACGTATTTTTTTCAACCATGGCTTGTAGATATTCAACTCTTCTGGACACGGCCCTGAACAACCTTATCTAATCTCGACTTTAGTTGTGCTTTGAGCAGGGGATGGGACCTCGTGACCTCCAGACAACCTTTGACAGGAAATTGTTCAATGACTGCTATCTGGGACTGCAATCTGTACAGACAAGATAGACATTACGCTCTGCAGGGTAACTTGTTGTAAGGGCTCACGGACGAGTAACCGGAGCAGTTTGCTGAACCGCTTCTGTGGTGCACGGTTTCCTAGTGAGCTTCCAGTTTCCTCTGTATGTGTTTTGGGTTGGTGTTTGGTTTTTTTAAAGGAGATGTCAAGTACCTCTTCGCCAAAGCATGTCTCAATATCTGACTGCTTGCAGCACTTGTCTACCATGGCAGTGAAACCGTCGGCAATTGTCTTGATTTGTTCTTCTGTCATCTGGGGCTTGCGTTTAATGAGGTTGACAAGCAATCTGAAAACAAAGCCACAATGCATAGTTAAAGCTACCTGTTGCAGTTGGATTTCCCAATTGAAAATACGCCGTACTATGCAAGCACAGCTCATTTATGAGTCACGTTTGCACGCCTAGAGGAGCCTGTGCCTATTTGTGACTCCAAACTCCCAGTCTACCACAACCGCTTGCTCGCTCTTTTGTTATCCTGGTTCCAGGTGGGGATAAACTTACAAAAATGATCTGTATATTAAGACTTGCACTGGCAGCGGACCTACGTGAAACCGGTCAGCTAAGACACTGATTTTATTTGAGGAAAATAGCCTATTTTGCCTTTTTGAAACTACGCGATGTTATGCACTGACGAGCTCAGAACTAACACCTAGTTCCATCTGGTTTTCTCTCTGCAGCTAGTGAAGTCCCAATCAGAAAACAAAACCAGGGGGTTTGTAGCTTCCTTTTGCCCTCCCGAAAAGTGCTATGCTTCAGAATTTTCTCTACGCGGTATTGCTTTTAGCTTACTTCATCTGCCCTATTTCCCGTTCGGCAGGAGCAGCAGTGCACAATTTTTCGTCAAAGTTGAACATGTCGGGGTCAAATGGCGGAGGCACGTATTTGGTGTCTACTCCCATGGCAGTGAAACACGGTCTCCTGTACGCGTAGGAGTCGCTGCAGCAGTGTGAAACGTTGTCGTTGATAGGTGTGGTCTCCTGTCTCCTGCACATATCCTGAATCACGATGCTCAGCTGGAAAGGAGAGGCAAGCAGGACAAACATGAGTTGCCCCTTCTACGGGAACAGGAGAAATACGTGAGGTTTGGGTCACGGTAGCACAGCTGGGAGGGAAAGCTGATCCATCTAGATACTCGCTCGGAAATGGCACGGTCTTAAAATTTAAAATAAATACATGTTCCTGGAGTTGGGTGTTTCTTAATCTGCAAACAGTATGCCCATTGGGCTACAAGCAGTACATTTGTTGTTCGTGGTTTGGCGGTTTTGTTTGAGACTCTTCAGCTTTTCCAAATGCAAGCTGCGCAGACCCAATGGAATTACTTTTGCTTTCTGAGGGAGAGCAAAGTTGAGCAAAAATTTTCACTGGCTACCAGCAGGGAACTATTTAGGTTCTCACGTCCATTAAAAATGAACAGAGTTCGAATTCTGTTAGGCAGATGCTTAGCTTGGGGTTTATGAAAAAATCATTGTCAGTTTACTCTCTCACCAGAATTCAACATTTCTGAGAAAAGAAGAAATAAGAGAATAAACAAATGGACTCACGTATCCCTCAGAACAAGGCAAGCGTTTGTCTTCGGAAAGCTGGCAGCACTTGGTACCGATGGATGTCATTTTCTTTCCGATTTCAAGCAAGGTCTCAGTTGATACCTGGGGCATTTTCTTAGTGTAGCGGATCAGAAGTCTGAAAAAGTCATATCGAAATGAGTCTTTGCTCACATGGGAAGAATGCTCTACTGAGCTGCACTGCTGAAGTGGAAATAGAAGCGAAGACCAAACAAACTCGCCCAACGCAGCCAGCGTCTTTGTTTACGCTCGGGAATATTTATCAGAAAGTACTTACGCTTTAAGGAAGTCTTGCTCGCCATGCGTATTGAGAAGATCGCAGTTTGTCTTTACAACATCCTGGGTTTCTTTGATGTGATTGTTCAGTTCCTCTTGCTGCAAGCAAGTATAAATTTATTAGTAATGTTAGAGCACGACATCGTGGTAACAATTGTACGAATATACCTTTTGACCTCATCTAAACCTTATTAGCTGCAAGACACCCATTTTGCAAGGCCGATCGCTTCCGTGCAGCCTGGCTGGCGTAGGGGGGACTTGGTTCTCACGTGAGTCTTAAGTTCTAATAGAAACTCCGTTAAAAAGGCTGCAAGATTTCCCAAAACTTTATTTAAACTGATTACCTCTTGGATTACTTTATAGACAATGGGCGGTTTTTGTTTGTTTGTTTAAATCGGGTGAATATTTTTCCTGCCTAGGATTATCAGCCGTGAGGGGAACGTCCTCTTTCTATCCCTTGGCCAAAGCTGTCAGTGACTCGACTGGTGCTGCGAGCTGTGTGCGACTGAGCTGGGGATTAGGAGACCTCAGCTGAGGTGTCCCTGAGCTGGCCGTCCAGGTTCCCAATACGTAATGCATGAGCAGCCGTACTCGGTGGAGTCGGTGGAGCCCATAGAGTAGTTCTGCTAACCAGCTATTAGTCATCTTCAGGAGAAGCAGAATCGCCTCTGAGGCATCAGGCAGTTGTGAGACTAGTCTGAGGTTTCGTAGGTGACCACCAAAGTTGGTCTGTGACCTGAGAAAACGGTATCCTCGTTGTGGGCCCTGGACTGCTTCATCTCCCATCAGAACACTAACTTCCCCCGGGGTTAGTCTCTCAAAATGCTTTCAATCTGCTCTTCCGTAGGAGCTTCTCAACCCAACTCTTTCACGATATTCTAGCTATCTGCAAGCAAAGCTTTGCACCTACAGCGTTTCCGTAGCAGTCGGCAGGGTTGTCTGTTTTGCAGCACTTTTCCAGGAGTGTTTCATATCCCTTGGTAATTCTCAGAATCAGCTGTGTGGAGAACTCAGGGTGTCTTCGTGAGTACTCGTAAACGAACCTGAAAGACACACAAGCTGACAGAATTAGAGCTCCCGAATAACAGGCTGCTTTCTTCACGCACAGCATGGTAACTGACAATGACAGTTCCTCGGATGAGTTGAAGTAAGGCGGACGACGAGCTTGGAATGCTGTTGGCTTGTTTCGGTAGAATTTTTTGGTGGTTTTGTTGCGTGCCAGCAGGGAACAAAATAGTTCCCCGGGACAGAGTACTTGTTGAGCAGGTGATGTACGCGGGCACGCACGAAGCCCTCGAATGAAAGCAAGGCCAGGGTAAATTTGGCTTTGAGCAGGACAGGGCTGAACAGAAAGTCACAAAGCACGAATGGGAAGCTAGGGGTTCAGCGAGGGCTGAAGCTACATCCGTTACGTCGGGCTTCCCTGCAGCCATCTCTCTTCTCCACGTGCACCGGAAACGCCCGAGAGGACGGGGTTTTTTCAGCGGTGCGGAAGGCCGTACGCCCGGAAAAACAGAGGATCGTTTGCAGGAGCGTTCGAATGCAAACACGCGTGCCGTTGGCGCTACTTACTCTGACAAGAAGGCATCATGGCCTGCCTCAAAGCTTTTGCACACTTCCTTGTCGTTTATGTATTTCTCAACAAGCGAAGGGAGATCTTCAGGTTTGTCATCAAACTCTGCTTCGATGATGCACTTGCTTCGTTCCACAACTGGCTTCTCGCAGCAGTGTTTGATTTTACTTGAGAAAACATCTTGTTTAGAGCACATATAGGTCATAAGCTCTGCCTGTAAAATTAAACCGCATTATCAGACAAGCTGTGAAATAATGATTTAAAGATAGATTAATTAATCTCCTCTCTTTTTCATGCTCTTCCCTTTCCAGTCAGGTCACCTACTTAGCACTTTCCTAAAGAAATGCTGTCTCCATACAAAGAGAACGATCAGAGGGACGGGCACATCCTGTCCCTGTTAAGCACGACGTTCACAGGCTGTGGGCGGCTATGAGGTTACCCCCCGATCTTACAAACTTTGAGAAGGCTAACCCTGGGAAGCCGAGGAGAGTCACTGAGTGCCCGTCACAAGGATGCCTGATGCATCGTCTCGGTCTTGTGGGATGCCTGGCGCTGGCAGAGGACAAAGCCTGAGGAAACCCCAGCGCTTCCTAAAGCCGGCACTGGGCACCAGCTGGTGGAAGAACGGTCTCTAAGCTCCAGCCCGGCAATACCGAAATTCTGCCACCGTTGCGCAGCTTTGCTAGGCCTCCCCTGCAAGCTGTCTTGTAGGGTTGGCGGGCGCTCCGGGGAAGCTGGATTAATGGCAGTACCTGGTTCCAGTAATAGCCAGCCGAGCTGGCCAGGAGCTTTTCAGGGGCTGAGGAACCTTCCAGCAGTGTTGAGCGCAAGTTCCCTGGACTGAGGGTGGATAGCTGTACAAATTACTGTCTTCCTAGACGTTTTTCAGGTATGCAAACATTTTTGAAAAATCCTTGGCTTACCCTGTCATCCATGCACTCCACCATGTCCCCTTCACAGCATTCCTTGTAGATACCCTTAATGTCTTGCAGAATTTTAATAATTTCTGCGAATGGAGCCTTGGGATATTTCTGGCTCAGGAGAGCGAGTTTGCTAGGTGGAAAAGAAGAAAAAGACACTTTTTTTAAAGCACCGTATTGAACAGAAACCTCGCAAGTTACTAACGCTTATGATACTGTAGATCAGCATCGTTTCAAGTAAATATTCATTCCTTCTCCTCATCTAATTTCTAGTGGCTAGAAAAAAAGAACATGGACACCTGCACCAGTAACCCAGTGCTCCTTTAAAACAGACAGAGAGAAACAAGTTTGTGGCTGTTCTGAGCTGTCTATGTAAGAATCACACCCTAGAATTCCCCTCGAGCATCTCTAGGTTACTTAGCACAGATGTATACGGTCCTAATCAAAGCTGCCGACCCCTGGTAAGGTAATCCTGGTGCGTGTTGGTGTGTTTGGCTAGCCACAGACCGAAGGCAGGGCGCTCTGCTAGGCGGGTGATCGGCTTCTTAACAGCAAAAGTCTTTCCTAACCTTAAAAATGCACCTTTGGCAACAACTGGGATTCTGCCAAATTGTATGCTTTGATTGCTCTAAGGTTCAAACTAGCAATTTGCTTTGATTACTGACGTGCCTATCGCTAAAAGCTGGAACTGGCACAGCTTTGGCAAAACAGCCGGTTGAATGCAATGTTAACTCTGCATCTCCTGGACTCGTTCTAGAGCCGGTTTCAGTTCTCTGTAATTCTCACGGCTGATCCTTTTTCTAGTGCTTGCTATCAGCCTGGAATAGGCAGGTTCCCCTCCGCATCCTGTCTTTAGGGAGAAACCTGATCAGGATTAAATTCTGCGTTTAAATAAACAGGTAAAGAAATTGCTGCCGGCCTAGTGTTGAAAGACTGACCCGCTGATCTCTATTCTGTTGGACAATGGTCCTCAGCCAAAAGGATGCTAGGAAGCACCACGAGCGCGGTTTTCCAGCTCAGCATATAGAAGTGAATTATATATGCTGATGTTTTCCTCTTGAGTAGTTTCAGGTTTAGGTTAACAAGCCTACTTGTTATAAAAAAACTGCTTGGAACTTACTTGGCTTTGAAAGTTCTCTCACCAAACTTGTGGAGGATTCCACAGGAGTACTGCTGCTTCAAGCTCAGTTTCTTGGCTCTTTCTCTTATGACAGTTGCCTATAGTAACAGGATGCACATGGTCTCGTTAAACTGATGACATGCAATGGACGGAGAGAAAAGCAAACCTGAAAATCCCACTTGAGAAACACCGTGGATTCTGGTCCGGTTAGCTCTGATGAAAAGCCAAGCGAGCGGAGAATTCCTTAGGCGGTCCTGACCAGTTCACAATCAGCATTTAACTTCTAGCCTATACGCTATACCTTACGGCACGGTGCAGTCCTCCTGCGGACGTGCTGCTGTTCACCAAATACTTCAATGTCATTGAAACCCTGTGACTTGTAAGGAGGGTAAGTTGTCTTTCAGCGCTCCACAGTGAGCACGCAGAAGTTACTGGGACTGAGGTTGAGTTAAAGGGAAAGTTTGGCTCATCCCGTTCCAAGGTTAACACGAAATCTTGGCTACAGTTCCCAAAAGCGAAGCTACGAGGAATTCATCTGCTATTGATTCATGGGGCTGACACAGGATTCATCCTGACGCCTCTCTACAAGTTCTTCCTACAAAGATTTGCGTCAACAGGAAGTTTCTACCCGTTTATCACTTTCCCCTGCGTTTTTGGGCAACGAATAGGGGAAGAATGGGAGAGATGTCTCGTACGCCTACGCGTCGGATGTGGCGATGGCGCGTTAGGCTGCCGAGGGAGATCCATCTTGGCCTAGTGCCTCTTGGGTAGCGTGCCTTCGCGCTACGGCTCACCACGGATGGAAACACCCGAGCGTTATTTGGATTCGGCGCGTCTGCGCAATGCTCGTAGCTGCCTTGATCATGTATTAGCAAAGGGACAAAAAGACAAGCTTAATTATCTATGGCTTGATTCTTTTGGTTTTTTCGCTTAAATCCAAGTACAAATTTTTTGACCATCTTAGTTTCTCGGAAGCCATTTACAAATGTTTACTGAAAACCACCGTGGGAAAGCACAGTTTTGGAATGATAAACTGTAGCTTGACATTAGCCTTTTAAAGTCCCTTCTCGCTTTAAAGAGGATTGCTGCTGAGATCAGAAGGGACCTTTACGTAGCAGACCAGTTGCTTAGTTTTCATACGCAGTGAAAAATTTGATTTACCTTTTCATCCAAGCAAGTACCGATATCGCTCTCTTTGCAACAGCTTTGCAGCGCGTGTTCGTAATCAGCAGCCAGACCAAGGATTGTTGGGGCGTACAAGAAGGGGTTTCTTCTTGCAACGGTGTAGATGAAACTATAAGGAGAAGGAAAACCTAAGTTACTTATTCCAATGACAACAGCAAACGGCCTTAAACGTCTTAGAGCTTCTGTAACTTTTGTTTCTAGTTTAGAAATGTCAGTCACTTTCCTAACGTGACGGCTGCTAGTGGCGAATGCTGCGCTAAATGTCTCTGTTTGCAAAGCAGGACTCGGCAAGAGTGATGGAAGGATGAACTCCTTATCTCGTTAGCCACTTAGTTTGATGTACATGTGCTTTGTCAAACATTTGAAAATTCTGATTTTGAGTGTTAAAAATTAATCTATGGCCACTTTGCCAAGATTTCATTGCCGATTGTTATTAGTTTTATGTTTATCTTTCTTCACCCTTTCCAGTTACAATGGGGGTACTGGGAAGCTGGAGCAGGTAAATTCTTAAACCAGAATTGGAAACACTGTGATTTTTCAGGGGGTTTGGGGCAAAAAAAAAAAAAAGTCGTCCCCCGAGATTTATTAATGGGATGCCTGAAGGCCCATTTTTGAAGGGAAAAAAACCTGCTCTAGCATGGAAAGCAAAAATGTGCTCAGAGCTTTGGATATTTAATGATTGAGCATGCTTTATACATGCAGGCACGAGGCTGAATACTTGCAGCTTGTTCATCTGCTTGTCCACACGCTCCCTATAGACCGGGGATCCATCTTCTGCACGGCTAAATAATTAAAGAGCACGAAACGGCCATCTTACTGTCCCAGGAGTGCCACCCGGTCGTCGTTGTACTGCTGGCATATCACGTCGGTAGCCGGTCTCTGGTAGGGCTGCACGAAGTCTGGCTGGGGAACTTTAAACGACAGGAAGCACTCATTTCTCTCGGGATCCGTTTTACTACAGCAGTCGGCCATTGCACCGTATGAGTCGCGGAGCTTTTCCACTTGGCAGATTTCATCCAGGAAAATGGTGGGCTGTGAGGGAGATGCTGAGGGTCAGAATTATTGTTTATAGACCGTGTAACGTACATTCTACTGCATCAGATTTAGACCATAAATCAGAAATCCATTGTTTTCAACACAATTCCATACATTTTTATGTGGTCCAATATCAAATCTGTTGCAATGCCTAATTGAAAAAAATTAATTATAATCATAATTTAAAATACTCTGTGCAAGATGATGATCTCCTTATAAGCTGACTAAACTGAATTTTCAGGTGAATTGAAGCAGGATTTGATATTCTACTTGATGCTCAGCTTAGAATGCCTTTTGGGGGATGTAACGTAGCCGTGCCATCGGGACTGAACGTTAGAGCTCGCAGGAGCACAAGCCCCTACCTTTCCGAAGGGCCGGGCGGCACCTGCTACACGTCCGGGGATCTTACAGACCCGCGCACTTCTCGGGTTGCCTGATCTTAGAGGAGTTTGTTAGAACTTCTTAAATTAAGTGCCTTCAGTTAGCACACAAACTTCTTAAAGTCAGCCCAGTGTGAAAGCCCACACGCTCTGGTCACTTGAATACCTAGAATTAGACCTGTATTTCACAGCTACATGCTCAGGTTTATTCCCAGTAGTGCTAAGCCGAAGGTGCCCGAACGCGGTGTTCGGGCCCTGGTACGTGGCTCCGCAGAGCATTCGGGCACTGCTGAAAGGCAGAGTTGCAGAACCTGACTGAAACAGGTTCTTGGTTTCAGCGCTAAAATCTGAGTGCTGGCCGATGACAAGGGCAACACCTGAAAGGGTCGGGTATAAGTCCTGAGTGAGGAGGAGTCTGGTGGCTGCACAGACCGAGGAGAAGCACAAGAGGGAAGGATTGGCTGCCTACCAGTGATTTCGTGCACTCGGGAGCATCCTCGTTGGCCACGCACTTCTGTGCCAGATCTACAACATCCTTCACCAGCTTAGACAGTCCGTCGTAAGAACATCTCTGGAGATACTGGGCAAACGTGATCATGGTACTGAAATACAAAGCACGTTTTGGAATACGGAGGCAGGAGAGGTAACAGTCAATATTTACAAAGGTTCTTTGGGATTCAGAACGGTTTGTTCAAATGACACACGCTAATGCTTAGGCAGGGCAGCGTGAAGAGGACGGTACCGGGTCACATACCCTTCCTCTCCTCACCTCCTTTCTGAAAAATGTTTTTAACCTTACTTCTCAGGAACAAAAGTCTTGAATAATAGGTTAGAAACAAAACAGAAAACACTGTGATTGGAGCTTTCTGCCACTTGTACCAGCATATTTTTAAACACCATAAACTCAGCTGTGTTTTGCCATTAAGTGATTTCAAGCTGCTGCCTTTCAGAAGCGGTTATCTTCCTGTCAGGGCCCTCTGCTGTACCCAAAACCCGTTTCAAAAGGAAAAAATTGAATTGCCTCAGAAAACCTGTTGCAGGGTTGTTTTTTCGAGGTTGGTGATTTGTTTTTCGGTTGTGGTGTTTGTTGGGTTTTGGTTTTTTTTTTTTGGTAATGTCTCAGTGCAGCGTAACTCCTCTCCATCCTAAGGTTATCAAAACTGTATTCCCCAGGCCAATTTTCTTTTCACGTAAGGAATACAGTTTTTCTGACAAGGTTTGCAGGGAGTTCTTTTCCCAGACAGCAAGAAAGTCATAATGACTTTCGTAAGTCTGAAATATTCGTAGGCTTTGTATACTGATGGCAAGGATGCTAACTCAGTGCCGTGCTTCGGTGAGACACGTACAGTGTGTTTTTAGTTTCCCTTTTTTGTCTGCTATCAACAGAGATGGAAAACAATCAGAAAACGTAAGCTGAACGTTCACTCACACTGCCTTAAATGTCTCTTCCTTCAAGTCATTGTAGCGATGGGCGATTTCGCTCTTGTGGTCTAGGAAGAAAGAGAAAGAGAACAGTGATGCTCACCGTCACGTTGGCTGTGCTAGACCCCTTGAAGAACAGGTTCTGGGCACCTTGCGCCGGACTTAGGGAAGCATTCGGCACTCGCCCAGCTCTGATACTGAGGGCAATAATAGCTAATGCTGGGCCCTGGTAAAATCCCGCCTTTGGGCGGGTAATCTGGGTAATCCGTGCTGCTTTTCCGGGAGCTTCGGTCTAAGGCTTTCTTCAGGCCGCCCTGCGCTCTGTGTTGTCTCAGATGACCCTTCTGGCCCCTTTCCGTGCCGATACCTAGCTCTTAGCCACGCTCATCTTTCTGAAGGAACCCGAGCATGTGATTTTTAGGATTCTAATGCAGTATTTACCTCTGTAAGCACATAATTAATTCAAATATTCATAACGACTGCTGTAGGTTATTATTAAGGATTGGCCAACATGTCCTTTCTGTAACCAACACATCATGTCTACGCTATAATTAAAGGAATGCAGCTGCAGTTCAATTAGAGCAAGAGTTAGCAGAATTTTCTCTTTTTCAACACAAAATTATTAACTTGGCAGATTGCTATTTTTGTTCCACCTGGTGCGTATCACCTGTGCCCTTTGTGAGAAGGAAGGCAGATAAATCCCTTCCCTTGGTCCTGATGGTAATAAGTGCGGTGGGAGTTGGACGTCCTCGCTCTTGGCGAGAAGACTCCCACAAGATTGTCCCAAGAGATACTGAGGCATATGGCCGCAGTAACGAACGAGCTAGAATGGGGCGGTCATTTTGTTCTAGAAATAGCGTTCAGGAGCATTTAGAAAATGTGCAAAGTAATTAGTTTATCTCATGGAATTAGACCTGCTTTGATAATAAGGGTTTCAGTGCAGAAAATTCAAAGCTGAAGATGTTTTGCCGGCATTTCCAGCCAGCTCCAGAAAACCCCAGTTTTGTTAAATATCAGTGGAAAAAACTCTAGGACTGCCTGCAGAGACATTTGTTTGACGAAGGTCTGAAGTTTGATAGCACAGACAGAAATGACACGATGAGGAGTTTTTGGGTGGCCACCTTATAGCCCAGACTGAGGTGTAGGTTTCTGGATTTCAGACCTACTCATGTGAAAAGCATCGCCTTTAATCGGCGAGGAGCCCGCTTAGGAACTACCATTGAAAAGAGAGCGCTTGCGAACGCACAGTGCGCCAGCCTTCTCCATGCTGGAAAGTAACGCGTTCTCAATAATCAACATCTGTTCATGCCCTGCTCGGGTGTTGCGAAGGGACGGCACCAAACTTACTCGCCCGGTTCAGTTGTCTGGCGTGTTCTACCCACCTCCTCACCGTTTCTTTGTTTAGTTTCTTTTCAAGTCAACCGAATTTTTCTGTTCTCTTTGGATCAGGCTTGCAAGAATTGTTTGTGAAATTGCATTCAAGTCATTAAATTGATATAACAAAGACGGCAAAGACAACTGATTAGTCCTTTCTTACCTGCGTCTCGAGCAACTCTTTGCAGATTCCTGGATGTAGCGGAATTAAAGAGGAAAATAAATGAAATTAATGTTACCCACTTCATGGCTGCAGGTTATGATGTGGGCTAATTTGCTGAGAAATGCTAGGAAGATTGAAGGGAAAACGTTTGCTTATATCCCCTTTCCTACGTGTGTCTGTAAAATATTAACCACCGAGCTGGCACTTGTACATTTCCATTTGGTCTGAAGAAGATTACAAAACTTGGACTGTCCTTGCAAAAATGAATTTGATATTAGTTGTTTATTATGTGCTCCTCTGGGCCTTTTTGTCCTGAAAAGGTTGAACCTTCCAGCACCCAAACAGATAAAGTTTTGCGTAAATTTCCTTATCAAATGACAAACAAGGGGTTCAAGGCATCAGACAAAAAAGTCATCAAGTCTAATCCTATAGCTGTGCCTTTTTTCTTTTTTTTTTTTTTATTTTTTTTGCTAGTGTTTGTCCAAAAGCAGAGCATGTTGGTATTGTACAGTAACAGTTCACCCGGACAGGACTCAGGCCACATACTTGCTTGCAATTAGCAAATTTTAATTTGAAATCACTGTGAAAGGTGAGATGGCTCATCTAGACTTTGGTATAAAAAGGGCAGGTTGGTAAAATAGAGCAACGAGCACCCAGACACAGGTACACAGCGGCCCCCGTCTCAATTGGCTTGCAAATTGTTAAAGAAAGAGAAGGTAGAGGTGCGGAAGGGTACGGCGGGCTCTGCATCTCCCGACACACGTAGCTCCGGAGCGGAACAACTCCCCGCGGCCAGAGGTGCAGCAGACGCTTTGCCGTCCCATCGCGCTCCGCGTTGCGGGACGTACGCTGGGGGTGGGAGCCACGAGGAAGGCTGCTCCGCCAGCCGCGGTGCTGGGACCCGCTCAGGCGTTGGGTCCGTCCTGGTCTTCTGGGGGTACCGCTGCTCCCCGGCACCCGCGCCGCCGCCCGGTACGCCTGTGCACGTTTGCACGGGCTGTCATTTCATGATTTTTGTGATTCTTCACTTGTGCTGCCATCCTCCCAGAATTAATTTCTTAATTAGCACTGCTTTCCTTGGTGAACATTTTCTGTGGCTCAGTCGGTACCTCTGGGGATCAGACACAGAAACAAGTGTGATGCTTGCACGGGGCCCCGGGACCAGGAATAAAATCGCAATATTTTCCCCCAGAATGCTCAATAAGAGGCTTCAAAAACAAAAACCAAAATCCAAACCAAAAGCCCCCAAAGCTATAAGGTTTATTTTTAGTGCACCTCTGTTCCCCGAGGCAGGGTGGCAATCCCCACAGCTATCGTCAGTGGGTGGCTGGAGGTCGTGCTCTGCCTCGCAACTCCTTGCTTCTGGTAGCAAGTACCTAGCCGGTATAGCCTGGAGCGAGGGCTTCTAACGCTGAATAATTCAGTTTTCACTTTTCTGGACATTTGACAACATCAAAAAAAGGAGAAAAAAACAAAAAAAGGCTTCACTTTGTTTCTGAATTGGAGTTTTTAAACATGTCTTAAATAAATCAAATGATGTGTCTAAGCATAAAATATCTGCAGGCAGTTTTCATTTAGAAAAATGTCAAGGCAATACGTCTTGTCTATCAGAAAGACCATTCTGCTCTCCATGAATAACCACATAAAACACAGATGAGTCTACAGAATAGTTTGATACTGTGAAATTTGTACTGGCTGCTGCTTTTGCAGAAGAGATTTGCGTTTTCTCAAGCCTGCGGCCGAGATCTTTGTCGGTGAAAAACTGCTTTCTCGGTAGCGCTTTAAAGGAACAAGGCTCTGTTTTGGGCGTTGAAGGTTATCTGGATAACTCTTAGATGAAGGATGGTGGGGGAAAGCCAAATTTGCAGAAAAGCGCCCCGCTTTTGTCATCATGTTAGAAACAGGGATTATTTTCGAGTGGTTGTAGCAAGATCCTGATTTTCTGAAGAAGGCTGGGAATTGCGATGAACAGTCTGCCCTTTCAGAGCTGTGCTGCTTTAGCCTAACCAAATCCCAGGAAAGAGCTGGTTAAAGGCTTCAGTCCGTAATTGCTTTTACTGACCGTTTTTACTGACTACCTGGCATTTTTTCGCACCGTCCCTTAAATCACTGACGCCCGGGGACGTGGGCGCTCCGAGCGTGGAAACTTCTGCGTGCACTTTGCATGGATAGAAATGGTGAGAGGGGGAACGCTGCGTCCAGGGGCTTAAGGATGCGTTAGCCAAGATCTCAGATAAAATGAATGCGAGGAGCTGACTCAGCAATCTGACGAGTACTTTCTGACCCAATGAAGGCCGCTGTAAAGATGGAATTAACTTTCCTTCAAGCATCGGTTTGATTTACTTTGTGTCTTGGACACATGCCTCCTTTCAAATCCTAACGGAGCGTTCGGTGAGATATAAACACGCGTTTGGGTGTCTTGTTGATATTCACAAAGTGACCGTAGAAGGCAACCACAGCGGGACGTGGTCCACGTCACAGTGGTGAGAGAACCGTGGCAGGGGCGAGTCCTGCCTTGGAACAGCCCTCGCGATGCTCTCGGGGTGCATCCGAGCCGCCTTCGGAGAGTGACAGCTGAGCGCCGGGGGGGGAAAGCATTTTCTGTTACGCTGGAGCTTAGCGCAGGAAAAGTCTCGATGTGTAATGGAGCATCTTGAACGCTCTCTGGAATTTTCCCCTGCAGCATTGTGCAGTGTTAGCAAGAACAGGACTGGTCCCTGGGAGTTAATATGTAAGTTTGTAATACAGGGTCCATGTTTATTTCTAGATATCTTCTGTTGTCTGTCCTGTACTTCATGCCAACATTTCATATAACTGCTGAAAGAGAGATCCGAACTCCAATGCTGGTGTTTGTTTAACAATATTAAATATTATACTGAGCTTCCTGTTACCCAACTCTTCCATACGGCGCTGAGTACACTTTCAGCCCAGTTGTCCTGGCGTTACAGAAAGGACCGTACCAATTGCATTTTAAGACGAATGCATTTTCACACACGTTTATGTCTGAAGTTACAGACGGTAGCTGGTGTTATTTCAGAGGTGGGGGACCAAAGGACAGTAATTCCAAGAGCAATTGACCTGGCAAAAAAGGGCACATGGTTTTTAACTATCCCATCGCAGCCTGCTGTGTAAGGGGAAGGAGCGGATTCGGAGCGGGTTACCTCGTTCTCAGGCTCCCGCTGGAGACGTTCTTCCAGAGATCCCTATTTAACCAACCCGTGTTTGCACGTGGCCGGGCTCCGTCTTGCGCCGTGCGCTCTCTTACGCTGGGTACAACAGAGTTACTAAGGATGAGGAGATGCCACGGTAGAGCCATAGCTCTTAAGGAACGTGTGAGCCATGAATTTTACACGCACACCTCCTTTATCAGAACCCCGCACCCCTGGGCCTCGCTGTTCAGGGGGTTTGCACTTGAAGGAGATGGCAGGGTTGGGGACGGCGTTCAGAAGTGGAAGGGGGAGCTGCTCCTGCTTCACCGGGATTAATGTTCCTGCTACCAGCTGTGCACACGCGGACCGAAGCGTACTAAAATTGCACGAGACGCTTGAGTACCGAGTTTGATAGATCGTCGTAAGGACAACTGCCAGAGCACTTGGGGACAGTAAGTCCCTTTCAAAGGGATATCTCAAAACACAGAGACTATTAGTAACCCTCTAATTTTGGGGGCCTTCAATTTTATTTACTGCCATTTCTGCTTTGTTTTAACGACCGAAAGGTCTGTTTGTGTGAAGAGGCCACGAGGTATACCCCAAACCCTGAGGCGTTCATGTGCCAGGATCACAACTACTGCCAGTACCCGCCGTTCTGATTTGGAGGTGGTTTTGTTCTTTGTTTTGGCTTTTTGCGTATCTAATCATAACATGAAAGAGGGCAGCCAACTAGCGTGGTTTTTTTTTCTTCCTCAAAATAAAAACAAGCCTTCTGCCAAAGCGGATGGAACCAGCAAAAAAATGGTACTTGTCTTCTCCCCTGTCTGCAGGTAGAGGTAGGATAATGCTGAAAAAGGCATCGCCATCTCCTATTGCCAGTCCTGAACCTACAGACACGTGGCTCAGCCGTGGGATTTGTGGTTTTTTTTTTTTTTCCATTGGACAGTAGCTCATTTTTTAAATAACTGTAATTATCAGTATATTTCTAACTAACTGACTGTAGTTGTGGACGCGTGGTCAGGTACCGGTCTTTTCCTGCTCTGATGCATTATGTTTGCTATTCTTATCGCTGATGTTTGGCTCCCAGGCAAAACAAGTCAAACATCTCAAACAGATATATGCCTTTTATTTGAACAGAGATGGACTCATAGATATAAAATGAGCAAGAAGGCCCATCTGATGAGCAAACGTAAACATGGCGAGGCTCTGGGCGCCGTAGCAGAACAGGCAGAGACCTGCTAAGGCGTAGCACCGAGCGTTCCGTGACAGGGCGTATCTTCCGAGCACATCCTCGGTTCCGATGGGAAGTCATTCATCTTGGCTGATCAGCCGCTCATCCGCAGTTTTACAGAGTTTTCTCTCATTAAAATAAGCATTTTTAAATCAGCCAGACTGACTATTCGTAGTCCCACTGCACCTAAATAATTCAAACACCTAATTCCAATAAGCTCCATTCATAATTTACTGTCTTATTCCTGCAGTCCTCTGGGGGAACAGATTCAGGACTGCAAATCTGCCTCTTCGACACCTCAACAGTTTTGCAAACCTGAACTTCACGCCAAAACCCAGACCGGAGACACGAGCGGCCGGACTGCATGGTATTCGGCGCTCGCCTCAAAGGGGGGGGAAGGACCGCAGACAGGGTAACGTGCAGACCTCTCTGCTCGCTCTCAATCATCAGGTCCATCTGGAAAGCAGACTTTTTTTTAATTATGCTGATGAAAAGCATGCCGAAAAAAATGGCTTTCACGTGCGTATGAAAACGTTTTGTATATGCATTGTTACGTATCGTGGATGTAAGTTTCCCAGATTGCAAAGTTAAGCTTGAATTTGAGAACCTGATTGCATAATGTGACATTATACCTTCCAAAGTCCAGCTCGAGACACACGTGCGCGAGCGTGCGCACACACACACACATGAATGACTCTGCTTGTTTAAGTTAATCCTTTCTTTTTGTTGAGGTAGTCCCCTAATTAATTACCTGCTAACAAGGCATTCGCAGTGGCAGGAGTCGGAAAAAGGTTCTTTCGCACCGCGCCAGACGCAGGAGAAGGCAGTGCAAGTCGGTCTTCTGCCTGTGCCTCGCTGGCAGGGTCTCGGAGGCTGCCTCCTTCGCTGCGCGCTGTACCGTCCGTATTACCCTTTCTCTTTGCTGGGACCAGGAGGACTGATAGCTCCCTTACAGGGAGTTCAGCGCTACCTTCCCTGAAGAAGCGGGGATCCTCGTGAGACTCTTACTCGCAAGTGCACGGTTTGAAAATGATTCAGGCACGGTGTCCTGCTTGAATTTGCCTGCCACGGTGTTCACCTCTGCTACGCTGCAGACGATACACGCTTTCCCTCTGCTGCCGATTTGGTCCTCTACTTCACTGGCGATGGCGGTGACATTAAAGCTGTTGCCATCAGGCTTCCGAGTCAGCTTTGCCCCGTTCACCGTGGCGTTGGGGTTGCTGTGCTCTTTACTACGCTACGGAGACGTTTACCCGGTCGTTTGCCTGTCCTGTTTGACTGGCTGTGATAGACGCAACTAACTGTCCGTTCCCAGCCCAGTTGCACCGACCGGCTCCGAAGCAGTTACGTAGGGTAGAACCCGTTGAGATGCGGTGTGGCTTTGCTTACGGTCCCGCTGCAGCAGTAGCTGACAAGGTGTGTCCCTTCCGGAAACCTGCATAATGGTTTACGGTAATAGCTTACGTGTATTGAGCTCTCCCGGGAACGATGCACGTTTTCACTGCCCGGCCTGGGATTTCCCTAAGTTTGACACAGCCATTTGCCAGGTCTCCCATCAATCTTAGACTTATCTGCATAGGAGAAGTTCAAGTGGCTTCGATGTATGTTTTCAAGACTAAAGTTTCTCAAGAATTTAATAGCATATTGCTTATAAGTGATGCCTTTTTGTCAGATGCAGATCTTCCCTGCATCCGTAGGATCCTAGTAGCAATCGCGGCGCTCCAGTCAGAGCTTATTCTTGTTCTGTCGACAAGACTCTCCTTCCCCACCGTGCTGCTGGAGCTTATGGCACGTGCAGGCGACTGCACCGCGCTTCGGTTGTGCCTACGTTTTTCTGGGGGTATTAGTGAGACGAACGTGAAAGCTCCTGGTTGCCGTGTTTCTCGGAAGAACGTCCTGATGCCCGGGGCTGCGGCGTGGTGCTTTGCAGCTGCACCCTACGGACATCGCTGCTTGTCGGAATGGGCGAGTTAGTCCCTGCTCTTTGCTTTGTCGTTTGGAGGGACTGCAACTCTGGCCTTTCCGTCCTCTGCTCATCCTGCGGGTTTCTATATACACTAGGCTGACATGGAAAAACACACGTGAAATTTTTTAATGAAGGTTTTGATATGATGTAATAGCATCTTCTAGAGGTGGGTTATCTCCTCTGTTGGTTTTACCCGCTGAAAGCGAGCGGCAGGTCAGTTAGCCAGAATATCACATACGGTGCAGCAACGAGCCAGAAATCACCTGGTTTTGCCACCTTCCCTACTTACGTCTGGATCAGAGAGAAGAGAGGGAGTTGGTACCTTGCCCGCTTCTCGTTATGCTGTCTTTGCGCCCAAAACATTCTCCCTTTCAACGTTAATCTCTCCAGCGTTTGAGTCCTGCTAGCGAGAGTTGTGGCCTGTCCTGCTTTTCAAATCCTGCCCGGGTGGTCCCTGGGGCACTCCACCGGCCCTACCGATGTGTCTCCTGAAACCCGCAGCGTGGTGACGGAGCTGCTTCCCTACCACGTGGCGGTTGCCAGTGTCATCCTTTGGCAGCAAGTGTGCAAGAACGGTGTTGTTCGGCCTTGTGAGGTAATACCTTACTGACTGTAGACATTTCATGCTGACTCCTCTACGACGCGCTATTTCGACGGCTTGAATTATATATACAAATAGACAGCCTTCTGTGTTTGGTGAGGGCTCTCATCTGGCGGGTTCTCTGACTTCTAAGAACCAGTCTCTTCTTCCCATGTCCCCTTATTTTTATTTTTTTTTTTTTTCTCTCAATACAAGTAGGTAACCTGCAAAGCGGATGAGGTACTGGCTTGATCGTTTTATGTATTTCTAGTTATAGGGTTCCACAGAAAACATCGGAGCGATGTTTCGGTACGAGCGGAGGGCACATCTCATTACGAAACGGATGTAGGAAGGAATTATCCTAGGTGCAGCGTTACTCAGTTCGCAAAGTCCTTATCAGAAAGAACCTTTTGCTTCGGTATTTTTTACAAATTTCTTTGATACGCTATCTGCAATTGAAATGGTTGCGGTGGTGTGACTGATGTTTGTTTCGTGATGTAACCGTCGGTGGCGATCTTTTTTCCTCCCTCTTACGTAATTCTGGGGAGGCCTTTGGAACCCAGCACGTTCACTTGTGCCCCAGAAACCGTTTGGCGCTCGGTTCCCAATTTCCATGCTGCTGCCCGAGCCTTGCAGCCTGCGGTGTTCTGCGTTTTATCTCCGCTTCTTTGTGCCGGTTTGTATCCCGCTGATGTCATACCTACGCAGAAGCTCACGTTCTCGGTGGCTGCTTGCACGCTTCTTTAAGGTGCCCTTTAAAACCAGCTGGCATAGCCGATACCTGTGCAACTGCATACGTTTCAGTAGTGTGTATTTTCAATAGCGCACAAAGCATTGCTTTTGTTCAAACTCTTTTTAGCTCGGTGCTTCCTTTCCCACCAATTTTGATACGTTTTTCATGCGTTTTCATGTTTGGTGAGCCGTTGTTGAATCTGTTCTACCGGTGCTTATGATTAGCTGTGAGCTGCTTCGATCCCAACAGATCTGCTCAAAGTTCTCTGAAAGGTCTCACCAAGGCTCTCTGCGGGTCATCCTTTGCATCGGTCCGTCTCCGTCGCGGCTGGTTGGTTTCCGATCGCTAGTAAGCGGCGTTCGACCTCCAAGAACTTGTCGGTGGCGCTGTGCCTGGGAAAGCGCAACTGCCGTCGCTGCGGCTCGCTGGCCTTTGGCAGTACAGGAGAGCCGCGCGGTCGAGCGCCAAAGCTGAGAGCTTCTGTTTGGCGAGAGATCGGTCATATTTCTTGCCCAGGTTGGGTGTATTTGAGGTTTAGCAATGCAAGAGATAGTGAAAACTTTGGAGGAATGGCAGGAAGCATTTGGAGGTGGTTTGGGTTTTTTTTTTGTTTGTTTGTTTTTAACTCCTTTAAGGCATTTATCTGTGACCTCCAATTTACAAAAAACCATGGCTACAAACTTCTGTGTAAGTGGGTATATGTACTAAAATCAGTAGAAAAGCACGTTGAAAATGAATTAATGATTCTGGGAGCGTTATGTCTAGTGGGGCTGTGGGATTCTGGCAAATCTCTGCCATCTGACACGGAGGCCCCCGCTCTGCAGCCGCCGCAGAGGGACGTTGGTGCATCCCTGACATCCTCGGCAGCGCTGGCACTCGCGCTTCCTCCCGGTTTTCACTGAGGTTCATCGTAAACCGACGGTTTTCCCATTCTGGCCTCAGGAGTGCAGAGCTGATGAATATTTCCTCTGGCATGTCCATCTCCATAGAAACAGATTCCGTGTTACTGCTGTAACCGTTCTCGGATTTTGCGCTGGTTTTCCCGTTGGGGCCTCGGGATTTTTTAACGTTGGTTTGTTTCTTGGGGAGATGCCGGTTTATTTGCGACAACTTGTAAATGCTCAAGTATTAAGGAAAACAAGAGGGTGACCCTGTTCTCGTCCTTTCCTCTATTGCTGAGTAAGCAATTCCTGAAGGTAGAGATCTCGCAGCTTTGAAGAATGGCAAGATAGTTATTTGAAATGAAGCCCAGGAGCAGGAGCGGTGTTTCCCACCTCAAATATCCCCCACTGCCTTCGGAATTCCCTTAGCCAAGAGTCAGGGCCTGAACCGGCACCTTCACGGGAGGGTTTTGGAAGTTGGCACGGTCGGTGACTCACTGAGCCGAGGCGATCGTTCCCTCGTGCGCATCGTTCTGCTGTAACGAATTCTGAGCCTCCGTGAATTAAACGGGAAGCGTTCTGTCCCCGCGGGTGAGATCCAAAAGCACAGTGAAACATTTCAACGTTTGCGTCTTAGCCTCAGAAGCAAAGTTCAATTAGTCAAACCGAAGCATGTGTACTTTTCTGTCTGAAAAAAAATCAATTGTTTTTAACAGCTAAAAGCTTTTCTTGCAGCATTCAAGCAGGCCCCGTTTGTTAGGGGCTCTCTGGCTTGTAGTTCCAGGGCCGGTATCACCTTCGACGCGAACCAACCCCCCGATGACATTTGCAGCACGTAATGGTCTCTTAGGAGAGAATTCCATTCGCAGCAGCGAACAAACGGTGCCGTGTTCCTTCCCCTGTTACAAAACAGCCGGTAATACGGGAACCCGGGATTCCCAGTGTTAAGAAAGCGACTAAAATGAGCATGCCACGGAGGAAACGGTGCCTGTCTTGTTTGTTTGTTTTTTCTTTCGAGTGGTGCTTGCAAGCTTTGATTTTTCAAAGGAGACAAGTGATTTGGGGTACCTCGTTTGAGAGCCTTCAGGAAGACCTGATTTTAAAGGAGAGGTTCCTCGGTACGTTCCGAGGACAGAAAAATTTCCTCCGAGGCCAAAAAGTGCGATCGAGCTTAGCAAAGATCGTGTGGTTCCCGTGGTTCTCTCAAATAAGGGATAAAAAGTTGGGTCCAGGCCCATCAGAGGAGTCACACGGGGCACCGGAGAGATCCGTGCGAAGTCTGAAGAGCTGTGCTCTTCAGGGGTTTTTAATTCGAACGCTAACCTGAGAATCCTTCTCAAGTCATGGAAAGAAATATTAACAAACTCTTTGCACATGAAGCTTGTAGTGTTGTCTTTTGGATCAATTAGCGGGTGGCTGTACTCGCTAGGCCATTCCTCTGCGCTGCCCTCCGGCCCCACGCCGACGGTCCTTGACATTTGCTTTCTGTTCAAACGCCTTTTATTCTGACACCAGCGGCGGTTCAGTATCGCCCGTCAAGCATAATCATAATCTATCTGTCGGTCTCAAAAATATCGCGTGAAATCCAATTATGAGAACGCGTTTAGAATTCAATTTACCCGGCTCCTGCACTTTTTAGCAAACTTAGGTCTCTGACTTTTCTCCGCGAGCGCTGGACATGCAGCTTGGGATTCGCCTCGCTGGGCTCGAGGTGTCCGCAGTACGGGCAGTCAGCGCAGATGCAGTCGGTGCAGCCGCGGGCTGGAGGGCGCCTGTCCTCGAACCGAACCGTAGGTGCTCGGTTGAGAAAGAGAGGAGCCCTGCCCCGCGTACTCTGCGGTAACGGGGGGACCCCCCCCCCATCCCTGTCCGTGAATAGCGCGTCATATTGCCGGATTTCTGTGTCACATCTGCCTCCCGAGTCTTCGTGAGCGTGTCCCGTGCCAGGCTTGCCTCAGGCTGCCCCATTCCCGGCTCCCTGGGAAAGGGAAGTTGGAAGCTGTGCAAATTACGCCTTGAACCCAACTTCCGAGAGCCCCTCTTGGCAGAGGGGAGAGCCCCGCGCTGAGCCAGGACCCGGGACGTGGCTCCCACCGTAGGAACGGGACGCGTGAGAAGGCCCAGCGCCTGCCCCGAACCCGAGTGTCCCAGCCCCCGAGGTCCTGCCGCGTGGCCGGGCACGGCAGCTCCTTGCTGGCAGCGCCGCACAAGTTTGGGGGTTCCTGGCTGCTTGTCAGGGGGCTGGGTGCTTGGGCATCCCAGAGCGCTGATGTCCTTGGCTCGCTGTGTGGCACGCCCCGGGCGAGAAGTCCTACGAGCGCAGGGCCTGACGCCCTGCAGGTTTGGTAAAGGCAGCGTGGCTCTGTAGGAAACTGAACTTCAGATTTCACCAAAGTTTATCAGAGCTCTGATGTTCCCAGTGAGACGTTTTGGATTCAACTGATTGACATTTTACATGAAAACCGTGCGGTAAATAGGTAGACCGGGTCTGCTTTATGTCGTAGTGGTTGCCTGACCAGAAATATCACCAGCGCATCTTTGCTCCTTCTGAAGAGAAGAGTCAAACTCCTGACAGGAGTCTGAGCTGGGGCAGCACCGACGCCGCGGGAAATTACCCTTCCGAACGTGTCCGTTGTCCCCGGGGATGGCGTTTTGTGATCTACAGCCAAAGCAGTTCAAGAAAGAGCCAATGTTTAAAACATTCAAACCTTTCGAATGACAAACATCTTTTAATCTGCTAACCCTGACCGGTGCCCGATAAAAATTCAAAGCAAATTACCAAACGACACCACCGCTACCCGAGAACCGGTACTCAGCTCTGACCTACACGGACGCACGCGCTTTTCTCAGAGCAGCACTGACGGGGTCCAGCTGCTCTGCAAGACCTCGATGGCTCTTCTCAGAGACCGAGACTGGCGATTTGTGAAAGACTTGGCCTTTTCGGGTGGTTAAATGCAAGTCCGAGCGTTGAATTTATCCTGCTAATGGTGAGGAATGATCTTTAATCTAAAAACTTGAAAGGGTTGAAATAGTCACCTGAAAGATGATTAGTTCCTGGAGCACGTACGCTGGAAAATATACCAAGTTCAGTATGTCTTCAAAAGCCCAAGCTTCATGTTCCTTGGGTACTTCACGTCTGCCAGGAAAGCTGCGTAAGAAGGAACACAACGGGAGCAAAGCCGGAGGCGCACGAGGAAGCGCGGTTGCAGTTAAAATCCTGGCCGGCGCGGGATCCATCCGGATCGGCAGCGTGAGTTCAGAACGTGCGAGGCCATCCCCGCCACCGCAAAACGGGACAGAAGCGCTGATCCTGCCGGCCCCGTTTCGTCCCACGCCCGCCGCCCCGCGAAACGGTACCGACAGGGAGTAACGCCACAGGCACTTACCTGTGAAACTCCCCTCTTCCCGCAGGCGCCTGCTTTCGGGCCGTGGTCAGGTGTGAATAAGAAGATACCCTGCAAAGAGACCTTCCGCTAAAAATATTTGGACCAAGTAGAAAATGGAGAGGTCTGCCTCGAGAATCGAGGTATCATCTCTACGGAGAGTGGCTTTTCCTTTTGTAAGCCCTACAGACCCAGACCCTACAAAAGATTTGTAGTCGTCGTGGCTTTAGCACAACAAAGGCGGAAGCCCTGGGCTAGTAACCTTCACCGTTTCCCTGATAACACATGTTTTTAACAGTCTTCATGGCACTTGTGCATCAAACTTTGCACCGAATTTTCTGTTCTTTGGGAAAAACACACAGTTTTGTACCATGTGACAGCAAACAAAAACTCCACTGACATGGACTTAGGTCATTTCTTCTTGCCACCCACAAAAAGAAAACTCCATGGTCAAGCTGGTCATAAAATTCAATACGGAACGACGTAACATTGGAACTGAAAACTATTGTGTGGAGAAGGTGAAATTTAGACTAGCCTTCCCAAGGAATTTCTGTGTAGTTTATGAATTTCATTCTCCCCCCGCCCCCCCGCAAAGATAAAGACTGTTTTATTTTATTCCTGGTCATCAAGTAGGCAATCTCTCTGCTTCGACTTCTGAAATGAAAATCAAGTACTCCCTTCTTCCTTTCGGTATGTCACTGCGCTTTAAGTGGGGTAAGGACAGGTTTAAATGAGACAAATCAGACTCCCGTCTGTTGGGCACTGATATTGCCTAAGCAGCTATTTGACAACTCCGTGAGGTTATCGGGTCCGCGGGGCAGGATTTTGAAATATATTCAGCGTTGGCCTAATTCTGGTCGTGTCGAAGTCGGTGCTAAAACTTGCCTGGCTTCACTGGAAAGCGAGCTAGATAAACCCGCGTGCTCCCCAGAAGCGCGCTGCTGATTTATCCCGCCTGCGACCAGGCAACTGGGTCGCAGAGAAAAGGAGGTGAGAAACTGCTGAATATTCAAGCAATAATCGAACTTTCGCTTTGAATAAAGTAACATCAAAAATCACAGGTTCAATCAGTTCAGGTCAAAATTCAAGCGTTTATCCTGTCGTGAAGTCTGGGTCCGCATGAAGCGGATCTTCAAAGATAAGCGCTGCAAGTACGCTTTGTTGTGTGCACGACGTACGGCCCCGCTGCGGCCGATGGCGTGCGCGAGGTTGAGCTCCGGCGGCGACGCTGGTCGGCGCAGAAACGTTTCGCTTGACGTAAGCGGACAGCATTGCAAGTGCGATGCTGTTCTTCGTGCCAAAGCTTTTTATTAGGCCTTGCTTTTGGAAGGCAGGGGTTTCATTTACAATAGCGCCCAGACACACCGTGTCTTGGGTCTTTCCATACGGACTTTAGACACTCTCCGTGATATTTTATGGAAGTTATTTCACACCAAATTACACAAATGCTTTTAGTCTGGCTAGCGGAAGAGTAGGAAACGCCCGTGTCATGTGGCAAGGATTCGGTACGGGTGTAACGAGCTCGTGTGTGCCCACACCAAGCTGCGGGTGAAGAGGAGCGTGGCGGGCGCAGCCCGTGCGGGGAGCCGTGCGGAGAGCAGAGCCCGGGAGGAGCTCTGCCGTAACGCACAGGTCTGGGCCGTGAAGCGCGGGTCTGTCTCGCGTTATGCTGAGATTACACGAAAACCCACGTGCGAGCCTAATCCTCTCCTAAAAGAGAGCTCGGGCAGAGAAAGCTACTGCGTGTCCGGCAGTATTCGAGGAGGACGAGTGCGGATTAGCGTGCAGCAAGCCTTCCCAAGTCCTCTGCCGGGAGCAGCATGCCACCTGCTGCTAACAGAGCTCTTGCACCGAGCCGCCGTGGACCTGAACGTGAGAAAAACGCAAAGTTCCCGTGGGCAAAGCGAGAGCTATCCTTTCAGTTAATCAGAGGCAGCATCGCTACAAACCATTCCCATTTATTGACTGTTCCAGCATAAAAACCTCGTGTATGAGGGGTTTCTCCGTACTTGGTTGCGCCGGCGAAAGATGCTTTAACGTAGCAACGCCTCGGCAACGTCTAAAAACATTCAGGGATCAGTAATTTGTGCTAGTTCAGCAGGTACTGCGGCAGTCAGGCCGTGCTGTCGCGCCAGGATCAGGGTTTGCTTTCCCTTAATTGCAGTTTCTTCCCTCTTTTATCCAGGCTGCTGTAAGTAAAGCCCGTTGAACCGGTAATGGCGCGTTACAGGTGGCTGGAAATGGTCAGGCTGCTGCTGCTGGAGTCACCCTGCAAGCCGTCGCTTCGAGCAAACGCTCCAAGCAGGAAGCGCGGGAGCGAGCCCAAAGAGCCCCAGCATTTCCGACGGGTAGCTCCCGCTCCTGCCTCTGCCGTGAACGTGACCGTTTCTACTTGAGGAGATCTCTTCGCGTCTGCTTCCTCTCTTACCTTTTGTAAGGTTTATCGGTCTAGGGCACAAACCCCTGGGGTCAGGACCGCCTGTCAGAAAGGATGTGCGTGGTGCCGACAGACGAATCCTGAGGTGCCCTTTTGGGTTTTCCTCGTTGAGCAGCTTTTGCTGCTTTAGGTAGCTGTGTTGGACAAGCGTCAGGCGACGGTGTCAGCGCAGCGCAGCGGAGAGAGATGGTGCATCCGTGCGATTTCCCTTTGGTTACTGGGCGGCAGCGCCTTCGGCATCCTGCTCCGCGGCCGCGCGGGGAGCTTGACGAAATGTCCGTTCTTCACTGTCACACACCGCTTCGATACGTCATCACCTTACCCGTGTCTTTCCTTAGGGGAAAGGTTTAAAGAGATGCAAATACTGGTACTCGCGCTACGCTGCGGCAGGCCCCGCTGCCTCTGCCTGGGCTGTTTTACGTCGCTCTGCAGAGCTGGCGGCTCCCAAACCACGCGGCTCTTACCCGCCCGTGTCGGTGGGTCCGCACGCTGCCGCGCGCGCGCACAGGCGGGTAGGTAATGGCCCTGTCGTCATGGCATCTGTTACAAACGTGGTCGCTGAGGGATGCAGGGGTATCCTAAAGAATAACGCGTAGTGGAGCGATGATGGTGATCCGCAAATCTCCTGCCTCGGCTCTGGTAGCAGGGACATTTAGCTTCCTCTCGCTTGGCATCGGGGGACACGCGCAGCACAAGGCGTTTGTCGGTCACCGAGCAGAAACCGCGGCATGGGGAAGCATCTGGCGTGTGGCTTAGCCCTAGATCGTCACTGTTTCTTGTACGGCTAAGCTGCCTGAAATCGAACCGTATCGAAACACCGTAGGGAACGATCACGTGTTGGTTGGAAAGGGGGAATTGAATTCAGGTGGAAGTAGGAAAATAGCTTATACAGTTACAAGAGGGGGAAGAAGTGAAGGATTCCGCCCTGAAGTTGTTGTTTGTTTATTTCTGAAATTGTCTGTCTTCCAGCCAGAAGGTGACACTTTCTTTTGCTTTTTGAACACTTCGTAAAGAGCTGCGGTTTCGGCTCCGGCTGCGTTCTCAAGCTCGCAGTTCTCTGCGTGCGCAGATGCCGCAAACGCTTCCGTTGGCAAAGTCGTCACCTGACGATTGCAGTTACCAGCAGGTAAGCGTCATCTTGAATGCCCTAAACTCAAATGCGTTCCAGGAGACATTATATAAAAGAAGTCGCCACTGCCACACTAACCCGGGTTTTTATCCCGTGCTCATTGCGAATTGGAGCTCCCCGCCACCACGGCGGAGTCAGGAGTCGTCACGTAGCTTTTTCGCATTACGGATGAAAACTGTACCCTGTAAAAAGATGCGTCTCCCCAAACCAGCTCCTTGTAAGGATCTGATCCGTTGCAGTCAAACCTATTCTGGGCCAGGCGAGACCCGGGCAAGATTTCTTCTGGGCCAGCTCCTGGCCCCGCGCCGAGAAGGCTTCTGCTGGATGCAGCCGAGGAAGAATGAGGCCGGCACGGACCTTCGCCTCTGTGGCTGCTGGAGCCGCAACGGCAGCGTGAATACACCGGAACAGTCTTCCCCAGCTCGTCATCAGTCGAATCCAGTCGCAACAGCTACGACGTCAAACCCTTGCACCAATTAGCGTATCTCATGCTAAACAAGTATTCTTTCTGCAATAGCTGCCCGCTACGAGCGGGTCTGTATTTGTTGGAATCCAAAAATAAAAGCCAAAAGCTAACAGGACACGGACCTGTCTGCAAGGCACCGGAGTTGCAAGTTCTCGAACACACGCACAGATGCTGACAAGAAACGAGCAGGACATGGGAAATAATTCCATGCCAGGTTAAAATTGAGAGTAGCACAGTCATTAAGTAAGCGATCGTCTCTGACGTTATCCGTTCGAGAAAGCTCGGGTGTATCTGCCTGGGACTGACAGCGCGCGTAGGCGGGTAAGTAACGCACCCTGTTTAGAATATTCAGGCACACGAGACAAAAACCCCACATCTAATATTCCACTGGCAGTCTTAGAAAATTGCCGTAACGAACTGCGTAACAGAGATCAGCTCGCACTGGGGTTTTGATTAATAACAAAGAGAAAACTTGACTTGTCCGTTAATAAGGATGTGCGATTTATTTGGTGCTCTTAGGGCAAAGTATTTGTGCAGGACTTTTGGAAGTACTTTTACTGAAAAATCCTTTCATTGTTCTTACGTGGGTCTTTTTAAATAAAAAAAAAAAGAAATGTGAAATATAGAACGTGAGAAGTTGTTCAAGATACTAGGTAAGGCTGATAAAGCATAGCTTTCCAAAAACGATGACCAGCTGTTCTGGCTGGTAATAGTCACTGGCTAACAGAGAGGTGTGCGAGAGTTGGGAGCAGGGTACCTAAAGGTTACGTGCGAGGTGCTTTGCTGAACGCAAGGAGGCTGCAGCGGGTGAGTTAAATCGCACGGAAGTTAAGCGGCGTTCGGGAGCTCTGCAGGACCCGGAGAGACCCCCGCAATGACTGAAGGTACGCGTGTCAACTTGTGTTCGAACCGGCTTCCGGATTGCCACGTGAAGTACTGGAAAGGAACATCTCGCACCTCACTGAAAATCACACGCTTGAGAAAACGAATCGGGCGTTTTAGGCTGAGCCTGGGTGCCGAAATTCACGAACGAGAACAGACGATCCAGACTTACCTTTCAACGCCCTGATGAGCTCGCTCGCCAGGCGTCGGTAGGTAAACGTGTGTTTTGACTTAGCGCAGCCCTCTTCTCGAGTACTGTCTGGTGGTTCTTCCTCACGTAGAAATGTATCTGAGGTCGTGGTCGTGAAGGAGAGAGTAAGAGCACAGCAGGGGACAAATGAAAGTTCGCCCCGTCGGCGTTTCTCCTCCCAGGTAGATGCGATGCTCATGGAGTAGGACACTGATTCAGGAACGCAAAGCTGCTCATCGTGGCCCCTAACTCTGTAATTAGCCTGCGTTAGCGTCAGTGGCGTCGTACGTGTCACACAAGAAAAACATCCCTGTTTAGCCTGCTAGAAATAAATGACCAAAAAATCGCTTTATAGTTACTGTTGAAAGGAAAGAAAATGTTTTCTAGGACGTATATGTTTAAGAATCAAATGCTTATAGTACAACTTAATTTCCAGAATGTTGGGAAGAGTAAGAATTTGTGATTCACGGCCCTCAATTCTGGCTGCTTTTAGATGAAGATGGATTGCCAGCTTCTGGCTCCATCTACTGTGTCAAACTGAAATAACAGAAAGATGGATCCTTTTTTTAAAAAAACCTGTATCCCGACCTCCCCCTAAAATAGGAGATGAGGAATCAGCAATACGCAGCTGTAGAAAGGAAGTGCATTGAAGAGAAGACAAAACGGCAAGTGGCACAAGCCAGTAAGTAGAAGCGCACACAATAAACAAGGTAGGGAAGGTTCTGTTTTGAAAAACAAGAGGCTCTGCAGTGTCCCGGGGGGGTTATGGTAACTTTTGATGACTGAAGGCTTTTTAGACAATTTTTCTAGTTATCCTTTGAACTCTGCAGAAAATGTTTTCCTTCTACTTTACATACCTCTCTGCGATATCAAAGCCATTTCTTACATTGCCTTCGCTGAAACCAAGATCTCAGGAAGTTTTACACGGAGATTCTCACCCCCTTTCTTGTCCAGAGATAAACCAGCCTGGTAGTACAGATACTTTCTAGGCACGCTCTATACGAAGATAGAGAAGCAACGGCCTGAACCTTGTTGTTCTGCATGCCAGCACGAGGCTGCTGCTCAAGATCTCCTGAGCTGCACAGAGAGAAGCCATTTCAAGGACTCATTTCAGAACTAATCAATTGTTTACTTAAAAAGCCGTTACTATAGAAATTATCATTATGGACTGGCGGGACTCGGGCAAAACATAAAATGTAAGAAATGTTTAACCTCCTAGCTGAGTCTTGGGTAGTCTGCAGTTGATGCTGCCTTCAACGTCAGTAATAAAAAACCCCCAAACAACAGAACATTACTTTGATAAGTAAATTTTGATTTTTGAGTACAGGTGGTTTTGGCCTGGCAGGTCTGAGTCACAGTTTTGGGTTACGGATCCATTATACACAAAACACACACAAATTTCTCTTTGTCTTATGATTTCTCTTTTTTTTTTAAAATTTTATTTTTATTATCTACAGCACTTGAAGAGAATCAGAAAGAAATCCAGAATCTCATCCAGATGCTATTTACCTCAATTTGCCACGGTATTTTTCAATTTTATACTCACAAAGGGTAAACATTTTGAGAACGTGTGAAGCAAACTGAAAAATAATTTATGCATGTAAAAATGTAAGTCTCTCAGAGGACTACGAAGTTTTAGGATTCCAAGTGCTTAAGCCATTTCTTAAATAAGATGCGGACTCCCCAAGTACTGAATATATTACAGAGTAAACATCTTTCTAGCTTAACACTTGAGGTCGGTTGTTAGCTAATCGTCCCTTCGGAATTTCACGTTCAAAATACTGTTGTCTGCTGGGTAGTACAGGGACTACAGAGAAGGGTATCAAACAGCGACTAGTTTGTAAAGCTCATCATAAAAAATACCAAGTACAGAAATTACATCAAAACCTTAATCTTAACACCCAAGGTATTGCCTCCCTTTGCCTCATCAGGCAACGCCTGTCCGGGGCCACCAGTGTTTCAGCCCAGTCTTAGTCAGAGTCGATCAGCTCGCATCACCTGTACGCAGACTTCTCAGGCGCTACCTTAAGCTCCCGTCTTCTGCTCGCAGTACTCTCACAGGAAGACCGTTTCCAAGTCTCGTATCTGTAAGTAGAACTCTGAATTTCCAGCCCCAGAATAGTAGCGGTGTATCATATCTCGCTATTTTCTCTTGTGCCATTATTGTATGTTTTAACGCTTGCCAGACTCTTTGAAAAAACTAGCCACAACTAGCTAGCTCGCCGTTACGTGAACATGCGTGCCTCTGCCCAAACACTCGGGCTAGAACAGCAGGGTGAAAAAGTGCCCCCCAACCTTGGGAGTGCTTTCCCTCAGAAACACACCAGAAGCAGCAGTGAGTCCCACGAAACCGTCTGACCCAACCCCAGGCGTAGTGGTGGACGCCGTCGCGCTCAGACCCGAAGCAGAACTACTCCGTCCCACTGGAAGCCTCCAGCACTCCTACTGACCGCCCAGCCAGCGCCCCGGTGTCGAACCCCGCTCCGGACTTTGATGTCTGCCGGGTGGATGAACGCGACCGCCAACGCTCCTCGAGATCTAGCTGATGGCTTCTAGTGAGGACATGGTGAAGGAACAAGGAGAAGGTTAGTCTTTGTTAGCTAAGGCTTAACTGGATGGAATGCCGTAATTTCCTGTAGAACAACTGCGCTTTTTCTTTTCTAACAGAGCGCTTGCGTATTTCTTCAGCAAATCCTTCTTTAACAGGCTTTGCTCTCTGCACTGGTTTTTACTTTCTCAGTCCTCCCCCTGGGGAAGCGGTCACGGCTGGCAGGATGTTGTATTGAGGTTTAAGGGCAGAATGTGTAATAGCAGTACCTGAGATGGAAAAAGAAATAATTTTCAGGACACTCAAGCGGGATATCTGTGTCTTTCAAACTGACGCTGAGGTGGGTAAGCGTAGCACATGGCAGAATCACCTGGCTTACCAGCCAAAGGGAGGGCCAAAAGGGTGTATACACCTGGGTGTATCCGGGTGGTCGCATTGACGTAAACGCTGTACCTTCTGCACGTACGGAGGTGCTGTCCCGCGATGAACGGGGCTGCTGTAACTCTCAGCAGTTCTCCCAGCCTTAGCACCGCTCTTGTCAAATTCTGAATCTGGCTGGATTTTCTTTACTTTTTTTGCTCCCGAGGCCACACCAGCTGAGATGCTCACAGGAAGCTTGCTGCAATGGAGAAATAGAGCTATTTTAAAAAATGTACTTTAAGGTCAATGCCATGGCTGCATAAAACCAATTTTTAATCATTCTTTTCCATGTGTAATTTACACATTAAAACAGAGTGTTTTGGACAAACCTTAAAATATATATCACAGAAAACAGCATTTCTCTGACTGTAGAGACGTTTGTGTTCTTTTCCTTCTTTCTCCCTTTGACTTGGTCAGCAGTAACCACATAAATGCTGAACAACTTTGATTTTATTATTTCTGCTTAAAATAATTAATGATGGTCTAATTTTAGTTTCTCTTGTCTCCCATTTCAGATGCAAAACTGTATGCATCAAAGATAACGAATGAATCCACTCATTCGATAACCAGCGAGAATGGCATGATTTCGTTTTTGGATTAATTTCATAGCTCGTTTGGACAATCATGTCATCTAGAGAGGTAAGACCTCTGTGCTCCTTCTGTGTTCCTCCTACTCTGACAAACGTTAAAACTAGATGTAGTCTGGACACGAAGAGACAACAACAGTGGGGGGGGTGGTTCTGGGCTGACAGCCTTCGCCTTTTCTAAGAGGCAGTTGCTCTTTAGCACTGAGAGGAACTCAAATGAGGCAGTTGTAGTCAAAATAAGAGACAAATTGATATGGAAACAGCTCGAGTGAGATAGTGGGGAAAAGGTGGCCTTGTGGCGGGCCCGAGTTTGGGTTACAAATTCAAGCTGTTTGCACAAAAACAAATACAGAGAGAAAATATATTTACCCCTTCCTAACAGGAAAACTGTTTCAGCAATTCAGAAGTGCCATTTCAATGCATTCAGAATAAAAACTATCAAAGTTAAAAGCTGGATTATTTAATCTTGGCACATCAAGAACAAGATGCCTTCTTTCACCCTTTATTCTGTCCAGCCCTCAACTGGTAATTTCAGAAGTTCTGATGGTTTTTTCAGGACCTCCTCTGGTGAAAAAATACCTATGAAATAAGTAAGAGCTGCGTGAGAACAGCGTGTGCTTAGGACTTGCTGGATGGCTCGGCACAGAGCACAGGAGGGCTGCCACACGTACGAACCGGGAGGGAGAGGGCGCACGTGTAAAATCGGGGTAGAAGGGCAGGTGGACACAAAAGTCAAGACTTATGGGGTGTGAAAACACATATTTTGCGTGGGGGGGTGTGTGTGTGGGAGGGATTACTAAAACTCAAACCAGAAATAACTTTTTTCAGTCCCTCTGTTAGTTATAATTGCAAACAAACCCCAATATCCCTGCTTCCTGACTTTGCTGCTGCTGCTGCTTCCAGCAGCCATAAATGAAACTGAAAGCAGAACTATACAGATAATTACACCACAGCGTAGGTTTAAACACGTGACTTGTTCCGTAGAACTTGGTAAAGAATCTGGCACGCACGAGGCCGTTCCTGAAAGCCTTCACTGACTTCAAACCTCCGGTGTTCCTTATATTTGCATTGAGTGTTCGGTGGAGTGATTGATAACCGGAAGGGAACTGAATAAATACTGCAGGAGAAGTCGCAGATCAAAGACATGACAAAGGATTATTAATTTTCTCAAGATTGCCCGCAGCTTTATGCTACCGACCCAAACCAAACGTCCAAAGTCAATCAGCCTCACAAAAGGGAAATGTACTTGTTAGGTGTTACTTCCCTGATTTCCCCTGCTAGTCAAAGGCTCCAACCACGGCAAGACTGATAGCTGCCTTTGGTCAGCAGCTTTCACCCATGACAAAACCAACACTTATAAGCCCAATGAATCCAACGCTAAGCTTCCCTAAAGAGCACAAGTGCTTTTATTGCTGTTGCTCTCGCACGAGGCTCAAAACCGGTAAGGGCGGTAGGGAGGGCAGGTACGAACTGTGCGTTATGAAAAAGGAGGAAAACGATTCGCTCTACGCTGCGAGATGAGAAGGAGCAACTCTTTGATCAGAACAGAGGTCACCGTCATAAAAGAAACGGAACAAACAGTCTGAGATAGGCTGCGCTGCCTCTGCCCGCACAGTGGTGCTTTGTAACCGCTCCATCTGACGCAGGGCTTGGGAACGCCACGCAGGGTGATACAGTAACACGGTTGCTTCCATTAGCAAGAAACCGGACCCGACAGCTCGAAAGGCCCTTTCCAAGCCTAACAACTTAAATAGACGCTAGAAGTCACGTGCAAAAGTTGAAGCTCAGTATTAAAATGCAGACTCGTAACGCAATCTGACTGAGTGTTACTGCAACCCCGCTCGGCTTAGATCAGCTCAGCGGCGGACCGACCCTTCGATGCCGCTTCCCAGCCTTACGCTGCACCTGAAAGGCACAGAGCGCGCGACTCCTTGCTGACAGCTCAAAGGGTAAAAGCCAGTCTCGCAGCTGGACGTGGCCGTGGTGCGTTCGGACACTGTGTTCCTCTGCGGGCTGCTTGTACGCCAGAGGAGAACCGTAAGGCCTGTTTTCTTTAAAGAAGTCAGTCACCTCTTGGCTCAAACTCTGCAAGACTCAGTCACTTTTCCAGGCTTATGGCTTGAAAAAAGAGATGCCCTTTCCCCGCACACACCATGAATCTCAGGTGGTACGGCTGAGCTTAGCTACATTCACTTACCCTTCTGTTTGCTGTCAGCACAACAAATAGCAAACGCTTAATTTGTGCTTCTGTCTCGCTATACATCAGTAAAAATCAATATAATTGACATAAGAGGACAAAAGCGTTATTCTCACGGCTCTGCCATCGCCGATCTCACGCTGTTTTGAGATTTTAGTACAGTCATACCAGGAAGTAGCAAGTAGGTGGCTGGAACATTCAGGTTATTCCTCCTGGGTCACATCAAACTGTCACCTGCAGAGGTACGTGTCAATGTATTGTTCGGTTTAGACCTCGTACCTGAAGATTAGAGGTTAAGAACTGCGGTTAGAGCCCCGTGACTTGGAATTAATGTTGCAACTTAACAGCGGTGCTGCTACCCCTAATGCAGTCCGTTTATTAAGAACACATAGAGGCGGGTTTTGGTGGGACGTAAGGAACGTGAAGAGTCGGGAGAGGAAACCGTGCTGTATTGCTTTTATGATGAGCGTTAGGTCTTTGAAAATTTTCTTTAACATCAGTGTTTCATTTCAGAGGTGCTGCCCGCACGCCTGGTGTTGTCCAACATCACTGAAATTGACAGAAGACAACGCTTAACACTAACCAAGTAAAGATAAGCTCCTGGCATTTCTTTAAAATGTAAGTGCAACACACACTATTGTCTCGAAACAGCAATTCCCAAACGTCCGCAGCGTACCTGCGCATTTGAGCCACTGCCGTCTTTTCAATCGTGTGCTTCTGGGGCTAAAAACACTTCTCTCCTTGGTTTCCATCAGGCCTAAAGAAAAAAAAAAAGACAAGCCCCTGCGTTCCGTGAGCACGCACGCCTGGGGTCGTGAGCTGCCCCGCGCTGGGGTTGCTGCAGGAGCCCAGCTCTGCCAACGGCTCTTCCAGGCCGCGCCCCAGCTGCGGTGCAGGTGCCCAGCGGAGGCTGGGGGGGAACGTGGGGCCGGGGGCTGAGGGAGGGCAGGGGCACAGGGGCGGGATCTCCCCCGCGCCCCGGGCAGTGGGGCAGGGGCCTGCCCCTGGTTCCTCCGGGGTGAGCGATGCTCCACCAACCTGTGGTCCCGGCAGGGCTGAGGCGGCTGCCGGGGAACGCGCCGTGCGTACGCGCTCTATGCGAGGACGTCACCGGCAGCTGGCAACACGCACGCTGCCGGTTCACGGCGGGCCGAGGCCTGCGCGGCGCGTTGGCCCTTCCCGGGGGCGGCTCAAGGGCCTGGCCCCCGCTCCCAGCGCCCCGGGGCCCGCACGGCCCCGCGGGGGGAACCGCTCCACCGGCAGCGGCGCGTGACGAGCGCCGGTCTTACCGCTCTCCTGCCAGTTCGTTCTGACGAAGCCACTCACCGTCAGGCCGCAGTCACAGGAGCGGCCCGGCCGCCGCCTGCCTCCGACTGACGCTGCCCCGCAGGGGAGCGCTTCCCCCCCCCCCCCCCCCGCCACGGCAGCAGCCGGCGGGGACAGGGCCGCCATCCCGCCGAGGCCGCCTCACCGAGCGGGGGCGGGGCGAAGGCGGCGGCGCGGCGAGAGGAGAGCGGTGGGAAGCGGCAGCACGGCGCCGCCGCGGCGGGTGATGACGTCTGTCGCGCTTCCGGCGCCGGGGCGGTGACCGAGCACGCACGGAAGGGGTCGCCGCCAGGAGGGTGCCGCGACGGAGCGGGCGCGGGGAGGGGCGGGGGAGCGCGAGGCCGAGCCGAGGCCGCGCGAGCCGGGCGGCGGCGGCGAGGGGCGGGGGGGCGGGCGCGCGGGGCGGCGGCTGTTGCGGCGGGAGCGGCGGCAGCCGCGGGGGAAGGCGGCGGCGACGACGACGACGACAACAAGTATCGCGAGAGGTGGCGCGGCGCCGGCGCTAGAGGTGACCGAGACAGCGGCGGCCCCGGGTGCCTCCTTCTCCTCCTTCTCTTTCCTCACCGGGCGCCGGCGCTGAGAGAGGCGGATCGGCGGCCATGGAGAAGGCGGCCGGCGCGGCGGCGGCAGCGACGGTGGCGGAGGGGGGCGGTGACGGCGGCGACGCCGGGAGCGCCACGGCGGGGCCCGGTCCCCCGGAGGGGCTGAACGGTGGTACCGGCACCTCGCCGACATCGTGCCCGCCCGGGGCGGCGGCGGCGGCGCCGCGGGGGCTGGTGCGGGTGTGCGACCTGCTGCTGAAGAAGAAGGCGCCCGCCAAGGCGAAGCGGAGCGGGAGGGCGGGCCGGCCGGCCAGCAGCAGCGAGAGCGGCGGCGGCGGCAGCGAGAGCAGCAACAACGGCAGCGAGGAGGAGGAGGAGGACGACGAAGACGACGACGAGGAGGAGGAGGAAGAAGAAGAAGAAGAGGAGGTTTCCGAGGTACCGCGGGGACGGCCCCCCCCCCCCGGGGATGGGGAGAGGGTCCCCGGGGACGGGGCTGCGGGCGGGGGGCGATGCCCGGGGCGGGGAGGCCCGGGGGGGGCGGCGGGGCGGCCGCGGGGGTTGCCCTACTGATCCGGTTTCATAATTCCTGCCCGCTCCCGCCTCCCCCGCCTCCCGCGGGGCCCTGCCGCAGAGGCAGGAAGGGGGCAGCACCGCGCTGCCGGGGGCGGCCTCGTGGCGGGGCGGGACCGGGCTGCCGGCACCGGGGGCACGGCGGGGCGCCGCGGTGGGGTCGAGCCGGGCCGGGCCGTGCGGGAGGCCCCGGGCACGTTTCGCCGGCGGGGAGGGCCGGCGGTGCCGGGTTCCGTGCGGGGACGGGGGTGGGGGGGAGGCCGTGTGTCCGTTGGGGCGGTGCGGGGCGGGCCCGGGGTTGCCCCGGGGCTCGGGGGCTCCCGTCGGTCTCGGTCCCGGGTGTTGGGTGCGTGAGGGGGGCGCGGCGGCAGGGACGGGCCCCTCAGGCGGTGCCGCTGGACGCCGTGCGTGCTGTCTGCGTGTGCCGTAGCGCAGCCGGGATCCGCTCCCCCCGTACGTCCCGGCTGGGCTCCGGGAGCGCACCCGGCGATGTGCCCGCCCGGGGAGCGGGGCGCCCGGAAGACAAGCGGGGGAACGCGCGGTCGAAGCCAAGGCTGTCTCGGAGCCCCGGGCCTTTTGCTCTCGCCCGACGCCTGCCCTGGCCAATGCCGGGCTGAACCGAGCCCCGGGAAGCGTTATGAACTCGCTCCCCTTTAACGTTGGGGCTTTTGGGAAGGTATGGCTGGAAAAGGCCAAGCAAGACTTGAAGCCCCTTGGTTATTTGCACACGTAGTCGCCCGGAGTCGTTTTGCTGAGTAGTTTTAAGTCTGTAACCTTCTAAGCCGAACGTTCGCTTCCGCTTTTTTTTGAATAGCGTTCTCAAAAAAAGTCCACTTCAAGTCTGTAAGCTTTTCTTTGAAGTTTATTTCTGAGCGGTTTGGCTTTTAAGTGGTGTATCTGCTTTTGTGTTAGAAATGAAAATGAGCAGGAAGAAAGGGAAGGAAGAGTCTGATAGGTTTAAGGAAGGGCTGGGCGGAGATGCCAATAGGTTTTTCCACGGTTAAGAAGCGCTCTGCGTTTTCTTTCTGCGCGAGTTGATAGACGAAGCGTTTTATCCGACTTGTGTGAGACGAATTGCGCGCAACGAGCGCATCTCAATTAACAAGTAATTACGCCTGGCGTTTTGGTTCTGTAGCGTTTGTTTTTAGGAAAGCGACTATCATGGCGTAGGTAGAAGGTTTTGAGGCGTACAACGTGTAAGACAGGCAGCCGCGGTTAGGCGCTGAACTATCCGGCAGTCCTACGGGCACCTGAAGAACTCCCTTATGTCTTAAGGGAGCCCCCTGAGTTGTGCCGCGAGGGCGCGAGGGAAGGGATGAAGGCCCTTGGGTGGCTTGGCAGATGCATCGGTTGATGGCTAAGCGTTGAGATTAGCTGCGTGCGATGGCAACCTCCAACAGAATTTGTCCAAAGTGAGGCCAAATGGCAAAACCCTAGGCAGATTTATTTTGCGATCCGTAGCCGTTGTACCCAGTGGGTCCTTGTAGCGATACCTTCCGAATGGTATGGCGCGGCGAGAGAGGCAGAGACGGCCGAGGAACGTAGGTAGTGTGAGGTGAGGTGAGCCTTGGACTGCGCGCTGTGCCCTACGTACCCGTAGGTTCCTATTTAACGTGCTCTGAGACGTGCAGGGAGAGAAGAAAGCAAATGATCATTAAACTATCATGAGGCGGCAGAAGAATACTTGACTTTCTTTTTTTTTTTTGACAGAATGACGTGTGCTGTAGGTAGGATAGCTGGGAAGGCGGTTTTGGTGTCTGGAAGCTTCCCCGACGTTTTTATCTTACTGGTACTAAGTCAAGGCTTTCCTAGTCTGGGGGGTCTGGGATGAAATACTGAGCAGGGGTAAGGGATAAACAAGTGAATAATACTGAGCTTGTTAAGGCCAGGATAGCATACATTTTGTCATATATCAGCTTCGTTTATAATACCTCTTTTTCTTGATCGTTCATGTTGCTTGCAAAAAAACTATTATAGTCTTTCTCGCACTGACTTTGGGATGAAATGTTACAGCTCGTAGAATGTGCGCAGCTGAAATCTCCGTTTTTAGGAGCGTGAACGTGAGGATGGCCTGGGTAATGGAGCGGAGGATCTAACTTCAAAGCAGTTGCCAGCAGCTCCTGGGGAGGAATGTGTTTTGAGCGTTCTCAGGGAAAGGGAGTTTTTCTTGTCTGAAAGCAACCTGATGTTTCCTTTAGGCTTTTAGAAGCTTTAACAAAAATGAAGTTTGTTTCTGCTGTGGGATTTCTATTTGTTTGGGGTTTAAATTTTTTTTTTAGTTCAGACTTAGTTGAGATGTCCATAGCTTGCGTGGCTTTCAGCAGTTGGATCGCGGTCTTGTGACCACCGGCAGTCTGGAAGGCACGTGAAATGAAAAACACAAAGAAATCTTAAGTTTATGGTTTTGCTGTAAATGGAAACTCTTGTGGAAACACGCTGCGTAAGATGGTGTTCCCTCCCAACCATTCAGTTCATTATCTCTGTAAACTTAGGACAGTTTGTCTTAGGCTATTTTTCGCCCTGCCCGTGCTTAACACCCTAAGACTTCTCTAATTTCTGAAGCGAAGTATTTCTAGATTTGACTACGAGTGAGCCAGCTTCTAAAAATCATGAGTACGGTAGCAACAAGCGAAAGGAGTTAGAATTGGAAACCTGGCAGATCGCAGACCCCCCTGAGCAGAAAGACGTTGTTTGGCTCGGTCGTTGCTGAGCCGATGGGACAGAAAAAACAGTTGTGATCGGATGTTTGCGTCTCAGTCCATTTGTAACCTCCGTTAGATCTGAGCGTGGAAGCGTAGGCACTGGGTAGAGCTTTGGGAAAGTGAAATTGAAATTTCATACCAACAACTTGATGAGTTCCTGCTATAACGTTCATGGCAACCTCAAGGTGGCTTTTTGAAATTGGGGCAAATTGCTCCCTGCCAAAAGCCCGAGATTTGAGCTAGCGCGGTCCAGTATTGTCTGTAAAGGGCAAATTGCCCCTTCCCTAACCACCAGCTGGCAAAGAAATGGCAACTCTTGTCAATACGAAGGAAGAGGAATCTTACGGTAAGACAAAAAGCTAGAAGTTGCCTACCAGGGGAGGTCAACTCGCCTGCTTCCTGGCGGAATTCTGCCCTTCGTTTATGACCGTTGCGTACAACAAGCGAAGTTGGTCAGCGTTCGTAGAGGTGGTCTCCTGAGGCGTTGAAGGAGGTGTATGGTTGTAATTAAATAGGAGACTGCAGTGCCACTTGGATCAGGTGGCCGCTCGCAGAGAGCGAGCATTCGGGCAAAACTGGGTAGGTGCGGTGACACGTGGGAAATGTCCTCGGTTGACACGGTAAATGTTGAAGGGTGAGACGAAGGTGCATCTCTGTTCTCAGTGAGAATTGTGTGAGGAGCGTCGCTGAGGAAGCCTACGTTCTTGGGCCACGATGTTCATCGCGTCCCTACTGGGAAGCTGCTTTGACTTTTTAGTGGGGCTTTGTACAGCATACCCTCCACCCCCGCATTGAGCGTGGCTTATTATTGGTATGGAAAGATCTGAAACAAATACGAAGAAAACCGCTCGTCCAGTTTGTGCCGTAGGTCAAGTCAAAGGTCTGTCTTGCCAGCTTCTTAAAAGAATGAGTCAAAAAAAAAAAAAAGGTGGGGGGGGTGGAGCAGGCAAGATGAGTGAAAGCTGACATGTAATGTGAAGCTTGGGAATGTTATTATTGTTTGTGAACTTGATTATTTGCTTTTTTCTTTGTGAAAACATGATTTAGCAGTTCCTCTGAGCAGGCACAGATAAAAACCCATAAATAAGCAGGTTTCTGGAAAGTGTTCTTGTACGTATGGATTTTGTTGAACGTTTGTCTTGAATAAATAGTGACATAGTGCAAAAAATGAGCAAATCCTAGTAGCAAGTTGCCACTTAGAAATGTGATGTTCAGAGTGCATTGGGACTTCTCTCACTAAACACGGAAAGGTTTAATTGTATAATAAAAACTGTTTACAAGCTTATTTCAAGTCTTTGAACTCACAGGATGTTTGCTGCTGGGAGTGAAGTTTATGATTGCTTTTCCTAATATTGTATCCATTTTGAGAGTTTGTAAGTTCGGTTTTCTCCTTGAGCAAAAACTCTCGTGATGATTAGATGTAGATCAGTCTTGGATTTACGCGTCCGTCTGGCTTTCACTTCTTCCGACTGGTATGGTTTGTTCCTGGATTCTCATAGGAGGTGCAAAATAGCTCTCCTAAACGTAATCCTCGCTAATGTTAGCGCTACCGGAAAGCGCTGCCCAATGCGAAGGATATTTCTGAGATGTTTTGACTGTTTCTTAAGCATTCTGGTTTTACCTTGGGCCTCATAGCTGCTGTAAATAATAGTTCATTTTTGTTTTTTCAGCTGCAGCTGAACTAGTAAGATGGAGTGAATGTAACAACAAAACACCACCGGTCCTCTAAAATTTCTTCATGCAGAAGAAGCTACTCTTAACTTGTTTAGCTTCAGGTATAAATAAGGTGTTCAGCAGAAAACTTGGGCTTACGGCTGTGACGTCAAGAGCGTCATAGGCTTGTGGTTGTAAAAGGCTCTAACGGCTTAAGTGTTTAAGCTGTCGATTTGAAACACAGAATTATTATTATTATTTTTTTAATCCCAACCGTCTTGATTAGCATCGTGGAATAAGGCCTTTGGATTCCGCAGGGCTGCGAAGGAGCCAGCCGTCTGGCTGGACCGCTGTATGAGACGGTCTCTGTATCCCCATTACCTTCATCTCCTTGTAGCTTCAGAGACCTCACTGAGCGGGCGACTAATTGGGCTCTGTCATTGTTCGTGCGTGACATCCTGATGTACAGCTCAGTCTCGTATTCTGCCGTGTCGTTTACGCCGTAATTCTTTTCTTTCTGTCTACTTCGGCAAGTTTTTTGCCTGTACCGTTTTGTTTCTTCCCTTCAAAAGAAGAAAGAGTAGTGAAATCCCTTAGGGAAAACCCAAACTTGTGTGAGACCTAAGGTGACTTTGGCATTTTGCTCATCGGTATGGTTACTACAACCTATGGCTTGGTACAGCGATGGCTGCCTTAGGTCAGTTGGAGTGATGTGATTGAAAAAGCGGGTGAGCCACAGCAGGGGCCGTGGCAGACTTCTCTTCCAGCTCTAGAAGGAACCTTATCGTGACACTTGAGAAACGCCGCTTCTCACACCTGTGTCACGCGCTCCCAGCTCAAAGCCCGCTCTTAGAGACAACGTTCTTACCGGGTTGGTGCTACCGGTGAGATTTTTGGTTTATTTTGCACGAGGGGTATGGTAAGTATGATGTAATAGAACTGTCGAGAGTTAGCATCCGTTAATTGTCTCTGCAGATGGAAGTAGAATGAGAGATTGGAAGCGGGTGAGGGACGTTTCCCCAAAATCCCTGAAATAACCGGGCTGCCCGGGCTGTTGGTGGGTGAATCCCAGAACCGAGTTTCACAACAGCGAAATCTGTGGCTGACCTCAGGGAGCATTAGCCCAAACTGTTTCACATCCCTTCCTTAGCGTTCCCTGGCCTAGGTTCCACCAGCGTGGGTTGGGAGAACGGGAGTAACGATCTGGCTGGCTTGGCCGTTCCCTGCTAAGCACCTTTCAGTCCTTACTGCCGTCACCCTGTAGATGATGACCCGCAGGTGCCCCCGTATCTGAGGGACTTAGGTTGCTAGAATTCATAGGCTGGGCAGGGGCTTCAGCGTACTGTGAGATGGCTGAGGTGGTAAGCAAAGCTTAAGCAGTGTCTTTATCTGCATGGCGAAGAGTCTAGGTATGCAGAGCTGATAAATGGCGCCTGCTTAGACCTAGCGCATATTTAAAAAAAAAAAAAAGTACTGATTTTTTTTGTCTGCTCTATGTAATTGAAGTTATTAATGAATATCAGGGTTTAAAACAAAGTCCTCTGCATAAAATGTCCTCTGCAGAAGGTGGAGGTTGGGTATTGGTGGCGCCACGTGGATTTGTTTACTTCCGCGGATATTTCTCCAGGAAATGTCCTTATAAACATAACTCCTGTGTGCAGGCTGGAGCCAAACACCCCATCTTTTCAGCTACTAATTCAGTTCTTTCAAGAGGATGATTTCTCTGGAAGAGATTTAGCTGAGAGAATTTCTTCGTCTGTCAACTTGGAAGGCAAATGGGATTATATATGTTGGTTTTTTTCTCTACCTGTGTTTTAAAAACAGAACTATTTGTGCTTATTTAGGATATAGCTGATTTGGAAATGGAGTTTAGGAATTGAAAAATCAATGCTGCAGATGCAAGATAAGTAAGAGTGCTGTGTTTCTGAGGTTAAAGAAACAAGCCCTTTTAACTCTGAGTTAAAAGAAATTGCACATATTTGATAGCAGTTTTTTAGGCCAGTTTTGACAGAATCCGTGGCTGCCTTGGTAGACGTCGTGCTTTTTTTTTTCTGAGGTGATCACGTGCTTCTGGTTTCTTGAAGGTATGGCGTTTTAGGTGACCAAGCGGAAGTAACATGTCCACGATGTTCTCTATCTGTAGAGCTGCTGTACCTACGTGGGACTCCTTAGTCATGTCCCCAACTTCTGATGTCTCAAGAAAGAATACTAATTGTGCGGGTGGGGAAGGACTTAATGCTGGCAAAAGGTTTGGATAAGGTCATTTAGCTAACACGTGTACTTAAGGGGAAAAAATTCTTCCTTAATGTGCGGTTAGCCTTACCAGCGCATGTAAGTATGTCTTGGTGTGAGTGTGTGAGTTCTGCTGACCTCTGCGCGGTCATTGTTCCAAAAAAAATACGTGCTTGACCAGCAAAGGGCAGCGTTTCCTCTCTCTTTTCACTAAGCGGTTAGCGCTTTGTGTTAATCGGTACTCAGAGGTTATCTCGGTATTCCAGATGCTTTTGAGCCACGTTTCCCCCCATCTGCAATCCTAAGCTCCTGACTGTTGAAGAGCTAAAGCCACGTGGAGGTATTGCTTAACTGTCGTGCCGCCTTATTTTCGGGTTGGGTAGTACTCGTGCACCAGGCTAAAAATCAGCCGCGAAACCAGGCGTGTCTTTAATCTATCTTTGTTTGCGCTCGCGGTATTTTCTTTTAGGCTGAATGTTGTAATGAGGATGATGATGTTTGCGTTACCCAAAGCGTTTTTTGACAAATTCCCATGTGCAGGTGTTTTTCTTCTGCTGGATTTTAGCTGAATCCTCAAGTCTTAGGACTATAATGGTCTATTCTAGGACATGAACTGAAGTAAACCTTGATTTAATTTTTTTTTCCCAGCACCACCCCAATATCTTAGGTATTTGTGGTGTTAATCATCGAGAGTGGGTGACGTGTCCAAATATGCAGCTGTTCAGATGCTAGAAAGCAGAGCTAGAAAGAAGTTTGGAGTATTCACAAGTATGACGAAATGTCGCTATTGAGAATAACATTTGGGGTTTTGGCCTCTATTCTCCTCAAGTTTGACTTGAAACAGTCAAAAAGTTAAGCATCTGGATTTTTTTTTTTTTTTAAGGTTAAAATTAAAGGCATCTTTCACGCAGTAACCTGACTTCTTTCTGCTGCTAAGGAGGCTACCTTGTATTTGAGCTCAGGTTTGTTTCCCCTGGCCCTAATAAAAAAAGGAATGATTGTTTCTCAGCCTGTACATCTATCCTTCTTCGCAGGAACTGTGTTGTGGAGTACAGCCTCAGCAGAAGGGGAACATCTGAAACCTCTCCCCAGGGCAGGGAGTGATTCAGAGATAAGCGGAGGAAGGTCGCTTTATCCTCCCAGCTTTTCCCACACCCAAGAATAGAACTAAACGCTTTCTTTAAGGAGAAGCTGGAGGTCCCTAGTACATCTGTGTCTGGCAGGTATCTGTGACTCACATGTTTTCCTGTCCCTGAGCTCTACCATTTCCACACTTCAGGTATTTCTTTCCTTTTGTTCGGTGGTGTCCCGAAATGCTTTGCCAGAGGAATTTTCCTTTTTATGCTCTTCTGCAGGTGTGAATTGTTCTCCTCCACAGAATGGTGAACAATGCTTTAATGAAGTTTAAATTTTCAAGTCATGCTGTGACTTAGGTTTTTTCCCCCTCAAGTGCTCAGTGTTGTTCAGCCTCTGTGTCAGCGTGGGTACTAATCCCACTGAAGTCAGGGGAATTGGGCTTGTAGGAAGGTTGCAGTGAGCACAATGCTGCCAAAAAAAAAAAAAAAAAAAAAAGGGGCCATTCATCGCTCCTCCTAGCCATTTGGGAAATGAGTTTGTGGAAAAAAACCTCAGCAACCGAAACAGCGTGTTTACAGTGGATGAGCTCCTTGATCCAGTTTGTCAGGCAGTCGCACAAGAGCGTGTGCTGACGCAGCGGAGAGCCAGGAACTTGGGCAGGGAGGAGGGACGAGGGACGAGGAACGCCTGTTCTGGTGGAGCTACGCGCTTCCATCCCCATCAAAGACACGCTCGCCTTGTCTTTGAGGACTGGAATTGTGAAGACTGCGACGGATCTGTGAGAATTTTGGTATTAAAGGGCAAAGCAGTCCTCTTGACGCGTCCTTTGGATCTTCTGTTTGAAAGCGGCTGGCGCAGTCCTGGAAAGATAAATTGTGCAGAATTTTTTTTTTTGCAAGCAGCTTGGAAAACTCGAAAGCTTCTTGCGATAAAATCAGCACTGACTTGTTTTGTCTCTGGTATTTGTTAAGGTTCTTGAAAGCAGCGTATTAAAGATAGGGAGAAAGAGAGGAACGAAGCGGTATTTTTTTAAACACGTCGCCGTGCTTTTGAGTATCCCCATCGCCGCTTTTGTGTCACTTAGCGCGGTGCAGCAGAGGAGTCACTTTGTACACTGGCAGTCACAAAGCACAATTGTGATCAGCATGGTAATCGTAATACAAATAACCAAGCTGGTTTAAAGAAAAAGAGCACTTTGAACGTAACAGTCTGCTAGATAGATGAACATATGCCTTCTGTCCATCTCAGTCACTAGCAGAAGTGAAAGTTGGCATAACAGCATGCTGGTATTTTTGTGAAGCATCAGCTCCATAAAGGATCTCCTCAGCGACAAATATAGCGGCAAACTTTACGTGCTAAACTTTGAAAAAGGGCTTTTCCGAAGCCTGCGTGTGGGGGAAAATGTTTCTACTTTACACAACTTCTGTGTAAAATCACTCGAAGTGTACTCGTGTCTTTGGGTTGAGGTGGGTTTTTAGAAACCTGCTAGTACGTGCGCCAAAGTTGGGCTCTGCAGAAATCCGTAGTGTCGGGTCGCTGGCCTGGGGTCTGTCTGGAAGGGGGTAAAGTGGGTACCAAGGAGGAAGGGGGAGAGAGCTGTGCGGGGCTTTGCGTTCGGTTGGGTTTTCTTTAGAGCCCGGAACCGAGGCGTCGCAGCGGCTGGCGACGTGCTGTCTTCACCTGCGTGGGACTTGCGATACCCTCTCTAGCCGAACGCTGATCAAACGGCGCTGCTGAGTGCGGGGGGTGCGATGAAACTGATGCCGATGCCGATTCCTCCTGTGCTTTGGAACTGTGGCGTGCTGGTCCGTCCCAGCGTCGCTTCGTTAGGTCAGTGTATGGCCAGAACCTCGGTTAGGTTGTACATCTCTCTGCCTTCGATAATTTTATCGACGTTACTGGTTTGGAAGAAGTGTGTGAAGTAGCGCCACCCAGTAAGCGCTTCCTCGAGTGAATGAGACTCGAAATAAGGTTACTAATAGTACTCCCAATGAACTTTAATTTAAACCCCCCTGGTTTTACATTTAAAAAACCCCCAAATGTTCTCAGGAAAGGCAGATGTCTTTGGTGGTGGCTTTCATTGTAATCCAGAGATGGGTATTGCAGAGTACGCAGTCTTTCCAAACCGTTGGAATACTTGTTAATAGAAATAACTCGAGCAATTGATTTTGTAACAAAAGTATTGTACACACAGTCTGGGACACAGTTAAATTTTTTTTTTTAACCTTTTGTGAACTTCCAGTGCATTTATTAAATTTTGTCATAGTAAAATAATTCCATTAGGCTCTGCCTATTGGATTTAATTAAAACGTCAGCGGAGGGGGAGAGGTTCCGCCGTGGGAGCGGGGTGCACGTACGTTGGGTTGAAAGGGGACCTCAACCTCACCTGTCAGGGTGGCGAGTTGTCTGGCTGTGCTGTTGAAGAGTGCTGAAGATGGTTTGGTTTGGGACTCTTGAAAGCCTTTAGGGTTAGTCTTGGGCTAAAGTCAGGCTCTTGGTGTGAGCGCATCTTGAATCGAGAGGGGCAAATGCGTGTGAGTTAAGGGGTGTATCTTTGCTCTGGTAATCTGAGAGAAACTGAACCTGCGTTCTTATTTCTGAAGACCCAAGCAAGCAGAGGTGTGGGGAACAGGAGGTAGCGAACTCGAGCGAACAAGCACTGTTCGCCTGCAAGTGTTTCCATCTGGCAGCGGGTTCGGCTCTGCCGGCAGTAATGCAGCGACTTCTGCTGTGTGGTCCCCAGTCTGTCTTGATCTTCCAAGTAACTTCAGATGAAGCAAGAAGTGAACAACTGTATTAAAAGAATATAGAGAACACAAAACTCTCTCGTTGTTTTTATTCAGTTTGTGTATTTTTTCTTAGTCCAGCCTTTTCTAACAGCATGCTCTCTGCTAAATTCCAGGTTTGGCATTGCTGTCCGTGAATGGAATAGGTTTTCTAGCCGCTTCAGTCAGTGAACTTGAAGATGCCAGCTATTGGGAGCTTTGTAACAGAAAGAACCATCAAGTACATGGTTATGGGTCCTGCTTGTTTCCGTAACAGCTGGGACAGGTCTCACGATCTGATACTATCCAAGTCCGAATTCATTACGAATGGCCTAGCCGAATGTAGAGCTCTGGAAACGAGTCTCTGGTTCACAGCTGGGAAAAGGGAGACAGGGACATCGGGATCCAGCAGGTCCACGATTAGAATTTGACAGGGAAATACCTTGTGTCGGTCTTCACTTAACTGGATTATTATGCATAGAAGAAAGTGATGGACTAGGCCACTTAAAAAGGAGGAGGAGACTTTGTTCTAGAAAGTGACTTTTTTCTGGTGAAAAGTTTCCCAACTCTTTGCTGGGAATGTACTTGCACTTAAACTATTTGAGGACTGGCAGTGGCTTACAGCTGTTACCTGCAACAAGTGCTTAGATGTACAACGCTAGGCAAGTTCCAGTGTACGTTCATGTAAGTTATATGAGTGAAGAACTGGAATTAAGGAACTAGCCTCCTGCATGTTGCATGTTGTACGGTTACCGAGTCTCGCGTTATTATTTGTTCATTGTGTTCTGCAAGTGCAGAGCCAAAATTGCCAAAAATCCACTGTTTGACAGCAGGCGCAAGAGAAAGCATCTCTATTTGGGAGCTTGCGTACTGGTATTAACGGGGTGAAAATGAAGAGCAACTTCTCCCAAAGTCGTCTTCTCCTACTCACGTAGCAAATAGAGCGCCCAGGTAGAGCAGATGTTAATGAGGGTGGTTTTGACCTTGTACTCAAATTTTCACATACTAATGTGAAGATATCTTGGATGAGTATCTCTTTTAGCATTGGAGAGGTGTTGGCGTGAATGTTGGTGGACTGTCCGTGACTCCTGCGTGTGAGGAATTATTAGTCTGTTTAGAGGCTATCCAAATGCTGCTTGTGTTATAGGTAGCTTTCCCGTCACCGATATTTCACATGTGGAATGAGAAAGGACTGTATTTTAATTTGTTTGAAGAAGGATTCTCCCTCTCCGATATGGTTGTTTTTTCTGAACACGTTCCCCATCTTACTTGTGTTTAGCCCAAAACCAGATTTCTTGAGTGTGTTGAAAGTTCTTGAACTCAAGGCTTGGAACATAGTATTACCCAGTGAAAATGGGCTGCTTAAAGCGGAGAACTTTTATTTAAAGTTCTCTTAGAAAAAGTTCCCTTTAGACAAAAACTCGTGCCAGTAATCTTACACTTCTGATGAAAACCCTTTTTAAAATGTTCATCTCGTGCTATGTAATTTTGTCTCACTGTTGCACCTTTGTGTCAGTGTTGTTTGAAGTAGCGTTGGGCAGTTGTTCCGTATGAAAATTGTAGGGGCTGCTCTGATAAGAGAGACAACGCGCTGGACAAACGAGAGGGCGGAACTGCCGGGATCTTTCTTGACACAGTGGCTTTTCAGTGATGTTCTAGTTCAGTTCATCTTCGGGGCAGTGCTATGGATGAGCGAAGGTATTTTCTTCCCTCCTCTTCCCATGCTTAGATTTGCCTTACAGAATCGAAATCCAAAATAGTCAGGCTGATGTAAGCACTTAGTGGGGAAGAAGGCTTTTTGCTGATTAGAAGGCTTTCTCTCACTCTGTGCCAGGATGCTGCTGACTTGCTACGGTATAAAACTCTACTGAGATGTCAGATTCGTCTAGGCACAGATGAAGACTTATTTGAGAAGTATTTTTATATTGAGCATCTACCTTCTGTTTAGAGATTGACGGTGTACGAATAAGGGGCTGCTAATAGAATTTCAGACTATTAACTTAGGACTCTTGACTTGCGTGTTGCAATCGCGCTTTTGACATCCCTTCTCTTAGAGTTCCTGGAAGAAGTGCTGAAAGCCGAAGGCTTTTGCTTTGAGCTTGCGTGTGCTGTCGGTGAAGCCTTCTGGTTTTCTTAGCTTCCTGGCTTTGTCTTGTGAACTTTTTTCCATTTGTGGAAGTGATTGCCTTTTTCACTGACCCTCCGATGAGAAATCTTGGATAAAATGGTAACGCAGCGTGAATGCTGAAGTCCCCCGACTGTTCCTATCTCTCTGCAAAGTGTTCTCTGGATTACGGAGTCGTCGTCTTCCCTGATGCTGCCAGAAACTGATAGTCGATGGAAGCTGCCCGGTATACTTCACCGGCGTAGTGGTCCTGTTGAGGGAGCACGGATCTGAGGAGGGGTGCGTGAAGGGAGTCGGGCAGCTTTATTCCATTCGACGGGGCATAAACATCGGAGCCTGTTGTCAACAGGCAGTCTTGAAACCTTTTGAGTTTGCTGCAGCCTTTTAAATCGATGTAAAAGGCTTGGGATGTGTTCATCTTGGCACTTTCCAAGGTAGTTAAGCACAGACACCTTTCAAAGGTACTAGTGTCTGTGGAGCTGTGGGAAACCTAGGTCTCTGGAATACCGTGTTAAGGCCCCTTAAGGAATAGAATTCCATCCTCTCCTGCCTTATATGCTTAGCAAAATGAGTAAAACCCAGTGATGGAAAATACTGCACGTGGCAGAAGGGTCTTGAATGCCTTGCTGCTGCTCGAGGGCGAGTGAAGAATATGCTGGGCAGGAGTGAGAGATCTGCCCTGGGAGAAAGCTTAGTTTTTGAGTGGGAAATGATCTTGGACAGTCGAAAAGGTTGTTACATGCTTGTTACAGAAGAAAAATATGTGGATTCGTTAGGGAAGTTTCCTTATCTGTGGGAGGAAACAGAGCTGAAACAAGGCTGGCGTGATAGTAAGGATGGGCAGCAGGGATCATCTTGTGATTGTACGACTCGGGGAATGCTCCGCTGCAGTTTTGGCAGGCAAGTCGGAAATGCTCAGGAGGAGATGCTGAATTCTAAGGATAAGGGAATAAAAAAAAAAAATTAGCTACAAGTATGTGTTAAAAATGGTAGATTTCATCAGGGTAAAGCCTGTAGTCCCCATGTGTTCCCACCCCCACCAATAAAAATTAAAGGAAGAAAGTCGATTGCTTTGCTTTGCAATTCACTAAAGCACGTGCCCGAAGGATGCTGGAAATTTAGTCAGGCTGACAACTGTGGAGATGTGATTGCCGTAAGAAGCGAGGAAAAAGAAAACCCTATGCTATGTGGAAACAGAAAAAGCCGATGAGGGTCGGGACTTGAGGTGGTTCCTGAGGTTTGGTTTTGGACTGACCTGATTTTATGTAATCACGAACCACTGAGGATCAAGGGTAAGGGGTTTGTTGCATCTGGCTGGAGAGAGAAGCTGAAACAGTAGATATGAAGCTCTTGTTTTGGTACCGACGTGGAACGGAGGGTCTTCACAAAATGCACCGTGATAACTGATGCAAACTGATGCAAAACTACTAGGATGTAGAGGTCGTGCTTTTGCGCTATAGCAAGGTTTTTGTATTTAAAAATAAAAAAAAGCCCCGATCCGAGAAGTAGCGGAGAAGAGCGTGTTTAGTGTCTTAGTGGCGGTGCGAAGTAGCTCCTGCCATGATGGAGCGGTGAAAGGTGTACGTGTAGGTGGGGATGGAGTTCCTGATGAAGGCTGACAAATACCACTGCCATTGGACAGGGCAGTGAGCTTATCTGCAGGAGTTCTGACTCCCTGAGGGAGGTCTGTTTGGGGAAACATTCAGTTCTGACTTAGTTGCAGAGGATTTTGAAAAACTCTTTTTATTCTAAGAGCAGATAGGAAGAACTTGGCTCAGTCCAGCACAAGGAACGTGGGTAGGAGGATCATCACACTCTAAAAAAGGAAGAAACGGACCTGACGCAAAGCTGACAGCCAGTATTAGCAGGAGGAGGAGGAGGAGGAGATGTATGTTAGGTGCTGGATAATTGTAGTGTGTCATTTCGAGTTGTTTACCCGTTAGTGGGTCTCCCAAGTAAGTTAGGGTTCTTGCTTTTTTTTTTTTTTTTTCTTTCTTTTCCCTGTGCTGTCTTTAAGATAATGTTGGTGACTGCATGTTTTTGAATACAGAGTAGCTTCAGTAACTGCATGTGTTGTAGAGGGACACCGGCTTCCTAGATTTTTGAGGCTGTTGCGTTTAAAGTGCCATTTTGGTGATCCTCTTCTGCAACCTTTGAGACAGAAAAAAGAAAGTCCAGACTGAAGAAAGAAAGTCCAGACTACAAAAAGCCGTACCTTCAGCGTGCGATGACTCGTGAAGCCTTTCATTTTTTGTTCTGTATTTTGTGGGTGATTTCTTGTCTTAGACATGTTTTGTGCTCTCCCCTTAAGCAGTATTAGGAGTGCTCTCCCCGTACCAAGGCTAAAGCTGCGCCAGCCTGTGATGTGCGGAACGCCGCGGTACTGTCCCGCCGTGCTCACTGCTTTGCTGCTGCTGGCTTGGCTGTGCTGCTCACCCGCGTAGGCTCACACACACGAGTCGGGGCAGCCTTTGAAAGAGCTCTCCGGGTATTACTTGCACGTTGCGTGTTCCTCTAGCATATAAACAAGTGTTCCTGTATCTTGTGATGGCTTTTTTTTTTTGCGTTAGAAGAGCAAACTTGGTCACTTGAAAGTTTAAATGATGGAATTTTTCCCTTTGTGGATTAATTGAGTTTTCTGATTTCACGGGGATTTCTAATCCATCTGAAATGACAGTCTTCTCTTGTCATATTCAACACGTTCGATTGCATTTTGTTTGTGATACATGCCTCGGTTTGCAAGGTGTTTCATGTGACAGCGGTGGGGGTTTTGGTTCTTGGTGCTCTACGCTTAGCGGAAGATCAGGTGTCACACAATTTTGGCAGGAAACCCACCCTGCTTTTTGGTCCTAACTGTCTTTGGGAACTTGTTGATTCCGAGATAGTCTTGGTAGGACTGTTTCCCTACTGCTGGAATGACAAATACTTGGGAAGGCCATGCTGAAGGGGATAACTGAGACGTACTTTGTACTGTATCGAAGGGCTATTTTCAACTCTTTTTTTTTTTTTTTTTTTTCCCATCTCAAAATGATTTGGTTTTTTTAAGTAATGAATGCACTTCATGGTTCTGCTGAATAAGGTGTTGGCATCTGCCCGGGGCACGGTTTAAACAACCCAACCTTGACACTGAGCTCTGTGACTCTGACAACACACAAAAAAGTGTGTTCATATGCTTTGGGACGGTTGGTGACCAGTACTGCTCGATCAGCTGTAAATAGACAACAATGTGCTTTTGTGATATAAGAGTGGGAATTGTCTGATCAATTGTTCAAATGCTTCCATTTCTGGGTGCCAGAATCTGTCTCGGATCAATTGTTAAAATGCTTCTGTTTCAGGGTGACGTAATCCGAGCGGTGCCAGTTGAAAATTCCTGGTGGCCTGTGTGGTACTGGAAGATGGAACTAAGAATCTTTCTAAAGACTCTCCACTGGCTCTTGAGCACATATAGCTCCGCCGTGTACTTTGTCCTGCACAAACGACCGCATTCTTGCAGATGTTTTTATTCTCCCTTTGGTCATCTCGTATGCTTTTCCCTTGGTTGTAGTTACCAGTGCTGTATGGGGAAGGTGGCATAGAGTAAACCAGCCTCGATGGGTGCCCGTCCCGGGCTTTGGCTTTCCCAGAGTACTATTCTTTTGGTCTAACACGCTTCACCGTGGCTTGAAGTAGGACTCTTTGCCCTGCTTTTGACCAGTGCCATGCTAAGTTTGTCTCCTCAAGCTTCAAGTCTTTCCTCTCCCACCTTCTGCCTGGGAAACGTAAGGGCTTCTCTGTGTTTCAGGCTGAGAGAATGTGAGGGGCTGTAATCAGAAAACACGATGGATGTGCACAGCTTGGACGGCTGCTTGGTTTTAAGGTGCCCCTTGTTCAGAAGGCTGCTTTTTAGGTGTGGGTAGTAATAGATGAGAGCACTGACTAGATCGTGTCCTTCGGAGTAAGGCAAAACAAAGATAATGATCTTTCAAATAGGAGCTGAGATGTTTCAAAAAGGTAATTTTTTTTTCTAAAAACAGCTCGCTCAAGTTAATTCCTAGAGCTGGACTTGAAAGCAAGGAAGAAATGGGTTTGTGTTCACCTTTGCAAAGCTGCAGGATAGGTTTCCTGACCCGTGTTTAAAACCCAAAATGGCACAGTGGAAACATGACAGAAGTTAATCGCGGATCCCTCTCAGTAGGAGGGGGTTTTGGTTGGTTGGCTTTTCCCCCCACAGATACCTCTCGTGCAGGAACGGAATGGAAGCCTGCATTAAAGCCTTTGCATTCTACTGAAGATCTCACAGTGGTGTCAAGTAAAGTGTCGGGAATGGGGTTTTTGGGAATTTGGTGCTGCAGACGGTAAATTTTTTGAAGTACTGAGCGAAGTAGCGGATGCCGTTTGGCAAACGAACGCCTCCTTCGAAGCCTGCCGCGGAGGAAAGTGGGCCGGGAGAGGGGAGATGGAAAGGGCACAGCGGGGGCACGGAGGGGATGGGGGCATTAGGATTTTGAGTGGGAAAGCAATCAAATGTAGAGCGTGACTGGCTTTCAGGGGAGGATCTAGCCGGTTGGGTGGTTTGCTGCCCTCGTTGCTCGCGCATAGAACCTGACTCCTCCTGGTGTTTGTGATGGCGTAACACAACCTGAGAAGCTCTGAGTTATTCTTCAGTTAGGGTTTTGTAAAGGGAGTGATGTTGTTGCAGACCGAACTCTGTGGTCTTCCAAGTGGGATGGGAAATGGTTCAGCTCTAGAGGTGAGCTTGTTTCTCCTTCTGAAAATCTAGCACTTGTTTTGTAAAAATGGAGAAGACGATGCTATTGGGTTTGCTTTGTGCGGAACAAACGACTCCTTTTGTTCCTGTGTTATGCTGTCTTTCCATTTGAAAATGTTGTCGGTGTTGTCACACGTGAAGTATCCTAACCTCAGCACTAAGTTGCGTGTTGTATGCTTTGTGCGTGTGATGAAAGGTATTTGCTAATTCTTTCCAATGCTCGGAAGACTGAATAACTTTTGAGTCTTTTGAGACGTGTCTTCTAAACGTTAGGTAGGAAGCGGTGGCTGGTTTGGTGTGGGCTTTTTGGATAAAGGAATCCTTCAGGTTGGCAGGGATGGCTTTGTACTTGGGCTAACGTTGGCGTATGATTGCTAGATTGCGTGTACGCAGGATCAGTTGCAAGGGGCTGCTGAGGACGTTAGTAACGCTGACCTCAAGACGCTGCTCCAGAGGAACCAGGGAGCGTTGTCCTGTGATTCTTTGCACGGCCAACGGTTTCCTATGCGAAGTCAGCTGTGATGTGTAGGTGTCCGTGTGATTCATTTCCCTGAGGGCAACTAAGACTTCTACGAATCTTCTTGACCGTCGAACTTCAGATCGCTGAGCTTCGGCTTCCAAAGGTACGTGTGCCCAGCCAAGTTTGATACAAGTCAGGAAGTCATGACTAGAAGTGATCCTGCAGCAAGTGCTGGCAAGATAAAGCTAAGCGGGTTGAAGTCTGTGGGAAGTGTTGGCAAATGTTGTCTTGTCCTCAGAGTTAACCTCCCATAAGGATAACTCATTAGATGATTTTTTTTTTAAAAATACTATTTAGAACTTAAAAAACCCCACCTGGCTGGATTGCAGACAGAATAGTCGTGGCTGGATTTATCAGTTAACTCTTCCAGGATAGTACCTCTGAAAGGAAACCTGGCCAGCTGGACAGACCAAGTTCCGTCGGTGGTTTGATGAGCAGCATAAAAATTCTTCCACAGCATGAATTCTGTAGGACATGATAAGTTCCAACAACAGGCTCAGGACAAGTTATAGTGTCAAAGATGAACAGCCCGTAGAGAGGGTGCTCCATGAATGAATTCCAGTAAAACAGGGTAAAATGTGGAGTGTTCCCTGAAGTGGAAAAATAGAATGGACCGCTGAGGATGTGTAGAGTTTGTGTAAAATGAGGGACTTTGTGCCAGGCGAGTAATATGTTGTTTTGTGTGGTGTTTTTGGGTTATTTTGTGGGTTTTGGTTTGGGTTGTTGGTTGGGTTTTGGTTTGTTTTTTTTTTTTTTTTTGTTAAAGAACAGACTTTTGAGCAGGAGAACCTAGCTGTGCCTAAAATTTCAAGTGATCAACTAGAAATTCTCTCTGAGGTGTTAGCAGTTGGCCTGGTCAGCTGTCTAAAACCTAGTAAGAACATTTGTGCTGTTAAGAGAGTATTTGTTACAATTAGAGCATTGTTTTGAAAAAGATGGTGTTGATTAAAAAAAGTGATTGCTACTAGCATTTCTTCAAGTCAAAATGTGACTTTAATTCCTTTGGCCGGTAGATCCGTTTGTGCTCTGCTGCAATGAGGGAGGAGATTTTTGTGGGGTTGGCAAGATTTGTTAGGCCGTTTATTTGGAACAGGAAAATTAATACTTTGAGAGCTGTAGGTATGATCGCTCAATGACTTTGACCTGCTCTCTGCAGAACGGGCATCGCTGTCACCTAGTGCTTGAAGGAGCCTGTGAAATTGCATTTTTCTTGGTCCAAGCTACCACTTGATGTTTTGGGCGAAGCAGAAGAGAAGAGTGGAGATGATGATGATGGTTCTCAAAACAACCTTGTGGAGACATTGCTTCACGTGGTCAGCAGTACCGTGGGAGAAAAGCTGGTGGCACCTGCACGCAGCCACGGTTGTAGGGCAGCGGAGGAAGGATGGAGAAGAGGCTCAGGCTGACCTGCCGCTGCCACCGTGCCCTCTCGCAGCACCCCGAGGACAGTCTGTCCGGCCGTGCGGGACTGGTTGGAAGCAGAAGCTCGGAGGTGTCTCGAGCTCTGTTGGGGCTCTGCAGTGAGGTGAGGCTGGGACTTGTCGCGTGGGGTGGCGTGAGGGCAACCTTTCTGAGCTGAGCTGCTGGCTCGGCTGGGGCTGGCTCGTTAAGGACGAGATGCTCCTCGTGTGGCTTCACGTCGGTTCGGTTGCCCGTTGTACGGCGGCGTGACTTGACTGTGTTCCTTGATCACTGGGGTCGCAGGCTATTTCTGGAACCCGTACCGTCTCCTGTTGCCCTCGAGCAGCGGGGGAGGAAAGGATGGGGTGGCTGGAAATGCCGCACGTAGGGCGGGTTAGTTGGTTTCAGGAGGTTTTGCTGTAATGAGAAGCCAGATGATAGCACAGAATAAAATACGGGCCGTCCCATAGATCTGCTTAATCTAAGGGTTGTTTGGGGGGTTTTTTGACCTTTTTGAGAAGCGCACCGTGTTAGGAAGAGCGGTTAGGGTAGCGTGGCAGTGCGCAGCCCGAAGGAAAGCCACCCCAAGTGGGTTTGTGAACTTGGCGGGTCGGAACGAGCGCGTCGGTCCCCGTCCCCGCGTCGCTGGTGCGTGCCCAGCACCCTCCCGGCTTCCCCAGGTACCGGGGGGGAGGCAGCTTCGGGGGCCCCCGGCCGAGCTGGCCCAGGCCTTGGCAGCACTTGGCGGCTCCTGGTGATGTTTTTGTGTGAGAGCTGGGGGCTGCTGCGGGCAGGGGCGTTGCGCCGGGCCCCGGGGTGGCAGAACCACCAACCGCCGAATGAACGGCTGCGCAAGGGCGGTGAAAGGCGTTAGGAAGAACGTTAAGAAGCAGATGGTTCCGTCAGGAGTTTTTTTTTTTTTTCTTCCCCCTTCCTTGATTCTTCCTTTATTTAAACGCTGGGGTGCTCTGGGAGAGCCGGGAGCGGGAGAACCCGCCGCAGGCGCCGGCCGGGCCGTGGCGGGGAGCGGAGCGCAGCGTGCCCGGGCCGGCCCCCCCCGCGTCTCGGTGGTAGGTGCCCGCCCCGCGCGGGTGGAACAGTCCATTTCCTGTTCCCGTGCTGACAGCGGGGGGGGAGCGAGCGTGCTGCTGCCGGCTGCCCGTCCGTCCGTCCGTCCGTCCGTCCGTCCCGGCGACGGCGGGGGGCGGGAGGGGCGGGGGGAGGCGGCGGGGCATGGCCGGGCGGTGAGGCAGGGCGGAGGCGGCGGCCGCCGCGATGGAGGCGTACGTGTTGGAGGACATCCTGGAGGTAGGGGCGGGAGAGGGCCGCAGAACAAAGGGGTGCGCGGGGTCGGCGGGGGGAGGCGGCGGCGGGCGAGCCCCGGGGAAGCGCCCGGCCGCGGGGCCACCGCCGGGGCCGGCTTGGGCAGCGGGGCCGGGGGTGTGTGGGGGGGGGTGCGGCGGGGAGCCCGGCCGCCCGCCCCTCCCGCCTTCCCTCCCGCCGCAGGGCAGGCGGGCCCCGGCGGCCCCGCGCCCAGCCGAGTCGGTTCGGGATGCCGGCGGGGCCTAGGCTGGAGCGCGGGGCCGCCCCCTCGCCTCGGCCTTCTCCCGCACGGCGTGCCTTGAGCCGGGTGCCTGCCGCGCCGAGTGCTCGGGGGCAGGGGCACGGCGCTGCCGGGGGGAGGAGAGAGGCCGCCCGGCCTTGGGGAGTGCTGTGCTGCAGGATGGGCCTGTGCTGGCGGCTGGCGTTGCAGTGCCGCCGCTCCAGCTTTCACCCGCTGCAGAACAACTCCTTCTCGTAACTCTTTTCTTCTTCCTTGCTTTTTTTTCTTTCTTTTCTTTTTTTTTTTTCCATTTGCCAGTGTTCCTGTTTCTTGCAGTGAGCTTGTGTTAGGCCTGTCGAATTTCTGTGTTTCCAGTCGCCTTAGGTATAGCCTGCTTGGACTTCCTCTGCAGAAGTAGGTCCTGCGTTATGAAATAAATGACATTTTCCCTTCTTGGGAGTGAAACTTGAACGTGCTATTGGAGCCAGCTGAGGAGAGGCCTGCCTAGGAATGTTCAAGTGAAATTCCTGGTCTGAGTGACACAGATCTCTATTCCGGATTGTATTAGCTGTAGCAGCTCAAGGAAATCTCTTTTTCGTTGTTGTTCCTGTGGATTTTATGATTTTGCAAGCAAAACCATGATTTCATTGCTAGATGACTTTTCAAAATATCGTGCATATATTCTTTATGGTAACGCAAAGCTGCTGCCTATTACTGCTCTCAAAATGTCAACCACAGCAGCGCCTTCAGTGATGCTTGGCCTGTAGAGGGTTTTCCCTCAGCCACCATACTTAGGGTGCTTTTTACGTTGCTTTAAAATCTTAAATCACTAGAAATATGTGGTATTAACTTCCTTGTAAACCTTGGAACCGTTTAACATGGTTATATCCACAATGTTAACTCCTCAGCGTGCGCTAAAGAGACTGGTGCAGGTGTCTGAGCAAGACTTGTCTACCAGTGTCTGTCAGCGTGGCTGGGTTTTGTGGTGAGGTAGGAAAACCAAAAGTGACCTGGGCTTTCTGCCATCAAACAAACGTTTTGGTACTTTGCTTGTCTTGCTGAATGCAAATGCTGAAAGCTTTTACTTCCCCCCCCCCCCCCTTCTTTTAACTGTAATTGTCATGTGCAGCTCCATAGTACATCAGATGAATAAAGTGCTTGGGGTTTATTAATACTCTTGTTTGGAAAGGCAGTTAGCAAATTAATTGTGTCAGCATAGGAGTATTTTGGGTTTGTACTTGTGAACTAAGCAATAATATCTTGCATCTCAGAGTAGGATGCGGTGGCTTTTTTGTTGATAATTTCATCATGCATTCTTTTCCTGGTCATGAGACTGACTGTATCCAGTTAAAACATCTTGAAAAATCAAGTACGGCTTGTCAGACTTTAGATGTGTGTAGACTATGACCGAATGATGTGTTCGTGCATCTCCAAAATGCTCTCGTAGCATCAGAGGCTCTTCAGAATTTCTTCGGGCATCAGTAGAAGCAACGTAATTGTCTTGCGTTGCCAGCGAGGATCCAGAAGTAAAACTTGGTTTCTATTGTAGCTTTTAACAGTGTGTTTATGATGTGTGTTTATTTTCCCATTTTAGGTTTTTTTTTTTTTTCCTCCTGTGGAGCAGCTCTTGGTGTTCATTCAGAGGCAGCAGCGTGAAGATTGAGAGAACTGCTCTTGCTTAGGCAGCAGAATCTGTCTGGTCTTTGTTTTATTGAACAGACTTGGTACTGCTTTGTATTTAGGTAAATTTGGGGGGATCAGTCGTTGCCTTTTCATAAAATCTTCAAGAATGTTTTCACCTCTAAGTTGATTATAATGTAAAACAGGAAAAAAAGGCATTTCTCTGTAGTGTGCTAGTTAGGTTGATGAGTTAACGTAGAGACCGAGGTTCGAATTGTGTTAGAGATCCTTACCGCAAGAAGCGAGCGGGTGCTTCTGGGGCAAAAATCACTTCTGAGTTAAACATGTAGATAATAATCAAGTAGTTCACAGTTCACACGTTCCAGCTTGCCCTAGTGTGAAGGCTACTTCCTTGGAGAGAGGGAGAAACAAGATGAGCTGAAAGCCTAGTGTCTGCTTGTTTCACTACTGAACTTGGAGGACTGCGTTAGAAATAATTTTTTCCAATGCTTTTTTCCCATCAGAGGATGAAACTAAAATACCTCTTCAGCAAGTTGAATGCAGCTGCAGGCAGAAATGGTCGCGAGCCTGGAGGATTTCGTGCGGCGTCCTGGCCGCCGTGCGCTTAGGCAGCCTGTCGAGAAGGTGTACTTGATGCACAACTTGAGCTGGCTTTGCTGCTGTCAGCTGAAGGTGAACGTGGTCTGGGCTCTGTTACTTGAATCTGGTAGTGAAAGTGCTGTGTGGGAATGGAGTTGAACACAATGTAAGTACTGTGGGGTTAATCTGCAGTTAGCTTCTGCTCGTTTGGTTCTTCTGATGGGTGTATCTTGGCCGTGCTTCTTGGGCGACCTGTGGCCTAACTGACAGCAAGGCTTTTTTTTTTGTTGGTTTAACTGCTCAGTTTTCGGCTCTTGACTGCTGGTGAAGGAATAATTGTGCTACGGGAGACCTTACTGCGGTATGCAGAGAGAGGCATAAACCCGTAGCTGTGTTATTGATGCTTGAGTTAGTCAACAGAACCATTTTCGCAGGAGGGAGAAGAGGAGGTCTGTTTTGTCCTGACAGATGAGGATGTGGTCTGCATTGTCCAGTGCTGAACTCAGACTGACAGCACAGAAAACCACTTAGGAAGCTTGTGACAGTAGAGGGGCAAATTGATATTCCCTGTGTTGGTTTGAGACTTTCCAAGAGAAGCAGCCATGTGTTTTGACTTTCAGGCTCTTTGAAAGCATCTTTGCGCTGGACTTAAGCGGACTGGAGTGTAACGCTGGCCCACGTGCGGCGGTTTCTTTACGTCCTTAGTAAGTGCATTTAAAGAAAAAAAAAAAAAAAACTTTTTAGCTTAAGGTAAATATCTGTCACCTACCCTGAACTGAAACTCATTGTGAACAAGCCTGCATTTCATATTGTGATATCGGGATTAGTTCTTAACTGCAGATGTGGTTTTTTAATTTCGCAGTAGAGTCGTGGGGATATTTTAATAACCTCGAAGATCTTGCCTCGGTTGCGTTGTACGTAGCTGCCACCGATGTGGGGAAGAGGCGAGGTGATACAAGAGGATGGTCCGTTAAATCTCCGATAGCCTCATCGAGCCAGCGCAGACAGTGGAGCATAGGTTACGTGGCGACCAAAAGCTTTACGTGGAGCGGAGACTGCCCTGCTCGGGTACATGGGGGCTTGATGAAATAACCACGGAAGTAGCAGCAAACATTAAATTGAAGAGTAGTGTCTATAATGCATGCTCGGAGATCAGGGAGGCTTCTGCAATGCATATTTTTTTAAATTTTTTTTTAGCTTTTAGTTTTTTAACAGGCAAAGACTTGTAATATTTATAAACTTTGCAGTCTCCTGCTCTGAAGATTAAAATGGGGGTTATATTACAGTATTTTAACTTTTGGGCATTAGTCGCTTTCCCATGTTCCAGTTCTTAGAAAACGAGGAAAGGATTAGCCTGTTGTTCTCATGGTTTGTCTTGGTAGTGTCGTCTGTTCTACCTTCTCCTTAGTTTCCAGTCTTTTTGAAGAGTTTGCCTGTATGGAGCCAGCATTGGCTCCTACGATGTTCCAGCACGGCCTAGTGCCTCGTTGCAGTTGTTCATACGTTGTCTGTCAGATGAACAACTTCCTCATGTGTTATTTTCAAGTAAGTTGGAGCACCGCCATAGCGTGCCTTTTAGCAAGGCATCATTGCTAAGTTTGGGCCACGTCTAGTCGCAACCCCAGGTGATGAATATTGCAAGTTTATGTTCCTGACTGCGTCCAAGGCAGTAGGGTTTACTCTTAAGGTTTACTCTGAAGAGATACCGAGCTAATGTTAACAAGAGGACCCCCACTTAAATGCTCTGAGGGCTTTTCCCCCAATGACGTTTAAAAGGTTTAGTTGAAGGTGGTGGCAAGGCAGCCGGAGTGCGGTATGGAGCGCTGTACGTACTTCAGGAGCTGGGCTCTTGCTGCGGAGCCGTGAGGCTGTTGTCTGATAGTCTGAAGTAGAAATGAACTTCTTGTCGGGATGTCTGTTCTGCTGAAGAGTAGGTGTGACCTTAGGTTTTGTTGGTCGTTTAGATGTGGTCAGCGTTGGTGCACTTGTGTCAGTCGATGGCTAGTTGATCATGCCATAGTTTGCCCAAACCTGAAGAAAAGCAGATGGTTTTGCTTCTGTTTCAGGGTGCCGGGACTAAATTGTTCCGAGGTGAGCTCCCGTTCTAGGAACCCTCTGGGTGAGCGAGAACCGAACGTAGCCGAGGGTGCCTTGCCCCAGGTGGTATTGTTCGTGGAGGAAAAGTGGCCTGAAGGAAAGTGAGCTCAACCTCCTAACAGAAGAGGCTGAAGTTCTTCAGCCGTCTTATATTCAGGAGGTGGCACTAGTGCCCCTAGCCACGTGCAGTGAAGAGGAGTAGGGACAGTCTTGCTTCATCCCGCAAGGAAGACCAGGATGCAGGAACTTGTACCATATCGTTGTCTGGCTAGTAGTATCACGTGAGTTGTAGGCAGTTTTAGAGGAAAAATACTTGGTTTTGCCCCTCTCTCGAATCAGCTGGAGAAGAGGGGCTTTCTGAGCAGAAGTCTTTCTGAGCTTGCTGGCTGAGAGATTTATGCACCTCACTGATCTACTACGCAACTATTCACGTAGCAAAAAACTCTTGGTGCTGCCGCCTTCTTCCCCCGGCCGGGTGGACTTGACAGAACGGTGTCAGTCTGGCGGAGGAGCAGCGATGGCAGTCCTCTCGGCCCTGCCAGCTTGTGTGTTTGCAGCTTCACCAAGGTGCGTGGAAGCGAGAGTGAAGCTGCCTGGCTGGCTCCCAAGGGCTCTTTCTGTATCGCTGCCCCGTGCTCTCAAGCAAAGCATAGGGAGGTGATTCCCCTTCCCGCAGACTGCTCCCTCCCTAATATTGCCTGCTCTGCCCTTCTGCCTGCGGTGCGAGGCAGAGAGCTTGGACCAAACCTGCGCCTGGAGCCTGCTAGAAAGGCAAACCCTGTCGTTGATGCATGTTGCTTTCCTCCTTCCCGTTCATGTGGTAAGACTGTTTTGCAGGGCAAAGAGCTAATTTTCATCTGCTGGATCTGGGTTCCCTTGTGTGACAAACAACAAGTAAAAGCTGGTAGATGGGATTGCGTCTGAGTTGTTTCTCCTTGACTTGCAGGAAGAGATCACAAGCTTGATGGTACGATTGGAAAGCATTCTTGTTATTTATGTTGTATTGCTTTATCTTTTTCAGTAGCGGTTTGTTCTTGGTACAGCAATAGGAAAATGCAATTACTGCGTGAGAAACCTTTAAGGCAGCAAGTGACTTGGTACTTGGGTAACTGCTCTTTAAAAGGTCACCGTTATTCAGTGGTGCTGTCTGCCAGTGAGTGTCTCGCTAATTGGGATAACTTCACCGCGGCCTTGACTAGCAGGTGGGATCAGATGATCTGCAAAGGTCTCTTCCAACCCAGACTTTTCTGTCTCTTAATGTGTTCGATCAAATCAGGTACTTAATAAAAAGTAAGAGGATTGAGACACAATTTTTAGACAGGTGAATTTATGTACGTTTTTTTCCCTTGTACATCCTGTCTTTCAACTTCTGTAGAAATGTATAAAAAGCTTCTTTGCATTGCTGAGGTACTGGTCCCTTTTTTCCTGCATGTGCATAAAACCTCTTCAGATCTTTGCCTTGCTGGAATTTGCTGGCCGTGTTGCCCGATAGGAAGTCACATGCTCTAAAGCTGTAACCCACGCTCAAAACAACCCGTTGCCCTGCCTCAGCATCAGAGTCATGCCAGAAGGAAATCAGGCTACCTGGCTGGTCGAAATGGTGGTTCTCTGTCACTGCGTGGCCACCGCCTCCCGCGCTGCACGGTTCTCGCGCGGCTTCTTCAGTTTCCTTGCGCTTAAACCAGCGACGTTCCTGCTAGTAGGTGACCGACTTGAACGTCGTAGATGTTGTTTTAGGGAGAAATGTGTTGCTCCTGTCTCTCGCCGTGGATGAGAGCGTCGTAATGGGAAAAGGAACTTTGTACTAGCAGTTTTATCTGTGATCTGAATGTAGTTTGTGCTCGGGGAGGGCAGGAGAGGAAACGGTTCTCGATGCAGCTTGTCCTACTGAGAAGCTGATGCTGGAGCTATGTTCATATAAACATTGAATAAATACGCTAAAGTAACTTCCTGGAACAGATGTGATGAGAAGCATGAAGGGGAGGGTAGAAATAAAAATTGCAGTAGTGGTTTGAAGGAATTTGGCACGTGATTTTTATATCTAGCATGTGAAACAAACAGTGACAAGGAAGGACTCTGCTTAAAATTGCTGTCTTTGCCCTTAAACCTTGATTTGTTTATTTATTTATTTTAATGGGACCTCTTTTTGATAAAAAGAGGAAAAAAAAAGATACATTTGGATCTTGTCACATACTTGTGCATTGCTTTAGCTACCTTCACAAGTCTGTTAATTTACCATGTGTAAAAACTGTTCAAATCTGTTCAGTATGCAGCAGCTTTCAGTTGGGTGTGCCAAATAGAGGGGGGGGAAAAAACCAACCCAAAAATAGGATTCATTTATTTAGGTGTGCCTTACAGTAGATCATATTGAAGGAAGAATTCAGTGACTGTCATGCCTGTCAGAATTTTAACCAAATAATTTGAAATCAGTAGAAATAATTCCCTCTCTGCTCCATTCCCCAGGCAGTAACAGTAGGATTTCTAATCAGATGCTGAACTTGACTGTCTCCTACTGTAACTTTATCCTCTCTTTTCTCATCAGAAGAGAAGATGGGTAAACTAGGCTGTACCAGTTCCCTTACGGAAAAAAGACTTCAGTAGTCAATGCTGAAAAAGGAAAGGAAATCCGCATTATGTTTCAGTTGGTTCCACTGCACTTTTTTGTTGGGCTCTGTTGTTATATCTGTCAGGCTGATGTGATGGGTGGTTGCCTTGCTGTTTATCCATTTACCTTTATAGGACAAGACTAAATACCAATAAACAAAACTGGAATGACTGGAAGTAATTTCAAAGCTCTTAACCTAACTAGTCATAACTTCGCAAAGTAATTCTGGTTAACTTCATTGATATCTCTGTGTAATACTTGGCATGGGTTACGCTGCATGACGAGACACACTGAAGGGAGATTTCAGCGGGATAATTACATGGAGAAAGGTAGATGTCCTCTCAAGACTTGCAGTTTCTCCTTTCCCCTCGCTGATCCCGACGGGTTAAATGGGCCGCAGGCTGCAGAACTTGTTGAGGCAGCGTATTAGCGAGTTCTCAATTGGCATCTCTGCGGGACAGGAATCGGGACTTGTATAGTTTGCAATGCAGTTCAACGGCATGTAGGGTTTGATTCGCTTGGGGTCAACCTTTTCACTGACCTTGACTCGGAGCGCTTTCCTTAAGGAGCCATTCTTCAGTGTCCTGGCTGTGCTGTGGCGGTGGCTTGTGAGCAGTAGCAGGGTGGCTGGGCGCCTTGCTGTGTCCTAGCTTGGGAAGCTCGGGTGGGAGGGAACGGTAGCTAAACCTGTGTATGCTAAACAGAATAGCAATTTTACTTACGCGGTGGGGAGACTGGAAACAAAAGACACATGTTTGCTGTGTCTCGATCTTTTTTTTTTAACTAGTAGAGAAATGTTTGAAAACTCTGTCCTAGTAACTACAATTTTTCCTGTATTGTATCATTGTTTGTTTGTTTCTAATGTGGGTTAGTGTCTGGGTGTCTTGTGTTGGTCACTTAGCATAGCATGGCTTGGCTAAAGGAGCTACTGCCTAGTATCAAGAAAGATGACTTGTGGGACGTGCTTAATGTTTCCTTGGTGTTTTTTTTTTTTTAGTCCCTGGAATAGCGTATTGCGTTAAGACCATGAAAAGACAGATGGAGTCGTCTGATACTCGTACAGTGGACGGACGCTCTAATCGCGTTGACGATGGGAAGGGAAAGCTGTGACTAAGCTAAGCCACTCATTGCGTTGCTTGAAGAAAAAAAATTGTTCTAGCGTTCCTGCATTTTGTTTTACATCTCTGCATACAAGTTGATACTGTATTGCTGTGAACAAGCCCGTGCACACATCAGGGTTTCATTCATGCCGAAGGGAGTTCTGAGTCGGACTCAAACAGACTAGCTGTTTGTGCGTTCATCCCCTCCCTCCTCCGCATGTCCTCCTTCCCTTCTGCTGCTTCATCCCTCGTCGCAGAGCGCTTGCTTGCTGGTGTGTAGAGCGGCTGACCAAAACTTCTTACAGAAGGGGATGATTTCCTGCCAAATTTGTGTACGAAAACATGTGGGCAGCATAAAATTATTTCTGTTTTAAAACCAACTGGTGTTAAGCGGTTCGGGCCACTTGCTCGCTGTGTTTTAGGCACAGTAGCCACACTGAGTGACAGAATCAATTTGCGTGTCCTCTCGCTGACTGGACCCGATGCCTGAACCGCACGTGTCAGAGTATGTGCGAGAGTGGTGGAGATTGAGAATCCGAGAGGAATGTTTTCTGAACGGGAACAATGAGGAAGCAATGTGCAGCTTGGGTGGAAAGGAGCGGTAGTGCTACCGAGCATCATTCGTTCGTTGAGGGCGGTGAAAGTACTGTTTATCCAACATGGTGATCTTGGATGTTTCACTACATTTTTTTTCAAGGCTTTTATTCCCTGGTGGTGGTGTACAGGAGAAAAAAGGTTCTGGATGGAGTACAGGTTATACGCAGCGGGCAAAACAGGCAGACTGGAGTGGGAGGCAGACAGCTTTTCTTTCTGGCTGTGCTGGGAGGGATGGATGTCTGCCATTGATGTGTCTTTTCCTCTAACCTAGATGTTCCTTTTTCTGAGCACAAGCAAAGAGACAGTCTGCCGCCACGGAGGGGACAGACAGGGAGGGGTCGGGAGTGTGTTATGCGACGGTATTTTTTTGTGGTGCATGACAGCGTTTCTTAAATCCTTGATGATATTTTGGATTTATAGCCTTTCCACCGCTGCGGCAGAGAAGACAGGGAGCTGGTGGGTCCAGCGGGGCGCATGCTTTCCCCGAGGCAGAGAAGGCCTCTGCCACGCTTCGGTTCCTGCGCTTCGTCAGCCCACTGCGCTGCGACCACAGAATGCGATTTTGCTGCCTCAGGGTTGGTATATCATTCTTTAAATGGCCAATTTCAAGTTGGCTGTTGCTACTGATTCTTTATGCCAACATACGCTTCTACTGAAAAGGGAAAATGGGATGCTGTGGGGGGGAAACTTCAGTCTTTTACCCTCAGCATGTTCCACTCAGAAATGTAGGTTTTGGTATGCATCATTGTGACTCTGCAAGCCATTTGGTGAAAGGTCTCTGGTGGTTACACACCATGATGTTGGTGTAACTGCCACAAGCTTCTCTTTAACAGCTGATGTAATGGAACAGTGCAGTTTGTGATCTGTGTTCAGATAAGCCCTCAGCACTTTAACCAACACGATCGAGTAAATAACCGGAGTTCTTGCAGCACAGCACCACTAGTGCAGGTATCCGAAAAAGCCGACGGCTGCTGTGAGCCCCGTGCACAGAGCCATTTTGTGCCTCCTTTGGACAGATGGCCTTGCAGTACTGCTGCAGGTCCTTCTCCTTGAAGGGAAGTTGGTTTCAGGCAGGACACTGTCAAAATACTGCGCTTTTGCTACGATGTCTCCGGCAGGCAGTTTGTGTAGATGCCTGGTATATATGTTTGATCCTGACCAGAAAAGAAAAGGAGGGGGGGAAGAAAAAAAAAAAAAAAGCTGTGAGTGTCTTTGCTTCTTACTGGCTGCTAGTCTGATGTTGTACCGGGGCTTTAGGAGCTTTGAGACGCAGCAGTTGGGTGACTCCCCAGCTGTCCTGACTGAGGGAACCTCTCCTGGTGGTGTGTAGACATGAGAGGGAGTTCGAGGTGCCGCTGCAGAAGTAGAAGTGGAGTTGTTTGTGCAGCAGGGGATTGGTTTTCCTTCCTTTTGCTGGTGACTGAGCAGCTTTGTGGTTGGGAAGGGGCAGTCTCTAAAGCATCAGGTTTGTGCATACCCCAAATCCAAATTGAGTAGTGGAGTTGTAAAGTAAATAGGCATGATGCACAGAGCCTTTTAAGTGTCGGACTGGTAAAGGTTGATCGTGCCTTCACAGAAGCATAGCATCGTGGGTTCCTCTCCCCACGACGAGAGCGCGTGGCGTTCCTCACCGCTGGGAGCTAAGGGGCGGTGGGTTTCCCCGGAGGCTGCCAGGAGGGCCTCCTCCCAGCACGATGGGCCTCTTGGCTTCTAGGTTTTGGGGAGAGGAGGGAGGAGTTGCCCAGAGGTGGGAGCCATAGTGTTGGAGGGTAATAAAGCAGTGAGTTAGGCATTGGGAGATCGGAGGTTTAGTCCCGAGGGTGACGTAACTTGTTGTGACATAATACAAGCTATTTAATCCTTTCTTTCGGTTCCCGTTATTTCTCTTGTCCTGTGATCTGATCAATCCGTGTATTTCAGTATCTGTGTTTGGGGATGAAAATACGCGGACAAACGTGTATCGCTTGCCTTCTGATATTGTTGAAGCAAAACGCTGTTGGTTTAATAGCTTGTCTGCATGTCAAAAGCTTCAGGGAATGGAGGTTTTCCTGTGTGGGTGTTGCAGCCAGCGCAGTAGAGTGGGCTGTCCTCTGTTTGGAGGTTTTGTGGTCTAAACGAGCATGTGAGCTGCCCTCTGTTTTGGGGTTAAGTTTGGCTTTGAGATCAGAGTTGGGAAAGGCGCAGAAATAAGTGATTTGACAGCAGTTGGGGAAAGGGAGTGAACCCCTGGTGGGAATCGTAGCTGATTTACCACCGCTGTAGCCACTTGCAGATGCAGGGAGGAATGCAGCCGAGCAGACTAGGCTAATCGTTGAAACGTCGTGCTGACTGAGAAATGCTTCCTGGCAGATGGAGCAAATCTGAAGCATCTCTTGGTGAAGGCTGGGCAAGTCGGTGGTTCCCTTCCTCGTAACCTTACAAGTGGAGCATGCTCTGTCTGTGAAAACTCACCGTGCAGCAGTGTTAGCGGAGGCTTTCTTTTTTGTAAATTTGATGTGAATGGACGTAGGATTCTGGTGGTTTATATCGTGTGTATTGAGGGACGGGAGGGTGGCCTTGCCTATGACTGACATGAATAGCTATAAATGCCCGTCCTGTTTTTTTCCCTGAATCGGCAGTTTGCTAAGTTGGGCAGCTTCCTTGGCATGGACTACAACGGAGCTGCTTTGGGTCATCTGAGGCCTGGCCTCATTGCAAGAAATAAGCGTGCGTTGAAATCTGAGAGAACCGCTCCTGTGTTAACAGACTTCAGCGATGCTGTTAGCGATCCGGGTGAAGGCAAGGCCCCGCGGCGCTGTTGCTGCTTAGAGCTTGATTGCTGCTAGCTTTGTCTACGTAGAAGTTACGATGCCGTGCTTCCATTGTTCAGCTGTGCTGATCTACGATCCTTAGAATAACAACTTGTTTCAGCTGGAAATGGATGGGTGTGCACAGTTCTGAACTGAAAATTCAACAAAGTGCCTAGGGCCAGTGAAGTGGAATAGATGCGATTCGAGAAAAAGCGCTTGTGAGAAGTTGGGCCACCTTTAGTTGTGCTAAGCTGCTCTAAACTCCCTTCTCAAAGGATTAGTTAAGGGTCTTGATCTGTTACAGCAAAGCCTGAGAGTAACAGAGAAGTGGCTGCTTACTGAGCTGTGAAAAGAAAGCTCAAGATAATTCTCCTTGAGGGCTCCGCAGGCAACAAACACGGGGGCAAGCCCCCTGAATTCAACCTGTGGTAAAGACAATAAATAAGCATTGTGGTTTCAAACTTGGCCTGTAGAGAGACAGCAGAGTTGAAACACTGCATTAGTGCTTTTAACAGCTTGGGATTTTAATTTTCTTAAGTCTTCACTTTTTCCTTTGGTGTCATTTAAAAGGAGGATGCTTCAGGGTTCTACATCAGTTGATGGGGATCTGTCAGTGTTGCCTTGGAAGTGCTTGTATTGACAATGCGTCCGTTACATCGGTCTTTGGAGTAGATGGTCCAGGCAAAAGGTGAGTCTAGGGGAAGAGGAACGCGACGAACTCTTAGAGAAGGATTTTCTCTTTCTTGTGAGCCTATCTTCCTTAAACAAGGCTTAAGAGAATAATTAGTCCCTTGTAAGTAGGGCAGCGAGGAGCAGGACACAACAGTGCACAGCAGGACTGCTTAGTGCTTTGCCGGTAGCGCGCGTGCGTTGTTCAGAGGTGCCAGCCGTGCTGGGAACCCAGGTGCTCTTCAGGTAGACGTCCACAATCTTTAGTTAAGAGCAGAGGCACGCTTAATGTACTTCCTAGTGGTTAGATATTGAATGACAAAACTGGCAAGACTTTGATATGGCTGTGGTGTTCTGTACTCCTTATCCTCTCTGTGTTCTTTACTACTAGGCCCGTGGAAGCTGGCCATGTCACGCTTCGGGGTCAGCGTGTGTCTGCGGTGATGGTCCTCGGGATGTGCTTTAAGTGCAAGCTGATCCCAAGAGATTTAGAGTCCTTGAGCTGTCCTTCAGCAGCAGGAGAGGTGGGAAAACTCTAAAATGCCATTTGTATAGCTCGGCAGGCTTGTCTTAAAGAGCCGGTGGTACAGTCTGGGTGGAGAATTGGCGAGGTGGTCAGAGGCACAGAGGCCCTCCAAGCTCCTGCAGCTGCGATGAGTAGGCTCTGGTTTGTGTGGCCCTATATGCAACTTGCTAAGTAGCTTAAGTGATGCTTACTGCAGGTACCTGAGAGAGAGTCTTGGGGGCTGCAGTTGTTGTTTGAGCCTGACATTGGGGGGTTCCGGGAAGCTCGGTTCCATCATCTCCTCTCTCCACGGCTGTTTTCTGTCCCCTTTATTGTGCCTCTGGTAGATAGATTTGTATTGCTAGGGAAGACGTGACAGGTCATTTGCTAGGACGGCAAAAATGACCTGTGTCGGATCAGGCTGTCTGCCTAGTATCCTTCAGTTGTCAGGGTTGTTTTGCAGAAAGCCGTTTCCGTTCTGGTTTTGGGACAGTAGGGGACAGACCTTTGTTACAGGTGTCGCCTGTCTGGCGGTGGCTCTGGTGCAGACCACAGCATCGCGGGGTTGGTCCAGAGACAGCAGCAGTCCGAGGGAGTTGTCCATATTCTGACAAAAAAAGTTTTGCTTCTGTGGACAATTCTTTCCAAGCCCGCTCCAAAAGAGAGAGTTTCTATCGAACGTTTACGCTCAGCTCTTTTTGTGGGGCTCGGGGGGAGAGTGGAGGTGCAAACCTGCGTTCACGTGGTTGGATTGGAAGCGTGTCAGCTTTCTTACTGTTACTATCAAGGTATGAAGCTGAGCTCTCAGGAGCACGATGGCAGGCAGTTTCAGAGTGTTTTGATGATGATTTTTTGGGGGTGATTTTTATATCCTGTTATTCATGTCAGAGACTTAAACGTGTATTTTTTTCCTCCACATAAATGTGAAACTGGGGCAGGGAACTTAGTGAGACAATGAGTTGAAGTGTTGTTATTTTTACGTTGGCTTGAAATTTTTCTCGCACGAACGATTTCAGCTGAGTACCAGTTAATGCATAAATTTGCTTAGCGTGGAAGCGTGCCGAGTGTTCGCGACGAAGATTTCAAATGGGGAAAAAAACCACTCAACGGAAGGTGTTTTTCCTTGGAGCGATAGGGATCGGTCTGCCTGTCTGTCTATTGTTGTTCGTAATGCCAGGGATACGGACCACGGAGGAGAGGAGGGAATTTTCATGTGAATCCATCAGCACCTGTCTCGTCATCAGAAACACACTGCAGTAATAATGCAGGTGTCCCTGCAGCAGAAACTCTGTTGGTGCCAGTCATGAGGACGGTGTTATGCCGTTTCAGCAGCATGGGCTGTTACTCTTCTCACCGTTCTGCCTCCCTCCCTTCCCCTTCTTATTTTTTTAGCAGCAGGGAGAGAAATGGAGTGTGATGGAATAAAATGAAAGAAGACACTGTTGAGACGTTCCAGCTGCCGGGCTTCAGATTTCTGCTGAACAAGGCGTTTAGGTTTGGGGAGGGTCACTGCATGTTGGAAAGACAACAGATCTGATTATGTGTCTCCCAGATAACTGGAAGCAATCCTCACTGTACAGGGAAGAAATGCTGCGGTAAGACTTTGTGTCTGCGGTGACAGCGCTGCTGTAGTAGCTGGGTAGGGCGAGGGAGAATCACACGGCTTGTTCCTGTTTCTAAATAGATGTGAAGAAAAAACACAAAACCTGCAAGGCTGAAATGGGGTAGGCAAAACAGTCTGCTTCGCTTGACCTCAGTCAGCGCTTGATCGTTATCGCAAGAAAATGGTGTCTTGTGTAAACGTCCAGTAAACCATCACTTAGACTCCAGGGCTATGCCGTGTAAATTAGGTGGTCGTGGTGTTCTGTTTTGTCCCTGCAAAAATGGCAAGCGACGCCAGAGGCTCGTCTTCGGTCAGGTTTTGAATGGAATTTTTTATATAATACACGATTAACGCTGTGAAGATCTACATCTTAACATGGCTTGAAACCTGTGTTAACTAGGTGGTAATTTCACCTGAAAACACAGAGCCTTGGGTGAAATGGCAGAACCAGACACCTTGCTTTAATGTTTAGTTCGATAAAGTCAGAAGCTATTCCCGCTGTTTTATTTCAAGACGTTGATTGCTTTGTCTTGATGTTTCAGATGGGAGTATTTTTTTCCGCAAGCTGGCTTCCAACTGAGAGGGGTTAATGTAATCTGAAAGTGTAAGAGGTGACATTCTGAGGCTAAGAGGTGGCAGGGTTGTGGTGGGCTGACCCAGGCTGGAGGCCAGGTGCCCCCCAGAGCCACTCTTATCACTGCCCTCCTCCACTGGGCAGGGGAGAGAAAATTCGTCGAGAGGCTCCTGGGTTGAGATAAGGACAGGAAGAGATCCTTGACCACTTACCATCAGGGGCAAAACAGACTCAGCTTAGGAAAATAAAAAAATTCATCTAATCTACTATCAAGCCAAACAGAGGAGAACAATGAGAAATAAACCCAAATCTTAAAACATCTTCCTCCCGCCCCTCCCTTCTTTCCCGCGCTCAACTTCACTCCCCGTTTCTCTCCCTCCTCCCCCCAGCGGCACAGAGGGACGGGGAATGGGGGTCGTGGTCAGTTCATCACGCGGTGTCTCTGG